>NC_091822.1:209200988-209906812 GCF_038994185.2 Dermacentor albipictus | reverse complement strand
ATCTAATCGACATTCTCACAACGCCTCCAGTTCTGGCCCATTTCGATCCTTCTGCGCCTACCGAAGTCCGTACTGATGCCAGCGGTCACGGAATTGGCGCAGTACTGGCACAACGCCAGCGTGGCCACGACCGTGTTATCGCTTACGCCAGCAGGCTCCTCTCACCCGCGGAGCGCAACTATTCCATCACTGAGCGTGAGTGTCTGGCCCTAGTTTGGGCGGTTGCGAAATTCCGCCCATACTTATATGGCCGATCCTTTTCCGTTGTCACAGACCATCACGTGCTTTGTTGGTTATGCTCATTGAAAGACCCTTCAGGAAGACTTGGTCGCTGGGCCTTACGCCTCCAAGCATATTCGTTCTCTGTCACCTACAAATCTGGCCGACTACACAAGGACGCTGACTGCCTGTCTCGCTACCCGGTAGACGAGCCTGACGACGCCAACGGTAGTACCGCCGACGGCATTTTCTCTGTGTCTGCCTTCGCTAACATCGCCGATGTGCAGTACCGAGACCTATCGCTGCGAGTACTCATCGAGCATCTGCGCTCTACACCTACCGACGCATCCGTTCGCCGATATGTCCTCCAGGGCGGCATTCTGTACCGAAGGAGCTTCCTCCCTGATGGCCCTGATCTTCTTCTCGTCGTGCCAAAACATCTACGACAGACTGTGCTCTTTGAGATGCATGACGTACCCACTGCAGGACATCTTGGGGTAACCTGCACGTACGACCGCGTCCGCCGCCGCTCCTATTGGCCTGGTCTCGCTCGCTCCGTTCGACGCTATGTTGCTGCCTGTGATCCCTGCCAGCGTCGGAAGACACCTCAGGTGCTACCTGCCGGTCATCTCCAGCCGATCACCGTCCCTGTGGAACCGTTCTTTCGTGTTGGATTAGACCTGCTCGGTCCCTTTCCCACGTCATCCTCAGGGAACAAATGGGTAGCCGTCGCGACTGATTACGCCACCCGATACGCTATCACTCGGGCTCTCCCTACCAGCTGCGCCACTGACGTCGCGGACTTTCTCTTGCGTGACATTATCTTGCTTCATGGCGCCCCGCGACAGCTGCTTACTGACCGTGGTCGAAACTTCCTCTCGAAAGTTATCGCTGACATTGTGCATTCCTGCTCCATTCAACACAAACTGACTACTTCATGTACCATCCTCAAACCAATGGCCTGACAGAGCGGTTAAACCGTACTCTTACCGATATGCTGGCCAAGTACGTTTCCAAGGACCACCACGACTGGGACATTGCCCTTCCTTACGTAACATTTGCGTACAATTCTTCCCGGCACGACACTGCCGGATTTTCTCCCTTTTATCTACTGTACGGTCGCGAACCTACCTTGCCCCTAGACACGGCACTTCCTCCTGCTGCGGTCTCAACAAGCGAGTATGCGCGCGACGCCATCGCCCTCGCCGACCATGCACGCCAGCTTGCCCGTGCTCGACTTACAGCCTCACAGACCACTCAGCAGTGTCAGTACAACGCCCGCCATCGTGACGTACAGTTTTCACCTGGTGCGCTCGTGCTCCTGTGGTCGCCCTCTCGTCACGTCGGACTTTCAGAGAAGCTTCTTTCGCGATACACAGGGCCCTACCGCATGCTGCACCAGGTGACGCCTGTGACTTACAAAATTGCTCCTGTGGGCTCAACCTCGTCCTCTCCTGCGGCATCTAGTGATGTCGTACACGTCAGTAGGCTCAAGGCCTACTACACTGCTTCCGAGTCCGATCTTTAGTCGCTCCGGGACGGCGCTTTTGCAGCCGGGGGTAGTGCTACGGCACAATATGTGCGATCACGAAAGGCCAGCAGTGTGAAGACGACGACGACGATTAGAAGCTAGCGCGGGCTGTTGCCTCTTGGCCAAGCGCAGCGTATTTTCCTTGTAAATATATTTGTACATAGCTTTTCGTCTGCGTCTTCCTACGTAACAATATCTCGGACATGATTTTACTTTATTAAACTGAGTCTGTGTTTGTACGTCACCTCCCGTCTCATGCCTCTGGTTCACGGTCGATCAGGCGTGGACCTTATCGCCGGTCAGCAGTCGAACCATCAGTAAACGCACGCGGGGTGGGTTTGTTGTCGCCCCATCCCCTCCGACTCGGAAAGTGCAAATAGCTTACCACCAACCCTTGACAACTGGTGTCCACACGACAGGACTTGTTGACCGCGATCTTCCGTGACCACGAGGCATAGCGGGCTGAACAGACGCGTAGCGCCGAGAGCGGGAGAAGGCCAAGATATGGCTGATGGACTGCTCGATGAATTGGAGCGCATTGTGGCAGTCGGGAGGCAGATGGGCCTTGAGGGGCTAGCGCTCCGGGAATTTTTGCGTGACATGCGGTCCAAAGAAGAGGCAGATCGTCGCGAACGCAAGAAAGTGTGAAAGCTGCGACAATGCGAAGCCGACGAGTGCGATGGGGCACGGTCTTCCCGGCTTGTCCTCAAGTTGGAAATTGCGCTGTTGCGCCCGAGGGAGGGCCGTGTCGAGAGCATTCGTAACTCAGAGTGCCTGCTGAGCTCGACTGCCGCCGGTGACAAACCTGATTCCTCTGGAGTGAGCCTAGCTAAGGTTTGTGCCCATCCTGAATCCTCCCTCGTGCCTCAGCCCTTGGGTGCCGGGGCCTTCGAAGTGAACGAGAGGCCGTTGCTTTGAGAGTTAGGCGGTGTGGTGGGTGACGATGGTCAGAGGCTGGCCACGAAGAACGTCAGCCGCCGCGCAGGCAGAGGGTGCTGATATCACAAGCTGATACAGGCGGCAAAGTGTGTGGCGTGGCGGAGATTGGCGAGTTACCACGCACCGCGGCGGCACGAGGTACGGACCCCTGGCAGACTCCGGGGAGTGAGGAATAGGCCACGGAAAACGACGCAGAGGTCACGGAGGCGTCGACAGAGCTTGGCGGTTGTGGAGCACTCCTCGTTGCCGCGAAAGAGGGTGCGAGTGAGATATTTCGTTTACAGTCGCTGACCGATTTTCCGGACTCCGAAAATTCGGACATGCCCGATTATTCGGTAAGCTTTGCGGCACCGCCATTCTCCCCATAGACCATAATGTATAACAACTGCCGAAAGTTCGGACACCTTGCAACCTCTCGTTTGATTTTTCAGACACTCCTTGAGCCAACTCAATCGAGGGCACCATGCACCGACTCTGACCGGCGCATAGTTCGACCTGCTGAACGCCATTTTTGTTTTGAACGGAGCCTCCTTGCTGCCCCACGAAGTGGCGCTACTGGAAATCCCCGCTCATCATCATCGTTTCTGTCTGGTTCGATAGAGTGGCCGTACAGCAGTTCCGGTTTCAGCTTAGTAAGCCATGTCAAGACAATCTAGCAGCTGATTTGCTTGTTTCGCGCACGACGCTGCGAGTAGGCCACGTTTTTCGTTTGTGCGACTGGTGTCGGCACGGTGGTGTTTGCTTTGTGTGCTGTGTCGAGGTTTTGGTGAACCAACGCGGCGTACGGAAACATCGCATCAAGTTTCTAATGGCGCCGACAGTGCCCGCACAGACTGCGCTGGGGAACGCTGGCAAGTGGGTGCCGGGAGGCCTAGGATTTGTCACCTTCCGATGTGCTCCCTACTGACACGGAAAATGTTCTACCGAGACCTGTGCAGTGGTTGCATTGCGCTCCGGACACCTTCTCATTTGACAGTTTCACAGGTGCTGACACTGCTGTGCTGACATTGCTGTACTGACATGCGCAGAACTCGACGACGGCGAGATCATTCGTCAGGTTTCTGCTGCACCGCCGGACGATGACTCCGAGTCGGAAGATGACGCACCATGTGCTACGCTGCCGTCGCATGCGGAGCGTGCACAAACAGTGACTGTGCTTTCAGCCGCCTGTAGTGACCGTACGACCCTCTCCGAGATTCAGGCTTATCTGATCGCGTGTAAAAGGAACAGCGTGCAACGGCGCACTCACGATTTCTTCAAGCCTACTGCCGAGCCCGAATAAGTGCGTGGAAATAAAGGATTTCATTTTTTTTTCTTAATCTGCTTTTTCGGACACCTGTTTATTCGGACATTTCCGCAGTCCCCGTGAGGTCCGAATAAACGGTCGGCGACTGTATCTGCGGCAGGTGCCACTGAGCCGGGTCTTTCGTAGCACCCACTTGGTCAGGCGTTGCGCATGGGTGAGGACCGGGCAGCGGTCAGCGTACGCCGATCGCCGAGCCAAAAGCAGGCAATCGAGGCGCGAAACTGCATATAGCTGCGAAACGAGTAACGAGTCTCGCCACCTTTGCGTCTGTAAAGCTCGAGTAGAGGCTGTGGGGATGCGCGACCCTCGCGCCTCCCCTGATGTTTTTCCCGCATAGTGCATCTCCTGTAATCCCGCTCCGCCACGTGGCCTGCGTGACGTCAGCGCGGTCGATGTGGTTGAAGCGCAGTCCGAGAGATGGCGCGAGTGTTGCGCTGCTAACGCCGCGAGGTTACTTGGGCGCCGAAAGGAAGGCGCTTGCTCTCTTGGGTTCGAGCTGCGAGCAGCACGGACGTGCCGCGCAGGCAGCGGCTCTCTTCCCCGGCGGGTCACCGAACAGCGCGGACATTCCGCGCGCGTGGCGACCGATGCATCTGCGAGACCGCCTCGCGTGGCTGCCTTCGAACGCGCCACGATTCGCGTGACCATACACGCGAACGACCAGGCGTTGAGATCCAGCATGGGGCGAACATATTTGCTCGCGAGGACGCGGTGAGTCGGACTTCTAGATTTGTCGCGCGCCCATCGGCATGTTTTGTGGATAGCAACTCGGCTAGCAGGCATTGATGTATGAAAGGTGCAATAAATGCCCTTGTGATTGTTTGCACTACTGTGTTGTCGTTCCTTTGTCCCAAGAGTACGGTGTGAGAATCCCCCACATCAGACCCCACAAGGCAGGAATGCGACCCCAGCGAGTACGTTTGAAGAGCAAGGGGTATTGAGAAGGGCAGCCGGCAGGGTATTGATCATTTGGTTTTGTTGATAGTGCCACATAACTTCTTTTTGTTTGATTGCATAATTAAAGTTTCTTGTCTGTCTGTCTGTCTGTTTGATTGCATTTGTTAATTGTTAATTTTTTCTGCCCTTCAATACACCGACCTCTGTTATTTTTTGCTTGGGTTGTCTTTGTGTGTGTGATACGTGTTGCCTGTAGAGTGCACGTACATGCTCTGCAGTGGAATGCGCCAGTCACAGGGCCCAAGGGGACAATACTGTATTGCATTCATTTTGAAGCTGTGGATTCTCGGGACCATTATTTTATTGCTAGTTTTCTGTTCTTTTGCGTTGAGTTTGGTTGTGGACTGCACTGACAGGCCGAGAGCGAGGCGGCAATGTGCGCGGACAAGGGCCTTGTGCGGAGGACTTCCCGAACCGTTACCCACACGACGATGTGACTGTGCGCATGACCTTCGAGTGCGTAGGGAGTGCAGTCTCCTTAAGGTGCGCGTGCACCTTAAGGAGTTTGAATGTTATTAGAATAACATTCTTGTAGTCGGGGTGGTGTCACAAAGTGCGAGCCCGCGCCCCTCTCGAGATGGCCGCCATTGCCGCCGCAGCCGCAACACCGCTTGCACAGCGATGGGAAAGAGGGCTCCCCATTGTTCCCGAGCACGCCGAACCGGCTGGTCACGTGGGTCGCCTGAGCGTGACGAGGGACGAGGCGGCTCGGCGAGCGGCCAGAGTGGTTTGGGAGACGGAGCAGCGTGGTCGGGCACCGGGAGCTGAAGATGTGGTCAGCAGGCTGAAATCTCCAGGCTGAAGTCTTCGCCGGTCGATCGACAGGCTGTGCAAGTCCGTCAAGATCTTCGGCAGCGAGGTATCAGCAGCCCGACGCTCTTCAGATCGGGATCTCGGCAAGCACGCCACAGATAAGACTTGTGTTCCAGCCCACTCTCAGAACTTTCCGCCGGACTGTATTTTTTTAATCGCGTTTAATCTTTTATTTAATTATTCATCGGGTGTTGATTCTTGTATGTTCTGTTAGTGTAGTGTTGCCACGTTTATTGTCGCGTGTATTTTTCATTTGTGTCGCATATATATATATATATTTTTTTCGCGAGTGCTAGGAGTTCCCACGTGGTGGGCTTTGTGTCACGCGAGTGGTGTCAGGGCGTGTGTTGTGAGACCCGCACGCCTTCCGTGAGCTAGGACCCACTGCTTGTAGTTTGTATGTTCTTTTTTTTTCATTATATCTCGGACATGATTTAACTTTATTAAATTGAGTCTGTGTTTCTATGTCGCCCTCCATCTCATGCCTCTGGTTCACGGTCGATCAGGCGTGGACCTTATCGCCGGTCAGCAGTCGAACCATCAGTAAACGCACGCGAGGTGCGTTTGTTGTCGCCCCATCCCCTCCGGTTCGAAGAGTGCGAATAGCTTACCACCAATCCTTGACACACGCTGCATTTCTCTTACTAAAATGTGAGGCGCATGCTTCATTTCTACTTTGTTTGGCAACTCTAATGCAAGTTTTATACTACTTCTCTACCTTGAACCCATAAAAAGTGGGTGCACGTTTGATTTGGGGGAGAATCGGAGCAAATATTGCAACATGGATAGGTGGTGTGTTTTGGTGTTTTTTCTGCCTCTTCAGAAGCATAGACTGTGGGGCCAGTTGGTGCATCACCTTTGCAGGATTTGACTGCTTTTCTGATGCCTTCCAATTCTATGTCGGCGAGGAGGGCTACTGCCCTGGACTTCACCTTAGAAGGAGCGGTGTCCTCCAGCCTGAAGTGAGCGTCTGTCCTGTTCACTCTATTTCTTCGCGCCTGTATTTCTGCTCAATGACACTGCTTTATGCCTCTTGTTTAATTCTGCAGTATTTGTATTAGATATCGAGGTTCGAGTGTAGTGTCGCTTTGCTGGCACTAAACATTTCCTGTGGCATGAGTATCTGTAAACACTGAGTGAAAGAAGTGATTGTGGCCCCACAGGAGAAGCACACCTGCAGATGTGTGTGGCGTTGATACATGTCGAATGTGGGAGCAAATGGAAGTTAGGTAGTGCAGCGCCTTTACATGGCGATTTTCAACGGGACGTTACAACTGTTTCACGTAAACAATAATTTGACTTGACCGGGTTTGATATACCTGGGATCGACTGTATTACTGAGCATTTGATTGATGGCATTCATCGGGCTGCAATCCAGCAATCGTGGTTGCCGTACTGGTGCATTGCCCGTGTTTTTGGGGATGAGAAGGAATGGTAGGAATGTGTGGGACGCCATATTTGGGCCAATGGCCACCGTGGGAAAGTCAGCCTAGCCCTTTTCAATGACAGTCCACTTTGCTAGGTTGCTTTCATCAAAATTTCAATGCTCACGCATGCCATACGGAAGGGTTTCTTCCAAAAGCGGACGGTTAAGCAAAGCTCAATTCGCAACACGTTCCCGTGTGATCTGCGAGGGCTTACCTGGAGCGTGAACGGGAGGCCAGTTGAGGTGCTGGTCGAGAGGTGTGCCCGTTGGGCTGCTTGGGTGGAGATGGTGGAGCAGCCTCCTCCTGAGGGCGTTCCTTGGGAGGCTTACTTGACGCAGGGGGCCTTGGTGGGCTGCGCATAAAAACAACCTTGGCACGCTGCACTTGTTTTCAGGGTACCACGCTTGCCTGTCACGAGGTTGGTCACTGTTGTGCTCCTTGCTCGTCTTCTCCTTGTTAGGCTTACTCGGCTTGGCCTTGACTGCTTCCTTTGGGCGGCGATCACCACTTCGGGCAGATTTGTTGGGCCTGTGAGCAAACAATGTGTCGCTTGGCTGATGTGCCCATGTTCACGGGCAGCGCAAACAAGTGCTGTCATTACTCCTTTTGCCACTTCATGCAAGGCGATCGGGGAAGCACCATCTCTGGCGGCCAGTTACGCCACAGTTCAGAATCACTGTACCGTGTTCTCATTCATAAAGGTGCTTAAACGACACTGTTATTGCATTTCATTTGACAATGACAGTGCTCATTAATGACAGAGCTCACAAACTACTCGAGCTGTTTGCATATTTGCTTGCCCACTGGTGACCAAAGGAAAACAGTTAACATTGCCTGTGAGAGACTTATTTCTCCCGTAATTTGTTCATGTGCAGTGCCTATTCTCATTTGAAAACACACTGATTGCAGCTGGGTTATTCCATGCCAAACGTGCTATCCAAAAACTCTACCCTCTCCGATTTGTTTTTAAGAAATTGTGGGCATTTACTAGGTTAAAAGTGGTCTCCCCAAAATGTTAAGTGCAAAAAAAAAAAAATTCTGTCTGCCCGAGTGCCATTTTAATTTTACCCTTAAAATATAGTGAAAGAAAATAAAACAGAAGAATAAAGTGAAACATAATGTAAAACAAAAGTGAAAATCTCGTCTCAATAAATTATAACAAATGTGCTTTACTATGCACTCATTTGGCAGCCCCAACTTTAGTTCTGATACACAGTGGAACCTCACTGATGTGATCCTCTTATGTCCTGGCACCAACATTATGTCCTGGAGAACACAAGAGGTGGCGCAATGGAGTTGCACTTCTTATTGGTGCATATGCTTCCTGAAAACACAATCTTTCGGCACGAACATTCATTAGAACATTAAACTGCAATCGTACGATATGTTTTCCAGCCGCTAGATCTCATGTAAACAAGATGCGAGGTGGTGCGATCTAGAACAGTAGCCACTTGTCGCAGCAGCTTCCCTACAATACTTGCCCGGCCGTCTCAGTTGAAAACGCTGGTGCGCACCAAGTTTCTCATGTTGGTACCGGCAAATCTCCTCCCAGCTCGTCGTATGCCGCATTCACAGCTATTGCGGCCAACTCTAGTGCGATAAGCAACTTCAATTATCCCTTTCACAGCACGTGGGCCATAGTACCATTGGAAGCATACTGAATGCTTTTAACAGATGATAACTCAAACGCGCTACCAGTTCCCTGCTGCAGGTGGTGGAAAGGGAGCGTCATGTATCGCTCTGGCTGCATTGTAGACATCGCATTTTGGTGACGCCCATCAGCTCGGTTTCGTTCATATCTCGTGTCGCAGTGTTAAAACACTATGCAAAAAATTACATGCGACTAGAGTCGCTTACGCCTTACCAGCTCGATATCTATTTCATTTATATATATATTTCTAATTCACATATATATTTAAGAAAGTCTATTTGGTGGCACCATGTTAAATGAGGAATGTGTGCCCTTATTTTCAGAAAGAGAACTTCAACCTTGCTGCTTTGGTCCAAGAGACTGCCACAAAACTACACGGACAAAGTGGAACTGCTTTACAACTGCAGGAGTTGTGCGACGAAGAATGCTACTTTCTCGCAGTACGATCCAATGCACTGAAGACATCAAATCTATTTGCTGACACCACTATGAGGTGTTTGTAAAGAAGGATATATAGTATGCTGATGGCATCTAAAATGTGTTCACATCTATTTTCCGTACATGCCAAGAACTGCTGCGGATGCTCAGTGATTCAACTCTGCCAGTGTTGCCAGAGACATCGGCAAGCCCAGGGAACTTCTGAATGGTTGGTTTGGGAGATGAACATCCTGCCTGATGCTGAAAGAAGCCGGAGGAATCAATGAAGGTCTTGCGGCAATGAAGTTCAGTAGTGGGTTAGTGGCATATGCTGCCATTTGGAAGGATTCTTTATAACAAAAGAGGAGTCCCTAGAATACCTTTTTTTGAACTTTTAAAGGATCTGAAAGGTCACAATTTTATCAGTAAACAACAAGCAAAATACTTGTGGGAGCTAAAAGCTATTATCGCAAAAGACGAGGTCATTGTCCTTATGAATTTTCCAGAAAATTACCATATTATTCTTCAGGATGCTCCCCAGTCGCTCTCATTGTGTGAACAAACGGGCTACAGTGCATCTAATAGTCACTTATACAGTGAAATCTTTATATAAGGAACTTAAGGGGAATGCGGCAAATCATTCTTTATTCTGAAAGGTTGTTATAGTGAAAGTTCCAAAATTAATCATTTCGCCCATCAAACTATCGGTTTTCACTGTGTGAGCTATCCCCAACGTCGCTGTTGCTGTTTTATATAGATTCTGCCACCACGCAACACCGCAGAACCGTATACAGAGTGGCGCGTGCCAAAAAGATGCTGACGCCGAGAAAACACAAACAAACGAGCTTCACGCGCCTATAAAGCATACGCTTTCTTTTTGTTTGTTTTTCACATTCCTTGCTGTGAACACCACAACTGTTTTGCTTGAGGCAGACCCCTCAACTACTATTCCAAACCACAAGAGCATGTAAACGACACCGTCTGGAAAGTGCGACTGTGTGGCATCCCCACAAGCACAAAGGTTATATGCTTACATTTCTCCGAGCTTGTGGCTGGTACAACCGCAGAAAGAAGGTTGAAAGAAAGAAGAGGCAGGTGTAGAAAGGGTGAAAGAGAAAAAAGCCACTCCTCCGTTGCTAGGCAACACTCGTCTGCGCGGAGCATGTGCTCGTAAAACCTGATGCGTCGTCACTTCTGCAATAATGTCCCCTTCAAACGTTTTTTTTTCTTCCGGCGCCATGTCAGGTTTTCCAAACCAGTGTGTCGTGGTGTCCGCTTTCTGTGCCTCATCGTCTGCTAGCCAACTGTTCCGGCTGCCATAAAGGATTTGTGGAGAAATAAAAATCCCCAGATCTCGGAATATTATAGTGAAATATTAAGCGCATACAAGGGACAAGGACACAGTGAAGGAGGACAAATGAGTGCCAACTCGCCCAACTATCAGTTCTGTTGCAGTTTATTTCTAGTACCGAGGGCTCTTTTCCATGTCGTATTCTTCCTCTCGCTAACCTAGCTGTCTTAGCTTCACTAATCGCACTATGTGTGTGCCGAGCAAGAGTGGCCTCTTGACATAAAAAAAACTACGAATTCTTACCAACTCCCCAAACTATCATTTCTGCTGCAGCTCGGAATTAGTTCGTAGTGCTGCGGCGTTGTTAACATGATTCAGAAACTGAATAATGGTGTTCTGAAGTTCGCAGTACCGAAATATTCTGAAGCACCTTTACATAGAAACTTTAAGCTGTCAGCAGGGGATTTCTGAAAATTTTGTTAATCTAAAAAGTCAGGAATGTGGTTTTCCTAGAAACAAGTTTTCACTGTACTATCTGGTCGATGAGAAAGCAGCGATAACATCATTGCTATTTGTTGTCATTTCAGACTGCCTTGACATACAGAATCTGGGTCAGCATATAACTTCTGAGTTCCAGAAGAATTTCAAAGAATCATTTTCTGGAATTTGAAAACTGCCCTACTTTTCTGATGCACCTTCATTCATCCCACTAGAGGATTAGAAGAACTTTTTAACTTGGTGCATGAAGAAGACTACAGTCTGTGTGGAATGGAATTATTTTGCCAGTTTGCACAGTAAAAGTGCGTGCGATGGCGTTGATGGCTCTTTCAAACGTTTAGCGGCTAGAGAAAGCCTTGAAGACCTTTCAAAGCTCACATCATGACCTCCTGCCAGTTGCTAGAATGGGCGAAACAGCAAGTGAAAGTGACTGTAGCCTTGTGGGCACAAAAAGACGTAGATAGAAACAACAGCAGCAGCAGCAGCAGCAGCAGCAGCAGCAGCAGCAGCAGCAGCAGCAGCAGCAGCAGCAATAAAAAATGAATTTGTGTCATGCTTTTAAAGGGCCCCTCATCAGCTCAGGCCATATTGAGCTGACAAGTGCCGTGCATACAATGCATGCTAACAATCATATCTGCGAAGTATTACATCGCTATGTGCCGCGGAAACAGCTGAAATTTAAAACCGAAACCGCTTGTCCTTCTCGCGGGCGCCACTTCAAGCTGGAGGGATGACAAATATGTGCTTGTGCGCTTACGTACATGTCTTTGCTGTGATGTCGCTCTTAGTGACTTGTGACTTGGAGAATTATCCAAGGCAACATCTGTTATTTGTGTAGTATGTTGCTAGGAAAATATAAATTAATTAAATTATGGGGTTTTAAATGCCAAAACCACGTTCCTATTATGAGGTACGCAGTAGTGGGGGACTCCAGAAATTTGGACCACCTGGGGTTCATTAACATGCACCTACATCTAAGTACAAAGGTGTTTTCGCATTTCGTCCCCATCTAAATGCGGCCGCCGTGGCCGGTGTGTCTGCCTCAGTATATGTGCAGCACAGACTTATGATGCTAATCAGCTGTCCTTGTGCACAGCATGCAAAATCGTGCGCTGCACAAAACGAGACAATCGCAACAACTCGCACGTGACACTGTTCACGGAAGTGCGCCGCGCCACAAGAAAGTGAGAAAAAAAAAAAATGACGGTGGGGCCCCTGGCGTGCGCATCACACGATCCTCGAGCAGGGAAGGAACGCAGGGAAGGAATTTCGCTTGCGGAGGCTAGACAAGGCAAGTGTAGAAAGTGCCTCTCTTGCCAGCGGCACTCACCTCCTGAAATCACGGGTTCATGGCACCGAAATACAGTAATCCCTCGTTATAACGAAATAGCTTTGCCCGAAGCGCACAAGGTTGATCCGCTTAGAGTGAAGTGGTGAGCGGAGTTAATACAGCCAACGAATTAGTCTCATGCAGGCATAGAACAGGCAACAGAAGTACCAACCCTATGACCGATGACCGTCTAGTAACGGGTGCTAAGCGAGTGGGAGTGCGTCCAGCTGTTTGCCGTGGAGCAAACGCAAGCTGTCAAATTTCATGGTGCAGCGCGCCCAAACCGTTAATTTCGGTCACAATCGCATCGCTGGTGTCCCCCGCGATAGAATCCACACGAATATAGTGTTCCTGACGCTTTGTGATGCCAGAAAACTGCAGTCTTTTGGATGCCGAAAAGTGGCCAAAAGACCGTGGGTAGACTTGTGCCATAGCATTCCATGAGGTGCACTCAATGAGCAAAATTTTACAGCTCTAAAGAACACTTATGGTGCTGAAACATTCCGAAAAGCACAAAAGAGATGTCCCTTCAATTATAAGTGCCATGTTTGAAACGAGGAGCTATCTGAACATCAGACCAATCAAATCGATTAACGCTGTGCAAACAAGGGAACATCAAAAGCAGTGCGTGTGAAAATTAAGCGTAGAAGCATGTGCGAAGATTGGGCCGCTTAGCCATCGGAAGGCACGCCGATTGCATCGAATACTCGAGTTCACACACACACAGATACGTGTAGTTCGAAGCTTTCTACCTACATGCGAGCACGCAGACCAACTTGGCATGCATGCTGGCGGTAGTTGCAGCTGGTCGATCACGGGTCTGAACGCCGTCTCAACAGCAGTCAATCTAACCCGTGAGAGTGATCTCATGACCGATCACTGGTGAGCAAACTGTGGGGACATATTAGCGACAAGCTTTCCGTGATGATTTGCGGCCCGTTGTGACATCAGTATGTGGCAAATTTTCGTCCCAGCCAGACAATTGACCAAACTGTCTAGCCCATTAGCCCTAATTGGAGCTGCGCCGTTGAGTGTCGGTGACTAAAGTTACAGTTACCGAATCAACGCAGATATATTCACAGTGATCGCACGACTCTCGCCGTCTCGCCTAGTAGAACTTACTGTTGGGCTAGTTGCTAACGTGCCATATTGAAGTAATTAGGTGCAACTTAGCATTCCTGCATTGAACACACACACATACACTGTGTGTGTGGGGTGTTCTTGAGTGAAACTATCTCGCCAACGAAAGTGAGGGCATGGGACAACCACTGCGTGTTGCAAATAGCGTACGGTGCCACCTCTTATGGCGAACGTCGTTCATAGGTGCACCACAGTTTCTTTTCGTATCTTTATGAGCGACCCGTCAGAAGAGTAGCTTTGGATTTACGTGGTGGGCTCAAAAATATTGTGACAGTGCACTGACCTCTGGCTGCAGACGCATTTACACAGACAAAAAAGAGTCGTGCGAACATGCCTTGATGATGGCCCTCCCGATTTCAGAACTCATCGTGCTGATGCATGTGGTGACGTGATGCTGCTGATGCCTGTTGCACAGATAAATGAGATGACGATAACTCACAGAAACCACCTGTCATAAAGATGGAAAAACCCTACGGTTTTTCCATCTTATGACATGACATTATGACGGTAAACTGGAAAGCAATACTTTCTAAGAAGTAGAAGACTGTTATTAAGCCCAGTATGGTCCACTACTAAACTGAAAACCCCATTGGTATTTAGGGCAACTTCGCCCCTGTTTTTCAGCTTCAGAGGAAACACTTAATTCTACTGTCGATAAAAATTCCTTACAGGCTTTTGTACATGAACAGAGTTATCAGTACTGGCATACTAATTTGACGTTCCCTTTAATAAGAGTAGAACATACTATACATATCTAAATTAATAGGTACCCAAGTTACTGATAGCTAGCAAGATTTTTGCTAAGTAATATGATTAGCCTCCCGAGCATGTGCAGCATACTGCACAAGATTTGGAAGCACAGAAGCTTGCGTAAAATTTTTTTTATACTCGATGTTCAGCATGTCTTTCTTGATTCGATTTGATATCTCGATTCAAAATTTGCTATTTGGAATTCGCACACCTAGAAAAAAGCCCTTTCACTGCTTTAACAGCCATATCAAAGCATGCATTGCAGAGCAGACATACTTCAGCTCAACGACCCACGGTTGGAGCAGTGACCAAATCTAACTTTTCTTCCTCGCTTAAAACAAAGAAAAATCTGATTATGACAAATTCTTAGGTTTCCTTCTAAGAAATACACAACATTTGATATATTTAGATGGAACACCTCAATATGTAATTTGCTGCTGAAAACATGCCACAAGTGTAATTTTCTTAACTTCAAAGCCATTTTAACTCCCACATTTGGCAGCTCTTGCATGCTAAACTATTTTAAGCAATTGTCTGGACACAAAGCCACATGGAAAGGTTAACGAAAAGATTGAAAAAATTTTCTTTTTATAAATGTATCTTGAAAATGCCGCAAATTGGCCCCTTTGCCACCATTATAAATATGCCAAAACTAAAGCTGGGGATGATGAATAGTACGCTGGCGTATTATGCCGGTCTCCGAATTTTCGGCGTCAGAGCACCGGCACTCAACTTGATCCTGGTGCCCCTTTGGCTAAGTTGTGACGCAACCGGGAACCTTGTCTGGCAATAACATTGGGCTACTGCTCTCGCCTGTTCATGCGTCCCTGGACATAAAGGTCCGCCTCTGAATTACTCCCTTGGGCACGGTGCTGATAACAGCAGTGGAAATTACTCTCCGTACTTTTCCAGGTTAGTTACCTTAATGGTGCTTTTTGCATTAGAAGTGACAGCGGGTGTCTTGTTTTGGTACCATGCACAGTGAAGTTGCTTGGAACATATAGAAGTACGTTGCTTGTTGCTTTGCGACTGTGTTGTGCTTTGTTGAAGATGCTGTTGTTGATTACAGGTGACATAACATATAACCCTGGGCCTGATCTTGATTTGTTAGCTAATAAATAACTAGTAGCTAATAGTTAATAGTTAGCTAATAAATAACTAGTAGCTAGTTAGCTAATAATATAATTAGTAGGCCCCAGAAAATGCCATGAAAATCCAAGATGTCACAGCCCCCAGGTGCGGGAACTTAAGTAGGCGTCGCAACACGTATTTCGTTTTTGCACTTTTTCTGGCTTACCAAACGTCTTATCGTTGTAAGAGTGGTGTTTTCGGTGTTGTAGAACGGTAATTTACTGATGCAAAAGAAATCATTTTTCACTTTGGTATCCCTTTAAGGTCAAGCAAACCATTCAAGCATCTGCACACAAGCTAAAGGAAGCTGCATTTTCCATCCGAGAAGACTTTTCGCCATTGACACCAGAAGCTAGAAAAAAGTCAATTGAGTTTGCAAAAAGTAAAAAAAAAAAGCCTTTCAAGCTGTCTGTGGACAAGATTCGCATGAAAAAAAAAAAAGAAGCTACACCTATGAACACTCCACTAAAAAAATCGTTTCATTTTCCAGATAGCAAGCTCAGACTATTTGTCTGAAAAAACCCAGCCAAAACCACCAGTATGTTTATTAACACCGCCTTTCACTAAAATTCCTAGCCTGCTGCCCAAGCGCAATCTGGTTTGCTCTTTCCTTGAAGATACCTAATCTGGTATACCTTTTACTGAGACGTGGCTGCATCCCAATATAACAACAACATATTTTGTGCTGTCAGGATTGGGGGCTCAATCCCATCGTCCGTGGTCCTTTGCCAAGATTGGAGTACGGCATGAATTCGGAGGTAGCTGGCCCATGCCGTCGTCCAACTTATTTACGCTGAGATCGTTGATGAAGTGAAGAACTGCTTCTCATCGAGAACGAGGAAAAAGGGTTTATTTACAGAAATTAAATCAGTCTAACATGACTGCTTGAGAAAAAGAGTATTAGTCCAACAGGACTGCATGAGAGAAGTGACTCAGTCTAACATGACTGCTCAAGAGAAGTGTCCTCAGCATTCGCACAACCACAGTTTTTATACACTCGATCCGCCGGTCCTACGACGCGGCGACTGTTCGTTTACTCATCACCAACTCGCCGCGGCTCTGCAGATCAGTTTACAGACACAAAGGCAACCGCGCTCTGATGCCCGACGACGGCGTTGGCGGGGTGCCGAAGCGTGAGACGCACCAAAATACGTTGTCCCCACGGCAGCTTGTCCATGCGTGTCAAATCAGCTCCGCGTTGGGGAACTCCGGAATCATTGTTCACACACGCCGAACTAGTCCCGTCACAATGTCGATGGGGCGGGTGGAAGGCGGCGGATTCCAGCGCAAAGGCCGCTTCTTTGAACGCCTCCCAGCTGCAGCGACGGAGAGGGAGAGGTGCGCGTCGTGTCGCCCTGTCGTAACTGTGTGGCAATCTTGTTTCGCAGCTCGCCATTCTTGACAGTGCCAACACTCTGTATAATGTATACAGACATGACCGCACCAAAAAGAGAAAGAGGTGGTGACGTTCTTGGGGCTATCAAAAAGGCTGTTTCGTCCTTCATTGTTCGTACCGATTGTGATCTAGAGATTGTCTGAGTTGCATGTTCGTCCCCATACGTTAAGATATTAATCTGACTGCCCACCAGATCAGGATCACATTTTTGTTAAACAGCTGCGCAACAGTATTAAAAGTGCTATCGAGCAATTTTCCGCGAATAACATTTATATTTTCGGTGAATTTAATCTGCTGGATAATGATTGATCCCAGCTGTCTTCTACGAATTGATCTACAGCTGAGTTTGTTAACTAAGCATTAGATCCTATTTCAGGTAGTGTGTGAGCCCACACGAGGCTTAAATGTCCTCGATCTGTTATTGACTAATGTTCCCGAAACAGCTAACCCCATTCGTGTGGGAAGTATTACGTCGGACAGTCGGGCAGATGCATAAATGATAGACTGCGCGAACACAAAAATAAAGTCGACAAACTTGTATCAGATGGGTTTCTCTCCCTTCATTGTAAGCAACATAAGTGCTCCCCTCTCTTCGAATCAACAACCATTACCGGTAGAAACAAGTGCGAACTCACTAGACTTATAATAGAAGCCGAGCAGATTGATGCCCTAGGGGTTTCATGTATCAGCAAACCATCATTGGCTCTCTCTGAAAAAGAACTGAAATTTTTGCGCATGGCTTAACATATCACAAAATGTATCGCTCTGATTGTTAATCTGTTCACGTGGCTGCGACTCATGTTGTCTGAGTGTATAAGTACGACCTGGTTTTCGACAATAAACAGTGTTGGAAGTTAGCGCTGTGTGTGTCCCTTTGTGTCTTCTCTTGTACCGTCTTTGAATCGCGCTACCATACTCCCCTTGAAGATGCATTACCAACAAGCCCACATTGCAACCCCCATTTCTTGTCTGGAAGGTTTCAATGACCATAAGTTGCTGCATTTCCATGTTTATAATGTTACCATTTGCAGGCGTAGCGGTCAAACAAATCCATGATTATAATAAGGGTAACTATGTTGATATGAACACTGATCTAACTAAGTTTTTAGTGATACATTCCTACCCATTTTTTCCTGTTCATTTAATGAAAACTGGGTGCTCTTTAATGACACTCTTTTAGCATTAGTTGATAAGTACATTCCATTAATTACAATTACTAATGATAATCCTAAACCCTAGTTTAAGAAGCATCTTCGTACTTTACGTAACCGAAAAAAACACCTGTATACACAAACTAAAAATTTGAGCTGTCCTTCTGCATGGGCTCGTCACAAAGATTACCTAAGGAATTACATTGCCGAAATAATCTAAGCTAAAAACAAGTATTACTCATGTGACCTATCCTTCCATCTTAAGGCAGACCCGAAAAAAGGTTTTGGTGGACGATTGCTCCTGATTGTCTCACCCACAATGTAATGCTCTTTAACGATGACCAGACAGTGACGTCCTATCAACAATCTGCATTCGAGTTTAACAGGTATTCACCATTTAAGATTATTAACGAGTGCAAATTGTTCCGAATCATGATTTTCGATCTATGGTGCTAATTAACATTACAGCAGAAGAGATAGCAAAACTAATCTCAAATCTCAAAGTACCTTCTTTCACAGGCATAGATAACACAAATTCCAAGATACTAAAGAATACCTTGTCCATCTCTAACCAAACCCTTTGCATCATTTTCACGCAATCGTTATCATTAGGACTGCTCCTGAATAGTTCAAAAGTGTTAACAGGAATCCCTAGGAAAATTACCGCCCTATCTCACTAACCTGCATCTGTTGCAAATAGCTCAAATATATAATGGCATCTAATATTTTAACCACCTAGAATCCAACAACTGCTTTAATAATCAGCACAGGTTCAGAAAATTCCTTTCGTGCAACACACTGCTAGTTGAATTCACATCAGACTTGAATTTTAACGTGGATAATAACCTTCAAACTGATTGCATCTATCTAGACTACTCTAGAGCATTCGATTGTGTTGCTCACTGTCGGCTCATTTCAAAATGATTTGCTCTTGGACTTGACTCACTAACGCTATCTTAGCTTCGAAATTTTTTGAGACTTCGTTGGTAGTTAGCAGTATTAAATTCTTCTTCACTTTCTGACGTGACCTCTGGAGTGTCACAAGGTAGCATTTTGGGTCCTCTGCCTTTTCTAATTTACATTAATGATTTACCCTCTAACATTTCCTCCTGCATGCAACTATTTGGCGATGATTGAATTATATGTAGAGCTATTAAAAGTGCCAATGCCATCTGCCTTCAAAACGATCTTAACCAAAGCCATTCCTGGTGTTGTAATTGGCTAATGACCCTCAACTCATCAAACTGCAAAGTAGTCTCGTTTTCTTGTACGCAATCAAATTCAAACTTTTCCTACTCAATAAACAGCACTCCAGTGGCTTGGGCGCAGTCACATAAGTACTTGGGCTTAAATCTCAGGTCCAATCGTTCATGGAAAACCCATATCATTAGCATATGCACTAAGCATCACAAACACTAGGTTACTTAAGTAGAAACCTATGTCCCTCATCTGCTAGCACATGCAAATTAGCTTATGTAACCTTCGTCTGTCCGCAGCTTGAATTCGCCTAATCCATGTGGTCACCTCAAGATTACGCAGTTTCAATGTCAGAAGCAGTACAAAACATATCCCCCAGATTCATTACATCCAACTACGACCAGTACTCTAGTGTCACTTGAATTAAAGCAGACCTAACTCTTCAAGCATTATGTACACAGAAAACAATCGTGTTGTTATGCCTGATACACAAGTACGTTCACGGAACAAAACAAATTGCCCCTTGTAACCCCACTGCGTACTTCTAGACGTTCATAATCGTTTCAGCCTCAAACAAATGTTTGGTAGAACCAAAGCTTTTAATTTCTCAGCGTTGCCACAAGCCACTGCACTCTGGAATGATCTTCCTGACAGCCTTGTCTTGTAAAGTTGTGTTTTAAGTATTGTATGGAATTTTTAGTCATTAATACATTTATTTGTTCCTGTTCATGCTTTATGTAATTTTGTTGTATTTCATTCCCTATCACTCAGTGTTCCTATTGGAACCTGTGGTGTATTCATAAATAAATAAACACAGTTAAGTAATCGAGATGAGTTTTTCAACTTTTCTTACATTAAGCTTCATTTTCTGAGCTTTTCTTTTTCTTTTGGACACTTTCCTTTGAAGGTAAAATTGAAATGGATGTCACGTTTGGCACGGAATGCCCTAGTTTCTATGCCTTTGTCAAGAGAAAGTGACAATTGATAGTGGCTGAAACGTGTGGCATGACATCACACATTTCATGAAAACAACGCATTCTACAGCAAAGCTGTTAACCCTTTGAGGGTCGAATTATTTTGAAGAAAAATTTCCCGGGTGGTCAAATTATTTTATTACGGATATTGAATGTACAAGATGTATAAAGTCGGGAATAAATAGTAAAAAAAATTAGGGAACAGTAGTTTGGTGTCGGCATCACTCAGAACTGCAATATGTTCAATAGTATTTTAGAGTGTGGTACTCCTTGAAACACGAGTCTCCGCGCAGCCGCAGAGAGCGAGAATACTTCATGAGCGGCGGTGATAAACGAGCTAAGAGCCGTGCTAATCAAGATAAAAATCAACTTCCGCCGCCCCTGCGATAGCGTGCCGACAAAGATAAAAATCACGTTACGCGCGCCTCCGTTGCGGCGGAACCGAAACCGCGAAAGCGCGTTGCCGCTGAGAGCGAGAATACCTCGCGAGCGGCGGTTATAAACAAGCTAAGAGCAGCGCCAATCAAGATAGAAATCAACTTCCACAGCATTTGCAAGAGAGTGCTGACAAAGAGAAAAATTACGTTTCACGCGCCTCCGTTGCGACCACACGGCGAAACCGAAACCGCAAAAGGGGTGTGGCCGCAGTCTGCGCGACGCGCTGAAGCTTGAAGTCAGTTCTGTTTATCTCCCCAAGAAGGTAGCACAAATTTCAAACGCTTCTTGTAAGACCTAAGAGGTGGCAGCACCTCCCAGCAAGCGTGCATCGTCATTATGGCGCGAAATTTCAAACGGAGGGTCGAAACCGTACCCGTACGGCGAAGACCTTGCGGGACAGAAAACCGCCGCCGTACATGTATGGCAAAAACCGTCAAAGGGTTAAAAGGACTCTTAGTTGAAATCAAGAAAAAGAAATGGGCATGGGCAGGGCATGTGATGAGGAGGGAAGATAACCGATGGTCATTAAGGGTTACGGACTCGATTCCAAGGGAAGGGAAGCGTAGCAGGGGGTGGCAGAAAGTTAGGTGGGCGGATGAGATTAATAAGTTTACAGGGTCAACATGGCCACAATTAGTACATGACCGGGGTTGTTGGAGAAGTATGGGAGAGGCCTTTGCCCTGCAGTGGGCGTAACCAGGCTGATGATGATGATATTTATCAGTACAACCCTGTCATGGACGATAACTTAATAATATTTGGGGTTTTACGTGCCAAAACCACTTTCTGATTATGAGGCACGCCGTAGTGGAGGACTCCGGAAATTTAGACCACTTGGGGTTCTTTAACGTGCACCTAAATCTAAGCACACGGGCGTTTTCGCATTTCGCCCCCATCTAAATGCGGCCGCCGTGGCCGGGATTCGATCCCGTGACCTCGTGCTCAGCAGCCCAACACCATAGCCACTGAGCAACCACGGCGGGTTCACCAAAATTTATAACTCTGCGCTTTACGTCCATGCTTTCCTGCGTGCCAATGACATTTGCTTGTATGAGCATGCACGTGAGGCTGCTACGAGCTGCAAAAAAAGGAAAAAATAAAAGCAAATTGATCTAAAACAATGTGTTAATAGCCGTACGAGTACATGGTTTGTTTGTAAGAGTAAACTCATTTTTTCATTCAGAACAGAGCTTATGGGCCCAAACTTCTACAGTCATCACCATGGTGTTTCATATAAAGTCCAAGCGAGATAACATCATGGCTGTATGCTGTGCGTGCGAGCGTGAGCCAAGGACAGTGGCTTGATGTCATGCACGCAAGGGAGGAAACAAGGCACGCCACCTTCGATCACATGCAAAGCACCGGGGCGGTCCACACCGGTGGCTGCTGTGTATGGCGTGGCGGAGTGCGAACATCTTGAAAACGATCTGTGATGAGGGACAGTCTAGGTGTGCCGAGGGGCGATAGTTCCGTGGGTGATGCATTCTCAATGTTTAGTTCGCGCTGAAGCGAGAGGCAGCACAAAGGAAAATTTGCTCGCTGCTGGCGCCTCACTTCCTCAAGCCAGCGTTTTGACAGTGAAAGTCCGCTATCATCGTGTGAGATTTGTTTCTGTTTGACTGTGTGCACATGACACCATGCTTGTTAATTTAGCTGGTAAGGGATTGTTTACAAGTTTCTATGGCCAATAAAACTACTATCCTTGCTTAGTATAGCTGTCTAATAATTTGCTACTGTAATCGATGCTTCGCCTTTCGGGCAAAACTGTGACTTTTTTCTATCCTAAAATTGGCCTTGGCCGGATAATTAGAACTTGATCAGTCTGCATGCATGACCCCTATGGTGACCCCAACAGCAACCCCTTTACTGGCAGCATCTGTCTCGGCAGAGCTTAGGGAACAGTGAATTCAATGAACAAACCAGGGTGTCTACCAAGTTGACATCTCCAAATTCCCTGAGTGTCCCAGGTTTTCCCTGAGCACCTTTGCAAAATTCCCTGAATGAGCCAGAACTTTGTTTTATGTCAAGACAGGCTGACACCATGTTGCTCGATGCTGTCACTCTCTGTAAGCATGTTGAAACAAAAGATGACTTAATCCAGTTTGAATAGTAAGGAGTAATATCTATTTTATTTAAAAAGGAAACGGAGGGAACAGCGAAAACAATGGTAAAACCCATTTCAAATTGTCGAACATTTTCAAATACGAATGAAAAGGAGATGCATACATAAGTAAATATATTTCAATACGAGCTATTTCTATCAACTGATAGCAAGCTCATCGGTATGGGGCCTGAACTTTGCCGCAAATAGGATTCTCACTCAGTAGCTGGAAAATCAACCTCAACTGTGCTGACATACTCTCAGCCCGTACGCAACATCTCAGTGTTGGGTTTCACTGCTTTAAAGAGTGTATTTTGGTTTGAATGAGTGACACCCGCATCTCGGCATCAGCCAACACTGTTTTTTGAGCTCAAGCTCCTTCGTAGAGGCGGTGGCATGCTTCCTTTCCCATTAATTCCTCAGTCTGTTGGTCCTTCTGCCGCAACAACTCTGAAAAATCGGGCAGTCCGAAAAAAATGAATGCATGTCTTTAACTGCCCTTAAGGGCTAAAATTGCCACAGGCACGTCTGTAAGAGCTCTTAAAGCCGGCCAGTACATTTATTAGGCATATCGGTGCTCGTATTGTGACAGGAGACGACAGTGCACGCATGTATAATTAAGGAATACATACTGTGTCCCGTGACATTTGCCCCTTCCCATGCTTATCCTTCACCGCTTAACACTGCTGTACTACGGCAAAGCTAACTTTCGGAGACTGGCACTAGGCAACGCGCTGTGCTCTGCGAGCTTCGAAGCCAATTGCGAGAATTACAGAGCCGCAGTCAATGCCATTGCTGACAGCGGCAAATTTTTTCAATGAAAAACACAGCACTGCACAGCAAGAAGCTTAATAGCGAACGTAGAAGCAGCTAGACCTAACGTTGCCTCGGTGGTGGCTACGGCTGTCAGCGGATCTGCGTGCGAGAGTGCCGGTTCGAGGCGGCGAGATAATCAAAATGGCGGCGGCGGTGGGTTTGATTAATTCTATTTTAGACCTGCAGTCAGGTCAATATACATTGACAATATGGAGTACGTGGTGGTACCGCAAAGCCGTGCGAATTATCGGGCATGTTTGAAAAATCGGGTGTCTGGGAAATCGATTAACTACTCTGGCCATACTTTGTGCCGATGACACGGCGTCAATGACAATTCGTTGCAATTCCTCTGTTACTCGAGCCAGCATTAACATGACTTTCGTCCCCTTTCAATAAAGTTACAGCTAATTTTTCCTAAAGGACGCACAAATTCCCGAGTTTTCCCTGAGTATTTACAGACTATTCAAATTCCCAGAGAATTCCCGGTTTTCCCCATTGGTAGACACCCTGACAAACGTCATCTCCCATTGAGAATGCCTATTTTCAGTCTGTCCTACGAAGATTTGCAAGCAATCACGGGAGCTCGCAATGTCTGAATATGGTATTTACCCGATTCTAACATGTGCCCCCCCCCCTCCCAAGAAAATTAAATAACCGCGTTCGTATGCTTTAACGCATAACACGACAGTATTGCGGCAAAGCTGAATTTAGGCAACCAGTTGCTACTGTGCAGCACATTAGACCCTTCGCCATTTTTCCTGCGCAATAGACTGGTGCACATTAGATTTCTACTTTGTTTAGGAGTTTCAATGTTATCTCTATGTTAGGCCTCTAATTTGGACACGCAAAAAGCGGGCATGCGTTTGATTCAGGAGCACGCTAGAATCAGGCAAATACTGCCAAATGAATGAGCGGTGTGCTTTGAAAATGTTTTTTCTGCATCTTGTTTAATTCAACCCACCGGATAAAATCAGTTTTGGTGGTCCCATCAGGGCTGAATTACGGAAGTTGACTATAATTCACAATTTTTGTTTCTAATGTCACATTTAAGTGGCTCCACTTTGGAGGTCAGCTAGGAGGACTCAAATCAGCAAACCTTTTCAGGTACTGCATTTGGGCCTTTTGGTTAAGATCAATTTTAGTTTGGGCAACATACCAAGCACCTCAGTATTTGCGTTCTCGTGCCATGAGCATCCTGTCAGCGTTTCACTGGTGTCGGCTTCGGCAGCCACGCACCTACTGGAGATCCCACCTGCTGCTAGCCTAAAGTGCTATGATTTGTCAATTATGGTGAACTGCCAAGGCCAAACAGCTGCTATTCTGGCATCCTCTGCATCTAGTGGTTGACTAACCTTTTTTGTAGCTCCTCCTCCTCCTCGGTAGATGATGAAGATGAGCTGAACTGCTCAGAGGACGACTCGTTGCTGGTCTCTCTACGAGACTTGCGCTTCTTCTTGGCAGTGCGCCTCCGGCGGTGGCTGGGTGGTGCCGAGTCGCTGCTCGACGAGCGGGTGGCGTGCACCTTGCGGCCACGCGCCTCCGACTGGCTGCTGTCGCTGTGTGCCACCACTCGCCGGTGCTTGTCTCCACTGGTCAGCGGCTTCTTGTGCCGTTCCTCGTCCTCATCGTGATGCCGTTTCTGCAGCGTCCAATTATCCCCACTGGGTCAGACATGAGACAGCCAAACGGCTCGCCACATAGACCATGTGAGACTAGCTCAATTAAGATGCATACAGTTGCTACTACTTGGGCCATTTAAAGTAGAAACTACTGTTTCACCCTCTTGGTGTCAAAAAGGATTGTGCCTTGTCAGTGCGGTTGTTAGCTACATTAACTTGTGTGCATGTGGCAGCAGAAGAAATACAGTTGAACCTGCTTACAGAGGTATCCAAGTGCTAAGAAATTATCATAGTCAGAACCAATAATTGTTATAACGGGGATTCATGAAAAAAACAGAGGATAAGCATTCAAATATCTTAATTAGACAAAAAGAATTTACTGGTTTTAGCAATACAGTAGACTTCCATTAATTTGATCTTGACTGAGCGTCCCGACCAGTGCCGATGCATTTCTACGGGCCCAAACTTTCATTATTTCCACCCTAAAATAGGCCTTCGCCAAATAATCTAAATTTGAACAGTCAGTATGCACGTACCCGACTCCTATCGTGACCTCAATAGCGACAGCATCTGACAGTGTCAGCATCTGCCTCAGCGGAGTTCAGCGCACAGCGAATGTGTCAAACATTTTCGGCCTGCCATAGTAAGATATTCAAGTAATAATGATGGCTCACAATGTCTGATTATGGCGTTTATCCGATTCTAATGCGTGCTTTTTTTCCCCGAGAAAATTGGACCGAAAATTACCTGCCCTGTGCCATCGAATAAAAAACCAAATCCACATTAACTGCTGCATAAAACGGCTGTATTGCGGCAAAGCCGACTTTTGGAAACTGGGCACATAATACTTGGGCACACATAATATTTGGAAACTTTTGGAAACTGGGCACACATAATACTTGCCCATGTTTCTTGCTAAAAAATTGAGTGCACGTTATATTTATACTTTGTTTAGGAGCTTTAATGTCATGTTTACATTCGGTTTTTACTTTTGATAATAAGATAATAATAAAAAAAAAAACGAGCCCATCTCGCTTCCACCTCTGACAAGAGGGCGGAAGGGCGACGGGCACGCAAGGCCAGCGATGCAATGCAATAAAGGGTTGCCATCCAGGGATCACGGCCTAAGGGCGTGCGTGGCGATGTGGTTTTCTTCCCCCCCCCCCAAGCATTTTTTTGTTTGCTTTCAGTGCGCACACCTATTAGCCAGATTTATTTGTTACATGGAAGCATGGTTCATTCACCATAGAAACTCTTACGAGGCATGTCCTTCTGTGCATTCATCAACACCTTGTCACCTGAAATGTCTGCATTGCATGTGCAGAGCATCTTCACTGCATGTGCTATTTTAAATGCGATTAGCATTCTTTGCCTGCTTCTGCCATTTTGAGCTTATCTGCTACCTACCTAACCGACCTTACCTAAGTGACGCCCCCTCGGGCATAATCTTCGTTGGCCCGCCAAGCTTGGTGGCCTGCCAGGCTCAGTAAGCAACAATGGTGACCACACAATAATAAACACTGACGAGCACAGCTGCTCGGGGTCAGTCATCGTTCGTCACCACCACGCTGTGGAGCGTCTATCTAACGGAGGGTGCCTCGAGCTCACCCTTGTTCACGAACCTGGGTGGATCGTGACATTGGCGACGAGGTTGGCATATGAGTACCCCGGCGACGAGTACCTACGGATCGTCCCACGCCGCCGTGGGCGGCGATACACCGCCCCCCGTTGTTGCCACCATGCCGCTGTACGGAAGGCTCGAGCCGTTCGAGGGTGATGGGTCCGCCTGGCCAGTTTACGAGGAACAAGTCCACGTGTCCTTCCGGGCAAACAACACACCCGAGCCTAAACAGCGGCACATTTTCCTGGCCAGCTGCGGGACCTGTGTCTTCATTCTCCCGCTCCACCTTCTCAAGCCAGCCACGCCGCATGTTAAGACGCTGGGTGAGCTGCTCACTATACTGTGCTCGCATTTCAACCCAGCACCGTCCAAACTAATAGAGCGTTTCTGCTACAACTGGAGCCACCGGGAAGGAGAGACCCTCGGGCAGTTCGTTGCTGCGCTACAAGGATTAACGAGTGCCTCTGTTTTTGGGGACCAGCTGGACTCACTGCTCTGGAACCGTTTCATCTGTGGCATCAACAATCCCGCTATGCAGACGCGACTCCTGGAGCTTCCCGACCCCTCGCTAGACGACACCATGATAGCAGCACTAGCAATGGAAATGGCTGCCAAGGACGCCGGCGAGATCGCCCGTGCGACTGGCTCATCGTTGGCGGAAGCGGCGGTCAACAAGTTGGCGACAAAGGGCAGTACCTGCTGTCGCTGTGGTGGTGCCCACTCCACCTCAAAGTGCCAGTTCTCTCAAGCACAATGCTTCACGTGCGGGAAAACTGGGCACCTGGCACGTGTACGCAGAAGGGGGAGGACGAACAGCAAACAGCAGCAGCAGCCTGGTTCAAGCCCAGGTACCACACAAGCCCACGGCCAGGGTAGCCGTTGCAAGGGTATGTGGCGGGGGCATGCGGCAGCGGGCTCAAGTTTTTCCGCGGCCAGGCTCCACATCGTGGCCGAGGACCCGCCGATTTCCGAAATGTGGCACACGGGCCTTGTACCATCGTCTGTGCCGCCGTACATGCTGACCGTCGAAATCTGCGGGCACCCCATTTCCATGGTGCTGGACAAAGGGGGCCAGCGTGTCGTCATGGCCGGGAAACGGTTCAAGCGTACCTTCCCCAAAGTGTCCGACGAGGCTTCGGGCATGATGCTGCACAGCTACTCCGGGCGGCTCTCCCAGGTCCAGGGTCAGGCAAAGGTCAGCGTTCGCTTTGGCGACAGGGAGGCAACCCTTCCCCTTTACTTAACCAAGGGGTCGTCGCCGACGCTGCTGGGCCGAAACTGGACTCGTGCACTGGGCGTTCGTCTGCCAGAGTACCAGGAAGCCAGCCTGCATGCGATGAAAGACGTCCCCAGCCTCCTGACCAAGTTCAAATCCCTGTTCCAGCCAGGGTTGGGCACATTTTTCGGCACGACGGCTGGCAATCTATGTACCCGAGGGAGCTCGGCCACGTTTTCACAAGCCTTGCCCACTGCCGTTCACCTGAAAGATGGGGTCACCCAGGAGCTGTAACAGTTACAGTGCAAAGGCATACTGGTGCCCGTCAAGACGTCTGAATGGGCCGCTCCCACGTACCAGTCCTGAAGCGAGACGGCAGTGTCAGGATCTGCGGGGATTTCAAAGTTATCATCAACCCCGTCACTACCGTCGAGAAGTACCTGCTACCCCGTATTGAAGATCTCTGGTCAGTGTTGGCCGGTGGACAGAAGTTTACCAAGCTCGAGCTCAGAGATGATTACCAGCAGCTGGTGCTCCCCGGAAGTATGTCACAATATAGACAACATTGGGGCTCTTTCAGTACACGCGCTTACCTTTTGGCGTGGCCTCAGCCCCAGCCATATTTCAGAGGGAGATGGACAACCTCTTAGGGGCATGAGGCACATGGCGGTGTACTTGGATGACATCCTGGTTACTGACAGCGATGATGGGGACCACCTGCAAAACCTGCACTATGTCCTGGCACTACTGCAGGATGCCGGTCTCAAGCTCAAGCTGGAAAAGTGTGTTTTCCTGGGCCCCAGTGTTGAGTACTTGGGATATGTCCACCCCAGCTCCCCGCAAAGTTGATGCTGTGCTCAAGGTGCCTAAGCTCCAAAACAAGAAGGAGCTTCAGAGCTACCTCGGCCTCATCAACTTTTACAGGAGTTTCTTGCCAAACCTGTCGGAGCATCTACAGCCGCTCCATCTCCTGCTTCGAGATGGTCAGCAATGGGTCTGGAAGAAGGAGCAGGACCAGGCTTTCCAGCACAGCAAGGAGCTAATCACCAAGGCTCCAGTGCTAGTACATGATCCTGCCAAGCTTGTCGTCCTAATCGTATAGTAAAGCAATGAAGGGGGCTAGTTGGTGAACGTTCATGGTTATATTGCGCTCAGTTTTACACAGACGATATTAAGGGAGGACAGGACGTGGACGGACGTAGCTGGCTACGTCCGTCCACGTCCTGTCCTTCCTTAATATCGTCTGTGTAAAACTGAGCGCAATATAACCATGAACGTCCTAATCGTAGATGCGTTGCCGTACGGCGTGGGAGCCGTCTCGGCATACCGGGACAAGGATGGCCAGGAACGCCTTGTCGTTTGCTTCTTGTCGGCTTCACGCTGCAAAGCAACGCTACAGCCAGCTGGACAAGGAAGACCTGGCCCTCATGTTTGGTGTCATAACGCTTCCACCAATATCTGTGGGGCCGGAAGCTCGAGGCGGTCACGGGCCACAAGCCGCTGTTGGGGCTGCTAGGGCCTGATAATGCAGTTCCCGTGCAGGCATCACCTCGACTGGTACGCTGGGCTTTGAGGCTGGCAGCTTACAGTTACCAGCTGGTTTACCGTCTGGGAAAGGACCTGGGACCTGCTGATGGCCTGAGCCGCCTGCCCCTGCCAGAGGTACCTGATGCTGTTCCAGAATCTGCTGAAGTGTTCATGCTGGAGCATGCGTACCCGGAGGTGCCCTCCAGATCCGCGGCATCTCAAGCGACCAGCCGGGACCCAGTCCTGTCTCAGGTGGTCAAGGCGGTGGCCCGTGGGGAGGAATTGGTTCAGCAGGCCTATAGCCACAAGGCCGCCGAGCTGAGCTTGCAGCAGGGCTGCTTACTGTGGGGTTCCAGGGTGATGATCCCACAAAGTCTCTGGTACAGGGTCCTGCAGTTGCTGCATGCGGGTCACCCTGGAATGGAAAACACCAAGATGGTGGCCCGGTCCCATGTTTGGTGGCCTCGCCTGTACCAGGGCATCGCTCACATGGTGAAGAGCTGCCAAATCTGCCAGGAGTATCAGCAGGCCTCATGTCATGTGGAAATAACCCCCTGGCTGTTCCCACAGAGACCCTGGTCCCGCCTGCATGTGGATTTTGGGGGCCCCTTCAAGGGCCATTACTTCCTGGTGGTGGTGGACGGCTTTTCGAAGTGGGTGGAGGTTCTACCTGTCACCACTCCATTAGCAGGCACAACCATTGCAGCACTACAACAGGTCTTCACCGCCGAGGGGTTGCCGGATGTCATCGTGTCCGACAATGGTCCTGCTTTCGCCAGCACAGAGTACCTGGCCTGGCTGATGAAGAACGTAATCCGCTGGATGGTGTTCCCACCGTACCACCCTGCTTCGAACGGTGCAGCCGAGCGGGTGGTGCAAACCATCAAGGACAAGCTCAAGAAGAGCCAGACTGGGAATTTCTCGACGCATATTGCCCGGATACTGTTCCAGTACCGGACCAGATCCTATGATGTAACTGGCCGTGCACCCTGTGAGCTCCTGCTGGGTTGGATGGTTATGACAGCTTTGGACGTCTTGCATCCGGACCTCCGATCCACAGTGCTCCTGAAGCTGCTGAAGCAGAAGCTGGCTGCTGACCAAGGGTGCCGTCCCGGACCTTTGCCGGAGTTGAGGGCTCCAGTTTTCACCAGGAACTTTCGTCCTGGCCCACCCTGGTCTCCTCGACAGGTGGTGTCTCCTGCCAGCACCTCATTGCTGCTCATCACTGCTCATCTGCATGCCAGATGGGGCCATGCGGCACAGACACGCCGACCATGTTAGGCCTCGCCTCGGGACCTGGCCAGCACCCTCGACTACCACTTCAGAGTTCCAGCCCGCAGGAGCACTAGTGGCAGCACCAGTTGCTTCCAGCGGAGCACCGCCCACCTCGGAAGCGGCAAGCGTTGCCAGTGGTGGGGTGCCCATTGGGCCGGTGTCAAGTCCAGCACCACTCACAAGGCCCACCACTGCGGACCCTCCGGATGGAGTGAGGCTGTCTCAGGCAGCACCCGGCATTGCCACACCCGGCCAGTCAACACCGGTGCTCAGGCGGAGTACTTGACGGCGGAGGCCACCGGACTGTTACTAGCCTGGGTAGCAGGCACTGTCGACCTGGCTAGAACGGAGGCAGAGCCTTGTACATTGAACTTGGAAGTTTTTTTTGTTGTCGACAAACAAACTGGGGATAAGGGGGTGTAACAAGCCGTGTAACAAGTGTAACCTTACTTACCTACCCACCTACCCACCTACCCACCCACCCACCTACCCACCCAACCACCGACCTTACTTACCTTACTTACCTTACCTTACCTAACCTTACCTACCTACCCACCAATGTCATCATACGCGTCGGATTCCATTGTCCTCATGCCGTTGTCATTGTGTCGTTTTGATACAGTAGTCATCAAGCAAGCCTTGTCATACCGCTGTCATAATGAAGTCGCGGCCATTCCATTATCGTCATTCTAACTTTGATGTCAGACTGTCGTAATGCTGTCATCGCGAGCCATTGTTGTCACAAGTCATCGTAGCGTTGACCTCACGCTGTCGTTTTACCATGATCATCACTTCAGTAGCATCATCTCATTGTTGTCATACCATATTAATCGATCCACTGATTTCACTCTTTGTTCGCCACTCCATTGTAATCATGTCCTTCAATCATGATTACGCTGCCACTGTCATGCCATCGTCCTCTTTGCGTCATTACCAGTCGGATGCTATCATGCAACCGTTGCCATACCATCGTTGTCATGTCTTCGCGGTCATGGCATCGTCATCATTCAAGCTTCTCCATCTGGATGTCATCATACTTTCCTCGACATGCAACTGTCGTTAGTCCTTCGCTGTTGTACCCCTTTCTCATTCCATTTTCGTTGTTCTGTCATTGTCATGCTGCCATGCTCATAGGTGACCTTAGCAAACGAGTGCCATAGCAAAGTGGGGTGATATCAGAGCATGTCGTAGAGAGCCGAAGCACACTTGATTTGAAAATTGTAACAGCGCTAACACATGCATCCACAAAGTAACAAGGACGAGACACAAGCGCTTGTGTCTCGTCCTTGTTACTTTGTAGATGCATGTGTTAGCGCTGTTACAATATTCAAATCAAGTATGCACCAATTCGCCCAGAAAGAAGTTTTAATGAAATAGCCAAAGCAACGAGTCTCAGAATTACCACCACATATGTTAAATAAACATGACTTGAGAAATAGGGTGTGTCACTACATTGCTTGAATGCTAATCGCATTACCGTCGGCAGTCATCGTCAGATAAACTCTGCCGTAATCTTTTTTCCTTTGCCCACCAACGTGGCACGTACCTAAGCCCACCTCTGGAGTGTGCTCTTCTGGGGAACCGAACTACAGCTCCACAGAAGGTGACGATGATTGATCTATGCTGAAAATGAAGGCACATCTGGTAGCCTGTTCGTCAACGTTGAACTAAGAAATCCATACCCAAATGTGGCCTTTACGTGAGAATCCATACTAGTCCCAAGGACACAGCAAAAAGTAAACAAAACAAAATTTCTGCAGTTCCACTCTCGCCTTCTGGAGCAAAGGTGGTGAAGCAACAATCAGGCAGGTGCCCCACCCTACTGCATTGTTCACGCAAAGGCCTCCCAGTAGTGACAAGAGTACTTACGCTGGCTCAGCCTCCTATGGGTAAGCGACCAAGACATCAAGACAGAAGGGCGGCACATTTTAATCAGAGGCTCAACAAAAAGGGGCATGCACAATTTTTCAGAGACCCTTGCCAGCATAAAGAGTGCGATTACCTGGTTATCATCCTGAATGCCAGAAGGTAGAAAGAAGCAATAGCTGGTGATTCAATGGGCACAGCTAAGCTATGCACTGGGACAACAATAGTTCAACAAACCATTTGGTGTGAACAAGCCATTGATAAATGAAAACATGCAGTCAATCTAAGTTTATGCAGTTTCTTAAAGCCTTATGCAAGATAATCAGCTACAACTAATTACAAAGTTCACCTGACATAACAGGGCAAATGGAATCCTACAGTATAGTGGCTTCTGAACATGTCAGCATAAGGGTGCAAGAGGCAAACAATGCGTGAGGCTCACTTTTCCATCAATGTGACGGTCCTTGCGAGACTTGCGAGACTTTGAACTGCTGCCCTCTTTGACCGATTTGCGGTGAATTCTTTTTACAGATGACTTCTTCTTGCGGTCTTGCCTACTTCGCTCTGGGCTGCAAGGACAACAAAGATGACGAGCTCTAGTTGTAGGCAGGGCCACTCACACGCACAGAGTCGACAACATGGCTTGAAACAGGAATGGTATCTGAGGAAACAGGCACACCACCTAGACTGTGCTGGCATAGTAGGAATGTAACAGCGAAATTTTAGGTGGGGCCTTAAACCATGTTGTGCAGAACTGACTCCAACCTTATCAGGACCATATTGTAAAGAATGTAAATAGGTCACAGCATGCTTATGCATGGCCTGCTCCATCTAGTGTACAGCTAATCATGCGAGAGCTCCCTCACTCAACAAGGGACTGCAAGTTGTGTGTGCATGTGTGCAATGTGTCAAGCAAGAAGAACAAAACGAGCCAGTCACACATACCCTCTGCTTCAAACAAAACCTGCAATTACAAAAGAAGGGAGGGGGTGACTCACACGTATGACCAGTACAAGCATGTTTTCCAACATGCTCCGCTTGCAGTACACCAATGCCAAGACATCTCTGAAGTGGTGCAAGACATCATTGTGCTTAAGGCATCAAATGGCGCAAGTAGGGAGCGCATCTATACTGCAGAAGACAGCTGCACTCAAGCTGCACCATTTTGTTCCCCACTCTTGTAGTAGACCTTACCCACATAGCACAAAACTGACATAATTTCTGGGAATAACTAACGCCACAAATTTTTAACAAAATAATAATGGTTAGGGGATGTTAGACAGTACAGCGCTAAAGGAATCAACTTCAATAATGCATCTTTCACGGCAATCCACCTCTTCTATAAGTGGGCATGCACTGCTTAATGAGAATTGTGGTGTGAAACACATGGTGCGCGTTCAAAGAGTGTACTTCATGTTTTGACCTCGTGACAGCCATTACACATCATGCATTGAGCAGGACAAGTCAGCTAAATACATCACTCAAATGTACTGCGCGACACTGAGGTTTTTCATTTTCCTTCTATTTCAGTTTGCACTTCAATTTGTCTCCAGATTACATTCCTTGTAATATTTTGCTTCAAGCATTGGCATTCTGCATTCAAGTGTAAAGTTTCTAGTTGACTTTTTCCTCTGTCACACATGTACACTCCTATTTTTATTTCCATAGATTTTTTTTTGTTCCTGAATTGTTCTGCATACACATATGCAAGCATGTGCACACATTTCAGATGTAACAGATGTTTCAGAAAATAGCAGACTTTATAGTGCAATGTGACCCACTCACAAAGATTAATGAGAGAGGACATCAGTTTCTCGGACAAATGCTCTAAGTTGATCTTGCCTCGTGTCACAGCTCCCAATTAGACTAGAGGTTTGACAGTGTCACTTGCCACGATAGATACAATTTAGATATCATTCGGTTCTATGGTCATTATTTTGTCCAGAAGAAGAATCCAAGGACCTCTAAAAGCACTTCTCATGAGCTACGAATGCAAGAGCATTAATGTCCAATTGTACATCACTGACCAGTCCTTCGAGTTATCAATTCCTTGCGGGCAAGCAAGCGCATTGCGATGTCAATGAGGCCAATGCTTCCTACATAGCGCAAGCCTGGTGCACTTTGATCCGTGACGTCATGCTACCTTGCCCAACTGCCACAGAAGCTAATGGGGATGATACCAAGTAAGTCACGGTGATTTTGACATCATCACTTTCATCACACCAGGCTTGGCAATGAAAATTTCGGTACAAGAAGCATGTCATAAAGCAGAGTGCACAGACCTGCTATCTAGAAGGCATTGGTGTTGTCCAGTGGATAACACACTTGCTTCTGAACATGGTGTTGTAAGTTCAAAACTCACTACCATTAACATTTTCCTTTCGAATTTATTTGGTTCTTTGTTATATATCAATTTGTTTATAGTGATTACCAAGGTGAAGTTAGAATGCAGATGAGAGCTTGCACGAACAAGGAATGCACGGATAACACGAGCTTCCGAGAGTGAGGGTGACGTGGCATTGCAGTGATGCCCTCGCCCTTTAACACTACCTGGTGCATCCGCAGGTGGCCCTTTCGCCTACTCTGCTCTGTTGAGGCGCTCATATGACGTGGCACAGCAGCCAAAGAAAATTTAGGTGCCATTTCGCTGCTACAGGCGCCAGCTTTCCTACTCAATGGGCCATTTGATGCTTTGACATCCAAAAAGATCTTTGCAGCTGGTGTTTATATTGTTAGCAATGGAGCAGCAGCAATGCACTCAGACTGACCGGTACAGTGAGGAGCTGGTCACAACAGCAGAAACATAACTGGGACCCATTCTCTTGCCATCCTTTTGCCTTCAAGCAACAACAAGCTCACTTAGTTGTGTTGCTGAATCATCTTGTGGGAAATGGTAGCCAGTGTTCTGAAAATGGTGGATGGCAAGGCACTGTTCAAGTGCCATTACCCACCCTTCCGTTTTCCAACATACAGAGGGTTTAGTGACACCTACTTGCTTTATTTGCCCGTTGCCTTGATGATAGGCACACAGTGTGGCACAAAACTTTGCACCCATTCTGTAACTCTAATGGTCCACTGGTCATCTAACCTATGTGTTACATGGCCTGCCAAACTCCATTTTTTCCTCTTAATGTCAAATAGAGTATCGGCTATCCCCATTTGCTCTCTTAGTTACAGCACACTCTCCCCATCTCTTAATGTTACACCTAACATTCTTTGTTTCATCACTCTTTGCGCAGTCCTCAACTTGTTCTCGACCTTCTTCGTCAATCTCCAAGTTTCTGCCCCATATGTTAGCATCGGTAGAATGCATTGATTGTAAACCTTTCTTTTGAATGATAATGGTAAGCTTCAGTCAGGATTTGACAATGTGTGCCGTATGCACACCAACCCATTTTTATTCTGTAAATTTCGTTCTTATGATCAGGGTCTCCTGAGAGTAATTGACCTAGGTAACCATACTCCTTCACCGAATCTAGAGGTTGACTGGCGATCCTGAACTCTTGTTCTATTATCTATTATTCCATCATCCATTCCATTACCTTTGTCTTCTGCATATTAATCTTCAACCCCACTCTTACACTCTATCTGTTAAGGTACTCAATCATTTGTTGTAACTTGTCCCCAGTGTTGCTGAAAAGGACAGTGTCGTCTGCAAACCGAAGAGTGCCGAGATATTCGCCATTGATCCTCACTCCTAAGTCTTCCCAGTTAAATAGCTTGAATACTTCCAAGCACGCAGTGAATAGCATTGAAGAGATTGTCCCTCCTTGCCTGACCCCTTTCTTTATAGGTATCCTTCTACTTTTCCTGTGGAGAATCAAAGCAGCTGTAGATATTTCTGAAGATATTCATGTAAGCCTCCTGTATTCCTTGATTGCGTAATGCCTGACTGCTGGTATCTCTACTGATTCAAATGCCTTTTCATAATTTATGAAAGGCATATAGAGAGGTTGATTGCACTCTGTAGATTTCTTGATCACCTGAATGATGACATGAATGTGATTGATTGTAGAGTATCCCTTGTTGAAGCCAGCCTGTTCTCTTGGTTGACTTAAGTCAAGTGTTGTCTTTATTCTATTGGAAATTATCTTGGCGAATATTTTATACAATACTGGAAGTAAGCTAGTGGGCCTATAATTTTTTAATTCTTTAACGTCTCCCTTTCTGTTGGCATTCTTCCAGTTCTCTGGAACGTTTGAAGTCGCGAGACATTTTGTATAAAGGGCCGCAAGTTTTTCATGCATATCTCCCCCATATTTGATTAAATCGGTTGTTATTCCGTTTTCTCCTTCCGCTTTTCTCCGGTTCAAGTCTTGTAAGGCCCTTCTAACTTCATTGTTAGACATAGAAGAGGCTTCTGTATCCTGTTTATCACTATTTCGAATGGAGGTAGCGTGGCTGCTCTGGGTACTGTACGGAATTATGGAATTCTTCCGGTGTTTACGACATCTTCGACATTGCTGATGATATTAGCCTCCTTATCTTTCATTGCATACATCTTGGTTTGTCTGATGCCAAGTTTCCTTCTCACTGATTTCAGGCTCCGTCCATTTTTTACTGCTTCCTTAGTCTTTCTCATGTTATAATTTCGAATATCCCTTATTTTCTCCTTGTTTATCAGTTTTGACAGTTCTGAGAATTTTATTTGATCCCTTGAGTTGGACACTTTCATTCTTTGTCGTTTCTTTATGAGGTCCTTCACCACTTGGGAGAGCTTACCTACTGGCTATCGTGGCGCCTTACCTCCCAATTCAATTGCTGCTTCTGAAGCCAGCCGTTACAGTTTCATTCATTACCTCTATGTCATTTTCATCTCCCTGTTCTAAGGCTGCATATTTGTTAGCACGAAGAGCCTGCATTGGTCTGCTTTTACCCTTACTGCATCTAGGTTGGCCTGTTTCTTCCCGACTAGTTTTAGTCTTTCTCTCTTCACATTGAACTAAATCTTAGACCTTACCAACCTATGTTCACTGCACTTTACCCTACCTAACACTTCTAAATCCTGCACTATGTTGGGATCGGCAGATAGTATGCAATTATTTCATTCATTGTTTCACCATTAGGGCTTTTCCATGTCCACTTTCTGTTGCTACGCTTCCTGAAGAAGGTGCTCATTATTCGGAGCTTATTCCTTTCTGCGAATTCTACCATCTCTCCTCTAGCATTCCTAGAATCAACACCATAATTGCCAATTGCTTGTTCACCAGCCTGCTTTTTCCCCACTTTTGCATTGGAGTTGCCCATGACTACAGTACAGTGAGTTTGCACTTTTCTCATCGCTAATTCAACATTTTCATAAAACTTCTATTTCTTCATCATCATGAGTGGAGGTTGCAGCATAGGCTTGCACTACCTTTATTCTATACAGTGAAACCTCGTTAAACTGTAGTTGGCCGGAGCTCGAAAAATATACGTACTAAACGGTAGTACTTCTTAAAGGAAATACCATCAGATCGCCCACTTACCTGTCAAAAACGGAAAAGAGAGTGTGATGAAAGGGGAAGAAACATGCAGTATTTCTTTACTTCGCACGACGAAAGTGTTATTTTCGTTTGATGCCGTGGCGGCCTAGCAGCGATGACAGCAGCCTCAATCTTACTGAAGCTGCAAGCCAGCTTTTCAACCATCCCCCTCTTCTCAGCAAACACTCGCATTGCAGATTCCTCGTCAGTGTTGCATAGTCTCCGTGCGTGGGAGCGTTGCAGAAGTGACGGGGCACCTTTTCATTGCGGGGTGCTGTTCTCGTCGTGATGATTGCATTCGTGAGGCTGACGTAACGCGCAGCTTCTGCCACTGTCGGGCCTGAATCGCCTGTGCTGTCGCTTTCCGTGTCATCCTTATCACTGTTGCTAGGTGAGTGAAACTTCGGCAAAACAGAGGCAACAATGGCGAAAAGTCGAACGCCACAGCCGACATCTCTTTGCAGTCGTAGCAGCGCCGACTTCGTGTCACGTTTGACACCACGAATGATATGTAATTTTTCTTCTATGCTGAGCACCTGGCATCTTTTTTATCCAAGCTTCGGCATGACGTGAGTCTTCGCTTACACGACGTCACAACACTCTCTGGGACGGCACTGAAATGATGTTGATGTTGATGTGGCTTCACGTGCAAACGCACAGGGCACTTGGAGGCCGTTGTTCAGATCTCTGGGGCTTGTTGTTCTGCCAGGCCGCCTGATGGAGACGAAGCACCGCTGTGTTTGCACAACAAAAAGTTGAAACACTACGTGTTAACCAATACGTATGCAATAAGCTGGTACGGTTTATGCGGGTACAAAACACATTATGTTCAGTGGCCACTGAGACGGGGATTCCACTTTACTACTTTTAAAAGGTAACTGCTGTTTAAGCGGGAAAGGTTTAATGAGGCTTTACTGTACGTCCTACTTAGCTTTATTACGACTACTGCTATGCTCTCATTAATGCTGTAGAATTCGTCAATGTTGCTCGCTATGTCCTTACAAATTAGGAATCCTACTCTGTATTGCTTCTTATCTGGGAGTCCTCTGTAGCAGAGGACATGACAACTGTTCCGCACTGTATGAGCCTAAATAGTTCTTATAACCTCACTAAGGCCAATAAAATCCCGCACAATGCCTCATAGTTCCTCAATAGGAACTGCTAACCTAGTTTCACTCGAGCGGGTTCGTGTGTTGAAGGTTGCCAGGTTCAGTTTGTGTTACGTGCTTGGTATGTCAAGATAAAAAACTGAATTCGCCTCCGACTACACTTCTTGAATGCATCTCCCTGAGCTATTAATTTTACTGATTCTCGATAGCCATGCTTTGCCATACTGCCGATGCCAGAAGTGATGTAGCCAGCGCGTTTTTAATATCACCCACCACAAGTGGGGCAGACGAAGGTAGATTCGTAGCTTTTTCTTGACACACCAGAAAATTAACAGTGCCAAGTGTTAAACTAAACAATAATAGAGTAAAACCTCATTAAACCGTACCCGCTTAAACAGTTTTCATTTTAAAAGTAGTAAAGCCGAATTCCCCACTCAGCGGCCCCTGAACATAATGTGTTTTGTATCTGCATAAACCGTACCACAGCTTATTGTGTACGTATCGGTTAACATATAGTGCTTCCATTTTTTGTCGCGCAAACATGGCAGTGCATTGTCTCCATCGGGCGGCCCGGCAGAACGACAAGCCTCAGAGATTAGCACAACAGCCTCAAAGCGCCCTGTGTGTTTGCGCATGAAGCCCCATCAACATCAACATCATTTCGGCGCCGTGCCAGAGAGCGTTGCGGTGTCGTGCAAGCAAGAACTCGCGTCATGCCGAAACTTGGTTAAAAAAGATGCCGGGTGCTCAGCGTAGACGAAAAATTAGACATAGTTCGTACTATCGAACGTTACACAACAAGTTGGCGCTGGCACGCAACATGGGTCTACTGTTGACTACAGTGAGTGGCATTTGGAATGCAAAGAAGTTGCTTGGCAGGGCTGTTGGAACCGTGAAGAGATGTCGGCTACCCTCTGTTGTTGCCAAAGTGTCGCCTGGCAACAGTGATACAGACGACACGGAAAGCGACAGCCCGGGCGATTCAGGCCCAACAGTGGTAGAAGCTGCAAGTTACATCAGCCTCATGAATGCAGTCGTTGCGATGAGAACAGCAACCGTAATGAAAAGGTGCCCCGCGACTTCTGCAACGCTACCACACTTGTTCACAGAGAATATGCAACGCCAATGAGCGAGTGTTTGCTGAGAAGAGGGGGCTGGCTGAAAAGTTGGCTCACAGCTTCAGCAAGTTTGAGGCCGCTGCCGTAGCTGCTAGGCCGCCGCGGCATCAAACGAAAATAACAAGTTTGTCACGCGAAGTAAATAAATACTGCATGTTTTTTCCCCTTTCTCTCTCCGAGTTTCATTTTTGACAGGTAAGTGGGTGATCTCATGCTATTTCGGTTAAGCAGTACTACCGTTTAGTATGTACTTTTTCTGAGCTCCGGCCAACTATGGTTTAACGAGGTTTCACTGATATAAAATGAGATCCTATTGCAAAACCTCGTCTCTATAAAAATCTACACTGTTCTGTGCTTTTTTTGTGTGTGTTCACGGATATAAATAACTTCTGCCTTAGTTTCGGACTGTTTCATGGTTTACTTTGATTCTTCTGTGGCAGGGTGGGGGAGTGAAGTGACAGCCCGACTACCATCATTTCTGATTATCGCTTATCAGGTCTGCAGGTGCAGGAGAAAAGTTCATGAAAGGGATAAAAATTGACATCCACCTGTCCTGAGCTCCATAAACCCTACGAGTTTCTCAGAAAGAAAGCTTCATAGTTGAAAAAAAAAAAATGTCCTGGTTGAAAATTTGAATATGGGGCAAAGGCCTTTTCGGGGCTGTTGGTCTACTATCCGAGCTACCTAGGAGGCTAGCAGATCGCAGAGCGAGGACGAATTGATTGACAACTTGAAGGACTGGGACACTTAATATGGCATGTGAGTTCTGCGAAAGCCCACAAAGTGGAAGAGAGTTCATAAAAGGAATAAAAATTAACATACACTCATGTTGTAGCATGAAGGTACAAAGAAAACCCATACAGGTTCTTTCAGACAAAAAGCTTTGCAGAAAGCTTCTTTTTCCGATAAATAGGGCACGGGTTTCCTTTGTAGCTTTGTGCTACAAGACAGAATGTCAAATTTTTTTTTTTTAGTACCATCAGCTCGCGGATAACTAGTCCAGCTCAGAAATGATGCAGCTTCAACCCTGACACCATCATTTTCCTCTCCTCGTGCCCGGCCTCAGAATTCTCGAATTAACAGAGACCGTCGAACTGACCTAGGTGTTCCCACACTTCACTTAAGGAGACTGAAATGCTAATGTGGTTTCAGATTGGGCATTGCGCATGTGCACATATCTTGTGTAGATAATGAAGATTTTTATTCTCTACATGTTCATCCTACACCAAGTAACAGGTGCAAATTGTGGCAGTGTGTATTGGCAAAGGCTAGAGAGAAAATCTCTTTTTTAAATGTCCTACTTACAGAAAGCTTTCTCTAGCCCTTTCTGTTTCAGCAACTTTATACCTCATACCTTGGGCATTAAGATACATCTTTAGCTGCTGGGACAGTGGTCCAAATACAAGACCTGTCATTTTGTGCTACGTGGGTAACCAGTGATTACTAAAGCTATAAAACTTGTAATAATTGTAAAGAGAGGGTGGGTCCTGGAGCATAAATGCATTACCTTTGCATAAAATATGGCACCTCACTCGTACATATAACAACACACAATCTGCAACCAGAAATATAGAATGGCATGTCGATTCAAACTAAGCAGCAACTGTTTTATCTAGATAACAGTAATACTAAAAAAGAAGAAATCTTGAAAAACCTGTGATTTTGTGAACAAAATCTGGCATGAACTGAAGTGAATTTTAACACAAAGCCAAACAGTTATGTGGTAGTTTATCCCCATAATATCACACTCACCAGAAAATAAATAAGAAAATGAATGCTTATTATTAACAAGGGTTCAAGCCAAAAGCAGCACAGCTTTAGTGGGGTTGCTCTACCACTAAAAATGAAACTCATCATAACAAGGTTGCATTCAAAACGAAAATAGCTTCACTGTATTCATGATAAGCATGTATTCGTTACCTGTTGATATTGCCAAAAATACTTTTTGATTTAGTGTGTTATATCTGGTATTTCGTTTTATTCATGCTTGTTACAGTATCGAGGTTTAACTGTACCCCAAGACTTCTTTGAAGAGTACAAAATGGTTTTGCATTCAAGATAGCTTGAGAACATGATATTCCTTATTTTGTATTTGAAATTTAACGTTCCAAAGGACTACATAAGCAACGAACCATCATAATGTGAAGGTGAAGCAGTGTACTGAATAGGACAAAGTGGAGAGGAGAAAGTCGTGCTTCACATTTATGTATCCACACACCCTCGGGCATCAAAACAAGCAACATATCTAACACGGCGTGCTCTAATCAGTGCAACCCTATTACATTAATTTTTATTACTGTTAACAAAAATATTTTATTCTAGTGCTCTTCCAAAAACGTGATGTAAGGTCATCGTAAATGTTCACCTTGGTTAATTCATGTACACATTGTGTTTGTTTAGTTGAAATGCATGCTCGCTCGTCTTCTCTGGGGTTCTTTCTGTGTTTGTGGATTAATTACCCTGTAATGTTGTGCTGTTGGCTTGCCCCCGAGTCGCTTCCGGAGAATGCCTGCAAAGCTTACTGTGGAAAGGCAGTGTCGGGATGTGGTTCAGCATAAATCGGAATGGCAAGGGCTCTCACACACTGGTTCTTGCGAGCACGATAAATAGCATAGCGTGACACTAGCAGCATCTGGAGAAGGCAGTTTTTGGGTAGTGTTTGGGTCAGGGGCAAGGCGGTTCGGGTATGTCGAGTGCCTGCCCCTGCCTTCCCCTCCCATACCAAGAAAATCGGCGACAAAGAAGCAGCTCCATGTCACCTTAAAGTACAATATTATTTATTTGTTTTGCACATTCCTTGCCGTGGATATCGCAGTTGTCTCATTCAAGGCAGACGCCTTTACTATTCCAAAGTGCAAGCATGTGTACATGCACGGCCGCTCGATGCAAAGCAAGGTGCGGCCAACTACGTCGCGCCGCGGACAATAGGCGGGCGCGTCTCGGCCGAGTTTACAGTTGCGACCGCTTTTCTTGGTGAGGGCGCCACTGCTCGGGGAGGCTTTTGCGACTTCGCACCGGGGCCAAGCGGGTGTTGGTTCTCACGTCAGAACGTATTTGCCTCGTGCGATATGCATTAATCTCGTGCTTTTTCGCATGCGTGTGAGTGAGCAAGTTTGCCTGTGCTTGCTGTGCTTTGTTAAGGCTCTTCGGTGTGCGTGTGTGCCATAGCCAGCCTCGTTCATGTGGCGCGATGCCGCGCAACTGTTGTGTGCCACTCTGCGACACAAATGCCAAAAAGGACCTGACTGTGAAATATCACGAGTTCCCCTGCCACTTGGAGCGTCGAGAAGCGTGGCTAAAAAATATGTCTCGCCAAGGAGTGTCGGGAAAAGGAAGCAAGTGGGAACAGAGCGATATAGGTCTCTAGTATGTTCCCTGCACTTTACAGAAAGTGACTATAAAACGGACACGAAACTTAAGCTCCTGCTTCCGAATGCGGTACTGACCGTGTTTTGCAAATATCCACAGTACCTGCAAAAAGAGAATGTGCGGCCCGAAAAATGCCATCGAAGAAACTTTACCGATCACACAGTAGTTGAGGCGAGCGATAATTGCGGCAGCCCAGGAGAAAGCCCCAACGTCGAAAGTGCCTTGCAGTTTCTCAGCGACGAGGTGGAAGCTCTAGTTCCAGAGACTGCCTTAGAATCATGCTCTGAACGTAGTTTTTCTGTTGACCAGGTCTGCCAAACTATATTAGATATTGTGGACGTCCTAGAACAGTCAAAGCAAGCAGTCAAGAGATTGAAAAAAAGAAGTTGCCCGTCAAGGAGAAGAGTTGAAAAAATTGCAGTTCGAACGGGACGAAATGAAAAACCACCTCTTAGTTTATGAAAACAACAACGAAATTCAGTCCTTTGTTCAGGTATTACAAAGAGCAAAAAAAGGAAACAGCTGGTGTTTTTATCAGCAACCAAGTGGCCACTTCAGGGGGACAAAAAACCTGCCTACAATGAAAGAATCTTGTGGGAATGGGTTTTATGGAAAGCGTGCTCAAATAAAGGGTATGAGCATGTTCGAAGCAGATGCCTTTTGAAGCTTCGTTAAAAGGGACGCACTCCTTGAACAGATTTCCACCCCTGTGACAATCTGTAGGCATTTGTGGCTTAATCAGCACTTCCAATGACGACTTAAAAGATTTTGTCTGCAATTTCCAAATATAAAACGCATTATTTACGCCTTGACTGGAGTGGAGATCGCGCGTGCCGACGCAGCTGTGAAGGCGCTCTCTACCAGCAGCCATCCCCGAGCGGTGGCACCGCAGCGGGCCGCACCTTGTACTTTTGGATCGAGCGGCCGTGGTACATGACAAGATCCGGAAAGTGTGACAGTGTGGCATCCCCACGAGAAGGAGGTTGAAGTTCTCCATGTGCGTAGCTGGTACAGCTACAGAAAGAAGGGCGCAAGAAGGAAGAGACGTGCTCCCATTGTTAGGCGCCACTTGTCTAGACGGAGCATGCGCTTACAAAACCAGATGCGCTGTGGCCTCCGCAACAGAGAGAGAGAGAGAGAGAAAAAAAAAAAAAGTCCTCCAGGCGTCGTTCCTTTTTTTTTTTTGCACCACCTCAGGTTTTACAAACACATGCACTGTGGCATTCACTTTCTACGCCTTGTCGTCTGTTAGTCTACTGTTCTGACTGCCATAGAGAATACACGGAAATCTAATCCCCAGATTTCGGAACATTAGTTCGTAGTACAGATGCATTGTCAATATAATGATCGTTATTCTGAAAAGGTTGGTATCCTAAAGTTCATTGTATTGAAATACTTTTATATTGAAACTATAAGCAGTCAGCTTGGGATTTCTGAGACGTTCTTTAATGTGGGGTCCATAGTAATGAGGTTTCACTGTGTTTCCCTGGTCATCTGATACTTATGATAAGAAAGGACTGTAGTGTCACTGAAAAGCGGCAAGCACCCACAGTTTCCTTTAATGAGACAATAAATGCCCCCCCCCCCCGCAGTGATTTTTCGCATTCCAAAAGCCTTGTGTCACATCAACCCATTTGGCTGATGTACACGTTTCCACATGATGAGGGCAAACAGTACATATTAAAAAAAAAGGATTAAAAATCATTGTTAACGTTTCGGCTCCTACACAGGACTCTTGTTCACAGAAGCCATGTTGTGACCAAGGTAAAAATGTTAATGATTTGAAATCCTTTTTGGTTGGTGTTTTGACCCCTTCTTTTAAATATGTATCATCACAACCAGACGGGCTTCCATCACACGCTCGACTTCATAAATATGAAGTATTTGTTCTGGAATAAACAAGTTGTGAGTGCTGCAAGTGTTGTGTTTCCTTGTGTTCTCTCAGCTTTGTCCTGTTCACCCACACAGGGCACGATGCTATGCCCCCAATCTGCCCAACTTTCCGCATTACTGAAGCAAGGAGCACTCTACCACATCATCTTCTGCTATACTGCTAATATATATATATATATATATATATATATATATATATATATATATATATATATATATATATATATATATATATATATATATATATATATATATATATATATATAACCTCTCTTTTCTCAAACTATGAGTATGTCAAGACAAAAAGGCTTAGCACCTCTGATTCATGTCTCTTTATTTATCACTATCTTTAGAAATAGCTTCCCAAATATCTGTCCTTCTCTTTTACCTCCTTTCCCACATTTAACCTCCATTCTTGGCCAATGCCCTATAGTGGGCGAATAGCGTAGACAATGAAGCTACCAAGCATATCAGTTTGGTATTAAACAGTCAATGGTGAGGTAAATTATCGTTATGTCAATGTGCTCACTCAAACGTAAAAAAAGCTCAATATGTTTAGATCGTAACTGCCTTTACATGGTTGTAGTAGGGCATCACAAATGTGTTAGTTGATTTTCCTTCTATTCTACAGAGGAATGGGCAGCGAATAAATATATTATTGAAATTTGCATAATCCTCTAATAAATTGAAATGAACTAACGGTACTGTATGGTGATTTACACTGGTTTAAGGAGTTCCAAAATCAGAATCAGGCTATGCAATTGAACCCATTTACAGTCGAACCTGAATATATCGAACCCGTTTATACATTGAATTATTCTATATATCCAGCAATTTCTGGGCACGGTAATGTTACAATGAGTATATATAGCAAAAATTACGTTTACATCGAACAAAAATAGCAGCGACTCCCGATATATCGAACGTCGAGTGGCGGAAAAGTGCCCCCAGAAGTCGGCTTTCCCCCGCGGTTGCGGGGAAACCCGACGGCGCAGCTCCATCCAACTGCTCTCCCTACCGTGACCGCACTGCTTCGGACGAGCCGTCGACACCTCCCTGCAAAAAAATGATCCTGGCTCGCCCGCAGCGCTTGCTCAGACAGCCAATCAGAGGCTCTTGTGCCCTCGTTGTGCAAAATGGCGAAAGTGGGAGATGTCTCGGTGCTTTTCTCGTCCATTGTGTGTGTGCCTTGTGGGCATTCTCCCACAGTGTTGCCGTGGTGAAGTGGCATAATTTGCCTATCGTCTTGAAGCTCGAAATCATAAATCGGGTCGAACGCGGTGAGAAGTCGGATGTGTCCCTGCAGCGTGAATGATTCCGAGGAACTCTCAGGACGATCTTGAAGAATAAGGGGGAAATTAGGGATAAAGCGGCCAAACTCTCGCCCTGGTGTCCGTGGCGCCCGACGCGTACGCACGGCCGTGTACGAGTGGCTAATCCGAAATTGCTTCAGCTGTGCCGGCTTCCGTGTGCTCTGTGATGACTGTAAATTCTGGTGAATGCGATGCAGCCGTTGCCAGTGTAGCCGAAACTTGCAGCGAGCTGTCAGAATTTCCGGAAGCTGTTGACGAATCAACAGTGCATGAGTTTGTGAGTGCAAATGATAGTGTCGCGACCACGGGAGAGCCCGAAAACGAAGACTACATTGCCTACATCGTACCGAGCACAAGTTAAAGTGGGCACAACGAGGAAATCAACGACAGCCCTTTGCCTACATTCTCCGAAGTGATTGGTGCGCTCGCACTAGTCCGGTGCTTCTGCGCGAATGCGGAAGATTGTGGCCTCAGCTGCTCCCGACTCCTTAGACAATGTGGAGAAGTGTGTGCGTCGCAGGGAGCGAAATTGCCCAAGCGGAAAGAAATGCAGGACTATTTCATGCGAAACTAAGCTAGTTTCATCAATAAAGTGATTTTATAAATGGTATGAGCTTTTATGACATCCAATTATTCAGCAGGCTTATATCGAATTATGTTCTATATCGAACTGATCGGCGTGTTTTTGCGAGTTCGATATAGCCGGGTTCGACTGTATAACAAATTCGATAGTTTTACGAAAAGTGGTCGTCATATCAGTAGTTTACTATACAGGGTGTCCTACGTAACTTTAGCCAAACAATAAAAATATGCAAATTCCATGTAGCTGTACAGAACCAAGGTAATGGTGTTTGCCGTCGCTTGGCGATACTCATTATTTTTTGCATACTGCCTAATTACATTCTAAAATATTAAAATTAGACGAAAAATGTCAATAAGAAAATTGTAGAGCAACATGAAAAACTCCTGATGCAGCTTTCTGTTGTTCAATATGTGCTACATAAAAGTTTTTTTTCCTAGCGTGAAAGAAGCCCATGAACGCACGCAAAATTGCTATATGACTGGCTGCTCTAGGCACTTTGCGTGTATTCGCGGGCTTTCCTGCGCAGAAAAACACTTTTATGTAGTGCGTGTTGAGAAACAGAAAGCTGTACCAGGAGTTTTTCGTATTGCTCCACAATTTTCTCATTGATGCTTTTCATCTACAGTTAAATCTCAACATAACAAACTTCAATATAACGAAATTCTTGACATAAGGAAGTATTTAACTTTTCATAACTTCTTGTCCATAGAACACCATGTAATTAGAACCTCAATATAACAAGTGTGTTTGTGTGCAATTTCAATATAACGAAATTTGACTTCTTCAGCAAAGAAATGCCGACACAATAAATAGAAACTTTTGCAGATGCTGATGATCAAATTATTGAATTACAAGTGGCTACTTGCACACGTACCTCTCAAATCGCACGCAGCGCAACAAGAGCGACTGGCGAAGTGAAGCCGCATCATGTTCCGTGCAAGTCCAAGTGCGATAAGGTCCTATCGTGCCCCGTGCACTTTGTGTTTTAGGTGCGAGTGAAAGTGTGTGAGGGTGAGAAAAAAGATGGTGGCTTCACACACGAGTGCTGCCTTCCTGCGCGAGCAATGGGAAAGTGATGGGGAAGGGAGCGAGCTCAATGCGATCAGTACGCACGAAGGGTGGGATGGGTAAGTTGGCGCGCGTCGTGAATTCTGGCACGCGTCCCGGTCATGGCTGCGCATGGCTATAAGTGTGACTGGGCGCAACCGCAGCTGTGCACCCTGCTTTATAAGTAACCTGTTGCATGTGCAAAGAGTGGGTGTGCCGGGACGGCGTGGCATCATGTAAGCTGTCTTCACCCGCATTTAGCATTGAAGGTTGCATAATCTCGAGTTTTGATGACCCACTGAGCGAGAGGCAGACAACGCATTTGCTCCCCGCTGCCGGCGCTTTTCGTGATAGTGTCGTCCCAGCGCAGGCGATGCTATCAGCCATGGGGGTGGAGTGCACACGAAGGCATGGCTGGCTTCGCCTAATTTGCATCGTACCGCCTATGTGAAGATGTTGTCAACATACATGGCATGAAACTGTGATTTGATGCAGGGTCCGAAATTCATCAAAATGAATTGTTTTCTTATTCAAATTTGCAGTTTTCGGCTGCCCGATAATTCACAAAATTCTGTGGCCTTTTTCCGTGCAAGAAAAACTGATTGGCGACTGTATTTGCATAAAGGGTCAAATTTCAATATAACGAAGCAAATTGACGATTTTACCTACTTCGTCATATCAAGGTTTAACTGTATATTATTTGAAAAGTTGATTCATTATTCAAGAATAATTATGTAATTAGATGCAAAAAGTAATCTGAGTATCTCCAAGCAACGGCAAATAACATTACCATAGTTTTGTCCAGCTGCATGGCATTTGCTTATTTAAAAAATTTGGCTAAAGTTATGTGGGACACCCTGTATATGGACTTGCCTTTAAAGCACCCCTGAAACGGTTCGAACTAATTTTGTAGACGCGTAGGGTACAGCTAAAGTCAATAATTCGCACCACAATTTGTATGAAGCAGCTCATATTAAGAGAGCTACAGACGATTACACGTTATTCTCCTCCATAGCCATGCATTTTCTCCTCAACTCGTTTGCAGAGTGGTTGGGGCTAAGCTCTGCCTTCAATGGCTCTGCGTCATGATGGCATGTCATGTTGTCTACGTCCGGTTGTCTAGGAGCGAGTGCACGAAGCCCCTCCAACCTCTCTGCCAGCTGCTTGGCAGTCGACCCCAAACGAGAGCTATTGAAGCAGTGTGCGTTGCGAGCATTCTGTCGCAGTGGCAAACATGTCTGGTACTCCGGTAACCACAGGCGACCTGGGTGTTTCGACGGATGGGTGGAGGCATAAACTCAAGCTGATGAAGGAACTTAAGCACGGACATATGTGAGTGGCCTGATTGGTCTGCATGGCCCAGCCACCTGGTGGCAAAAAGCTTAACCAGCCAAAGAAAGAGCTAATATTGCTCTAAAAAACATTTTAAATATTTACAGGAGCAATGTGTTAACAATTACGCTCCTGCAAGAAATCTACACCAGCAGCAAAGAATACACTTCGTTACTGCTACTGTGTTTGGCTGAGCTCTGTGCCACCAGGTGGCTGCACCATGCAGGCCATTCACCTTTGCGCATCTGCTCATCCCGTAAAAGGGCACGGACAAATGGCCAGGCCCAGTCTCCTTGCGCTTGTGTTTACTCGAATATTGGACTCGTGAGACAATATTGTGGTAGTAATTTTTCGGCGTAAAGTGACGGCTGCAAACGCAAAAATCGTGGTGCCAATTGGATAGCGACAGTCCGATGCGCTGCAGCCACTCCGTTCGTCTGCTGCCTTGCAGAGGTACGTGATGTGGCAGCTTGACATGTGCCAGCCGCTACGTTTGCAGCCCACAATGCAACAAAGCCAATCATGGTGCTTGCGAGAAGATTGAAACCGACATTGACCGCAGAGCTCTCGTCAACAAGGAGCATGTTGTAACACAAGCAGACCACACTTGCTGTGTGCCAGAAGTGTGCAAGTGTAGCGAGAAATTGTCCTTGTGCATTCTCTTTCTGATATTCTTTTTACACAAAAAATTGACTAAAATTACAACAATTACGAACAACATTTGTTCACCGTAAAGTTGGAAAAATTATCGATGACGTGCCCTGGGCAGCCAATCGGAGAGCTCGCCCTACTAGCGTCATTAGGGCATGTACATCGCTGCAATCGGCAGCGATGTACATTTTTAATACCTTACAATAAATTACACACTTTATGCAGAGCACTTAGATGCCTCAATTAATGATCAGAAGGACCCACTTTAATGACTCAGTATGTTTGTACAAAATTGTCAAAATTGTTTCAGAGTCCCACTAAGAATGCTAAAAGATTAACTGCACTGAAGCTGGCGCCAGCAATTACAATTCGGCAGCCCTTTGGTCCAAAAACCAGATATTTAGTGGCATTTTTGCTCCCGGTATGCTCCCGCACCTAGGTGCAAACTTCTATTAGTAACGTCCATCTAAGAATGAAATGTGGCGGCGTATGTCTCTTTCGAAACGGCACCCGGTTCTCGTCACCTGTCATTTCGAAACTGCAAGCGCAACTGCCATTTCTTTCTTCGAGAGCTTGCGATATACAGTTGCTGACTGATTTCCCGGACTCCAAAAATTCGGACATGCTCGATTATTCAGTATGCTTCGTGACACTACCATTCTTCCCATAGACCATAATGTATAACAACTGCCAAAAGTTCGGACACCTTGCAACCTCTCGTCTGATTTTTCGGACACTCCTTGAGCAAACTCAATCGAGAGCACCATGCACCGACTCTGACTGGTGCATGGTTCGACTAGCTGAGCACCATTTTCGTTTAGAACGGAGCCTCCTTGCTGCCTCACGAAGTGGCGCTACTGGAAATCCCCGCTCATCATCATCAATTCTGCCTGATACGATAGAGTTGCTACAGCAGTTCCGATCTCAGCTTAGTAAGCCATGCCAAGACAATCCAGCAGCTGATTTGCTTGTTTCTTCGTGCACGACACTGCGATTAGGCTACGTTTTTTGTTTGTGCTGCTGGTGTTGGCAAGGTGGTGTTTGCTTTGTGTGTTGTGCCGAGGTTGCGGTGATCCAACGCGGCATACGGAAACATCGCGTCAAGTGCCTAATGGCGCCGACAGTGCCCGCGCAGACTGGACTGCGCTGGAGCATGCCGGCAAGCGGGTGCCGGGAGGCCTAGGATTTGTCGCCTTCCGATGTGCTCCCTACCGACGCCGAAAATGTTCTGCGGAGACCTGCGCAGCGGTTGCATTGCGATTCCGGACACCGTCTCATTTGACAATTTTACAGGTGCTGACATGCTGTACTGACATGCTGTACTGACATGCGCAGAACTCGATGACGGCGAGATCATTCATCAGGTTTCTGCTGCACCGCCGGACGATGACTCCGAGTCAGAAGATGACGCACCAGGTGCTACACTGCTGTCGCATGCAGACCTAGCACAAGCTGTGACTGTGCTTTCAGCCGCCTATAGTGACCATACGACCCTCTCCGAGATTCAGGCTTATCTGATTGCGCGTAAACAGAACAGCGTGCAACGGCGCATTCATGATTTCTTCAAGCCTCCTGCCGAGCCCAAATAAGTGCGTGGAAATAAAGGATTTCTTTTTTTTTTCTTAATCTGCTTTTTCAGACACCTCTTTATTCGGACATTTCCGCAGTCCCCGAGAGGTCTGAATAAACGGTCGGCGACTGCATATACAAGCAGGACACCACTGTATTTTGAACACGAGAGTGAATCGTTCTAGTTGGCTGGAAGCATAAACTTCAGAAACTACTGTGGCATGCTGTTATTTTGTGAAGGTCTTAAGACATTATGAGGTCCGTTTGATTTGCCTGCACCGCTGTGAACCAGTTCATCGCAGTTCACGAGAAGTTTAGAAGTTGTGCAGCTCGATTTCTGCAGCGCAGGCATAGCGCAAAACTCTAAACAAATGTCAAGGTGCAGACACAGTACAGGCGTTAAGTTATGTCTGACAAACGTGCACGGAATGCGTATGCTTGAGAAGTCCTGAACTGCAGGTATGGTCAGCTACTGGGGTGTAAATGCACACAACACTTGGGTAGACACGTCAATTTAAAAAAATTATGGGGTTTCACATGCCAAAACCACTTCCTGATTATGAGGCACGTTGTAGTGGGGGACTACGAAAATTTGGACCAACTGTGGTTCTTTAACGCACACCAAAATCTAAGTACACGGGTGTCTTGCACTTCACCCCCATCAAAATGCGGCTGCCGTGGCTAGGATTCGATTGCACGTCCTCATGCTTAGCAGCCGAACACCATAGTCACTAAGCAACCACGGCAGGTGTAGACACCTCAGATGTGCATAAGCAGGGTTTTAACGGCCCTCGTGCCTGTGTGCTGCGTTGTCTGCTACGCTGCTGCTTCGCACCTGAATGCCTGCACCAAGTTGGTACCGAAAGTGGAGTGGGTGCAGCAAAATAATGAACTCGCCCTTCACCTTTTTTTGCGCCTATTGAAACAAATGGCAAGGTGCAGCACCTCGCGAACTGGTTCAGGCGGTACAGGAGAATTGAATGTACCTATGGTATCGGCATAATGACTGTGCGTCAGCCACACAACAGCCGTAAAATTATGTTATCCGTGTTGCTTCAGGCGGAAAAAAATTCGGTGTTCGCAAGGTAAAACGCCACCGCATAAATCAAGTGCTGCTGAATCGTGATCTGATGAAAGCGTAGTAACTGCTGATCCTTTCCAACATTCCGTGGTGGCAGCATGTGGTGCAGAGTACCGTATTTACATGATTGTTTGTTGACCCCCTTCCCCCCCCCATATTGCGTGTGACAGGGGGAAAAAAAAAAAGGAAGAGTATACCAGAGGGCGCACTCAATAGACTACTCGTCTTCACTAGTGGTGCCATCGTCATCGCTGCTACGATCCCACAGTGCGTCGTCGTCCAGTGAAATTCCACATTTGCAAATGACCGCACCACGACATCTCGTGGAACAGCAGCCCATCAGAATGCACCCAACCACACGCAGCCATCACGGAGGCTCGCGGTCTTCTGCCGCCAGCCACTCGTATTGACAGCGGAGCAGGTCTTTAAAAGGCAAAGATCCGGGCTTGTTTCATGACCAAGTCGCACTTCACTGGCAGGGACCGATCATGCATTTCAGCGATGTATGCCGCAAGCTTGGCCTACAGCTCCAGAAAGTGTCCAGACTTCGGCTTGTGGGAAATCTTTCACTTGCCGTCACAGATGAAAATTTCACTTTGCTGCAGTTGCCACTCTCGCACAACCCGTTCAGAAACATCGAACTTGCAGCCCGCTGTGCAGTGATTTGTTTCTTTGGTGCAAACGATGGCAGCCCTCTTGAACACTGCTGTGAATGAGCGCCTAATGTTTAGTGGGCCTGGAGCACTCATGACGAATGAAGAAGCACGGAAGTAGCACTAAGAGCTAACTAAGAGCTACAGGGAAAGAGAAACATGTGAGCTTCGTCTCCTCTTCTATGAACTGTCGACACTCCCCACAAGTGCCGCCTTTCTGAGGGTGCCGCCGTGAATGGAACAGCGGCAGTTCCAACAAGTATCGACTCCCCCCCCCCCCCCTCCCATGAGCGTTGTATGCACTGTAAAACTCTCCAAAATGTTAAAAAACCCTTCCGAAAAGCAAACAAACATGCGGGATAGTGAGAAGCTATAAGTAGAGCCATAGAGCAAACATAAAATTTTAACTACGTTGTAGCTCCCCTGATATCTCGTTGGTCTAACTTTTTTGGCAGTGCCATGTTTTGGTTTCGACTGTAAGTCGACCCCCCCCCCCCCCCCTTCAAATTTCCAAATGTAAAAAAATAGGCCGACTTGCAACCGTGTAAATATGGTGCTCGCAGACTCAGGCCAACGATACTAGAATAGGTTCAGTTTTCAAACTCCCGTGACTGCGTGGACCCACAACCAATCCTCGCATCTCGTGGCGCTGCTATCGCACTTTGCCCGGGCTGCGCGCGGCGGCGGCTGGCGCGCAGATATTGTGCGGAGCAGACGGCACTGGCGGCGAAGCGCTCTGCTCTCAGTGCTCTCAGCGGCTGTTGTTCACGTGGTTTGGTGGTATTTTTTGCTGCAGTGTCACTGCTTTCTGCGATTGTCGTAGCCTAGGTGCGTGGTGCTGACTGCGGTCAGCATGTGAACAATGCCGACGTGCTGTGTGCCTGGCTGTAAGGGTGGCTATGTGACGGATAACAACAAATCAGCCCAGCATTTCTTCTCCGCTCCCAGCAACGAGACGCTTCGTTCCGAATGGAATAGGGCCATTCCGTGAGCCGACAAAGAGCTCTTGGTAAAGTCTAAGGTCTGTGAAATCCACTTTCACGACCAAGATATCCTGAAAAACTACGTGCATGTCATCAATGGAAATGTTGAATCGCCCCGTGGAAAATGGAGCCTCGCTGAAGGTGCCATCCCAAAGGTTTTTCCAAACCTACCTTCTTACCTCTCCAAGCCTCCCCAGATGATGCGGAAAAAAAGAGAGAACATTCGGAAGACCACCTTGCAAAGTACTATGCGTGGTATCGGAGAGCACAATGGGTCGAACAGTGAAGACGTTGAGCTCGATCCTGGCATCGGTTCTGCAGCTATTCAAGAGCTCTCATTGAGTATCGGAGAGCACAATGGGTCGAACAGTGAAGACGTTGAGCTCGATCCTGGCATCGGTTCTGCAGCTATTCAAGAGCGCTCATTGAGTGACATAGAGCGTGTTGAGCTGCTGCCTTCGTGGCGGAAAAAAACGCTTGGAGACAGCACTGATGTCTTCATTGCAATTTTCACGGTCAGCTCGACTAGCAGGATTTTACAAATAGAAATATGCATTTGTATAGGAGACGAGAAGCTGGCTACAGCAAGCGCACGCGGGTGCGCAGCAAAGGTGTACTCGCGTGTCAGCATCACCACTGTTGACGACCTGCGAAACCTACTAAGCACCGTTGACAGACTTCATGTTTGTCAAGGACAAGATGCACATGGAAGCAGCTGCTGCACGTCTCGCAAGTGCAAGGTCCTTTCGTTGCAGGCAACCTGCGCCTTCTGCCGCACTCAGAAGAAACGCATGCAAGGAGACGCATCTAGAAAGAAGGAAGGTCAAGCGCGGATACAAAAAGACATGAAAAATCTCAAGAGGAAGGCAAGGAGGGCAGCAGCTGCGAGAATGGCATTTTTGGACAATATCAAGAAGTTGAAAGAGCAGTTGTCAGCTAAGGATTCAGTGCAGTTGATAGACGCACTTGGATCACTTCCACCAGTATGGCAACTGGCTTTCGAGATCTCTCTGAAGCAAGTACAAGCCAAAGGCCCACAAGGGATGCGGTACACAAGGATGTGGGTGATGAACTGCCTGCTACTTCGAATTGCAAGTTCGAAAGCATATGGCTTGCTGCGCAGCATGAAGCTTCTCCCACTTCCCACAAGCAGTCGACTCAATCAGATGGTTTCAGGCGTACCTTGCGAGTATGGCTACAATGCAGTTGCCCTTGAAACAATTCGCGGCTTCTTTAAGGACAAGCCTGCTGTGCAAAGGTGTGGAACACTTGTGCTAGATGAAATCAAGCTAAAAGAGTCAGTTGACTTCAACAAGTCAACTTATAAGTTTGATGGATTTGTAGACTTTTCGACTACAGCAGGACAAAACAGAGCCATATCTGCTGATCATGCATTAGTCATTTGTTCATCCCTCTGTTTCACAAATGGGTGCAGCCAGTGGCAAGTTTTGCCACAAGAGGAGCGGCTCCTGGTTTTGTGTTTGCTAAGCTAGTTCTAGAATGTGTCTTGCAGCTTGAACGGCACAGTGCATCAATTATTGCAGTGGTTAGTGATGGTGCAGGGAACAATAGGTCAATGTGGACCCATGTTGGAGTTTCAGGCAAGCTGGCCAGTCCAGTTAACAAAGTTCCGCACCCTACCCTCGAAGATGGACGTTTTCTCCACTTTCTCTGTGATGTGCCGCATATCATGAAGTGTGTGAGAAACCATCTCCTGTCGCATACATATGCAAAGGTCACAAAACTTGCTGAGAATTTGGAACTGCATAAATGTACTGTGCATTTTTCGTTTTTTCTTTAATTGTTTCTAGGCGGGCTCTGACTGCATCAATTACAAGCATTATCAGCAAGTTTATGAAACTGAGAAAAAGAGGCAGTTGAAAGTTGTCCCTAAGCTTACCGCCTCCCATGTCGATCTGGGAAAATTGGAAAAAATGAATGTGCGGCTCGCAACACAGGCATGTTGCTTTTGCCTCTCAATATTTCTTTGCATGCCTTAATTCTTTAGAAGAGGAGAATCTTCCTTGATATTTACTCATCAAATGCCTTAAGACAATTTCTTGTGTTGAATTTTATTTCAGCTTTTCAGTGGGAGCGTTGCCATGGGACTGAAGTTCTACAGAGAACAACGCAAACCAGGGTTTGAAGGGACAGAGGGCACAGAGAAGTTTACGCTACTGATGAACCAGTTGTTTGATCCTCTAAATGCTAAGTGTCCCATTGAAAGCATTCAGAGGGACTCTCCGAAGATAAAAGTGAGTTGTTTTATGGTTATTGTACCTGAAATCTTTAAACTGTACGGGCAGGCTGAAAAGCTGACCTGTAGCATTCTTTTCTATCCTTTTCCATACGTTTCTCGTGTAAAATACAGAGATGCGATTTCACTCGAATACATTACCATCACTGTCAATAAGTTCCGCACAACATTTATTTTATTTTATTTTATTTATTTAACAATACTGTAGGCCTTTGCACAGGCCCAAACAGGAAGTGGATTGTACAATATACACACGAGCATGGGAAAAACAGGAAAAAAGAAAAACAAAAAATATATAAAGCAAATGAAATGCCATACAACAGCACTGGTATACAACGCAAGACACCCTTTTTTGTTTCACATGAATCAGGGAAAAGGTACTCAAAACAATTGCAATATTTGTCTTATTTACTTTCTTTGTAGGTCATTAGAGACTTCTTTGACCTTCTGAACACAACAGAGAGAAACAGCATTCGAGAAAACACAAAATTGTTCGCATCGCAGAAAACAACCGAGTCACTTCGTGTGACCCTTCTGTCTGTTGTGGACATCATCGCTCTGCCGCATCAGAAGGAAGTGTTGTATGTACTCACAGCAAAGCTGAATCAGGACCCGCTGGAGATGAGTGGCAGCAGTGTTTTTTTTTTTTCATGCATCTCAAATTCTTTTGATCAAATCTTAAAACTATGTATTCTATTTGCAGCGTTTCTTTGGAGTCGTGAGGAGCTTTGGCGGCAATGAAGATCACTTCACAATTACGCATTTTATTCAAATATTTAGGCTTCCGAGTCTCTACACGCCGCTAAAGATGGCAACAAAGGGTAACTGCTCCGACAATGCCGACCCTGTGCTTGTTTCTGTTGAGGAGAACCTTAACACAGGCAAGTTGGCAGCTCTTGTTCAGAAGCAGGCTCGGCAAGAAAGGCTGGCTGAGATTCTTCAAACAATTAAACTGCGGGAGCATGCACCTGATGATGAATTCCAGCACAACTACAATTGACCCGTCACAAGAGACGCAGTCCTGTATTACCTTGCAGGGTATGTCGTGAAAAAAGCAAGGAAATTCACCAGCTGTACTGACTGTATCAATACTCTCGTGGGTACCTGCCACGTTCCACAAGCAGCGATCCTGACTGAAATGCGGTCGTATGTGAAATGCGGTGCCCTGCAGCATCCGTCAAGTGCCCTGAACGCCCTGCTTCCAGGCATTGAGCGGGTCATTGAAGAAAAGACTCGATCTAATGAGGTGTTTGGGGACATATTTTGGAACATTGTAGAAGAGCTTGGCCAAGGCACTCTTGTGCGAGTTGGTTGCTGTGTGCATTTTGAAGATTTCACTGCCCGTAATATCAAATTTTATTTAGTGACATGAATGCATTTTTCTGCACGATTCTTTCAGAGAGAACGTGCCTTGAATGTGCAAGTGAGGTCTGCTCGCAAGAGAGCCAAGCTCATGTAGGCATAAATATTGCACCTCTGTATTTGGTGTGCTAGCTGCATTTTTTTTCATCCGAAATAAAGTGCTGAAAGTGTATACATATCTGCAGAGATGGTGCCGTGGATTCATTCCTACTATTTCAAAAGAAGTGCACCGATTGGCATGCTGACGGCTATTTCACGAATTCGTCCGCGATTAAGGATAGGCTTGAAAGGAATGACTTGTATTTTTCTGCAGACTACAGTTAACTGCGGACGACGAACGTGCTGGCGTTTTCAAGCCTATTACCACTAAGAAAGCGTGACATATACTCAAACCAAGACTAATATAAACAAACGAAATCTGAAAAGCGACTTTGGCGTCTCAATGGCCAATGAAAGATTGTTACAGGAACCTTGACTATGCTGTTTGCGAAACGCACGATGACCAGCAAGAGCTGATTAGTAGGGCGCAGCGGACAGCCAAGGCTGCTGGGGCTTTGAAGGAGACTCCAACCGCGGACTCTGGGGGAGCGCAGCAGCGTTTTCAGAGCTCGGCAAGGATGTTCATTCAATCTGCTAAACACAAGGCTATACAAGCACTTAAAAAGGGCATCGGTAGTCACGTTAGTAAGTTGCCGAGTCGAATGAACCGAGTGCCTCCAACGCAGAGCTGCACCCGCGTAGAGCAACTTGCAGCACTCCCGCCACCTGGCGGCCAGCCAAAGATTGGAGGCGCCCGCAATACATGGCGCCTACGAAGAACTTCACAACTGAACCTATTCTAGTAACGTTGACACAGATTCGGGCCGCGTCAAAACGAACACTCGAGCAGTCATTGTTCCACTCTTGGAAAAATGGCTGTTCCAAATCGTAGAAACAGGCGCGTGGTGCTGCACGGACAATTGCTAAAAAAATCGAGGGTGACACCGTTGCGGCATTCAATGCCGCACCTACCCACAACCCAATGCACCATGCTGTTTATGTTGTGTGCCACTGGTGGCGTGTCTTGAAAGTGCGTGACTACGTGCGACCTTCTGTGCCGCTTCTGAAATTCACGTGCGGCAATCACTCACTCATCTTGAAGGCCGTATCATCATCACGGTTGGACCGGGGCGGGGCCAAGCACTGCTGTGAGCCCGCTTTAGTCACGGTTCCGTGATTTGGTACTTCCCATGTGCCCTCTTTTTATCATGACCGGGTTCAAAGTGTTCGTTGTAACAGAACGGTGATTTAAGAAAGGTTCGTTATAGCTGCAAGCAGTTTCAATAGACAGGGTCAGAAAATCATAAATGCCCTGGAAATGTGGTCGTTATAACCGATAGGTTATATCTATGATCGTTATAAGTGGGTTCGACTGTATCACGTTACATCCCACTCAAATGCCTAGCAACACAGATGCAGCTTGTATTCACACGAAGACCACTGGAATCCAATGAGCGGGGTTGGTCTTGTGAACATTGCAGTGGATCTGCCGAGTCTGAAACCATTTCTTTATTCTGTTTTTCCCAGTACATTGCATCAATGTATTGCAGCGCAGCGCGCTCAGTCATCCATTCTTCCGATATAACATTAATGACATTGTAAGCATAACTTCCACTGACAATATAGAACCGTTAGGTGATGACTAAGCGTTGCAGTCAAGTTCAATGTAATGACGAGTACCAACTCGTCACTCGTCGAATTGTCGCTGGTGCCAGTTATCCATATCTTTTGTTCTGCGTAAGTGTGGACTTGCCATTTACCTTTCTCCCTCTTGTAAATTCTGTGTCTCTCCCAAAGCAGACTTAAACCACATCATGTGGGGCTGCCCTAAGCACCCCCTTCCCCCTTTCCTCAAGCAATTAATATCTAGTGAGGAGCAGTGGGAGGCTGCCTTGCGCAGCTCCAGGCCCGATCTTCAGGAGGCCTACTTCAAGTAGTTCCTCCCCCACCCTCTATTCCATTGCCCCCTTCCCTTAAAAGAGGGATAAATAAAGTTTTTCATCATCATCATCATCATCCAAGTTTATACAACCAGAAATACATTACAGTTGAACCTTGCAATAACGAAATCAACGGGGAGCGAAAAAAAATTCGCTTTCGCGGGAATTTCATTGTTGCAAAATGGGAAAGCACAGATAGGCAATGTGTCGCAAAACAAAACTTTACTGTCGAAATACAGTAAGCCTACTTTGGCAAGCTTTGCTTGCGAGAATATAGAACCGCATCGCCGACAGTACAAATTGAGCTGCAAGCGTCAATCAGCAGTGGAAGCACTACCGTGGAGCAGTATTCTCGGTCAATTGCATTCAGAGATACAATCACTTTTGCTAGATTTTTCATAACTGGGCACTGCATGCAGAGCAACAGCACTCCACGTATGCAGCAGCATTTCTCTGGCGCAGACGCGTCCAGTGCACGAGCACGAAAATGATCGTATCTCGTATACCCGAATGCGACCGATCGAGCTTGTGACGCTGGATCCGCACATGATGCCTAGCACCAAAACTAGCATAGTTGAAGCAAGGGATTCCCAGATGACCGCTCAATCACGGCCCGATGCGTGGCACACATGCTGCACCCACCATCTCAAGTGTCATAAACAATTCCACGTCGGTGGGAGGTAAATTTCCTTGTTTTTGCTGCATTTTTCTTACTGAGGCATACATTACGTGCTGCACTATACTCGTGGACAACTTTTTTCGGCTATGAAGAGAAAGCTACGGGGGGGGCAGAGCTTTTGCAAATGACTATTCGTACGCAATGTAGCCCGGGTGTGCTCGGCACCGGTTTCGGTTTCGCCAACCTTGCACAACCTCTCTAATTAAGGCAGATAAAATAACTCAGCGTGAATCAATGTTCATTCACATAAGACATGTACCAAGTTCTGAACAGCCAGCATTGCAGCCTGTGTCGAAACTCCGAAGCGGCCGTACGGCGACGCGCCACCAACGCTGCCGTCAGTAGAGCTCGCGCAGCAGTCGGCTCGCTCGCTCGTTTGTACATGCCGATGGTTGCGATTTTAGGAGGGGCTCACTTGGTTTCCACGCAGACGCTGGAGAAACTTTTTTTGTGTGCATCAACGTCTTTTGTTGCTAAAGTTAGTCAAGAGCCTCTTCATGGTGGGACAGAAAGTGACAAACACTCACCAGAAAACATGGGCGTCATTTTGCATTTGATGAATGTGCAAAACGTGCGACGGTCTCGGGTGTGTGAAAACTCGAAAGCACGAACTAAAAGTACAATAAAATATCAATATTTGACTGGTGAATGTTATGTATTGTTTCAAATTAGGTGCTGTAAAAGAAAAGTATTGTTTCCTATTTCCCTCAGAAGAAAACGTAAGCAAAACTGCGGACTACTTCCAGCAGCGGTGAAAGAGGCGTGCTTAGTTTCCGTAGCCTACGCTTCATAGCCAAGAAAAGTTGTTCGCGAGTATAGGTGTGCAAAAACCGCCGTCAAATGTCGGTATACCAACACACGTGGCGCTTCAAACGGGCAGTCAACAACCAAGATTACAGCCATGACGCGTTTCTGGCACATGCGATCGCTTCCGGCACTTGGTTGTTTTTGTAAAAAAAATATAGTGGCGCCTACGCAAGTGTAATGTGGTAATATTTTAAACACTTATAGTGCAAAGCAATCGCATCCGAGCACAATTTGGAGCCTGCTAGCCTTGCGCGAGTAGGTAATATGTAGGTTACGTTTCGGAAAATTTTGTTGATGCGGGATTATAGTACAGCGACATTTCGTTGTCTAGAGGTACAGAAGGTTTGCTGGGGATACGAAAATATTTCGTTGCCGCAAGAAGTTCACTGTCACGCAATTTCATTTTTGCGGGTTTTGACTGTATAGACTGCACGTTAGTAAAGTACTGCATTATAGCACGTTGCAAGCTGTGCCCTTGCTCAGGCCTCAACCCCACCGACCATACAAAAGCTTATCTGCTCTCTTTATACAGATTCGTATTGGATTGCAAGCTGTCATAAATCATGCACAATATCAGCCATTGCTGACATGTTAAACTATGCTTCGATACCTTTTGCATCGATAAGGTGGTTTCGGAAGACTATACAAGTTCATTATTCAGAATTGGTCCCCTCTAACCCTTCCTGTCATTTCACAGCTGCGACACCCAAAGAACTCGCACTATTCCCACGGGACATTCGGGCTGCACAGAAGCATAGGCCCGCAGATGGCAGCACACACCTACCCGCAATTGCGCGATTTGCAAACAACAAAGAGGCATTGCGGAAGTGTAGTATGCATAATCAAGCTGTGTAACTCAAGTTCACCCAGAATTAACTTTGCCACGTTAACATTATGCTAACCATCAAGGTCCAATATAGTGCAACCTTCATGCTAAGATCCTTGGCATTAAACTCATAATGGCACTTGAATCTAATGCAGGGAACAAAACAACACTCAGCTGGCCACATGGCCATTTCCCACATGCAGACACTACACTGAACCGCGATTGAGCACACAAGACTCGTTAGATACAACAGTACTCACCGCAGCAAAGACTGAGTGTGAAATGCCTATCTGGAAGCGTGTTGGTATCAACTTAAAATATAAATGACATCCAGCAAAACCAGCATCAACAACACTTCAGTAGTGAAAACTCCTCCAAACAACTGATTCTTACAACACAAATATGTGGTAGCTTAGCAGGCACTACTAGGGTGCTTGACAGTAGCAAAAGACAAGGCATCAGGGCCCACAAACATTCCAGTGCCTTTTTGGAATTACACAGGCATATTCTTGGTGCTGTAGAAGCTGTATGGTAGTAAAGCAGCATGCAGGCACGTTCTCCCTTCCAAATTTGTGAGAAATGAAGGCAGGCCTTGATGCATGGTAAAAGCAATATGCAAGAGCTGGCCATAAGCCCCCACTGCTTTGCTCAGACAGCTGATGATTTGTTGTGCTTTGCAGCAATAAACTTTTCCTTCCCAGCTAATGACCACTGTGCCATACAATACCGACGACATGACCTTCATTTGACTACACTCAGAACTAAGCAGCAACCTCACTACATTTATGCAATGCTGTGACGCCACATTCTTCTTCAGCCAAATAAGGAGTTGACAGCTATGGCTAATAGTGTATTCCACTGGTCAAACTGGAGCAGCAGCTGAAATCCTGGAGTGAGTACTCGGATTTCACCAATCTGCCAGAGGAGAGCTACGAGATGGATCCTATCTAAAGTTCGTGCACATGTCACACAAACAGACTTCGTTTCTGTACATTTCCATGGCAGCCCACAGCACAAGCATACGCCCACAGTGGGCACATGCTTCCCATTCTATTTCCACCCTAATCTGCATCTAGGCAGCCGAAGCAAGCAAAAACGATCCGGCGCAGAGTGAGTTGATCTGAAACAACCAGTGCAAAGTGCAAATTTGGTCCACACTGACCTGTTAAACCCTGCTCCAGATGCGACCAGTGAAAAACATTATTCAAAGTAGAGCCTTTTTTCAAAGAAAGGAAAACCTTTGTATTGTAACAAAGAACAGTCTCAGACTACTTGTGAATGCCAAGCAGCGAATTCGTGGTGACGCGAGTGAAAGGCAATTCCTGGCTTTGGAAAACAGAAGAATATACTGTGCCTTCTGCAATAAAAGCACGATCTGGTTTCACAAACCAAGCTTCATTACTTCCAGATGTAGCCATTATCAAAATGGGCAGAGTAGAAAGACAAGTTACATGCGTAAATGCACATACACTCCAGTGCCAAATTGGTGCAGCAATAGGGCAACACACATTTATTTATAAGCAGTCTGCCAGCTCAACACATATCACTGTATATAAAATTTCCTAGTGTAATCTTGTCATTTGCATTTCAAGGATGGCGAACAGAAACCCAACAATGAATGCATGCCAGCAACTAGAGAATGCGAAAGAAAAAAAAAGTTCGCCACCTCACCTGCTTTCCTCAGACGATGACAACTCGCTCTCATCCTCAGAGGAGGACTCGGACGACACGTCGCTGCTCTGGTCAGCCGAGCTGCTTGACTCAGATGGTGATCGCCGCTGACGCTTGCGTCGGCTCTCCACCACAGGACTGCGCAAATCATGGCCATTGTGCAAGGCATACACTACTGGACAGTCTGTGCCCAAGTGGCAAGCACGGCTGGCAGCGCTCTGATAAAAGAGCCAGCAGCATCACTCCCAATATAAATGTGCAATGGCAGTACACTTCGAAGTTTAGCACCGTTCACCTCACAAACCTTTTGCGGGACTTGCGTTTGGACTTTGATGCTTGCTTCCTCTTAGGCTTGCTCTTTCGGTGGTGCTTCACCACCACAGGGGATTCTGACCTGCACCACCAGACACACAAGGCCGCAACAAGTGCATACTGAGCCACACTAGGAAGTCTCTGAACCAGCCAAGGGCGGCAGCCACACAAACAGCAAAACAAACTATTACGCAAAAAAGGTGAGGCGTGCAGACAGGACACAAGAGAAGTGGACAACACGAACGCCAGCATTCGTGTTGTCCGCTTCTCTTGTGTCCTGTCTGCCTGCCTCACCTTTTTTGCATAATGAATCCTTACCAACTAGCTCAGCTTTCTGTCGTTCTAAAAAACAAACTACGACTTTTGAGATATCACGACAGCTGAGGGGAACCCACATTCTCTCTGATAAATGCATTTCAAGACATGTTTCTGCCGTGTTCAATGTACCGTGTGTAGAGTGTGCACTAAAACTGGCCCCGACAAGCACTTCAGGCTTCACCAAACATACCTGTGCCTATCTACTGTCGTGCAGAATGCCCAATGGGTTTGTTATGTAGCTGAGGTATGTAGGACAGACAAACAGTTGCATAGAGGTCAATTGAGAACACTGTATTTACTCGAATCTAACGTGCACTTTTTTTCCGATAGAGTGGGTACAAAAATTGAGTACGACCCTAAATCTGCGTTACCATATCACCATTGGCATTTCAGCTAGGCCACTGAGTATGCTCTTCGAGCCTAGCTGTCATAGCTCCCTCCATGCACTGCAGTATGTGTGCTTAGGTTAGTCCACCGTCCGTCTTCCCGTTTTCTGTATTTGCTCTATCAGCATGGAAGTGCCGACTATGAAGACATGCTGAGCTCATCACGATGTTGCAATTAAAAAGAAAGTGATCACGTTTGCAGAGACTGGCAGAAATCGGGCCGCATCATGGGCCTTCGGAGTTCTCGAAACTTGTGTGCGGAACTGGCGTGAACAGGAGAGCTGCTCTACTCCGGCAGCTGCTGCACAAGGCGGGGCTGCGCGGCCCCTATATTAAAAGTGATCTGCAATGGATACTGAGGGTGTGTTCCAATTCTGGCCAGCATTGGAAACAGTCTACATAGACAGCTAAGGAGACAGCAGAGACAGCTGCAAGGCCATGTAAAGGAACGAGTTTCTAGCCGTGTGCAAGACGTACAGAAGACGCTTCTGCGATGCGACGCCACCATGCAGCAACAAGAAAAAGTAGAGAAAAAGCACAGATTATTTCTGTATTTTAAGTCTTTGCGCTTGCAAACCTATGAAATACATGAAGTAGCTTACATTAAGGCCATAGAATAGTGTGTCTATGTTTTGTTGTGTGCAAACAACCTTCCTGTCAGCTTTCCAAATGTCCTGCTCAGTCGCCATCTTGTTTGGACAGGAAAGTAGCCTGCATCATTTTTGACTTTGACTTTATCTTCACAAAGCTGTCTTACTTTGACATCTTTGCTGCTAAACTCAAGCTCATGGGTTCAAACCAGCTCGTGGAATTCGATGGGAGTGAAATCGAAAACACTTGTGAACTTCTGTTTATGTGCATGTTAAAGAACCCCAGGAGAACTAAGAATAGGATGCCTCATAATCACATTGCCAGATGTTAAACACCAGAATTTGTTTAATAAAAAAAAAAGGGGGGGGGGGAAGGTAGCTGCATCCTTCGGCTTTCTTCTAGGGGTGTCAACAAAGAAAATTATTCTTGAGTCTGATTTCCAAGAAAAACATGTTACGCTTATCTTATATTTCATACCTAAATGTAATGCCGTTACGAACTGTATGTCCACTCAACTAAGCAGCTTATATATTATAAACAGCTGCTTTCAGTTACGGTGCACTATCAGAAGGACAACAATGAAGCAGTTAAAGGAATGGCATGCCTCCCATACACATAAGAAATTATTGTAGATCTGCTGTGTTCGTTGAAAGTAAGCGTGGTACCACAGTGGGCACCCAGTTTTAATGGGTCGCAGACATGCCGAGACTGTCAAAAATGCTTTCCTTGCCTGAATCAAGTTAGCAGATTTACAGGCTGTGCCAAAATGGGGCATTTACCGTATTTACTTGCATAATGATCGCACTTGCATAATGATCACACCCCTAAATTTTGTCGTCAAAATTAGATTTTTTTCCTTTCCCACGTAATGACCACAACCTGAACTTGCCACAGAGCTATGTCATGTGCCAAGTCTAGCTAATGATGATCACGCTTACCATCTGTCGAATGCTGTCGTATGCTACGCGAACGACTCTTCAAACATGCCAAGTGGTCTGCACGCACCGAACATTCTGAAGCAGATGCCCCATTTCATTCCTTTCATCACTTTCTGCACTTCCATGAAAAAAAAAAAAAGCTACCACCAAACTTGCCTTGGCTTTATTATTTGTAGGTTTTATAACGGTTGTCGTCAACAACAACAAAAAAGGCACTTTTCGATTCTTCTCGTCTGCACTTGTGGGCACGCAACAAATCGCGAGCGGCAACGATAACAGCCCCATTTACACTGATACGTTAGAAGTGTACCCTATTCATACGCCGATGCTTGCAACACAGCTAAGATATTCGTCCACCCATAGCGGAAGCGTGCCGTATTAAGATAGTAGTGAAGAAAAATGCCGCAGTTTCTGCAGTGTGCCCGCCATGGGTTTCTATTTCACTGGCAGCTAAGTGCGCCTATCTCCGTTTCTGTCCCCTCAAAGTGGTCATGGCTACGTTATTGCTGCAAACTTGCCTATAGTAACGATATTATTCATTACTGATATGGAAGAAACTATTTCAATGTGCGTAATATACTCACAAGACAAAAAATCGCATTCGGCTTGCTCCGCCAGCCGCCATTTTTGCTTTGGTGTCCCGCACTGTTACAGCCGCAGCTGCCCATTTGTTGACCTGTCATCCCGCAGCAAATGCGGGATGAAAAAAAAAAATGTTTTCTTTCCGCGGAAAATTTAACCCACATAATGATTGCAACCCTGAATTTGAGTCACTTTTTCCGGCAGAAACGTGTGATCATTATGCGAGTAAATACGGTATATTGAAAGGCAGCTAGGAACCGTTTCATCAAAACCGATTCGCACCAGTGCATTGATTCTCTCAGGAACTGGTGCGCCTCTGCGCAACAGCCACGGCTCTCCAGCATGACAATCATTTGGAATAAGATTCCTCGCTTGCATCAGCCCCTCACCTTCGAGACTTCAAAAGTGCTGATATGCATTACGTTCCAACCGAAACTGCTATTCAATAATTTTTGATACAGTAGAACCTTGTTCATACGTCTTGTAAAAAAAAAAAAAAACGCAAGACAAACGAACTATCCAAGGAAACACACGATCCAAACTAACTAAAAAAACTGACGGACTCAACTATTGTTGGCATCTAGGTAATGCGAAGCGTCGCGCGGATCGTTGCGGCACGAGAGACGCGTCGAGCTGGTCGTGCTCCGGGGGCCAGAGACGCGTTCCATTGTTTTCCAAATGCGTGGTGTTTTAGGAGGGTAACGGGAAACCGAAACGAAGTCAAGCTGGTGGGCAATGCGAGATGGCTCCGAAGCAAAATGTGATGCCCGCATTGTGCCGCCTGCAGCAGGAAACAGGAGCACGTTTGGGTTATCGCATACTAAAGGCTTGCAGTACGCTACCAATGGCACTACGCACCATGCTCTGTGAAACAGATAGACAATGGTGCTTATCGCAATAGCATTGGCAGTGTTAGCTGTCAATGCCGCATGTGACGACCCCGGAGAAGATTTGCTTGTATCGAAATGAGGAACTGAGTGCGTGCCTCGCGCCTTTTTTTGTTCACATGGAATCTAGTGGCTGGAAAATGTATCCTGCGATGGCAGTTTGACAACGCACCAAACGTTGGTGCTGAGAAATCGTGTTTCCTGGGAATGTACGAACCGGTCAAAAATTAGTAACTCTTTTGGGTCACTTTTTTGTGTTCTCGATTGCGAACGTTGGCGCTGGGAAAATGTACATAACGGGAACGTATCTACGAGGTTCTACTGAACTTAATTTTAATGTTGAATACTATCTGAATAGCAAATACCCTTCAATTAGACAATATGCTTCTATTTCATTTCACCTGCTGGCTCGATGAAGGAGAACGCCAGACAAGCCGCGAGATTACATTGGTAAAAGCTTCCCGGTCTCCCCGATTAGTCTGAGTATACATAAGCAATATCTTTTCCCTAAGACTGTTGTTCATATTAACGTGAAACAAAACAAACAATTAACAATTATTAACAATTAACAAATTAACATGAAACAATGAGGTGTGCAGTACTGTAGAGGACTTTTCATTCTTTAGGTAACGCAAATGGGCATGCGTTACGATCGAGGGCGCGTCAGAATCGGGTAAATATGGTAAATGTTTGGTTGACCAGTGCGACGTCATCCAACTTTTCACTAATCTGTCATGATTGCAAGGGTGCTCCAAAATTTGCAGACAGTATACTTCTGTGCAGACATAAAATGAAAACGTTGTGGTTGAGGTTTGGCATAACATTAATAGCGGCAGCATGCATGAGGAAGCCCTCTTGCACAAAGAATTGCCGTGCCTCAACAGTTATGTTCTGCAAGTTCCCATACGTGTCTATGCTTGACGGGTTGAATGCGCTGCTTTCCCTTGAGCATGCACGTATACATTTTGTGTCTTCATTCTTTTACACCACTGTGCAACCATTCAGTTGATAGCCAAAATTCTTGCTGTCCCAGACGTTTGCCTTGTGTCCCCGTTTGCGCACCTGCCTTATACACCTGCCAACTAGCTAAACTTTCATTTGTTCTAAGTACATGAAGACATCGACTAACGACATGGACTGGACCACGCTGCTTGGCCACACAGACCAGGGCATGCCTGCCTGACATCGTTGGAACATCCTTGACTGGGTAACCTTGTTTGCCACAGGCTAAGAGTCACACATACACATCATACAGTAAAAGCTAAATAATTCAGCCTTTGTTAATCCAGAAAACCAGACAATTCTGACCAGCGACCTGGCCTTGGCATGCATTATTCTTCAACCTCATAAAATCTCGCAGTTCTGCCTGAAAAACAAAGCATCGATTGTGATGGCAAATTATTAGAAGGCTATACAAACCAAGGATAGTAGTGTTATAGGTCATATAAACATGTAAACATTCGCTTGCTAATTAAATCAACAAGCATGGTGTCACACACGCACAGGCAAACATGAACACGCCACTTGAACTCATGTCACTGCTTTATGGCCTTTCAGATGATGATGATGATTTGGGATTTTTATGGCGCAGCAGCCGTGCAGACTATAATGCACCAAACACATATGGCCTTTCAGACTTGTACATGCCGGCGCGCGCACATCTTGGAGGCCATGGCCGCTTTATGAATGGTAGAAACGCTGTAAAAGGGGTCTGCTTGAGTTTCCGCTTAACAGAATTATGTTTTCTCGTATATTCAAATGAATATGTCATGTCTGTAGGTTGTGTTTAGTCATACTTTATGATTTTTCTGAACTATTTTACTTTGAGAAATTCAATTAGTTCAGTCAATTTCTTGCGCTAGATGGAGGGCCTGCGTGGATGGGTATGCGTGGTTCGAAATAATTTTTGCCGAAATGCGGTCGACGTGGAACGCAGGATTTTCTGCAACACGGGGCCCTTAACACTCTCGCATTAGAACAGTGAATGGGGAATTGATGGTATCTTTGGCCACACCATAGACTTCCAGGATGGTGAGAACGACAGCGGTGCTGCTGTTTAGGTTTGTGTTCAGTTTTACTACTGAGGCAGCACTGACAAAAGGAGGCTTTCATTGTTATGCTTCATTTGGTGCAGGCGTGGCACAATTTCCCACTGAAGTTTGGAGAAAGACAGTGCGAACGCCGCAATTTGGTGTAGCTGTTTAAGAGCTGGATTTAACAGGAAGAGGTAGGCTAGTTGGTGGTCAATATTGGAAAGCATCATGTAACCGCACAAACGACAATGAACGAGGAAAGAAACACACAGGACACAGGATGTTGAAGTTCCGTGCCTGTCCTGTATGTTTCTTTCCTCGTCCGTTGTCATTTGTGCGGTTACATGATGCATTCCACTATCACTGGATACAGTACTGTTCCACCTAACCATTTCATAGTGTGAATCTACTTGTTTTGTTCGCTAATGGAACAACTTAATAAAACTGCTACCTAGATGAAAGCGAGCACATTGATTACTTCACAATAAAACCTGCTGCATCACCAATAAAAAAAATATGTTGCTTGTGAAGGAGGCATTTTATAAGAAAATTAAAGCACACCTATGAACCCACTCTAAGCAAAACTATTTCAAATAAACAACTTTCAATCGGTGCCTTCTCCAGTAAGCCTTGCCATTTTGAGCATTTTCCTCAGGCCATATGCAGTGATGTATGGCCCCGTTAGGACAACACACTTGCCTTGCGCGCTTCCTTGAACTCTTCTTTTTCTTAGGCAAGGGGCTCCTCCTGCACAGCCAGAATAGAGTCAGCCTCTCACAAATCACAAGAGGTGAGGCGGACACTTGCCTCTTGCTGGCTGCCTTCTTCTTCCTGCTCTTCTGCTCGGGAGAGCTGTCCGAATCAGGAACAAGGCTGTGAAAACAAGAAAGACTTTCACTATATGTTCAGTCTGTGTGTGTTTAGTCAGTGAACCCATCTTCACTACACCAGCAAAAAAAGAAAGCGGCAACTTACGGTATTTTAATAAAGACTCTTCGCTACGGCCGTTAGTTAACTACAGTTGAACCGACTTGTAACGATACCAGTGTGAACAATATATCAGTCATAACGTGCTGCACCTTCAACTTTTGTATGCTTTCTATGGTGAGATAACCCGCTTACTTTATTTATTTTTTATTTATACAAGCACCTGCAGCACCACAAGGGCATTATTGCAGGGGGGGACAAATTGAAGAAAAATGAACATGTGATTACAATGCCACTATGCCACATTATCGGTTACAACGATGAAGCCTGGCCACTGGGTGCCTATGCTGAAAGGTAATGAAATGTGAAATCCTTGAAAAAAAATTTTTTAGATTTTAAGCAGCTGTATGATCACCCGCCTCCTCTACGGCCACCGTGCAGTCATTTCCCAGCCTTCTCCACATCGCTAGCTTCTCTGCCGTCGCTCCCCTCCAAACATGAATGAGCTGCGCCAACTGTGCTGCTCCCACATTGCTCGCTGGCCCCTCAATCTGCGCAGTTATGCCAACGAAATAGGTCGCTTGTTCTCATCTTTGTTGGTTGCGTCGAAGTTGTTCCTGGCACATGGTCCCTCAGCCTCGTTTGACTTGCCACCAAAACGGAAGATGGCTGATGAACCAGCCAATCATCGGCAATGCACGACGAGACGTTGCCAGTGAAAAGAAAGCGCACTCCTATAGACTTGGAAGTGCAGTATCGCGAGGACTACACAGACGGTGAAAAAATGTGTGACTCAAACACAAAGAGCCACTGTTTTTGCTGCAGCAAACCGAGCTGCCATCTGCGCCAGCACTGATTGCCGTCCAAGTGAACTAGTACGAACTATCACGACCGACAGTGTCGGCAATCATCCGCTTGGCGAAGTTTGACGAAGAAAGCTCCTCGGTAGACAACAGGCGCAAACGCGTTCGACAAGGTGCCTATAGGGAAGTGGAAGAGGCCCTCTACTAGTGCTTTCTTGGTGCCTGAACTTTGGTCTGCACTCGACAAGGATGCTTCAGGATTTGAACAGTTTCTACATGTGGACAACCCATTAGAAACATCACAACTAAGCGATGAGGCGATCGTCGTGAACGTGCTTGTATCCGATAGCGATGGAGACGATGGCAGCAATGGCGCGGTAGGGCAGGCTGCCTCAATGTCATCCTTACAGGAGGCCCTGCAGATGATTCAGTCCCTTTGGAGCTTTGTTTTCGCAAAGAACCTTCCCCTGCACTACGTGAAGCACCTGTATGCTTTGGAGAAGGATAACCTTCGCACCAAAAAAGCAAGGCTGATGGACATGGGGTTTTGTTGTGCAAGCCAGTGAGAAGTATGTGGTAAGATGCTTGTGGCGATCTTGCCCCAGCGTTTGTTTCAGATTTTTCAAGCTGACAAACTATCGCGAAAACCTTCTCGCATTTTTAAAAAGCCCCCTTTGGGGCCTAACCAAATGATGCCTCGGCGGGGCTCACATGTTGCTTGCCGCCCTTGGCCCCTCTTTGCACTTGTTAAATATAGCAGTGCCATTCTTTAATGCCGACAGCCACGGCTTGTTGGATGTGATCAGAGTGCGCAAGAAGGAGAGTTAAACAGTTTAACAAGTGAACATAATCAGCAGCCGGGTGGATGAAGGTGGTGGGGAGGGGCCCTGGCCTCCCCGCCATTATAGTCTTCTCACAACAGCTCTGCCAACCCCCTATTTTGACTTTTCTTAACTTTGTTATAACAATGGAATTTTTGCGGCACTTGAGTATTGTTATAAGTGGGTTCGACTATATATGCAGGTTCAATGTAATGATGTTCTATTGCATATACGAACTGCCTCAAATTTCTCGTGCTCACAGACATTGTTTACGAAAACTGACTGTATCAAAAATTTATTTTCTAGATTATAGTAAAGTGGTATGTCCACAGACATTGCAAAGAAAACACAAAAAGAAATTCACCGGCGATTAAGATACTCCCTAATGCGAAGAATTTGCGAAAGATGTATCAGAGTAGGCAATCATCGAAAATCTGATCAGCGAGTCAAGCATGTCGACTTCATAGATGACTTGTCGAAGGTTCCAGTGTAATCCTTGGTGCCCAGGTGGCTTCCACAAAGTACTACACAATTTGCGTCTTGCATGCTATCAGATTAAACAAAGCTTTGATGAGAACAGCCAAGGAATAGAACTATTGATAACATTTGAGAAACTTCCAATACATGCAGGCGCACCTTGCATTGAGGGATAACGTTTAAAATTTGTTGGTGGTGGAAAACAGTGGTGGAATGCAGAGAGGTGGTGAAAGGCAGTGATCGAAGAAAGATAAAAAAGTAATTGGTGAACAGACAATGGTGCACTATTCTGGCCATCTCGTAGCGGTCATTACCGTAGAGCTTCTTGAGTGGCACTACGCTTCTCATGCTTTTACCATATCCTCGTCCCCCATTTCATACTCTTTCCTGCACCGTCCTCCTTGTGCTTTCACTCTCGCCACTTTTTTCATTGCCTGCTGCACATCGCGTTCGCTCTTTCATCCACTGCACTCGTTCACTCAGTTACACTGACGCTCGACTCAGGAACGAGCGCCCAAGAGCTACGCTCTCAAACATTCATTGTTTTGTTGGCAATGGCACTATAAAAGGTGTTCCATATGACATTTGCAACCTAAGCAATGACCAGGCTGTTGCAAAGTCAGGCAATAACTGAGCTGATTCCTTCAAATCACTTTTGAAGCAACTGGGGCCACGGTGCACAGGCAGGTAATCAATTGGCACTTTTCGTGTGTGCCAACTGCAAGCCCGGAAATGTAAATGAACGAGACACAGCACTTAAAAAAAAAGGGACGTTTTAGGATGCAATATACCAGCTTTCCCATTGGAAATCACATCCCTATTTAAAATCTTTAATTAGATTTCTCTAATTAGCGAGCAACATGGCAAAAGAGTACTGATGACCAAACACTGTAGGTCTTCCAGCGACACTGACGTACGAATATGTTTCTGTCCCACCCTGCCACTGACGCACTACATGCGCATTCTCCGCTCCCTCCATTCGGACGTGCACAGTAGCACAATGTTGACGAGCACCTAAAGTACCTGAATAAAACTTAAAGGTAGCGACATTCCCCCTTGCCTGGCCTCTCCTTCTCCTTGCCTTCTCGCAGCTCGCACTTTCTTTCATAGCTCGCCCTCGCAGTTTGGCTGTTCGCTCGGAAGCCGCCTATAGAGTGACACAAGGCGAGAGGTTAAAAATTGTTGTTGGGTGTTGGCGCATGAATTTTTACTGCAGTTAAGGCTTGATTATTGTGTGCTGTGCTTGCAGCGATGATGGAACGTTATGCAACTGGCAGAAGCAGATATTTTTTGTGCTTTTTCAGCGTGTAACTGCGCGCTTGTTTTGTGGCTTCGGGTTGGCTGCCTGTTTCCGGTTAGAAGAAGCAGAAGGTTAGAACAAGCTTCCCCGAAGACATCGTTCTCTGGAATGGGGGACGGAGGACCTCCGCGCCCTCCTGACAAGGCGAGTCTCGCGGCGGTAGCCCTGTTCGTGGGAAACCATGACATCACCGACTATAGGCTTCCCGATTCATCTGACAGACAGCGGCAGAGATGGAATCGGACAGTGATTACACGCTAGTCCAATCACATCACTTGAAGTGCAAGCTTCGCCGGACGTCAGCAGGCAGTGATTCTACTCATAAAAGCAGATATGACGAATGGGTCTTCTCCGTGGGCTACTGTACACCCAAATTACAGCAGGAACGAATTTGAATTCGTTGAACAGACAATCGCTGACCAAATACTTCGATCGAATAGCCTCAGGACATGTGAGAGAGATCCACATTAAGCCTCGGAAGAACATTCCGACGGTGGACGTGAGTTCTCAGGCAGCATTGGAGGCTTTGAAAGCCACAAGTGGTTGGCAACATCCCAATTCGCTCATTCCTAGCGTACGGCAACGATACCTGCACTGGTGTTGCATCAAATCTGGATATTGACATCAAGGATGAAGACCTGCGATTTCTTCTATCGTCGACAGTGCAAATCCTCGACATCCATCGATTCGGCCGCTCCCGGTGCATCAAGTTGATCTTCGAATCGGACTCTTTGCCAGCATCGATCAAAATAGGTTATGCGAGGCACTCGGTGCGTCCATATGTGCTACGACCGTTACAGTGTCACAAGTGTTTCAAAGTGTGGCACGTGAGTGCTGTGTGTAAGAATCCTATGTCGTGCCGAAGATGTGGTGGTGCTCATCAAGTATGTGAGACTGACGCCATGAAATGTGCAAATTGCTCCAGAGCCCATAAATTGACATCCAAGGACTGCCCCAAAATGGCAGAATTCTGGGAAAGATGGTAAGAGACTCCACGCACAAGGAGGCTGGCGATTCTGTCTGCAAGAAAAGGTGCCGGTTGCGGCAAAGGCATCGTTGCTCCCAGAGCAAGTCCCAGGGGAAAGAGGCACTTCCTTTGAGTACCTGGATGCAAAACGGTCCAGAGAGAGAGCAAGGCCGGCACCCACAAGATGCGCCTCCCCCAGTAACTCCGCGCCTATAAAGGAATGAAGTGTCATCCAACCTGCGTCCAATATCTTCGGCTGCAGAGTGGCCTTCGCAACCACAAAGGGCTTCATGTGGAGATAATCCTTTGGCGCTCCCCAAGAGCCGGGAGGGTAAGGAAAGGCTTGGAAATGAAAAGGTGATATACATGCTTAAACAGCTAGTAAAGACTATGCGTATATTGCTCTCCGGATTGGCAACGCCAACTGCACTGTTGTGAAGGCGTTAAATGCTATGGAGCCGCTATTAGCGGCTCTAAAATAAAGGTGGCAATCATGGCTCTCATGATAAAACACCGGATATTGGAACAGAAGATGCATCATTCTCTTATAATGCAATGGAATGCTCGAGGTCTTGCAGCCACATGTCCGATTTTAGGCAACAGGTTTTCAAACATCGCGTCCCAGTGATCATGATATGCGAGCCAAATCTCATGTCGGAATTTGGCTTTCCGGATACGATAAGCTCTGGTCACGTGAAGATGGACACAAGAGCAAAGTGTTAATGTATATACGCAGTGACATGTTTGTTCAGCACACATGACCACTCCACATGACAGCAATGAATATGTGTGTGTGCCACTAAAACAAACTACATGTGTTTTCAATCATCGGCGCCTACATACCTCCTAGACAAAGACTTGACCTCACCTACCTATCCACTATGTTGCAAGGTTCCCCAGGCCCTCATGCTGTTATTGGAGACTTCAATGCTCACCATCTTTACTGGGGAAGTGCCACAATGAACTGTTGGGGTAGGAACTTGATGGACTTCATAGACACTGAAGGTCTAACTGTCATCAACGATGGGTCTCCAACTTACATCTGCGGCACTAGGTACGGAAGTTGCCTACACCTCACTATTGTATCTCAGAGCCTCCTGCCCTCAGTCAGCTGGTGCTTGGACATAGAAACGCATGGGAGCGATCATATAGTACCAACATAGGTGCACATGAAGTGGTTTGTGCAATCAACTGCATCAGCTGTACGCTGCACTGATTGGTTCACATTCTCTACACATGCTGAAGAGTATTGCGGAGACATCACTTCACCATCTGATATAGAAGTCATTATTGTACCGTCAGTGCAGAAGACAACTAAGTTTATCAGTGCACCTACATCCAGAACAGTGATTGACATTGAATACGAACGGCTCCGCGTGATCCATCGTAGAGCGGAAAGGAAGGTTAGGCGAACTCAATCATCATTAGACCTTGTTTTATGTTGATGTGCTCAACGAAAAATATGGCGTCACCGTCAAAAAATGGGAAAACAACGGTGGAGGACTTTCTGTTTGTCTCTGGATCATTGAAAGCCACTTTCTAGGATCTGGCAGCTAGTATAAAGCCTTCGTGCCCCTCCTCAGCAAAAACATCCTTTCTGTGCTCTAGCACTTCACCAATCTCTCACAGAAGTGCAGGTTGCCGAAGACTTCTGTAAGAGAGTCACCCGTACCGATACTTCAACATGTCCAACACTAGATCGACCCATGCCACCTCCTAAAGATGCTCATCTTGACCTTCCTTTCACGATGCAGGAATTGGAATTTGCACTTGCTGCTTCGAGACGATCTTCTGCACCTGGACCTGACGGTATTTCATATACTGCTCTGTGCCACCTTGGTGTGGAAGGTCGGAAAGTCCTGCTGTCGTACTATAACGCCACGGGGTCATCTAGTACAGTCCTGAAGCAGTGAAAAACCAGCCATTTGGTGGCCCTCCTAAAGCCAGGAAAATCGCCTTATGAAAAGTCATCTTATCAGCCAGTAGCTTTAGCTAGCTGTGTCGGTAAGGTGATGGAATGGATAGTGCTCACTAGATTAGAATGGTTCATGGAAAAGAATGAGCTTTATCCTGAAATGACTGGATTTAGACGTGGACGGTCTACAATAGATGGGGTAATTGATCTTGTGTCCACGATCGAACATGAAAAAAGGTGACACCGACTTGTAGGAGCAGTTTTCTTAGACATAAAAGGAGCCTATGACAATGTACTGCACGAAGCCATTCTTGATGCCCTTAGTAATTTGGGCATCGGCGGCCGTCTCTACATGTCTCAGTACACGCCTCAGTACCCGGAGTGCCAAGGACTGCAACTGGCCCCAGATAAGTGCGCTGCAATAGCGTTCACACGGAAGCTTATGTGTTGGTATTGAATTATGATCAATGGCAATGTCATCCCATATGTGACCCACCACAGATACCTCGGAGTTGTCATTGACCGCGGTGTTTCATGGTCGAAGCATGTGGCAATGTTAAAGAAAAAAATTAACTGAGCTTGCTCAAGTTTTTCGCTTTCTGGCCAGTATGAAGTGGGGTCCATCTGAGCATTCACTACTCCGGCTGTACCAGGCTCTCTACGTCAGCTACATTCGGTATAGCCGGCCACTTTTATCAAATATAAGCCGGTCACGTTTGTGTACGCTGGAAAGTGCCCAGGCACAGATGCTGAAAACATGTTTCGGTGTTCCACGTTGCGCCTCAACCTACAGAACAATTGAGGAGGCTCGCGTCACCCCTTTACCTGTCTATCTACGATGCGAACCTCTTCGAGTATTCCTGCAACTGCTGTGCTGTCATGGAGGCCACCGCTTTTCGACACTTCCCAACATAGAGCCGGACTGCACTTTTTCAAGAGCCATTAAATGCCAAGAATCTGCCATACCATCATACTTTGCCCCTACTGACCTTCCACGTATGCACCCCCATGGGTGATGTCCAAAATATGGGTACATTTATCTATTCCTGGAATTTCCAAAATTTCCTTTTTTCAAGAGCGGACACGCCAACTGCCTCCTTTCCAGTGTCATCCGAAAATTGACAGAAAAGCACTGGGACAATCTGGATAATCACCACAGGCGACTCCAGAGATTTGACCCTACCATGAAATTTAGGCTACCACCGAAAATTCAACGCAGCGGTGCCAGTCTTCTGCACACACTAAGGCAGGGGGCAGCATTTATGCGCGGATATCTGCACCTCATGCGACGCACTGAGTCTCCAGACTGTGAGTTGTGCAATGTGAATGAGACTATAGGTCATGAGCTTTGAGACTGCCCTAAGTACGTAGAAAAGCGTCAAAAGATGAGCAATGACCTTACGAGTCTCCACAGCCAACCGTTGTCAGAGGACGTTACATCCAGGCATTACTGAATCTTTTCTTAAAGTACGGGCTTGGACTGTAGGCTTTGAGCATGCCAAAACGCTTGCCATATGTTTTACATCCTCCTCCTCTCACCATCGTCACCTATCATGCGCCTCTTCCCTCTTTCTTTCCCTCCTCCCCTTCCCCCGACGCCGAGTAGCTGGCTAGAGGAATGTACCTCAGGCCAACCTCTCTGCATTTCGTATAATTAAACTTCTCTCTCTCTCTCTTGGCAGACAAATTCCTTTTAGTGTAAAGTACTAGCACAAAAATCAGAATTCGTCACGCCAATAATGTATACATAATGTACACGATGTTTATATATATGCCAGAGCTTTGTTTGAGTGTTATATCGTCCACTGCCATGTATTGTACTCGTAGGCAAGAACACTGTTGCGGCAAACAGAGATCAACCCGCTTCGCGAGTTATTTCTATTGCATTGATTAGGTTTTTTATTTGGCTTTCTAAAGACACTTGCCCGGCGTGAAATGGCTGCTATGAAGGCTTCGCAGGTACACGCCAAAGGCGATGCAATTGCGTGTGTGCAGCACTATGTAGCTGCCGATTCAACAACTCGGATGCGTTTGCGCTGCTCGAAGTGCATACATGTATACTTGCGTGTACCCAACCAATTGCCATGTGTCCAGCTTGTGCACCTTCATAATTTAATCATCTTAGTACCATGATGACCGAGCGCAAGGCGTGTGACATATTCGCCTGAATAATGTGAGCGTCATCTAGAAACATGCGCGTTCAACGAGGAGCATCTCAGCTCACAGGAGCTTTTCTAGAAATTCTTTCAATGTACTTAAAGTCGATGCTGATTGGGTGGAGAGATGGCATGTTTCTGCAGAAATCAGGCATTTGTATTGGCTCAAAAGTTGCCCCTATTCTTAGCTACATTTACCTGAGTAAGGTTGACAGCTGCTTAGAGAAAGCCTTGGGTGATTGCGTTATCAAGATATTTCGTTACGTTGATGATTACCTGATTTTCTGCAATAGGGAAGAATTCGATTCCGCTGCTACCTCAGTAAGTGAGCAATTTAAACTTTATGGAGGAGGATTAAAGTTTACCAAGGAATTTCCTCAGCGACGCGCATTTCCGTTTCTAGACATTTCCTTCTTCTTCGAACAAAATCACGTTTGTTGGCAGTACTCCCCAAGATCTTCGAAGCCGTTGTTAAATTTTCAGTCCAAGCATTCCAAAGTAGTAAAAAACGGAATTGCCATGTCGTGCAGTGGCCACTGTGGCTGAATGCCTAAAGAAGTTGGTTTCGAGGGGGACGGACCTGATTACAGAAAGTAGCAATAGCAAAAAAAGAGTAGTGGCTATTCCGTACATTAATTCAGTATCGCACAGGCTTAAAAAAGTTGCAAGTAGATATGACGTTAATGTGGCTCTCACTGCTTCGAATAAGTTAGGTAAGATATGCGCTGCTGTGCAGAGAAAAAAAGGAGCTGGTAAAAGGCAAAAAAGAACAGATATTTGTCCTGTGAAGCACAATAAGAACAGCTTTACTAACTGTCGTATGGGTATGGTTTATAATGTTCCCTTTAGCTGTGGCCAGTTCTACGTAGGGCAAACAGGGCGGCGTATCAATCGGAGGCTAATGGAACATAAAAGGTCGTTAGCCAGTGGATCGCCTTCTAATCTTTCCCTACATTGCCAAGATTGTAACTGCACGCCAGAGTTAGATGAATGCGTGATATTGTACAGGCACAAGAATGAAGATACGCGTCTTATGGTAGAGGCATGCATATCTATAATGGTCGAAGTGCGTGCAAGAGTCAGCCTTTGATTACTTTACGTAAGGAAGAGATTAAGTGCCTTAACAGCTATCTCTCACGTAGACCGGCACATGTACCCGACTAACACGTGGCAATACCATTCCAGAGCTTGCGCAAATGAGTTTTGTGTCTTCTTTCTTCTTTTCACCTTGGTGCTCCCTTCAGTTGATAGTTGACGTTCGTGTTGTCCGCTTCTCTTGTGTCCTGTCTGCACCCCTCACCTTTTTGCATAATGAATCCTTACCAACTATCTCAGCTTTCTGTCGTTCTAAACAGGCAGAAAGAAGCGGATTCGGAGGAAGAATTGGAAGACCAGTGGGAGGCTCTGGTGGTGACGCAAGACCCTGACAACCAGCTACGGCTTGTGAACAGGGTTCGGGCGGCGGCAGTGAGGCATGGCTATCTGGACAGAGGCAGCCACCCACCTTTGGGCTCAAGAAGCCTGGTCTAACAATAAAGTTTATTTCTCTCTCTTCTAACTGCAAAGGAATCACCTTTATTGTTCCTTGTGTCGTGGCTTCATTGTGCTTATAAAGTTATTCTGCTTTCTATAAACCTCTCAGTTGGTAGTTCAGCATCTGTCCCACTGTTTCATTTCTTCAGGTCCTCATTTATTTTAACTCTCACTCAGTTGGAGAACTTGCCTATTTGCTCTCGTGACCACTACAATCTTGGGAAGCTGTATGACGATTTTTAAAGTGCTTATAGGCTTCTCTGAACGGCCTCAGAAAAGCTGTTTTAGCACAGGCTTGGCACAAATTTTTTGCCCAACTGTAGTAGGATGTAGAAGAGCGATGAAGTGGTACAATTAGCTGTTCCCCCATGTCACTTAGTGTCCTCTTCACAACCAGTGTTTGTTTCGTCCCTGTTACAGTCTTCCAGTAAATAGCACAAGGAAAATGAGTAGTAGCATGTAGAAGCTCTAACCAGTTGGTGCAGTTTTGCACAATTGAGGCAGGAATTGCATCACTGCACACAGTGCAGATGGTTTCAGTGTGCCTTTCCTCCGGATGAAGATTCTGTCAATGCTTGGGAGGCAGAACTTAAAAAAGATAAGTGTTTCTTGCACTTTCCAACCTTTCCTTCTGGTGCAATTTGTCAGCAGTACCAGCTCAAGAGATGCCAGAAGCTGACAGCATTTCTCTCAGTCACCTGAAGCAGTGCTGGTCTTCATGTGCACTGCAGGGAGCTTCTGGCAAGAGCTTCCACACTGCAGCAACCCTGGTGTTTTCAAGTTTGTTAACATTTCCTTTTTTTTTCTTTGAAACTTATTTTATGTGCCATAGGGTAATTCACAGTCTAACACAGCCACTGTGCTAACCACTCATCTGCGAGGAACCATGTCCTGTACTTGTATTGAGGTTGCACAGACCTCCGAGTGTGCCTAGTAGACGACATATGTGGGATGACAACTTGGCAGATGGCTCAATTTATGGCAAGGTATTGCAGAAAGTCTCGCATGATGTACAGTTAAACCTTGATATAACGAAATTTGAAACTATAATAATATACTCAACATACATAACGAAGTATTAACTTTTTATAACTTCATGTTCATAAGGCACCATATTTGACCTCAATTTAATGAACCATGTTTATTCACGATTTCATACAGTACACTTCAGTTAATTTGACTTGGTTTAATTTGATCCTGACTGAAGGTCCTGGCTGGCGCCCATTTATTTCTATGGAACCAAATTTTATTTATTTCGATCCGGACATTAGCCTATGCTGGATAACTTGAACTTGGCTGCTCATCATGCACATGCCCAACTCCAATGGTGGTTGCAGTTAGTGACTGCATTAGCGGCAGTGTTTATCTTGGCAGCACATATGTGTCGAAAACATACAATCTCATGTTAAAAATGCCTATTTCTGGCCTGCCCCAGAAAGATTTTATACCTCACAGCGCATTGTGTTGTCGTCTCCCTTACGTCCTTATTTGCTGGCGCTAAATATGCTTTCAATTTACCAACACGCCCAACAAATGGCAATGGCATTACAGCATTTGCCCAATTCTAATGCGCACTCTTTCTAAACAAATGTAAAAAAATTGCAGTGCAATCCGATACAAAACCAAACCAGTATTCATGGCGTTCAATCATCAGAGTCAGCCTAGCCAGCATCATCGCCATCCCAAGGCAACAGAAAGAGTTTTCTTTTATAGCACGACAAGGACGATGGGCCACTTTCAGTGGAATTATGAAAGCACATTAAAATTATAAGTTATTCCCTGTGTTAAACTAGCAGCAACAAGTCGCGCCACGTGTTCTTGTGTTCCTGAGAATTGCATGTGTTGAAGGATGAACTATAGTCGGCGACAACCCAAGAATTACAGGTTTTATTTACACTGTCCAACTGAAACAAAATTTATGTAGATGGGCCGGCCAATTAGATTTGCTTACTTATCCGGTGTCAATTGGTGTCGCACGTTTGAAAGAACTTTTTCCGTACAGATCAGTTTGTTTCAGATTTCATGATGAAACCTGGAAGTGTAAGCATATTTTATAGGGGATCCTGATGTCACTGCTGAATCAAACGTAATACTTTAGCTTGAACAACTAGTTTCTATTTTTCTAATTAGCCTAGCATTTACATTAGCTGACCTAAGTCAGTAAACTGTAAGGGGACTCCAGCTGGTACAGCTCTCTTTCAGAGCAGGTGCACAGTGTTATTGTGGTTGGGGCTTCTTTATAATTCCTAGGTTGTCACGAACTCTAGCGAAATGGTTAGCCTTAGGCACTGGCCACAATTCCTACATGGGCTGCTGTGGAGTTGTTTGACAAATGCAGACCATCAAACGCATTATGGACTGTATGAAGGACATGTTATTAAAGTGTCGTTCAAGAGTGATGACGATGAACATTAGGCAAATAAATTTTTATTGTTTGAAGGTAAAGCTTCCTGGTTTCGTCTTTTCCTTATTGACAGAATCCTCCGAAGGCACAGTATAATTTTCTTGCTATCATATCAGGGGCACGTTCGATTTCTACTTTAAGAGCTCTGCCACTCCTACGTTAGTTTCCTACGTTAGTTTACCTTGAACCCATATAAAGTGGGTACGCAATTGTTTCAGGGGCATTTTAGAATCTGGGTAAACACTGCTGATGAAGAAGCGTTGTACGTTGGTGTTCTTTGCTGCCTCTAGTTTAACTCGACTCGTCGGATAGTTGAACCAATTTCGATGTCACGTCAGGGTCTAATTAATGGAAGTTGACTGTATAATGAAAGTTCACTGCTACCCCAGAGGAAGACAGAGGCAAGAAATTGAAACTACTGCGGGTACCAGCAGTCAAACGGTAGAATTACACATGGTTGTTTGTGAATGCACCTTTCAAATCGCACGCCATGCAACAGAAAGCCGCCACCAAAGCAGAGGCCTTTTCCTGCATCAAGCTGATGGTGGCCTCAGCGATGCTAGATGGTACTACGTAAATGCAATACCCTTGTGCTTGTGGACAAGGCTAGTATCTTGCAAGCGCTATCGATTGGTAAAAAAGATGTTGCTGCTTGTTTTGCGATATCCACAGAGCTCACTCTCCGTGATCTCAAGGTCGAAGAAAGCTTCCATCCTTCCTGCTGTTAACAAAGCAAAATGTAGGCAAGAGACGAGACAAGAAGACACCACAAGCGCATATCTCGTCTCTTGTCTACATTTTGCGCTGTTAACAGCAGGATGAAAAACCAACAAGCCCAAGCTGCTATTCTTCCATCCTTGACTCACTGAAGAAAAAGACAAATTCCATGGGAAAACAATTGTAACAGACTCTTTTACCGCAAATAAAAGTGTTTCCAGTGAGTGCACTGCCCCTGCAACAAGCTTTAGATTTAAGTAGCTGACCAACTTTTCAGAACTTCTCGCACTTACCTGGCACTGCTACCTGCTAGTACATGATACCATGTGGGTGGTTCTGTGATAAAGCCTGTCTGTTCAACAGTGGCAATAACTGAAATTTCTGATGCCATACAGGACGTTGGTCGATGTTTCCGACGTGACGTGTGCATGGTGTTGCAAAACAGAAAATGTGCCAGCCATGAATGAAGTGTCAGGCTGTCGCCCTGCTCCTGTGTGATTTTCAAGCAAAGCTTTTTTGAGGCATCCTACAAGTCTTGATGCTGCGTTCGTCGAACTGTGTGGACAGCAGCGGTTCAGATTGGCCAGAGTGTCATACCACTCTGGGCAACACCAGAAGTTATGTTGGCAAGCCGCAGTGATGGAATTAATGCAAAAGCGTTGCTTACACCTTTCACCACAGTGCGTAGGTCCTACATTTTTCTTTAGCCTTTTTGTGTGCTGCATAGCCACTGTAAAGAAGACTTGGTTGGCATGGCATCAAGGAATAAAAGTGGTCGACGGCTCTTAAGTCAACAAAACTGCTACGCTTATTCAAATTTGTTTTTCTCGAACTGCCCAATGATTTGACAGATTCTGCAGCAGCTTCTATGTAAAAAAAGGAATTGGTTGGCAACTGTGTTTTGCATCACACTATCACAATAGTGAAATTTCAATCCAGCGAAGTAAAATGCCTGTTTTACAGACTTCGTTATAATGATGTTTAATTGTCAATAACTGCAAACAATTTTTATAAAGGGACATTTAAACAAATCAAAAAGGCTGTTTTGCATATCATTTGCTGAGTCCTTATTTTTGACACTTTGTTGCATTCTAGCAAAGCTACAAGCCTCCACATTTCTAACATCAGTGCTAACGAAACAAGGAAAAGCCTTTCTTTTCTTTTTTGCAAGTTCTCTTTGCAATGTTGGTGAATGGCATTATGAAGAAAAATTGAATATGTATAAATATCAATTTTTAAGCAGTAATATTGTTTAATTATTAATAAAAATAATTAAAATTGGTACACTTCACACTTTAAATCTCTTTGTACTGCAGGAATGTAGTGTGCATAAAAAAGGCGCCTAATGGCAAAACAGCGCAGACAACGGGACGTGCGAACAATAGACAGGCACTCGTCCCATCCTCTGCAATGTTTCGCCATAATGTACACAAACCAACCAGCCCAGCTAAGGACCCTCATTGCAAAGGTATCCATGTCGCCTAAAAGAAACACTTTGCACCAAACCTATGGAGCTGCTTTTGTGCCTCGGCGGCTGCCTCGCGGCTCTTGCGGTCTGGGTCGAAGGAGCTGCCTTCCACAAAGAAGCTGCTGATGCCCAGAGCCTCCTTGAGTTTGGCATTCTTCTCCTGGTTCGCCTCCGCCATCTGGTGCGTCTCCTTCACACTGAAACAAAGACAATGCCTGCTCTGTTTTCTTGTTTATATTCTGGTAGCGCCACCTTGAAAGCTTTCGTAAGGTAATGCATTAAGTAATGCTCACAATAACATGCCATATTTAAAAAGAAAGCTACAGAAATGTGCATTGTAAATACATAGCATCGAATTTAGAACATAATAAACAACTTTTGTGCCAGGGCCACACACACAAGAAAGGAGACAACACGGGCACCCATGTTATCTCTTTCTTGTGTGTGACCTTGGCACAAAAGTCATTTATCAGGTCGGATAAACAACTAGCCCAGCAGTTCACTCTCATAATGAATTTAGAACAGCTCAACGAGGGACAGGATACACATAGGGCTGTGTGCGTCTGATGTTCTTAAAAAATATAAACTTCAAGGACAATGTAATAGCAGCTTAATATGTAACAGTGCAGTTTACTGTAAAGTACAGGAAGTGTTTGATGTTATACTGATAGCACTATAGAAAGAAAAAGCTATCCTGAAATATAGAAAAATTTTTAAGCTTCAATTGCCTACAGCCCATGAAAGTGCAATGTTCCAGGCTCATTAGGAATGAGGTCTACAAAACATTTTCATAGAGTGAAAACTGCCTTTTTCTGTTATGCTCAACAAATATTGGGAAAAGCTTCGCACTCTGTTTGGTTAGCAGTCCAGGCCTCCACCACATTCTGCAGAGACATGGCATGCAGGATCTATAATATTGGCAACATCTCCACAAGTTGGCTAATAAGGCTGATGCTGCAATGCAGTTTGAGAGCTGTTCTCAAAGGAAAATGCATCCATATGTTGAAAAATGTTAGGCTTATTTTCAATAGATATGTACTGCAATCATTACTAAAAAAAAATGTCCTTTAAATCTGTGACCGTAATATCTGCCTCAACATCAGCTACTAAATCACGGCAGATAGCACACCAGTCAACCTATGCCCATCAAGACCCGTGAACATCTTGCGGATACGACACCAGCAGCGAGAAGGGTGATAGCATGCCTCCTTTAAAAGAGTAACAACACAAAAATCGTGTCCCCCACCCCCTTTTTTTTTTAGTTAGCTGTTGACCCCATAGTTACAGTACAATGCCTCAATCCCTTCAGATAGGTCTTCAATGTTGCATGAAGATGGGTGCAAAACAAACAGCTGGATGCTGTACCTGCCTGGTAGCAGTCATAACAATATATATATATATATATATATATATATATATATATATATATATATATATATATATATATATATATTGTTATGACTGCTACCAGGCAGGTACAGCATCCAGCCGGACAGCCCAGGAGCATAATAACTTTCACACAAGAACGGGAACACTGCGCCCGTTTATTCAGTGACAGCCCTTTTCCAAGACGTTCTGAAGCAGCTCTGGCACGTGTGATGACGTCATGGCGAACACGGTTTTCCCTCTTCTTCGTTGTCACTTTCACTATGCAGCATATAATATATACACGAGGTGTGTTCAAAAAGAAGCCAAACTGTTGCTATAACACTTTTACTGCTTATGGCACAGCATTTTAAGTGCTGTCCCCTTCAAAGTAGTCCCCTCTACTGGCAATGCACTCTTCCCACCTTCTCTTCAAATTTTGGAAAGCCTCCTGGAATGCACTTTCTGGAATGGTGCGCAGGTCACATCTCACATTGTCCTGGGTCTCCTCTACAGTTTGGAAATGACGTCCTTTCAAGGTGGTTTTCAGCTTCGGGAATAGAAAAAAAGTCTGCTAGGGGGCTATGTCCGGAGAATATGGTGGGTGGGGCACAACAGGAGTGTGGTGTTTCGCTATATAGCTACAGACAAGAAGCGACGTGTGAGCCTGGGCATTGTAATGATGCAACATCTAAGCCTGATTTTCCCACAATTCAGGCCTCTTACTGTGCACAGAATCTCTCAAACGTGCTATGATTCCCTGGTAAACTTCTCTGCTTACTGTCTGACCATATGGCACAAATTTCTGACGGACAATGTTTTTGCAATCAAAAAACACTACCAACATCACATTCATTTTTGACCAACTCATGAGTGCTTTTTTTTTTTTGACGAGGAGAATCTTTGGCCACCCAATGCGATGACTGCACTTTCGTTTCAACATCATGACCATAAACCCGTGTCTCATCGCCTGTTATGATGTTCTTAAGAAAGTTTTCATTGTCAATGGCAGTGGTGAGCAGTTCCTGGCTGATTTCAACACGGGTCTGCTTCTGTTCGTCAGTCAACAAACGTGGCACGAATTTTGCACTGATACAACGCATCCCAAGTTTGTCACTCAAAATTTCATGACATGATCCTACGCTGATACCCGCTTTGTCAGCGACTTCTCGAACAGTCAAATGACGATTTCCACAAATCACAGTTCGAACTCTCTCGACGTGGCCATCATCTGTGGTCATGGAAAGTCATCCAGGCTTGGAATAGTCACCAACCGACATTCTTCCGTGTTCAAAACACTTGAACCAATCGTAGCACTGCATGCGACTCATACAGTCTTCCCCGTATGCTTGGCTAAGCAACTGAGATGTCTCTGTGAAAGTTTTCCCAAGTTTGTAGCAGAACTTCACATACACACGCTGTTCTTCCAATTCCTTCATTGTCACTTTTGGCACCAATCCAAAGAACAGCTTGTTCATGTGCTCAGTTCAGCAGCTGTAGCTCGCCAACTAATGGTTAGAGCGAAACATGGCAAATGGCAGTTTGTTGTGCAAACCTGTCATTAGATGCGCTCAGTAGCCGCAGCACGCTTCCTCTGCCGGTTGCCGTGCTAGTTCAAAAGTTCGGTTTGTTTTTGAACACACCTCGTGTGTATATATATATAAGAATGGTTGATCTTTTACCAGCCTCACAGGGCAGTCTGTCCTGTCCGCCTGGCCCGTTTCCCTGACAATTTTTCCGCTCAGCACAATAATCAATATGCAACACGGAAATAGTCCAACACTAAGTCCTAAATAAACTGAAAGTTGACGAAAAAAGGTTTAGAAAGTGTCAATTATGAAAAAGAATGTTATCAGACAACACACTGTACCATCATGTCTGAAGTTGCCTCTTTTAAGCACCAAACCAGAGCAATATTGGGAATGACAACAGCACATGCCCCTTACCATGCACACACCAGTTGTGAAATTTGTTGCCTGATTGAGCAAATCCAACACTTAAGAATCAAAAGATGTGACATATAAATTTTAACGTTATGCAATACATATGGCAGACAAAATAGCATAAGCAAATTAGCAGAAGCCCATAACACGACATTTTCCTGGAACAGAGGTGTGACTGACACCTACCATCAATCCACACTAATTGGAAAGTGCATCAGCGGCTGACGCAGGCCCAGCTACGCACCAGTTTTGTTGCCTGCCCACTACCGAACACTTAGGCATGCTTGGCTCCACACGTATCCAGCAGGTTCTCATTTTCTTACGATCTGCCCTGCGCTTGTCAAAGCTAGCTCCCGCTGTGACACCCATTTTGATCAGTCGGGCATGCACGTCCCCGCGGGAGAGGGCGCACCAAAGATGGATGCGCGCCACCGACGCTCACCTGTGCGGGCCGCCGCCACTCGGTCGGCGCCGCGCAGCCTGCCGGGATCGCCGCAATGGCGCGCGGCACCGATCGATGGGCGCTCTTTCGCGCAGAGCCGCCGCAGCTGAAAGGCATGCCAAATGGTCGCGACGCAGCCTGCCCCAAGCGGAGCTCGAAAGGCACGCCTAGGCACACTGGGCTGCGCAAACAAGTGTGGTGCGAAGGAGTATAGCTCGCACAAGTGCGCTCCCCAGCTGCGCGCACTTTTGCAGCGCGGGGTGAGAGTGGCGTGGCAGCCACTGCGGCGTCGACCGTTGCGCGTAACGCAAAGTCCCAAAAGCTAAGGCCGGCTACGCAGGCGATCACTGACGTCACCAGGGCGCACAGATGGCGCGCGTGGCGACGACATGAACGCATTCAAACTCCCGAGTCCCCAAAACAGTGGCGGTGACGTCACAAGGCTGGACAGCGCGCTTACGAGCTCCAACGTGGCCTCGCGGTTACCTGTTGACAAACTTTCTCGAAATGGAGAAAGGCTTGACACCGGCGCGGCCGGGCCTCTGAGGCTCGACGGGCACGAAACGGCTCTGCTGCTGGACCTTGGGGCTCGACTCGGGCGTGGAGACGAGCAGGCCTTCCTCCTCCTCGTCATCCATCGGCGGGAAGGACAGCATGCTGCCGCCGTTCTTGATCAGGCCGCTCGAGACGGGCTTCTTCGTCGTCGTCGTCGTGGGGAGTACGTGGCACGTGCCGTCCGAGAAACAGCTGCCGCGTCAAGAGATCAGCCGAAGCGCGGGCTGCGCACACGGCCGCCAGGGTTCGCGCTCGGTCTGCGCGGGGCCGTGTGTTCAAATCCACCCGTCATGGGCCGCGAATGTCGAGGCCAACGAGAACGGTAGGCAAAAAAGCTTTCCTTCGCGGCGGCATTTGCAAGCCACACCGCTTTCGACAAAGAGTCGTCGCAGTCATCAATCTATGCGCTCATGCAGGAATACTGTTTACGCGCTTGCTGTTCAAGACCGGCGGTTGCCATGCCACGAGCAGAGCTGGCTTCCAAGTCAACGTTAATTTGCACACCGCGCCTGAAACAGCATTTCAGGTACCGAGGAATATGCAAACGTAGGCGCAAGAAATTCTGCGTAGAATTCAAATTTAGGGCGTCTAGCAAATACCCTTTTCAATAGTCTCTGAATTTTCCAAGGTTTTCAATGGCTCATATATAAGCAATGAAAATCCCCTGACTAAACATTTTAAAAAGGGGATAAGCACCAGAGACAAATTTTTGAACACGATTTCTCTCATAATATCCGAAAATACTGGGCGAACCAGAAGGAAAAAGAACTTGGGCGAAAATCACCAGCAGCAGGAAAAATAAGTACTGGCCTTCTGTTCAGCCTTGCATTTGAGCGTGATGTCTACTCAAAGAGCGACAGTTATGGCAACCCCGATTCAAATATGCTGCATTAAGCTATTCACTCTTTGATGTCGCAGTCACGCCACAGGCATGATGATGATGAATGTCGTGTTTTGTGGCGCAAGGGCTAAGTATGGCGGCCAAAGAGCGCCAGGCTGGTGTTAAAGGGACACAAAAGGCAAATAAGACGTCGACGTGGACTGTTTAAATACCATTCCAGAAACCTTGCAACGCTTGTTTGGTGCCAAGGAAGGACTTAGTTTACGAGAAAATTGCATCTGAAGGGTCCGAAAACCTTTTTCAAATTCAAATCTCCCGCCACACAACCGGGGGGAAGTGGTGACGCTGCATACGCTATCACCGCCATAGAGTTTCCTACAAAAATTACTAGAGGGAACTCTGGCGCTGCACTCGTTGTCCTACCATGGGAATGATGGGAAGTACATGGATTTGTCTGACCTTCGTGCTTGTGGATTGAGACGTTCTTGTGGCTTTGTATATTACGCTATATAAATCTTATTGTCGTATATTTCGGCACAATCTATATTTTTCGAAGTGCAGAAGACGCCGGGAACGCGTACAATTGCTATTAACTGCAACGATTGAGCTTGTCCAGGTGGCCAAATCGAAACGCGCCAAGCGTCTCAGGCACTGGCATCAACGTTTATAGATACTTTAGTTCCGGAACTGCGCCTTCCCAGGCGGGCGTAATTTCTTCCTAGGCGCTGCGGTCGCGGGTTGCGCGGTGCCGGCGGCAGTATTGACGGCGTGTGCCGGTCGGCTGAAATAAAAGTTGCGGCACAGTTGCGTGTTTTCTGTGCACGATTCTTTTAGCCTGCGTTTGTCTTCACCCCTGTGCGAGAACCTTGACCTTGCAGTGCGCTCGGTTTGTGGGGCTACCGAACAGTGCGGTCGCGGACGGAAGCATTTCGTAACTCTGTCGATACGCTGTGTTTTCTCTGATGTGCTGGGCTTAGCGCAATGCCGACCTGCTACGCACCTGGATGTACGAGCGGGTACAAAAGCAACACTCAGAAGCGTCACTTTTTTGCACCGCCATCGGATCCGCAACTTCTCAGCAAGTGGAAAAGAGCTATTCCCCGCGCGGACAAAGAGCTGAGCAAAACGTGCAAGGTTTGTGACCTTCATTTTGACGAAGCGGACATTTCGAAGACGTTTAAGCATATTATCAACGGTGATGTCGTCGAGATCGACCGGGCGTACTGGGCATTGAAGGAAGGTGCAGTCCCCGTTAACTTTCCCAACCTTCCCAGTTACTTGTCGAGAAAGCAGACTCGGCGGCGGTCTCCGAAAAAGAGAGCTGCAGCATCTACGCACGATGTGACCACAAACAAAGCACACTTGCCCACGGACCGACGAGAGCAGCTGACCAACCAAGAGGCGCCTGTTCCCCTGCAGTGCACCGATTTTGCTCAGATTGTCGAGAATAGTGCGACAGTTCGGCTCCCAGCCAACTGGACAACAGCAGTACTCGAAGAAGAACCAGGGCAGCGTCGGCAGATTGTTTTTTACGTGGCCGGAATGAAAGCGGGGGCGTACACAATCCTGAAGAGCGTCGTTGTACGCGACGATATCACCTATGTTGTCCACGCAAACGGGAGGCTGCTCCGACAGTCGTCTTTTGATGTAGAGATTCGTTCTCTGATCTAGAAGCCCTGCAGCAGATTGTACACAACAAACAATTTTGCCTAGGCTGCTCTTGCAGTGATGTTGCCACCAGCAGAGCAGGGGTGAAATGAAAGTTGGAAGCACATTGTTCCACAAGGACGGCTCAGTTTTGACGGACGCAGACAAAGGTGTCTGCAATATGTGCGTCACTTTGATTAAGAGCCTGAAGAAGAAGATATCTACGCCAGCAAGGAGGAAAGTCCCTGTCGCAGCTTGTGTGCTGAGGAAGCGATTGATTCGCGCCATACAATCGCTGTGTACTGCGTGTGCATCGCGATACACATGTATTGAGCAAGCCAATGTCGAATATTTCTTTAAAGTAGAATGAGCGTGGAGAATTTCGGATGGAAGAATACAAGTTAGCACTCGATGGCTGCGAGTTGCGCAGTCGCTGAAACGGGCAGCCAGCTCTTGAGGCGCATAAATTCAGCTACGTGGATCTCTGCGCGTATCATAAAGAAAAGAGTTGTTCCGCACGGCTGTGAGGAAATATCATACGTGCTGCAATAGATTCGCGCGATTGGCATGGGTAGCGAATTCGCGTGCACGCTTGACAGCCACTGATGCGCGAACGTTCATTTAAAACGCTGTTATTCTTGATATTTCCGCCACCGCTCAAAATACCTAGGCGTACACATTACTCCTTGCACAATACGGCCCGTTTCAAATAAATCGCGAATTGGAATAGCCGCAAAAAAATGCCGAGCAACTTCCCGAGAACAGTTATTTCTTCTGCAGTGGACGGCCAGAATTGGTGAGAACCTGAGATGCCGCAGTGGAACGCTGCCTGCTAGCAGACGACGCTCACTCTCCTAGCGCAACCCGTAACCGCAGCGCCACGGTGGCGAGAATCGCGACAGGCCACTTTTTCTCTATGGGCGAGGCGGAGAGATGCGGAACTAAAAAAGTATCTATAAACGTTGACTGGCATGCCCGCGATAAATTCATAAGGGCGTTTCATTCGCTTGTCGATACATGCGTCCGTGGCTTAATGGTTTCAATATCAGGCTTCTGTGCTAGAGTCCTTGTATTGGAATCCTGCCGTCGGGCAATTTTAATGATGTTTATTTAATTATTTATTGCGCAATATACTGTTGAAGATGACGAGTTTACGAAGTCACAAAGCCGTTTGAAGCCAAAAGAACGAAGTTTAGGCAAATCCATGTACTTCCCATAATTCTCATGCTGGGACAACCGCTTCCATTGCAGCTCCCGTAGACACTAGCGCCAGAGTTCCCTCTAGTGATTCTTGTAGGAAACTCTATGGCGTAGACAGTTCAGGCATCCCGCGGCATAACATGGAAGTAATTCTCTGCTACTTGCAGTTTGTGCGAGTTGAGCGAGCCAGCAAAACCAGCGCAGCACTACGCCATAATGAAACTGCTGAAACACGAAAGCGTGGGCGGCGCAGAGTCGAGCGGAAACGAAACCTTTCGACTGTCCGCGTCATTGTCAAGAGTAATTTCAATTCGTTCTTTTTTTTTTTTCTAAAAATCAACTAGAATTGGGTAAGTAGCATTTTATTTCGTCTTCTAATACAATACAATTATGTTTTTTGCAACGAGTGGTTGAGTATTAGTGACAGAATTTAACTGAGGAGTGCATTCGTCATCGGGCAAGTGCTTGAACGTCTCGTGGAAGTCTCTAATCATGTCTTGTATTGAGCTCAGTTTCTCGGTTACTAAGGCTCTGTTCGCAATAATATTGACGCCCTACAGATTCCCAAGCACCGATCTATCACTTTAGCTTGACTTAATATTTGCCTTTAGTGTTCCTTTAATGAGTTCGCAGTGGAGTTACTAATTACGTAGAGGTTGAAGTTACACGGCTGTAAATTGCGTAAAACCTACCCGTAATAAAGGTATGCCAATGGCTAATGAGGTGTACTATGGACACGAAAGATACACAGTGAAATAATGATGATATAGTAAAATATGTCAGAGGCAAACATTTGCAAGAAGCACTACTGCCACAACCCTTGAAACACATGGGCCTGGAGCCCCTGGCACGCGCAGGCCTCTGCGAGCCCCAACCCACGGACCAGTCCGACTTCTAGCTTTGATGTCCCCGTTGCCGCTTTGGTGTCCTGGAGGCGCCGCCTCCTTTAATATAACCTCAGGTGCTCTCCTGGGGTCTCCGTTTGCCGGTTACGTGTGCCCTCCTGGAGCAGTGCTTGTAAAAAATCCGATCTATCGTCGCAACAAAAAAAAATGGCTAAAGGCTTAGCTTGGTTAAGCCTGGAAGATTGCGAAAGCAATACCCTTGGCTGCGCCTTGGTTCGGCTGATGGTGTGGACATGGTTGCCCTTTGTTAAACTTATGGCTATACATCATCCGACATATCGCAAGGCAGCGAGCCGACCACTGCGAGGAGCCGAGCTGTAGCCCCATTTATTCTCCTAGCGTGACGTCACACCAGCGAGCGCCCTCTCTCGGTAGCGCCGCAGCAGCGGCGCGCAAGGCTTCGCCTCCACCATCGATGCCGCGAGCTGGGGCCCCGTCTCTCGGTCTGGCGTGACGTCACACGGTCACGTGACGCGCAGCTGTGTAAGGAGGCGCCACGACCACCGATGGGCCGAAAGTGCGGGCAGTATTGCTTTCGCAATAAAAAAGCGACCCGTGACTTGGTGGCACCGACCAGACGACCACGTTTATTCCTGCTCTAGTCGTTGTGCAGATTGCGCTGCGGCCAAGCGGTCTCACCACCGGCCAGGCCACACATATGCAAGCAAACGGAACCATGCCAGTGGCTTCGGATGACAGAGCCCGGGACAACGAATCTGCGCAGACTCCGATCAGGATCGACGCCCTTCAACTACGCAGCGACCACGTCACGGATGCGGTCACGTCAACCTTATCAGGCACTTGGCAGTATATAAACCCGACCCATGACCCCATCCGCTTCAGTGGACTTGGTGGCACCGACCAGACGACCATGCTTATTCCTGCTCTTTTCGTTGTGCAGGTCAGTAACTACTCTGTACCCTCTTTACGGGACAATGATGTAACGCTGACGGTGCTTCCAAGTCCACACTTGCTGTACTGATTGTTGAGTGCTATGATGTATTTAAGCTATTGCTACTAACATCGGGCGATGTCGAGCTTAACCCTGGTCCGACGTCAGACTCAGAATCGGATACTCGTCCTAATAACGACCTTCTGAAACAAGTTCTGAAAGAACAATCTAAAACCAACAAAACGTTAAAAGAACTATTAACTAACTTGAAAAAGGTTGAGCGAACAGTTGATAGCATGGAAACTAGGCTTGCCGCAATTGAAAACGCCATGAAACGACTGAAGTATTGCGAAGAGAAGTTGGCCGAATGTGAAAATAATTATGACACCACGAAAAATCAAATCCAAGATCTGGCATTGAAATTGGATGATTCAGAAAAAAGAAGTCGACGGAACAACTTGGTTATTTACGGCGTAACGGAAAAACCTAATGAAGATATAGTTTCACTAGAAAAGATAGTGAGTGAAAACATTTTAAAAGAAACGCTAGGCAGTGAAGTGAAAACTCTTTAAAGGACTCGCAGGATAGGTACCCGCACAAGTAACCGAGACCGCCTGATCATCCTTAGATTGTTTGATTACGCCGAAAAAAAAAAACGAAATCTTATCTTGCTGCTACAAACTGAAAAGCACACCATTAACTGTTTCCGAAGATTTTTCTAAGAGAGTAAGAGAAATGCGCACGCACTTGTGGCATTCAGCGGTAAATGAAAGGGCAAACGGAGCAAAAGCTAGGCTAACATTCGACAAACTGAGAATCGATGAAAAAGTGTATATTTGGGACCCAGTGAAGAATATTAGGACTGAATTACCGCAGAAAGCAAGTCTTTCAAAGCAGTCCCTTTCCACTTTGACTTCGCTGAAATCCTCTAAAAACAAGAAAGTTTCCAAATGACAGCCCAGTACTAAAGCTCTACGAATCCTTTCCCTAAATGCCCGAAGTGCGGTAAATAAATTTGATCAATTAGAAAACATAATCCTGTCTTATCAACCTCACATTTTAGTAATAACAGAAACATGGCTTAACCCTGGTGTACGTGATTCTGAAGTTATTCCTCCTTCATACAAACTGTTCCGTAAAGACAGAGGATCAAGAGGCGGCGGTGTCGCGATAGCAATTAAAAATAATATAAAGTCCTTAGAACTTGATGGTATTCCCGAACATGAAAGTTTATGGTGCAAAATAACATATTGTAACAAAAACATAACAGTAGGGGGCGTTTATCGGCCCCCAAATGCAGCATTTGACTTCATCGATCAGATTCATGATTACCTTTCAAAACATACTAATTCTAGATCAAAACTTATTATTGCCGGGGATTTTAACCTTCCCGGAATAGACTGGAACAACCGCTCGCGTGACGGCCGTGATGTCGCAAGCTCAGAATCACTGCTAGACGTAGCATTTACGTTTTCACTGAGCCAAATGGTAACTGATAAGACCCGTATCACTTCAACATCATCATCTTTACTTGACTTAGTTATTATAAGTAATACATTAGAAGAATCTTCCGTGTCCATCGAGAATGGCATTTCAGACCACAAAGCGCTTATTCTAACCTGTCCCATTTCAACGACGCGAAAATACAAAAAACCACAACCTACATACTTTAAGGATTACACACGCGAAAATGACCCTGCTGTACTGGGTTTCCTAGAATTCCAGTTTCATTCATTCAATGAACTAACAAATGTACAAGAACTCTGGACGCGTTTTAGAAATATTGTTAAGTATTCCGAAAACACCTTCATTCCAAATAAAAAGAAACGCCTTAACCGAGAATACCCGTAGATAACACGTGAAATCATCCAACTAAAAATAAAACTGAAACGACGGCGGAAAAAGGGAACCAAGTGCACGTTACACGGTCCTATCGGTACATTCAAACAAAAAATATCGGAAGCAAAAGCCCGTTTCTTTGACACTGCATTACCTTCGTTTATGGCGCATGACCCTCACAAATTCTGGCGATATTTGTCAGATGAACGAGAAAAAATAACGCAAATCAATATCTCGGATCATGTTATTCAGGACCCTGAACACATTGCTAAAGAGATGAATAACTTCTTTCAGACTGTTCTAACGAAACATGCTACAAATGCAGCTTTAACACCTTACAAAGTCAAAATACCAATGGAAGAATTAACTGTAAGTGAGGAGGGCATACTGTCTCTATTGCATAAGCTCGATCTTAAAAAATCTACCGGCCCCGATCAGATTTCTAACTCATTCTTAAGTCGATACGCAAATTGGACATCAAAGTATCTATTTCTTGTCATCATGATTTTTTTTTCATTGCATCTCTGTGCCACTCCTGCACGGGCCGTGATGGGCCTGCTGTATATTCAAATAAATAAAAAAAAATACAACACCAGTCGGAACACTGTCCCTTCAGATACAGGGATCACCAAGCGGCGACCGCGCCCACTGCCTCACCGCGCGGGCAGCCAGTGGCGGAGTGTATAAATCAACTTGACCGCACTCCGCAATGCCGGCATGTCTAGGAGAGCATAAAAAGTTCGAGCATGTCCCAGCTCGAGCATAAAAGCCGCAGCCATCGCCAGCAGCCTTTCAGTGGGCTTGGCAGCACCGTGCTCGGACGGATGCTCATGCATTTCTGCTTTTTCGTCCAGGTTGGTGACAAGTATTTTGTCTACTCTATTCTGGACCATTCACTTACATTGACAGTGCTGCCAAGCCCACAGTGCCTGCTTGTTTCTCTGTGCGATTGTTTGCATGTTATTAGACTGCCCTTGTTGACACCAGGGGATGTGGAGCCTAACCCTGGACCGTCCTCAGAGTCGGAATCCGAGGCGACTCTAAATAGCCAGCTTCTCAGGCAAATCCTAAAAGAGCAAACAAAGACCAATAAGACGCTCAACATACTCTCCGCCAACATGAAGCAACTGGAATTAACGGTAGGAAACGTTCAAGAAAGGCTATCTTCAATGGAGAGAGAGCTTGGGCGATTAGAAAAATGTGAAAAGAAGCTGGCCGAGTACGAAGTAAACTACAAAGAGACGAGGGAGCTAGTGAATGAGTTATCGAATAAGGTTGATGATCTTGAAAACCGTAGTCGAAGAAATAATGTGATCGTTTATGGACTAAGTGAAGAAACAAAAGAGGATAATAAATCCTTGCAAGATAGAGTCAAACAAGATATATTTAAGGAGTTGCTTGACACCGAAGTGAATTCAATTGAGCGCATTCACAGGGTTGGTTATAAACATGCTGGGAAATGCCGACCAGTTATGCTGAGGCTCTTTGATTTTTCTGAGAAAGCTAGAATAATGTCATCATGCTATAAGCTAAAAGGAACGCAGATTTCAATATCAGAGGACTTTTCTAAAAGAATTCGTGACTTGCTCGGTAGACTGTGGCGTTCTGCAACTTTGGAAAAGGCCAATGGAGCAAACGTTTTACTTGTTTTTGATAAATTGAAAATAGATGATAAAGTTTATATCTGGGATCAGCTTCGAAACCGGCGAGTGGAAATCGCACGATCTGATGCGCAGACGCAGCGTGATTCCGATCACCCTGCTTCTGCCCGTGTGACCACACGAAGTCGCGATAAAAAATGACAATCTTCAAGCAAAGTTCTCCGAGTTGTATCGCTCAATGCGCGCAGCGTCGTAAATAAATCCGGTTCCCTCGAAGATGTAATCTCCTGTTATCATCCGCATGTCTTAGTAATTACTGAAACATGGTTACATGCTCATGTACAGGATTCGGAAGTCGTACCTTCTACTTATAGGCTTATCCGTAAAGACAGAGAGTCACGAGGTGGTGGAGTAGCTATCGCGATTAAAAATAATATTGCATTCACACTAATGGATGGGATTGATAACCATGAAAGTATATGGTGCAAACTTAAATTCCGGGGCAAAAGTATACTTCTAGGGGGGGTGTACCGACCCCCAAATGCTTCATCGGAATATGTGGAAGCCATGCACGACTACCTTGCAGATAATACGAATTCCCGGTCGAACATTATCATAACGGGAGACTTTAATCTGCCGGGAATAGACTGGTCTAATTTTTCTCACGACGGCAAAGATTCTAAAGGTGCTCATGCATTGCTCACGACTACATTCAACTTTTGTTTACACCAACTAGTTTCCGACAATACCAGGGTCAATAATTCATCATCTTCACTCCTTGATTTAGCACTTGTTAGCATCTCACTTCAAGGCTGTACGGTTAGTGTTGAAGACGGCATATCTGACCATAAATTGCTTGCTCTGTCATGTCCGGTTGTTGGAGGGCGCTCTTTTACTAAGCCTTCAGATACTTTCGTCAGAGATTACACACACGCCGACGATATCGCTGTTTTAAACTATTTGGAATCACGCTTTGCTAACTTCAAGAAAATCAGTGATGTTAATAAAATGTGGTCATACTTTAGAGAAACGCTTCTTTTTTGCGAGCAAGAATATGTCCCGTTAAAAAAGAAACGCACCAATAGGGAATACCCATGGTTCACGCGAAAAATGATTCATTTAAAACGTAAAATTAAGCGACGACGTAAACGCGGTAATACAAATGGCCTTTCAAGCCTTATTTTTAATCTGCGGGAGCAAACACGGTTGGCGAAAGAACGTTTTTTTTTCAGTCACTTTGCAATCATTTATGAACAAAGAACCCCATAAGTTCTGGCGCTATCTATCAAAGGATAAACGGGGTATATCAGAGATAAAAGCTTCAGGTGAAAGTATTGTTGACTCGACTGTCATTTCTAACAAATTTAATGCATTTTTCCAATCCGTGTTCACGCGTACAGTTTCGCATGCACTGTTACCATCATATGGCTATGATTGTCTTATGCCCGAGGTAGAGATAACAGAGGACGGTGTTCTGGGCCTCTGGCATAGGCTAGATGTGAAGAAATCACATGGTCTTGACCAACTCTCCAACACCTTTTTGAGCAGATATGCAGTATGGGTGGCCAAATATTTACATCCTATTTTCGTTACATCTTTAAGCACTGCAGTAATTCCTGATGATTGGCGCTCGGCAAAAATCATTCCAGTGCATAAATCTGGCTCTACTCTTGAAATTACCAACTACAGGCCCGTCTCTTTAACTAGCACCTGTTGTAAAATGTTCGAACACATTATCTTTAGGGCCATTGTGAATTACTTAGAAAACAATGATCTGCTTTATCCGCAGCAGCATGGCTTTAGATCTGGTTTATCTACTGTAACCCAACTTGCTGAAGTAACTGATGAATTAATTGGTACACTCAATATAAAAGGCCAAACGGACGCTATTTTCTTGGATTTTTCAAAGGCGTTTGATGTTGTTCCTCATAAAGATTTATTAACAAAACTTAAGGCAATTGGCATTGAACAGAAAGTAGTGGCATGGATTGAATTTTACTTAAGAGATAGAAAGCATGTGTACTCTGGTGTTCCGCAGGGCTCGGTCCTCGGGCCTCTCCTTTTCTTGGTATACATTAACGATATTCATCTTTGCGTCGAACCACCAATCCAGATTAAACTATTTGCAGACGACTGTGTTGTATACACAGCCATAAATAACCGAGATGACCAAATTAAATTGAACAATTCTTTACGCTCCATTGATGCATGGTGCGCAAGGTGGGGATTAAGAATAAACACTTCCAAAACAGCTTCTATTACGTTTAGCAACAAAAAAAAAGCCCCTTGACTTTACTTACTCTTTAGGGAACGTTACCATCACAAGAACTGACAAAGTTAAATATTTAGACATCACACTTACCAGTAATTTCAATTGGGAGCCGCATGTTGAAAATGTCTGTCGGGGTGCACTACAGAAATTGTCGTTTTTGAAAAGGAAACTGCGAAATACCCCTCCTGCAGTAAAAATAAATGCATACAAAGCGCTAATACGACCAAAATTGGAGTATGCATCGGTTATTTGGAGCCCTTGCCAACAACACTTGATTAATAAAATCGAAAGAGTACAAAATCTAGCTTTGCGGTTTATTTATTCTGTTTACTCCCGTCACTCTAGTGTCAGCAACTTACGTAATAGGGCCAACCTAGAAAAACTTGAGCAGCGCAGGATAATATCTAGATTAACATTTATTTACCAACTTTATCATGAGAACTTTAAGCTATCACGGGAAGATATCTTCAGGATCCTTTCAAACGATCAGAGCGAATGCACCACAGTAAAACTATTAGACAGCCAGTCAGCCACATCAATGTTCACAAGTTCTCTTTATTTCCTTGCGCAATTTATTATTGGAATACGTTATCTGAGGAAGCAGTGAACTCCGCTTCGCTGGAATCATTTGTTGAGTCTATTAGTAATGTCAACTTTTGTTGAAATTCGAGTCCAAGTGGTGTACACACTGAGTTGATAATATTGCCTTGTCCACGTATTCATTTGTCATCTATGTCCAGTGTATTGCCGCGTTTTTTTTTTCACTTTTGTATGTACTATATCTTTGCAATTATATCAAGTAATTAGTTTAAATTTACTTCTCTTGTTTGTATTCTTAGTATCCACTCCTGCATGGGCCCGAGAAGAGCCTGTAGTATCTGTAAATAAATAAACAAACAAACGAATACAACGCGCTCTAAGAAACCTCCTCCGTAGCGCCTAGGCTGAGTCATATATTCAAGGAGCAAAGGCCCCCAAATTTTCTCTCTCGCGCCCGCTCTTACTCGCGCCTGCGCAGAAACGCCCCGCTGTACCTACTCGCAATTCTAAAAACGCGGTTGGAGGCTTGCGCTATTGGCGGCGAGCTCCACCACTGGAAATGCTAGCGCCACCGTCGGCGTGACGTGGCATGAGGGACCACGTGGACACAGCGGCCGCGTCGGCTGCTTCGGAAGCGCCGAAGCGAGCTGAAAACGAAACTTTAAAGTCCCATCTGCGCCGCGGTTCTGATTAAATGGTGAGGCTTCACCGCCTTGGGTGTCTGCTTGACAGCATTTGAAATTACAATAATAGGTAGTGGCTGCCTTTGGAGGCGTGCAGCATGGTAGGCTACTGCTCGGTGCCGCAGTGCCGGACGTACGCAACGGAGTCCAGTGTCAGACTTATTCACACGTAGCCGCAGGGCAAGGAGCTGCGTGAAGCTTGGCTGGCGAAACTTAGAACCGGCAGACAGCCATCGGCTACAACTCGAGTATGCAGCAAGCACAAGCGCGAGGAACATTTCTGCTACGGCGCCGGGACTGCGCGATGTTCAGTGAGTAGCAGAAAACGCGCACTGAGACGCTCGCCCGCGCCCGCTGCCCGGCTAATGTCATGACGGCTTGGTCTATGAACTTGTTGACGATAGATACTGGCAAGTTCACTGGAACAGAAAGGGAGCGGTAAGACGCACATTAGAAAAAGGCATGGCATATGGTCACGTTTGTGTTATGAATTAATGATTACGATAAACAAGCAGAGGGAAATCGCACGCTGAGAAGACCGATAAACATGCAGTGCAACGCAACTTGAGAAAGACTATTGAAATGTACAAGAATTTAGAAGACAAAAAGGATTGAATCGTCGCGACTGCACATCACAGTCGCCGTAGCTAGGCGTCGAAGACTCTATAACGGAATTATTTTTGAACAGTTCTGATAGTGTCCGCGCAACAACGGTTGCTAGTGTACTGCCAAATGCTCATATGCTGCGGCATAAAGCTCACGGCTTGGAACGAAAACGCGCTCACAGCGAAAGCAAAGCATTGTGCGCGGTCATGCATGCAGACGCGCTGTCGGTCGCTGAGAACCCGTGCGATCGCTGGATTGAGGCTCCATTCTGTTATGCCTCATTTGCTTATACAGACAGCCCATTATAAGAACCTATTTCACATAGTTTACTCTGAGCATTTGGCTACCCTTCACGCAAGAAGCCGGTTCGGGAGACTCCATCGCGGCGACCGCGCGCAGTGGCGTTCACTGTACGTATTCGGCAAAGAGATAGCGTCTGTAAACGATTCTGTGCTTTCGGTTTGCCCAAAATTATTAAATCGACAGTCAAAAACTTCGCTCGTTTTGAGAGCGAAGTTTTTACATAAATGTCCAGGAGGGCTGCCGCGTGGTGTTTTTATTGCGCTCCGTAAGCGAAACCTATGAGGAGCGCGCCGCGTGATCCCTCATACTACGCAAGAGAGGCGCTTCCGACAGATGACAGAATCCGTGACTCCTCGCCGCCAATAGAAAACTCTACAACAGCGGCATCCTCTGGAAATATCCTTGCGCTGAGAATTTATGGGGCGGAGACGGCATCGTTCAAGAAACTTAGTACTGCTCTGGTGTTAAAAAAAAAAAAAGACTCTGGAACAAGAAACATTACGAGATGAAGAGGAATGTGCTGCCGGTATGATCATATCTAGTTTTTCTATGGATGGATGGATGGATTTTATGAGCGTCCCCTTTGGAACGGGGCGGTGGGTTGCGCCACCAAGCTCCTGCTATTATACTGCCTAATGTCCTACCTAGGTTAAACAATGAAAAAATAAAAAAAGCACTATGAACTACCACGCCCCAATTTTCTAATTCCCTATTGCGATCTGTGCTTTTGTACGTCTCCGTCTTCTGTCGTTTCCCTACTTTTCTTCCACCAATCCTCCAATCGCCTCTTACTAATGCCTATTACGGACACGTTTGCTTTACCACTGCTCCCGCTGAACCCAAGGGCTTCAAGGAGGCCAGTGGTGCCTAAATCGACCGCTGGGTAGACGTCTTCACATTCTAATAAAACATGCTCAGTCGTTTCCCTAGCTTTACCGCAGCAAGCACATGCTTCTTCTTCCTTCTTATACCTCGCTTTATAGGTGCGTGTTCTAAGGCATCCCGATCTCGCTTCGAAAAGTAATGAGCTTCCCTTTGAGTTATCATAAATGGTTTCTTTCCTGATTTCGTATTTTCCTCTTAAGTAGTTACTCATGGCAGATTTCTTTTCCACTGCCGCACTTTCCGTTTGACCTTCTTGTTGCTCTGTTGCCCACACTACAGGCCGCATATTTGCTGGTAAGCTTCCTAGTTCTTTTCCTCCACTGTGAATCAATGTTTTTTTCTGTACAGATACCTGAACACTCTCCCAGCCCATTTACTTTCTTCCACATTCCTCAGGCGTTCTTCATACTCAATTTTACTGCGAGCTTCCCTCACTTCAGAACTAGTCCAGCCCATATCACCCTGCACAGCTTCATTTGTAGTCTTCCCGTAGGCGCCCAATGCGAGGCGACCCACTGACCTTTGGTTCCCGTCGAGTCCTGATTGTACCCCTGATTTAAAGCAAACAACCGCATTTCCAAAAGTAAGTCCTGGAACCATTACACCTTTCCACATACCTCGGAGGACCTCGTACCTATTGTATCCCCATAGCGCTCTGTGCTTCATTATGGCTGCATTTCTCTTCCCCTTTACTGTTATGGTTTTTTCCTGTGTTTCCATATATCTATTGCCTTCGTTTATCCATATACCAAGGTATTTATATTCTGTTACCCGAGGTATTTCTTGGCCCTGTATCTCCACTGTCTTTTCACTGTTTTCATTGAACACCATAACACCTGATTTTCTAACACTAAATTTCATACCTAAATTGTTGTCTTCCTGTCCACAGATATTGCCAGACGTTGCAAATCACTTATTATTAGCGAGCAACACAATGTCGTCCGCAGAAAATAAATATGGGAGTTGCTGCTGTACTACTGTACCCGCCTGTTTGTATGAGAGATTAAACCCGACATTACTTCCTTCTAGCGCCCTCTCCATCCTCACCATGTACAGTCGCCCAAATCTTTAACTGGTGTGCGGGAGCGGCGACTTTTCAGTGCGTCAGCGCCGTTTGACGGGGCGAGGCTGGAAACAGTCTGAGGCTAAGCGCATGCGGACAAAGCGCGCTCAGCTGGGCCCATCGTCTACTAGGCTGTTTCCAGCCTCGCCGCGTCATACGGCGCTGACGCCCGGAAAAGTCGCCGCTCCCGCACACCAGTTAAAGATTTGGGCGACTGTACATCATAAACAGCAGCGGGGATAATAGGGCATCCCTGCCTCAGTCCCTTGTTGAGATGAACTTTCTCCTCGCTCCTCATTCCTTCCCATTCAACGCAAACGGTATTTTCTAGGTAAATCTCAAAAACTGTAGACAATCGTTACCTAAGCCTTCCCCTTCCAGAATATCCCACAGAATATTGCGGTCTACGTTGTTGTAGGGTCCTGTAATATCTAAAAAGGCCACATACAACAGTCTGCTTTCTGCTTTTGATATTTCAATACACTGAGTAAGAACAAACAAGTTACCATCCAAACGCCTACCTATTCTGAAGTCATTCTGAAGCTCTCCCAAAATGTCATTATTCTCTGCCCATGCTTGAAGCTTTAATTTGATTGCCTGAATTGCTAGCCTGTATATTACCTATGTAATAGTCAACGGTATATACGAGTGAAGTCTATCTTTCTCCCCCTTACCTTTATAAATTAAATTCATTCTACTTTGTCGCCAACAGTCCGGTATTTGTCGATCTTTTATTGTTTTTTCCACTGCTTTCACCAGAGCTTCCTTAGTTTTTGGTCCTAGTTCATGTTATCAGCCTAACGGGAACCTCGTCTAGCCCTGTGGCTGTGCGCTTGAGAATTTTCTCTTCCGCTTTCTTCCAGTTTAAATTTGTCAGCACCAACTCCTTTTCCACTTGGGTCTCTTTCATGCTCTTTTTTTTTTCTTCAAATACAACCTCGTCATTGCTTTGGAAAGATTCGGCTGTTACTTTTCGGATGTAATTTATTGCCGCTTCTCCTTCTAGTCTGCTTTCATCTTCGTCTAGGATATGTTGTTATATTGTTGTTGACTTCCTGCCTAATAATTTTATGGGGTTCCAAAATATTCTAGGTGCGGCCTTCTGTTTCTCACGTATTTCTGACAACCAACGTTCACTTTCACCTTTTAATTTTGCTTGCACCAGTATTTGAACCATAGACTTTTTCTCTCGGTATATTTCCCATTTACTGGTTACTTCATCCTGCGGCAACTGCGCCTTCTTTGCCTGCCTGTGCTCTCGAGATGCTTTCTGTCATTATGCGATCGCTTCTCGTATCTCCTTGTTCCACCAGCTTTTCGGTTTCTTTTTTCCTTTCCAACGAACATATGGATGGATGGATGGATGGATGGATGGATGTTATGAGCGTACCCTTTGGAACGGGGCGGTGGGTGGCGCCACCAAGCTCTTGCTATTATACTGCCTAATGTCTTACCTAGGTTAAACAATGAAAAAAGAAAAAAAAACACTTTGAACTACCACGCCCCAATTTTCTGATCCCCTATTGCGATCTGTGCTTTTGTACGTCTCCGTCTTTTGCCGTTTCCCTACTTTTCTTCCACCAATCCTCCAATCGCCTCTTACTAATGCCTAGTACGGACATGTTCGCTTTACCACTGCTCCCGCTGAACCCAAGGGCTTCATAAACAAAAGAGGAGGCTGATATATTGGTGTTGTCATATTAAACATAATAGTGTTCCGAGACAACGTAGGGCACAAAGTGGCAAAGGTGAGATGCTTGTTAGCAAAGTTTGGTGCCAAGAAAAATGGGAGGCCAGTGGTGCCTAAATCGACCGCTGGGTAGACGTCTTCACATTCTAATAAAACATGCTCCGTCGTTTCCCTAGCTTTACCACAGCAAGGACATGCTTCTTCCTTATTATATCTCGCTTTATAGGTGCGTGTTCTAAGGCATCCCGATCTCGTTTCGAAAAGTAATGAGCTCCTTTTGAGTTATCATAAATGGTTTCTTTCCTGATTTCGTTTTTTCCTCTTAAGTAGTTACTCATGGCAGGTTTCTTTTTCATTGCCGCCACCCATGAGATTATTTCAGCCTCTCTGACTTTTTGCTTGACCTTCTTTGTTGCTGTGTGGCCCACCATACAGGCCGCATATGGCGGTACATATATACGTACCAACTAGCGCCCCAAGCGGCCCTGGCACGAAGTTAGCGCGTTTTCAACAGAACGAGCGGGTTTTTCGCGAATAACAAAAACTGCAGGTCAATTATTGAAAAAGGCAGGTGACAGACATATTTTGTTCACATGGTACGTTCCTAAAACATGGTACGTTCCTAAAGCGCGCACTAACTACGGTCAACAAATGTTACGCCACGCACTGCCATCTTTGTTAAACTCATTAGAAACACAATAGACACCTATCTCGCCTTTTAATGGGCTCATTGTGGATTCCTTTCTTTTGCTCTGGTATACACTGACGCCATGAATGCTTAACCAATTTTCTCTGCTTGTAAATAACTTATTATGTATAGATGTGAATTTCAAGGCTGTACTATTTGTATCATTTTATGCTATTCGCTTTCTGTAATATAATTTCTTGCAGCATTCTACTGTTGACTTTTTTTTACCCGTATGCATTTTTGTTATACAATGTTCACTAATGTTCACTTTTTTTCCTCGTTTATCCATTATTGTATGTTTGTGTTCTCTTTATTGTGCCATTTCTGTAGGGGGTACAGACCGCGTCAAGCCGAATTCATTTGGCTTTTTGTTTGTACTAGATCCTGTCATCTGTACATGTATAAATGCAAATAAACTTGAATTGGAAGACAATCCACACGAGCCAAATGCAGCGATCACTCTCTGGCAAGCAATAATTTTGTTCCCAGAGTGGTTAAAGATTCAGCAACGGAAGCCTGTGGAACGACGAAAATTTGTACTCGATTTTCGAGACAAAAGCGGTAGCTGTGATAGAACTATGGCGTCTATCGTAAAAGTCGCTGCAGCTTATGTAGTCTGGAGACTCCGCTTTCAATTGATGCCTATCTCGACTCTCTATACATGGCGTAACACTGTTCCCAAAAGCTATTTTTGACACAAAGTCACGAGGTACGCGGTATATACAAAACACGTGGTATATATAAAAACCCGAGCGCATCACTTGCGGAAACGCTGGAAGCCGCGGCCGAGTGGTTTAATCGCTCGTTCCGCGCCAGATACCGCGCTGCGTGATATCCTTTCTTAACGACTCAGTTCGACAGCCTTCCACCAGACGGCCTAAACACAAAACTCGAGACTTGGTTTCAGTTTTGTTTTTTTCAGGAGGGCTCTTCAAATATATAATTATTTTTACTTCCTAAAACATAGGAATGGGTTGCTTATTTGTGAAGTCATCGCTTTCATTATCAGATTTTATTCCTTGAACAACATAACAAGCATGCGCATATCTTTGTGCTAGCACCACACGCAGCGCGCCCGAACACCTCGAGACCTGGCAGTGGAATTGTCGCTCTTTCAACAAGAAGGCAAGTTCACTCCAACTCTTCATTCAAAATCACCTATACCCCCCCGACGTCATCTGCCTTCAGGAGGTCGGGAACCAGCCGATCAGGCTACGGAGTTACTACGTAATTAAACACGCGGGATCACCGAAAGTCGCGGTTTTAGTTCACAAAACGGTGACGGCCGTGGGACAACATTATCAACATCATGACATTAATCACGTGCTAGTGGAAGTCCTCCCGCAGAAGAGGGGTAGACGTAGCACTTTCATCCTGAATTTGTACAGTCCGCCGAGGGCTAAGAAAAAGACGACTTCCGCAACATCATTTACGACAGCGCGAGAGCCGCTGGCTGCAACCAGCTGGTAGTTGTGGGAGACATGAACGCTAGACACACGACTTGGGGCTACCAACAAGACACGCAAAAGGGAAGGTCGCTCCTCGATGCGGTTGACCAAATGGGCCTCGAATTGATAACCAACCTCCTCCAACCAACCCGAGTAGGCAACAGTGTAAGTCGAGACACGTTTCCGGACCTGTCATTTGTCAAAAACGTAAGGGAATACTCATGGGCGCACCTGGGCGAAACATTGGGCAGCGATCACTATATCCTCAGCATCTCTGTATCCACGCCGAAACTCAAGAGAACAATTGGCGAAATTAGGCTTACGGACTGGGAGGCATTCAGGCAGTACCCCCCGTCCGAAAACGGTATAACAGACATAGCGGAATGGATGCATGCAGCACCTCCGGGACGCCCACATCCAAACCACTAAAACCATCCAGCGCACGGTCGAGACGCCCGAAGTCGACCGCCGGCTCTTACACCAGTGGGAAGCCCGTGAGGGCCTCCTCAAACGGTGGAAGCGACAGCGGTTAAACCGGAAGCTACGTCTTCGAATCGAGAAAATAACAGACGAAGCCAGAAATTACGCAAACGAGCCGACGCAGCAAAATTGGGTACAGTTTTGCACCTCGCTCAAGGGTACCCTGAGTACGGCGCAGACGTGGGCCATCCTACGCTGCCTGATCGAGCCCGACAAGGCGAAATCGACAACCAGTCGGACGCTTCTAGAAATCGCTCATAAGTTCCCCGGAAACGACCAGGATTTGATTGACACCCTAAAAACCAGATACCTGGGTAGCGACCCCATACAACCCTGCCTCCTAAAATATGAAGGAGAACCAAGACCAGAACTGGACGCTCCCATCACGGAGGAAGAGGTGTATGCCGCGGCACGAGCCTCACAGCGCAACACAGCTCCCGGAGTTGACAAAATCACCAATGCCATGATTAGAAACCTGAGCCCGATGCACATCCAGGACTTGACCGAATACCTAAACGAGGAACTCTGGAGCAAGGGCCACGTACCAAACGAGTGGAAACACGCGGAAATCGTGACCATTCCCAAACCCGGCAAGAAGCCCGCGATCGACGCCCTGCGTCCCATCTCGCTGACTTCGTGCCTCGGCAAGCTGTACGAGAGGGTCATCGAAACCCGCCTCCAACATTACATAGAGGATGGTGACCTCCTCCCGCACACCATGCTTGGCTTCAGGCCGGGGCTTTCTGCTCAAGATGCGTTCCTAATCCTAAGCGAAGAAGTTCTCAAGGGCATCCCGAAGGGAGGAGAACACCTCCTGCTCGCACTCGACCTAAAAGGGGCCTTCGATAACATCTCCCACGAGGCAATTCTCAAGGGACTGAACGACATCAGCTGCGGGGAGCGCATCTTTAATTACGTTAAATCGTTCCTGACGGGCCAGACGGCAACCATCGGAATAGGCAAGACTCGATCGGATACGACCGACGTGCCGAACAAAGGAACACCGCAGGGGGCGATAATCTCCCCGATTCTCTTCAATGTCGCGACGCTAGCGCTGACCAAAGAGCTGCGGAAGATCCCCGACCTAGGTTACGCCCTGTACGCAGACGACATCTCGCTCTGGGCCACCAAGGGCTCCCTAGCGCAAAAAGAGGCGACCCTTCAAGAGGCCGCGACGGCCGTGGAGAGATTTGCGGCAGCGAGCGGGATGCGTTGTGCGCCCGAAAAGTCCGAGGTGATCCGGGTGCACGGAGGAGGAATCTACAAGTCCCCCGGCCCTATCGACCTCTATCTTGAGGGCCAGAAGATAACGGAAGGCAATAAGACTAGGATTCTGGGTTTTTGGATCCAGAGGAACCTGAAAGCCTCCCACACCATCCAAACCCTAGGGTCTGCCACTAACCAGATCTCGCGGATTATAAAACGAATTACAAGAAGCCGCAAGGGCATGCGAGAAGAGGACACGATTCGCCTCGTCCAGGCTCTGGTGATCAGCAGAATAACGTATAGCATGCCGTATCACTATCATTCGCTAAACAAACGCGACCAAGAACAAGTCGATGCCATCATCAGAGGCGCGTACAAAACGGCCCTGGGTCTCCCTGTCACCACCTCAAACGAGAAGTTAGCGGCCCTCGGGATCCACAACACCTTCGCTGAGCTGTCGGACGCGGTTATGGCTTCGCAAAAGGCCAGACTACAGAACACCGCGGCGGGCAGAGCCATCCTCCACCGGACCGGAACGGCAACGGAGCTCCGTGCCCTCGATGGGCAACGATCACTCCCGCCTGAGGTCAGAGGCAAGATCAAGGCGAACCCGATACCGAAGCACATGAGTCATGAACTCCATAAAGGACGACGCAAAGCTCGCGTCGACAGACAGCGCCGAAAATTCAAGGGTGACCCGTACGTAACGTACGTGGACGTGGCGGCGTACCCTGTGGGGGGCCTCTTCGCGGTAGCCACCGTGAACGGGAGAGACAACTCCTTGACTCTCGCGGCCTCCGTGAGGGCAGAGACCCCAGCTGCGGCTGAGACCATAGCCGCGGCGCTGGTATTAAAGCAAGAAGACAGGTTAGGCAGGGAAGTCCATGTCGTTACCGACTCGCAACAGGCCTGCCGTAACTTTACGAACGGACGAACACCGCTGCTGGCGGCTCAGATTCTAGGCCCGAGGCTGCAAGAATACCATCAAATCACGTGGACGCCGGGTCACGCGGGTCTGGAGGGGAACGAAAGGGCGAACGCCCTAGCTCGAGCGCTAATCAACCGAGCGGGGCAAGACCAATCGTCTCATCAATCCCCACCCTTTACCTTCATACCCCTGCCATCCAATTATTGCGACCGACTGGAGATCCAGCGACCCAACCGCAGGATTTATCCCCCGCCTCACAAAAAGCTCAGCACTGAAGATGCCGTAGCTCTCCGACTTATACAGACCAACACATTTCCAAACCTACACAGATACAGTAAAATGTTCCCACATACATATCGCGGCATCTGCCCCTGGTGCGGCGACACACGCCCTACACTCTTTCACATCTCGTGGGGGTGCGAGGGCAAACCTCAACACTTAAAGACGCCTAGCACGTCATTTGAGCGGTGGGAGGTACAGCTGACCGGCGATACCCTGGCGGGACAAGAAGCTCTCGTCCAGCAAGTACGTCGAGCAGCCACGGCCAGTGGAGTCCTGGAATGAGGACCCCACCCACTCGACCTCAAGAGCAACCACCTCGATGGTCCGAATAAATGTTTTTTCTCTCTCTTGTGCTACGTTTATAAAAAAAGTATCGTGCCTTGTAGCATGGATATACTCAGGAATTATGGACACTGCACCTGCGCCATCCTGTGTAACTTCACGGCAATGCACATGCGTAATTGAATGGGCAAAATTTTAAACAATTTTATTTCTATATAATAGCCGAGTTTCAACAAGTTTCAACTGTGTGCACAAAGAGGGTAGTCTCTGGTAACAACGTATGCATTTATGGCACATAGTCGGAGCATTGGCGGTGCGTTAAATGAGTCATTTGGTCGGGGATGGGCGGTTATGTCACACGACAGCAGCAAATGGTCTTGCACCCTCTCAGTAAAGGGCACATTGACTTGAAGAAGCACGACATTTAAACCGTAAAGTGATTTATTACAGCTGGAGCTTTAAAACGGAGTCTGCTTCCACGAGCATGTTTTTGTGATTCCGCAGGGAAGGAGAGGGAGTGTATATGTGTGTGCACACCGTGAGCGTGTGTGTGTATTTGTATGTGTGCGCGCGCGTGTTTGTGTATCAGTATTTCAGTATGCGTGCGCACAAGTGCGTGTATGCGCGTGCGAGCATACACGTGTTTGTGTGTGCGTGCGGTCCCGTGTGCGTGCGGTCCCGTGTGCGTGCGTGCATTTTTGGTCGTGTGTGCGTGCGTGGGCGCGTGTAAATGTGAATGCGGGCGAGCATGTGTCGTATCTCTGTGCGTTTGTGTGAATGTGCGCGAAAGTGCGTGTTTGCCTACATTGTTGCGCCTGCGCGCATGCGTGCACATGTGAATGCGGACGAGCAGGTGTCGTATCTCTGTGTGTGCGCGAACGTGCGCGCGCATGTGTGTGCGCGCGTGTGCGTGTGTGTGTGTGTGTGCGCGCGCGCGCGCGTGAGCTAGCGAGCATTTTCCCGCTTACACCTACTCTTGAGGATGAATGAGATAGAGTTTATTTAAACCCGTATTTAAATCTACGAGACAAGAACGAATGACACTGCACTTACAGCGTTATCTGTTTCTAAAAGCGAAATGAATGCAAAAAGAAAAGGCAGTTTCCTTCCATTCTGTGAAGAAATATGACCCGCGAAGCTGACCGCCGCGAGTCGGCCCGGCATCGCAGTATGTTCGGGATCGGCTCAGGTAAGGGGAGTGCGTATAAAGCAAAGAAAGGATAAGGCGTGCAGACACGGACACAAGCTAGGCAAGACACGGACCAGTAATTAAGGTAAGATATGCGCTGCTGTGCAGAGAAAGAAGGAGCAGGTAAAAGGCCAAAAAAAAAAAACAGCTGATATTTGTCCAGTGAAGCACATCAAGAACAACAATTTTACTGACTGTCGTATGGGTGCGGAGTATAAAGTTTCCTTTTAGCTGTGGCAATTTCTATGTAGGGCAAACGGGGCGGTGTATCAATTAGAGGTTAATAAAATGTCGTTAACCAGTGGATCGCCTTCTAATCTTTCCTTACATTGCCAACACTGCCAAGATTGTAACCGCACGCCTGAGTTAGATGAATGCGCGATATTTTAAAGGTATAGGAATGAAGATACGCGTCTTGTGGTAGAGGTATGGCATATGGTGGAAGTGCGTGCATCCTTCGATTACCTTACGTAGTCACATTAGGTGCCCAAAGTAGGCTTTCGATTGTGGCCAACATGCTTTCCTTTGCGTTTTTTTTTTCTTCTTATTTCGGTGCCTCTTCCCCACAGAAGAAAAAGGACAATGTTGCGGCGCAGCGAATTGTAGGATGGTTAGAGTTCGATTTTGTTACTTTTCTTGCGGAATGTAATGGGCCATGGGACGCTTCAGTTGCCGGATACTCTGATTATATTATTGCGATAGCAATTATAAGGACACTCCAGGCGCATTCCTGCCGTCGCCGTGGCCCTCATGCTCCGTATAAATTAAGTCCTGTGCCATAACACGTGACAGCGCGCCGCATGCTGTATGTGCGAGTGAAAGCGTAGCGGTGTGGTGGTGGCATGGGTGAGCCGACGATGGTGGCTCAGTTTTGTGTGCCCAAGAGATAAAAGTGGAGAGGAGACGCACCGCCTTCCGTCGCGAGCGATACAACCGGGGGAGTGGGCAAGGAGAGGGGGGTGGGGCGTCTCAGGAGTCTGTGATCTGTGAATCTATAATTGCGCAACATGTTTATTTGCCTTGTTTGACACATTACATACTGTGTTTTTCTTAGATAAGTAAACTTAAATATCTCGCTTTGATGTTTTGTGTTTTGATACTTGCAGTGAACTTTGTTTCCAGTGATAGTTTTTTGCCCTTTGTCAAGCTGTATCTTCGCATTTGCATCTTCACATTTCTAATATACGAGGGCAAGTCAGCTGCAAGTGAGACAACCAACCCTGCGCAATAATGGTTCGGTTCGTTATCTGAAAATTTTCTTAATGCTCTCTTACACTGAGTGCAGCGGTGGCGTAGAGGTAGAGCATCCGCCTCGCGTGCAAGAGGACCGTGGCTCGAATCCCGGTGCGACGCAATTTTCCACCGGATTAAAAAAAATCTCCGCGTGTTGATAAAATTGCATAAACAGGCCTGGAGTGCGGTCTGATCCCGGTGACGAGAACCGGCAACGCACTCCCCTCACCAGAAGAGGATTGGCCACACTGGTGCAGTACTTGGCCACAACCTCCCATATGAATGCAACAATCAAACCCCCGGCCCTCAGTCCCCAGCAGCTGCGAGGCAACTGACCACGGCGGCGGTCAGACCTGCGACGCAGCAGAGGGTGCTAAGAATCCCTGGATCCGGACAGGCCGCCATTGGAATCCGAACCTGGAACGTTATCTCGGTAGGCGAGGCTAGAAGTGCTATTGGATGAATTAGAGGGCAGCAAATGGGATACTGTCACGTGGTGGTGACGTTAAGAACACAGTAGCAATACTGTGATAGACAAAACTAACTTTTATTGGGCGAACCTGTGCCCACAAAACAGGCTACACTTATAGCACAACGATAGCGGCGAACACAGTCGGCGATCGTCGAAAATCTGATCAGCGGGTTAAGCGTGTCGGCTTTTATACAGCAATCATCGAATGTTCCAGATTAAACGTTGGGACCCGCATGCCTTCTAAAATGTTCTACACCATTCGTGTCAAGCGATGAAATCAGATAACACAACGTTCGGCGACAACAGACAGCGGATAGAAGCATCGATAACTTTCCAGAAACTTCGGACACATGCAGGCGCTTCCCGCGCTGTGCGATAACATTTGTTAGGCGACAATACTTGTCGCCCGATAAAGACAAGTACACGTGTCAATACCCCCCTCTTAAAAAGCATCGACCCGATGCTGCAAACAAACGAAAGTAATAAGTAAGCACTCATAGCAAAGAAAAAAAAACAAAATAAGGAAAGTTCGTTAGCGTCCGTAAAATCGTTTAAGACGCACCACGTGGACCACTTCAGGTCGTGCGCGACGTCGCTGTGAATGCGAAATGCCGTCTGGCACGACCTCATAGTCCAGAGCGCCAATACGTCGGATGACCTTGTAGGGTCCGAAATAGCGTCGGAGTAGTTTCTCACTGAGTCCTCGTCGGCGTATCGGTGTCCAAACCCAAACACGGTCGCCGGGCTGGTACTCAACAAAGCGTCGTCGGAGGTTGTAGTGTCGGCTGTCGGTCCTCTGTTGGTTCTTGATCCGTAGGCGGGCGAGCTGTCGGGCTTCTTCGGCACGCTGGAGATAGCTAGCGACGTCAACATTCTCTTCGTCAGTGACGTGGGGCAGCATGGCGTCGAGCGTCGTCGTCGGGTTCCTGCCGTAAACCAGCTTAAACGGCGTGATCTGTGTTGTTTCTTGCACCGCCGTATTGTAAGCGAATGTTACGTACGGCAGGACGGCATCCCAGGTCTTGTGTTCGACGTCGACGTACATCGCTAGCATGTCGGCGAGGGTCTTATTCAGCCGCTCCGTAAGACCATTCGTCTGCGGGTGGTAGGCCGTGGTCCTCCTGTGCCTTGTCTGACTGTATTTCAGAATGGCTTGGGTGAGCTCTGCTGTAAAGGCCGTTCCTCTGTCGGTGATGAGGACTTCTGGGGCGCCGTGTCGAAGCAGTCGAAGGCGCTTCCCGCGCTGTGCGATAACATTTGTTAGGCGACAATATAATAGGGCTCAGTGACGCTAGGAGGACAAAAGAAGCATATACAGTGCTAAAAAGCGGACAGCTCCTGTGCTACCCGGGGCTTAGCGGAGAGACGAGAACTAAAAGTCGGATTCCTGATTAATAAGGATATGGCTGGTAACATACAGGGACTCTATAGCATTAACGAGAGGGTGGCAGGTCTTGCTGTGAAACTTAATAAGAGGTACAAGATGAAGGTTGTACATGTCTACGCCCCTATATCCAGTCATGATGACCAGGAAGTCGAAAGCTTCTACGAAGACGTGGGATCGGCGTTGGGTGAAGTCAAAATACACTATACTGATGGGCGACTTCAATCCGAAGGTAGGCAAGAAGCAGGCTGGAGGCAAGTCAGTGGGAGAATATGGCATAGGCACTAGAAATAGCAGGGGAGAGTTATTAGTAGAGTTTGCAGAACAAAATAATATACAGATAATACATGCCTTCTACCGCAAGCTGGATAGCCGAAAGTGGACGCGGAGGAGCCCAAATGGCGAGACTAGAAGTGAAATAGACCTCATACTCTGCGCTAACACTGGCATCATACAAGATGTGGACATGCTCGGCAAGGTGCGCGGCAGTGACCATAGGATGGTAAGAACTCGAATTACTCTAGACCTGAGGAGGGAACGGTTGAAACTGGCACATAAAAAGCCGATCAATGAGTTAGCGGTAAGAGGGAAAATAAAGAAATTCCGGATCAAGCAACAGAACAGGTATTCGGCTTTAACTCAGGAAGAGGACCTTAGTGTTGAAACAATGAACTCCAATCTTACGGGCATCATTAAGGAGTGTGCAATAGAAGTCGGTGGTAACTCCGTTAGACAGGATACCAGTAAGCTATCGCAGGAGATGAAAGATCTCATCAAGAAACGCCATTGTATGAAAGCCTCTAACCCTACAGCTAGAATAGAACTAGCAGAACTTTCAAAGTTAATCAACAAGCGTAAGACAGCTCACGTAAGGAAGTATAATATAGATAGAATTGAACATACTCTCAGGAACGGAGGAAGCCTAAAAGCAGTGAAGAAACTAGGAATTGGCAAGAATCAGATGTATGCGTTAAAAGACAAAGCCGGCAATATCATTACTAATATGGATGAGATAGTTCAAGTGGCAGAGGAGCTCTATAGAGATTTATACAGTACCAGTGGCACCCACGACGATAATGGAAGAGATAATAGTCTAGAGGAATTTGAAATCCCACAAGTAACGCCTTAAGAAGTAAAGAAAGCCTTGGGAGCTATGCAAACAGGGAAGGCAGCTGGGGAGGATAAGGTAACAGCTGATTTTTTGCAGGATGGCGGGCAGCAGCAGCAGCAAATGACTTTATTGTGGTCCTGAGGAGCTAAGCGGGGGCCTGCAGGTCCCTACCCAGCCGCTGGCTAGTCCCATGTCGGAACAGAGAGGCCATGCCTCTCCGCTCGTTCACGGGCCCTCTGGACAGCCAGGAGCTGGACGTCCTGTCTCGGGTCTGTGATGGCCTTCGTCCACTCTTCTTCTGTATTAAAATCCTGTAACACAGGGCACTGCCAGAGCATGTGGTTTAGTGAGCTAAATTCAGTGCCGCAATCTGGGCAGAGTGGATCGATGTCTGGGTGGAGCTTGTTCAAAAAGCCCCTAGAGGGGTAGGACCCCGTCTGGAGCATGCGAAGCGTGCTAGCTTGTGGCCTGTTGAGCTTATGATGGGGGAAAGGAAAACTCTGCCTATTCCCTCTGTAATGAGAGGTGATTTCCTGAAAGGTAACCAGTGGATCACTGTGGACGAGCTCTCCCGAACTCACCCGAGACACCATCCCGTCGCGGCATACGAAACCTCGCGCACGGTCGTGGGCTATCTCATTGGGGTTCAGGTGACCCGGTAATACGTCTGGTCCCATGTGAGCTGGGAACCAGACTATGTGGTGAACAGTGTCAGAGGGGTGTTTGCCGTTTAGAATCCTGGCTGCTTCTTTGGCGGGCAGACTTTTCTATAAAAACAGGCCACCCTGTATGCGCAATGCCTCATGACCTCGAGCGTACCGGAATCTTAGAAGAACGCTAACATAATCCTAATCCATAAGAAAGGGGACGCCAAAGACTTGAAACAACATAGACCGATCAGCTTACTGTCCGTTGCCTACAAAGTATTTACTAAGGAAACCGCAAATAGAATCAGGAACACCTTAGACTTCTGTCACCGAAAGGACCAGGCAGGATTCCGTAAAGGCTACTCAACAATAGACCCTATGCACACTATCAATCAGGTGATAGAGAAATGTGCGGAATATGTCATAACACATAACGGCCACCATAAGCAAAGACGAGGCTTAGCCACCTTAGTAGCCATAGCCATAGGTCCGCAGTGTGGGAGAATGCTCACTCACACTCACTCACTATAATCTTTCCAGGCCCCGCACTCACTCACGGTCACCTCCACTCACTCGAACTCGCACTCACCTCCACTCGCACTCACACTCGAAGGTACTCATTCGTACTCACATCCACTCACGCTCAATGGCACTCACGCCCACTCACTCACGCCTTTGAAATGAGTGCGAGTGAATGTGAGTGAGTCTGCTGACCTCTGCCACTCATAATTCGTGTATATTCATAACGAAGCTTCCAATTTAGTGCCTATTACACTGGAGCGCGACAAGGCATTGTTTGGGCCCAGTTTTTATTTTATTATACATAAACAATATGTCTTCCCGATTACATGGTAACATCCGTCTATTCGCTAACGATTGTTTTTCGTACTGCGAAATAATTCCAATGATGATCACCATATACGAAATTATACTTTTTCTTGGTCTAAGGAGTGGCAGATGACTCTAAATGCCCAAACATCAGCAACGCTAACAGTAAGTAGAAAGACACATATATCTGATTTTACTCACGTTATTAATTACACACCTCTCACTTGTGTACTTGAGGGTAAATATTTAGGTGTTACACTAACATGCGTTCACCGATAGGAAACCCATGTTAACAATATAATGTCAAATAGAAATCAATGTATATGCTGAGCACTAAAGCGGCTCATCTTTCTGAGAAGACGCCTTCGTCTTGCGCCAGCAGATACAAATCTGCTGGCCTACAAAATGCTTGTTCGACCAGTGCTGGAGTGCGTCAGTATTGTTTGATTTACGTACACAAAAGAGGAAGGCAATAAGGTTCATTTATAATAATTACAAGTTAACGGATTCACCAACTGAATTATTCAAAAGAGATGGTTTATTAACACTGCAAACTAGGGCAAAACTAGCACGACTAAAGTTTTTGTTTCAATTTATTCATGGGGACAAAACCATTCGACACACCCGTACAAAGTTCTTTGAAACGTTTCTAGGTCAACACGCCACAAGCACTCAGAACACCTAATGAATACACCTTTAACTCAAATTGCTTTCAATAGTCACATTTCCTTAAAGCGATAAGGGAACCGAATGAACTTAGTCCTTCCATTGCTAACGCTTTATATTTAAATAATTTCATGATTTCGAGCGGCCGCCAACTTCAACAGCGTTCGCTCGGAGCTTGCCCCTAGTTGATTATCGAGGAGGGAACGGCAGGTAGACGAGACGACGTAAAACAAACTGGTGTAATACATCGCTAAGGGCGAGCGAACATCGAGCAACAGAGCACCGTAGTGTATGCCAGCAATTACAAAAGTTAGAAGCAGAGTTCTTGTCTACAGAGCAGCGCGCTCTTTCTTAATATCCCGGGCGGGGTTCTGTTTTCAGAGCACTGGAGTCTGTAACAGACGATTCCAATGCGTCTTTATGCTTTGAAGGATGCATTGGGATTATATGTGTACTCGCGCGTGGCGTACCGTCCATTCGGTGCGTATTTGAAAAAAAAAAGCTATTGCACAGCGTAGCGCGCGCGCATAAAGAATGCACTGCGGGCACAGGCAAAAGCAAAAAAAAAAAAACTGTGCATGCGACATCGGCAGGGAGTGGGGAGGTGGGGGAACCAAGTAGCGAGCCAGACAAGTTGGTATAATAATAAAAAGCTGCTTTGCAGAGGAGATGATACGCGGCTACTGTTCCTGCTGCCATGACGACGTAAACCATGTGCGCCACCACTTTCCTAAAGTATCGCCCGCCCGAGAGGGCCGTAACTAAAGCGCGCCTGGGCGCTAGCGTCGAAAAGAGCGGCTCCATTAACTCGACCAATAGAAGCCACGCGGAGATTCACACGGTGGTCTGGAACACGAGCCCGGTTAGAATTACCTATAATCATACATGCCTAGAATACTGGCAGAGTGCCCAAAGCGCCGGCTCCCGCGTTAATCTTTTGCGGGGAACTGCCGAACCGTGCCGCTGCTGTGCTGGACCCGTGGGCTTCCTGCGCTCGGGAAGCATGCGGAAAGCCAGGGGCGTCTGCTCCGCGCTGTAGTTTTGTTGCGTTCAGTTTCTACGCAAGACACTTGGAGGCTATTTACCTTCTATGGTATGGTACGGCATGGAGCTTACCCATCTTTAAGCGTTGTCTTAGTGCTGGGGCAGCACTAAGACAACGCGGCCTAATTCCGGTGCTAGAGTTCGGAGACGGTCCTGTGGAAGCTGTACGCAGTGGCCTAGCTAGGTCGTCTGGCACCCGGGGCCCATAGGCCTTCTGTCACGCCCCCTTAACTTTTTCTTGATTTCAACTAAGATGTCATTTAACCGCGTTTGTAGCGTCACCCAATCTGCTCTTTTCTTATCCCTTAACGTTACACCGATCATTCTTCTTTCCATAGCTCGTTGCGTCGTCCTCAATTTCAGCAGAACCCTTTTCGTAAGCCTCCAGGTTTCTGCCCCATATGTAAGTACTGGTAACACACAGCTGTTATACACTTTCCTTTTGAGGGATAGTGGCAACCTGCTGTTCATGATTTGAGAATGCCTGCCAAACGCACCCCAGCCCATTCTTATCTTCTCGTTATTTCAGTCTCATGATCCGGATCCGTGGTCACTGCCTGCCCTAAGTAGATGTATTCCCTTACCACTTCCAGTGCCTCGCTACCTATCGTAAACTGCCGTTCTCTTCCGAGACTGTTAAACATTACTTTAGTTTTCTGCAGATTAATTTTCAGACCCACCCTTCTGCTTTGCCTCTCCAGGTCAGTGAGCATGCATTGCAATTAGTCTCCTGAGTTACTAAGCAAGGCAATATCATCAGCGAATCGCAAGTTGCTAAGGTATTCTCCATCAACTTTTATCCCCCATTCTTCCCACTCCAGGTCTCTGAATACCTCCTGTAAACATGCGGTGAATAGCATTGGAGAGATCGTATCTCCCTGTCTGACGCCTTTCTTTATTGGGATTTTGTTGCTTTCTTTGTGGAGGACTACGGTGGCTGTCGAGCCGCTATAGATATCTTCCAGTATTTTTACATATGGCTCATCTACACCCTGATTCCGTAATGCCTCCATGACTGCTGAGGTTTCGACTGAATCAAACACTTTCTCGTAATCAATGTAAGCTATATATAAGGGTTGGTTATATTCTGCACATTTTTCTATCACCTGATTGATAGTGTGAATATGGTCTATTGTTGAGCAGCCTTTACGGAATCCTGCCTGGTCCTTTGGTTGACAGAAGTCTAAGGCGTTCCTGATTCTATTTGCGATTACCTTAGTAAATAATTTGTAGGCAACGGACAGTAAGCTGATCGGTCTATAATAAACAATGGCCCCTTTAACCGCCATTCCTCTCACTCGGGCCCAGCTCCGACGCGCCCCCCTCGGAGAACACCACGCGCGCTCGTCGCGGTCAGATGTGCCTAAACACTGCTCCACGGCACGTACTTCGGCCCGAACTGCCGCCCCCAGCCGGGGGCCCCCGAGGCACCGCGAGCGGCACGGCTCGCCCCGAGACCCCGACGGCTCCCCAGCTCCGGAGAGACGCTCAGCCGCCGAGCTAAGCCTCACTCGGACTCCGCCGGCGATGCCAGCCGTTAACATGGAAGTAACGGTTGAAGGCCACACCGTAACCGCACAAGAGCTCCAGTCAGACGATTGGGCACCTGTTCTATATAAAGCCTATGCCCATAGAGAAAGAAAATGCTATGCCTCCCGACCGGCCAGTTCACCGAAACCACCTCAACGCTCGGGCGACGCTACCTCCGAGGCAGCAAACCCGAACGCCAGGAACGCGGCGCCCGACGCAGCAGCCGCCCGCCTACCACCTGCGACCAAGGAGGCTCGCCTCACAGTGCAACGCAGCAAGCAACTGCCGCCACTCCCACCCAACGCTATTAGAGTGGTCGTTCGCCCGCGAGGTGAAGTGTGACTCCTAGACATCCCAACACCTCGACTCAGAAAGGCAGTGCAGACCCAGCTCCAAATCACTCTACCGGACGACTTCTGCCTTCGCATCCACCCGACCAACAATACTTTCACCATGGCAGCAACACATTTCCCAACAGCCGAGACTCTGAAGACGCTGACCTCCATCACCATTGGAGACCGAACCTACCCGTGCGTAGCTTACGTGGCACCCACACCGGGGACTACCAGAGAAGTCATCACAAACGCCTATGACGACGAGACCCCAATGCAACTCTACCAAGACCTGGTCAGAAGAAATCCCGAGCACACCATATTAGCAGCCCGACGCATGGGAAAGACCCACTCCATCCTAATCACCTTCGACGCAAGCGCAGTCCCGAACTCCATCAAATATATGGGAGCCATCCACCGCTGCACCCAATACCGCGGCAGTCTGGAAGCCTGTGCAAATTGCAGACAACCGGGTCACCGTCATGACGTATGCCCAAGCCCCAAGACCAATCTTTGCTCCCGCTGTGGAACACAACATCTGCAGGACCTCCTTGCACGCCTAATTGCATTCTGTGCGAGGGCCCTCACCTTACCGGCACGGGATCCTGCAAGGGACAAAACCTTCACCAGACACGGAAACAGCCGAGCCACCCACAAATCGGGCATCAAGAATTGATCACATCCGGGGACAATTTTCCCCAGTTGTCGCCTAACCAACACAAGCAAGCCTGGACAGCGCCGTTGAAGCAAGCCTGGGACACTTCCCTCTCTTCTCACAAGCACATGCCATCCATGACAGCGACTCCCAATCTACAACACGCCCTTGCGAAATCCCAGGAGGAGGCAGCGGCGGCCAAATCAGATGCTACAGCAGCCGGAAAGAAGCCGCCGCCCTTCCTCAACATATCGTCAAACTGGAAACCCATATAAGTGCTCTTGCCTCTGGATCTCCCATTCCACCTGCCCCCGCTCCTGCCGCATCCCAGCCTCCCACCCCCAACCCACCAACCGCCCATACCTTGCCCAGTCACTCCAACCCTACTTCCTCTCCTGATTTGCTAGCAATGGAGGCTGACACGGAACCCTTCGCAAATTCAACCCCATGCACAGCACCCACTCCCTCCACCGCTAGCTCACGAGACGACATTCCAACCCAGCTTCAGTCCTTCGCTGCTCGCTTTGGGGCAAAATTGCAGGCCGCTATTACTCACATCAACCAGGAATGTGCAACCCTCAAAAACGCGGTAATCCAAATAACACAAGACAATACTGCTTTTAACCAACGATTAGACGTGCTAACCCAAGGCTTCTCTGACCGATGTAGCGATCTTAGTCCTGACTCAATTCTTACTCAACCGCCCTACCGAAGCGGGACCCCCGCCCCAAATAGACGCAAGTAGACCCTATGCCTGCCATAGCTCCCGACTGCCCCCCCCCCCCCGCCGTTATTCCTTCCCCTCCTATCGACTCTCATGATGGCAGCTCCAAACCATAACCTTACACTCTGGCAGTGGAACTGCCGGGGCTTTCGCCAGAAGCGTCATTTCGTCCACCAACTGCTGTCCTGCGCAACGGGGCCCGACATCCTTGCCCTGCAGGAACCCTCCAACCCACTTACCTTCACTGGCTATACTCCTATTCTGCCCACATCTCCCCTACCCTCCCGGGTAGCGTCTCTAGTTAGTCACTCAATCACCACCGTCTCCCATACCCTACCGATTCAGGACATCATAATCACCTTCTAATTGAGCTTGTGCCGCAACACGCTCGAGCGAACAGTCTCTTCATCCTAAATGTATATATATAAGCCACCCAAAGTGCCTACAAAGCAACTTCGAACGCCTCTTTACACTTGCGAAGCGCATAGCAAACAAGTGCCCCTTAATCGTTGCAGGAGACTTAAATGCCCCGCATACGGCCTGGGGTTACCCACATGACACACCGAAAGGCCGTCGGGTGTGGTTAGCAGCGCAACAAGCCGGTCTCTCTCTACTCACCGACCCTACCTCTCCTACACGCATGGGAACCAGCGTCTGTAGAGACGCTACGCCCGACCTTACGTTCGCACATCGCCTCCCTCACGCCACATGGTGCAACACACAAGAGAATTTGGGTAGTGACCATTGCATCATCTAAATTTTCTTAAACATTCAACTACCCTGCAGAACCCCCAGAGGCTCCACTTTCACGAAGTGAGATTCTTTCCGATCATGTACAGCAGCCCGCACCTCCGCCCCCATCAAGGACATCACCGAATGGTCCAAACAACTACAAAGTGATGTCCGACTCGTAACTCGTCCCCTATGGGAGGACTACCCCAGCGACACAGTTGACTCCCACCTCCTACATTTATGGGAAACTAAAGCAAGCCTAGAACGACGGTGGCAAAGGCAGCTTGGAACCGGACACTTAGACGCCGCCTCGCCCGTCGCAACAAAGGGATAGAGAAACACGCAGCGACTCTTTCCCGACAAAACTGGGAGTCACTATGCAACAAGCTAGATGGCAATATGAGTTTACCTCAGAGCTGGAACCCCTTTAGACACTTAATAGACTCCGCACAGTCTAAGACTACACAAAGACACAACCTCACCAATCTCTTACATACTTCCGATACATCTGCATTGAAACTACTCCAAGAACTTCGAAATCTGTACTTCCCCACACACCCTCCTTTAACACACCCCGACTATGAAGGCCCCCCTAACGACTTCCTCGACCAGCCCATTACAGAAGCAGAAGTTCAGGCTGAACTCCAGAGACTTAACACGTGCTCAACCCCCGGTCCGGACGGGTTACATAACAAGGCACTCCGGAATCTCGACGCCGAATCCATTACGGCCCTTACCGAATACTTGAACGGGTGCTGGCAAAAGGGCACCCTCCCACCGCAATGGAAAGAGGCCAAAGTCGTCTTCATACCTAAACCCCGGAAACCTCAGCTCACCTCTAACCTCAGACCCATCTCTCTGACATTTTCGGTGGGCAAACTGATGGAACACGTACTCCAGACCAGGCTCTGCCGTTACCTAGAAAGCAACGATCTGATGCCCACCTGCATGTTTGGATTTCGTCCAGGACTTTCCGCACAGGACGTCTCCCTACACCTAAAACATCACATTCTAGATTCCTAAATCAACGACACCAAAGCTATCCTAGGTGTGGATCTTACTAAGGCATTTGACAACGTTACACACTCAGCTATCCTACAAAACCTTACAACCTTGGAAGTCGGAGCCAGGATGTACGACTACATCCGAGACTTCCTCAGCCACCGCACAGCCACACTTACTTTCGGTGACCACAGCCTCCCAGGTATCACACTCGGGGCACGAGGTACGCCCCAGGGAGCCGTCCTTTCCCCTATATTATTCAATATAGCACTCCTTCACCTACCCCAACAACTAGCTGAAATCCCCGACATCCATTTTAGCCTCTACGCCGACGACATCACTGTCTGGACAAACCGAGGCAGTAACGCCGAAATAGAACAACACCTACAATTGGCACTAACCACCATCGACACATATGTACGAGAGCGTGGCCTGAACTGCTCCCCCTCAAAATCAGAGCTCTTTCTATACCGCCACAAGCAACACGATTCAGTCGTTCCTCCCATCACCCTTACGCTAGGTACTCACCCCATCCCACTAGTATCAAAAATCCGAGTGCTAGGGCTAGTTATCCACTCTCATGGCGCGCACGGAGAAGTCATAAAAACTCTCCAAACACACGCTCAACAGACCACCCGACTGATTCGCCGCATAGCGAACCGCCGGGCTGGCTTACGCGAGGAAAACACGCTTCGCCTCACCCAGGCTTACATAATAAGCCGCACCGCATATGCTCTTCCTTACCTACCCCTTCGACAGAAGGAGAGAGATCGAGTAAACGCGCTCCTACGGAGTTGCACGAAAGCAGCTCTACGCCTTCCTCCCAGCACATCCAATGACCGACTCCTCAAACTCGGTGTCCACAACACCTTTGAGGAACTCAGAGAAGCCACCTTTACGGCACAAATATCCCGTCTGTCTAACTCAGAGCCTGGCCGCACTCTGTTATCCCAATTAAACCTAACCCCTATTACACACCCTACCGAGAGCGTCCCCCTTTCTCCTATCCTCCGCTCTAACCTCAACATACCCCCTGTCCCCAAGAACATGAACCCTGAGCGAGACGGGAACCGCCGAATAGCAAGGGCTCGGGCCCTCTACAAACAGTATGGCGAGGACCATGAGGTGGTCTACGTGGACGAAGCGGAATATACGTCAGGCTCCCGTATGGCCCTGGCGGTAGCCGACAATCAAGCAAAGCTTCTAACCTCCAGCTCAATCATCACCAATTCCACCACAGAGGCAGAAGAGGCAGCCATCGCGCTTGCTCTCATCTGTTCATCTGCCACCAAAATTATCACTGACTCCAAATCCGCCATTATCAACTATGCCAATGGCTACATATCCCGCACCGCTGCGCGCTTACTACGCTTCTAGCAGCCCCGGCGCCGCACAGCCCTAATCTGGACGCCAGCACATGCCGGCCTCCCCGGCAACGAGGAGGTTCACTCCTTCGCCCGAGGTCTCACATTCCGGGCAGTGGGAGCCGAGCCCCCTCTACGGGCGGGGGAGTGCCTGCTCTCCTTCCGTGATATTCTCTCGTACTACCGGGACAAACGAAGGGAATACACACCCCCAGCCCCATCCCTCACCATAGAGCAGGCCGCACACTGGCGTCGACTACAAACTCGGACTGCTCCATACCCCATACTACTACGTGCCAGATACCCAGACCAATTCCCCTCAACATGAAAACTTTGCGGCAAACCAGGAGACTTCCTGCACACCCTCCTCCCATGCCCCACCTTCCCTCATCCGCCATCACCTGCCGCAGCGGTGTCTTACTGGGAGACTCTTCTGACCTGCACTTCCGCTCAAGACCAGTGCCGGATCATCTCCGGTGCAAAAAGAAGGATTGCGCTTCAAGGACTCTCCTTCGCTTTGTAAGGGTGCCCCCTCATAGTAAGGGAGCACCCAAGTGCCATGTGGGGGGCTTTGGCAATAAATGTAATAAATAAATCATTGGCAATAAATGTTTCTACCACCACCACCGACGCGGCCTATTGAAATGCGTGCAAAACGGAAAAACGCTTTTTCTTTAATGTAACCCCTGGACCGATTTTAGTGAAATATGTTGCATTTGAGAGAGAAAGTTAAATTCTAGTGACTGTTGCAAGCGGAATTTCGATGTAGCGCCTGAATTTTGTCAAAAAGATTTTCAAAATTTTGAAAGTTTGATAAAAGAAGATAGAAGCAATTAATAGCTCTGCATCGAAACAGATATTGCGGTTCTGTAAACGGCATCCACTAGATCATTGAAAGCGGACAATTTTGATACATCTTCTTATATCTTACGTGAATTTGTTGCGTTGTGCACAAGTGTTCCGCAAAAGCTGTATTTCAATATTACTCAATTTTTTTAGATTCATGTGTAACATATCAATTTCGTCCGCTTTAGATGCGCTATTAGATGCAATCTATACAATTGTGATATCATTTTTCATTGGTGAGTTCCAGCGTTGTAAACTTATTAGTTTCGTTTTCTGAACATTTCCGATTTTTGCCAAATCTAAATAAATAAACCTAAATAAAAAATTCGAGACCAACAGTCACTAGATTTTAAGTTGTTCTGTTAAACACAACCACCCTGCCAAATTTGGCACAGTTCTTGCTGAAAGAAAAAACGAATTCTCCTTTTACATGTATTTAGATAAAAGCACCCGAGCTAAAGCTTCCTCTTAAAGGGTCCCTCACCAGGTCTGGCCATATTGAGCTAACAAGCGCAGAGTATACATTCGGCGATGACGATCGTGTCTGCAAAGTATTACACCACTACGCGCCGCGGAAAAATCTGAAATGTCAAACCGAACGCCGTTTTTCCTTTTCCTCGTGGCCGCCGCACTCCATGCCGGACAATGACGTAGTCGTATGCATGCGCCTACGTACTGGTGTCCGCAGTGTGACGTCGCTCGTGGTGACACGTGACTTCGAGAATTATTCGACATCTGTTATCTGTTGCTCGAATTGACGAATTGAAGTTTAAAGAAATAATAGAACACACAAATGGAATGTCTGCGTGTTTAGTGTTTTACTTCGCAACGAAGCAAGAGAGATGTACTTCTGCTTCGTCTGCTTGTTCCCACGGTCGCGCGGTCACATGCGCAGGTACCCAAACTATACGCGCTCATGTTCTGCCTCGGTATTTCACACCGTGTTCCAGCGCGTGATCATGCACTGCGATCAGCCTGTTCTGCCTCGGTATTCGTGCAGTACTAAAATATACCACTAGCCATGTTTCTTTGTGTTTAGCGCGCAAAATCGTGCGCTGCGCGAGCGAGACAACTGTTGTTCGCGCGCGACGCCGTCAGCGGAAAGGCGCAGCGCGGGGAAAAAAAAAAGGCAAGGCGAAAAATAAATGAAGGCGTGGCCTGTGTGGCCTCGCGGACACGGGTCTCAAGCTGTCTACGAGTAAATCGGAGCTGTTGCTTTACAGACCCGCAAGGCAAGGGGTTCGGGGTCTGACACCCCTCAACCAGCTACCCGTGGCATTATACGCGAATAATGGGCAGAAAATTCCCAGAGTCGACTCAATTAAGATCCTAGGCCTGCTCATAGACGCGAGGGGCTGTAATGCCAGAACAATTACCCACGTTACAGCTAAAACAGAGAATATGTTGCGGCTAATTTCTAGGGTGTCCAACCGAAAGAAGGGGTTAGGTGAAGACAACCTCCTTCGGATGTACAACGCGTTCCTCATGAGCCATATTAACTATGTGGCGTCAGCTCTAGTGTGGACAAAAACGGAAAAGACCAAATTAAATACACTCATGCGCAAGAGCATCAAGAAAGTGCTAGGCTTGCCTATTGCCACGAGCTCCGACAGGCTAGATCAACTTGGTATGCACAATAGCATAGACGAGATCATAGAGGCACAGGTCACTGCCCAGGTGGTTAGGCTATCGTCGACCCAAGCTGGCAGGCGAATTCTCGACGAGGTTGGCATGGCTCCTAGGATAATGGAGGACCGGCGTATAACATTGACACGAGAAACGCGGGCGACATACCTGGTGAGGCCCTTCCCGCGGAACGTACATCCGCAGCATAACGAGGGTAGACGTAAAGCCCGTGCACGAGCCATATTAAAGAAAGTTAGGGAAGACAGAGATTCCGCGGTCTTTGTCGATGCGGCGCAGTACGGGAACAGGAGAGTGTTCGCGCTGTCGGTTGTAGACGGGCGGGGGGTTCTTCGGTCCTCGGCCTCGGTCAGAGCGGCCACCGCGAGTATAGCAGAGCAAATTGCGGTTGCGCTGGCCTTGTGTGATCCAGAGCGTACCTACATTTACACCGACTCGAGAGACGCAATCAGAGCTTTCGAGTCTGGTAACCTCGCACGAGAAGCGGCCTCCATTTTAGAGAAAAGGGCTTGCTCCGGTTTTCATTATATCACGTGGTTCCCCGCACACATGGGGACGAACGTTCTCGAGGGATTCCCAAACCTCAACGAGCTTGCCCACGACCGTGCGCGAGAACTAACGCGCCGCGACGGTCTGGAGGCTCCGGAGGGGCAGGAAGGGCCTCAGCAGAACGATCCACTCCTCACATTTAATGAAATCACTAAACATTACCAACTTGGTCGGAGAATTTATCCTCTGCCTCACCCGAAGCTCAGTAGAGGTCAGTCAGCTACACTTAGAATGCTGCAGACGGGATCTTTCCCGTCGCGGGGATTCCTCAGTAGGATCTACTCGGATGTGGACCCTAGTTGTCCTGACTGCACTGAAACCTTTTGCTCAATGGCTCACATGCTCTGGCGATGTCCCGCGTTGCCTAACGACTTCCTCTCCAGCGAAGCCGAGTGGGAGGAGGCCATCAGAAGCACGGTACTCCGAAAGCAAGCCCAGGCTATCCAGAGGGCCCAGGAAAGAGCGGAGCGTCACGGCGTTCTGTCCTTTACGTGGGCGCGGCCAGCGGCTACAATGGCCTCCCGTTAGGAGGTCCTGAAAGTAGCTCCTCAGGACTAAATAAAGTTCGTTGTCTGTCTGTCTGTCTGGCCTGTGACCTGGCCTAGTATGGGAGAACGCAGGGAAGGAATTTCGCTGGCGGAGGCTATAGACGGGGCGAGTGCAGAGAGCGTCTTGCTTGGAAGTGGAGCCTGCCTGCTGAAATCATGGGTTCCAGCACTGAAATATTTCTATCTCGGCTATTAATGAGCCGATTTGAGAAATTATTTTGCGGCAGAACGCTCCCTAGAGGACACGTAACAACTTCCAGCGTATAACAGAAATTTGCTATGGGGCCTGGTGAGGGGCCCTTAAAGGCTCAAACTCGCACGCTTTGCCCTCACAGCATACGGCGCGAGTAGGATCTTTTAGCACTTTACACGGAACAGCGAAAGTTCGGCCGATGTGTCCATATTGTTACGTTGCAGAAGTCAGATATAAAGATGTATTTACAACATTTAGAAGTGAGACAACGACGCATAAACAAGGTTGCTGTCGAGACCGATTTCACCCCTACACGTCAAATCGTATTCTTCTGACCGACGTCACTCTTGGTTGTGCCGTAACATAAACCCCGCCTGTAAAGGCGAAGTCCCGGCGCCAGCTACAAAGGAGGTGAACTCGCGGCCAAGCAAGGTTTCAGCCGGGAGACATGCACAACGTCCGTGGGGACACGCGAGTCCAGCGAAGCGATCTCGTAGTTCACATAGCCAAGCTGACGCAACATCGTGCAGGGCCCCGTGTAGCACGGCAGCAGCTTTTCAGACAAGCTGACGCGGCGACATGGTGCCCGTAGAAGGACAACGGAGCCGGGACGAAATCGAACGTCCCGACGTCGGATCTGCGCGGCCCGAGACTCGGCGAGCCGGAGCCGACAATCTGACGTAGCCTGGCCAAAGACGACTCGGGCACATTCAGTGCAAGTGCTCCTCGAGTAAGAAAGCACGCGTCAAAGGGCGAGGAAGGGTGACGGCCAAACAGAAGGCAAAAGGGTGAAAAGCCAGCGGCCTCGTGACGGCACGAATTATGAGCGAAGGTTACGAAGGGTAACTGCTGTCCCAATCACTGTGGTCGTCAGAAACGTACACAGACAGCATTTCTGTACACGTGCGACTGAGCCGCTCCGTCAGTGCGTTTGTATGCGGGTGGCAGGCGGTGGAAAGCTTGTGCTGAGCAGAACAGGAGCGAAGCAAGTCTTGAACTACTCCGGTTAAGAAGGTGCGGCCGCGTTCAGTGAGGAGCTGCCGGGGTGCGCCGTGATGGAGGATGACGTCATATAAAAGGAAATTTGCCACTTCAGTTGCACAGCTTGTGCGCAAAGCTCGCGCGGTCGCGTACTGGGTTCAGTCGCGACCCACTTATTGACAGACTTCTACGTCTGAAAAGGGCCGAGAACATCGAGACCGACGCGAACGAAGAATGGCTCTGAGGGCGCATCGATGGTTCTGGGGGCGCTGGCTGCAACAACATGCGCAGCGTGGGCTCCGAATGTCCAGGAGTGAGACGATCGATGAGAACAGATCAGAGACGGCCAGGGCGCAAGAGTCGCATGGAGTGTTTCAGGAGCGGGCAGCTCTGCTGTTTTCTGCACTGCAGCCGACACACGTTGACGCAACAGCTCGCATCCCCGTAAAGGCGCGAGTACGCACTGCTTTCTGCAAACACATCAACTATGCCGAGTGTTATGCTAAATCAAGTCTACGGCAAAGTGCAATCGTTGTACAACATTTGAGCAAGAACAGTGTAGCGCTGAGCGCAACACCTTCTTTCGAAATATTTCGAGACCCTATATACACGCATCCTCGCTGCTTGAAACCCCGGCTCAACGGCGCTGTGCATTTTGAAGACCTTGTGGGAAGGCCTAGTTCCACGTCCATTGCACGTTTTTTAAGGTGCTTTGTATCCATATTATTTGTTGATTTCATGCGCTTACGATTGCCAAGTTTTCTTTTTCTTTGTGTACATACGTTCCAGTCCTGCCTCAATAGTATAACTTACAACTACTAACCTGATACACTCCCATATTTTCAATCGGAGAATCTCCCATCATACCAGTTCGCCAATCGAAGCATTCCAATTAACCTGCTAAAAACGCAGTAATCACTGATGTTCCGCCACTGCTGCGAAATGCGGCTGCTATATAGCGTTAACCGACCTGTCTGAGCAACACGGCAAAATTTGCACAGTGCCAGTGCTAACATACTGTACGATGCCAAACGCCACATTTTTCGCAGCGCATTCAATAAGTATGGTGACCTGTAAAAAGCGTCGACGCTTTCATGAGAAAAACTGCGCTCTCCGTAATAACTTCGAGCATGCGTTCCCGTATCAACGAGCCCTCAAGAAACGGCGATGCCTCACTGGTTCTCCTCCCAATGCGTGCATTACTTGATGTCAATCGGGCGCTCATAGCCAGACGTTGTCCCAGTCACACGCGCATCACCGTAAAGCTGCGTATCGCGACCGGCGTGCCAAAACATGCTCACTGCCGCAATGCTCCCAGTATAAATCAGTGCACTGGAAGGCGTGGTTTTTGCTACAGGATTCGTCATCTAGTGCCTTCCAGTGTGAAACGTGCATTTTTTTTTTTTTATGCGAAGCATATTACGAGAGCTCAACCCAGCTCCTCAGGCGCGGCGGTGTCGCCTTGAATACCACGTGACACCGTGACGTCACGACAGAGGAGAAGTGGCTTTGGCTCAACTCTTGCAAGACGGGCTGGGTGGGAATCGAACCAGGGTCTCCGGAGTGTGAGACGGAGACGCTACCACTGAGCCACGAGTACGATGCTTCAAAGCGGTACAAAAGCGCCTCTAGTGAATGCGGTGTTGCCTTAGAAACGAGCTGTTTCTAAGGCGTGCGTCGCTTGCTCAGGCGCACATTTCGTTGTCGCGCCGAACGCTGCGTTGTTCGACGCTCACCGCGTCCAATGCGGGGCGTCCAAGGCGAAGCAGAGTAACGCATGAGTTGTTTCTTCGTCTAGCCGAACCAAATATAGCCAAGCAACAGCAGTTCACCAAGCTAAACAGTGGTTCAACAACTAAAATAAAGGCTAGTATGCTTCGCATCCTGGGCTTAACCTTACCTAAGCCACAGCCATTTTTTTTTTGACACTGTATCGTACTGGGGACGCTGACGCTCGCTGTAAGTCACTGGAACGCCGGATAAGAGCTGGGCCTCACTGGACGAGACGCTGGTCTCACTGCCGTGACGCTGGGGCGCACTGGTTCTCGCTGCAATTCGCAGGCTCGCACTGGAAACGGCGCTGGTTGCGTTCGCGCCGCACTGGTTCCAGTACGCAAGGCGGATAGGCTCTGCTGAATATTAAATGCTTTATATAATTTCTTCGTTAGGTGCTGGTCGCTTGTCCTATATAACGCTATATCTTGGGGTCATAAATGTCTACTTCGTGTCGCAGCTTGGAATAAAGGGGCGTGAGCTGCCCTGTTCATGCATGCATATTTGACACTGAAGATCACTCTCGTTTCTGTGCATTTTCCCTTTTGACTGGGCGGACAGCTACATTCTTGAACGAAACCACGCAAGAGCAGAGGACGCCCCGTTTTTCAGTAGTATACGCAACCGATCACTGCGAGTTGTCGCCGTTGTCGGAGTGTTGTGGAGTCGACACAAAACCCAGAAGTCGTTCAGACGCGTTCGAACGGACCCCCGACTTCGAAGCCTGCCGCTGACTTATATTATCGCACCAATAACAAAGCTGAGGCGATTCGTGCGCTCCCACTTTCCCTAGTATACTAAAAAAACTTTCGAAAAAACTACTTCTTTCGAGGAACACGTATGGGTTTCCTTTGTAGCAATTGCTACGAACGGGATGCGTGATTTTCCCTTTATTCATTACTTCTCTCCACCTTGCGGGTTCCCGCACAACTACTACGTCAAACTCTTGCCTTTGCTTCGTGTTGTCGACAAATTCGACTAGCTCACATGGTAGAGCGGTTGCCCCGGAAAGGCGGTGGTCCCGCGTTCGGGTCCCGGACCAGGACGAATTTTTCTTCAACTACGAGGCTTTTCTTTCGAGGAACCCGTATGGGTTTCCTTTGTAGCAATTGCTACGAACGGGTGGATGTCTGATTTTCCCTTTATTCAAGGGATTGAATTGAATGGAGAGTAATATTTAAAGTACCAGTTTACAGTTTTTTTTTCATGTTAACATGCATGAAAGTACTCATGCGGTCGCACGTTTACTTGAAATGCAGTTTTTCAATGGCATGTAATATGTTATTTGACAGGAATAAATCGGCCGGCAGAGAGTTCCAATCATTTATTGTTCAAGGAAAGAAAGAATATTTAAAGTAATTTGTACTCGCGAAAATAGGGGTTATCTTGTCGGGGTGATAATTTCTGGTAGCTCTAGCTGGTAGCGGCTGGAGACAGGGTGAACGACCAAGTTGTAGTTCCCTTTTCTAAGGGCGGAAAAGCGATGTTAGACGTGCTACTTTTCTTCGGGATTCTAGGGTGGCAATATTATTTTCATTAAATAATTGAGAGGGGGAGTCATAACGTCCATAACAATTATATATGTAGCGGACGGCAAGCCTGTTTATGTTTTCCAGTTTTTAAATACAGTAAAAGCTCGTTAATTCGAACCGCAAGGGGAAGCCGCTTCAGTTCGAATTAACGAAAGTTCGAACTAACGAAAGTGAAGGAGGGCAACAGTAAACTGCGATTTGGAAGGAGTAGGGCATGTCAGAAATTTGGCGTGTCAGAAAGTGATGGCGTGTGCCGCGGGCACACGCCATCTTCAAGTCGAAGCTCTGGGTCCGACTGTGCCACACCACCGATGTCCACCGAAACGAACGTTAGCCGAGGCTTCACACCATCACAATGAATCGCGACAGCCGATACCTCCTAAGCTGAAAACAGAGATGCACAACCGATGAAGACTGCCGAGACAAAGACGCTGAACGTGTGAAGGTGGCGAAGGCCCTGATTCGTTGGTTCTTGATTGCAAGCGCAGCTGCGACGTACTTGATTCGCTGTGTTTTGGAGCTTGCCGTGCCATCTCCGCACAACATTAGCAGCTGTACAAGATTTGCAAAGCCTCCGAGATTCGCAATGGGCAAGAAGTCTCGGAGGTTACGTAGAACGGAGAGGCGGCAGCCGCTGCTGCCTTCTGGCTGACCCCGCGGCGGTTAGATTTTTTTCCGATTTTGCCTTCTCTCGCCGTTCTCTTCGTTTCGGAGGCAATACAGCCTTGTGTGTAGGCAGTAGGCGCGCTTCTCTGGCCGTGTGCCAGGCGAGCCTAGTTCGAATTATCCGTGAGGGAACCTTCTCGCGTTCGAATTAACGGACTTTTTTATACATAGACTTCTGTAGAGCTTGGCCGGACCAAATCGTACAGTTCGAATTATCCATAAATTCGAATTATTGAAGGTCGAATTAACGAGCTTTCACTGTATTTGTTTTCGTGAATGGGTCCCAGACGACGCAAGCATATTCTAATCGCGACCTTACGAGTGTGTTGAATGCCAATTGTTTCACGGATGGAGGAGAATGTTTCAGCTTGTGTCTCAGTAGGCCGCGTTTACGTCGAGCAGACGCACAAACATTATCAATGTGTTGCGACCAGGTTCGACGATTGTTGATGGTTACACCCAAATATTTAAAGGAGTCTGTTTCAGAGACCGCGGATTGATTGATAGTGTATTGATATGCTAGAGGGTGTTTGTTGGTAATGCGCATAAAAACCGTTTTTTCTTCATTGAGTTTTATTTCCCAGGTGTCGCACCAGTCAGAAATCGCAGTAAGATTTTACTCAGGGTCACTTGATCATTGGCATCTGTAATCTCTTTTTAAAGTAAGCAGTCGTCCGCGAAAAATTGAATACTCACACTATCGTTTATGCATGCTGTTATGTCGTTAATGTATATTAGGAAAAGTAGCGGTCCGAGCACGCTTCCCTGCGGCACTCCCGAATTCACGGGGAGACATCCAACATCGACGAATTGTCTGCGCTTCAGTAAAGCGGAAAGTTGGGCTAGTTGGTGAGTGAACTTCATATTTATATACCTGCACACCCTCAGGCGTCAAGGAAAGATTAAAGGCATTTTTAAAATATCATTTGCCCGCGCATACTTGGGCGTCAAAGATATGGCACCTATCTATCATGGTGTGCAATCCTATCGTAATTTGTTGCAACCCTAACAACCATTTTTACTAAACAATTTTTTTTCTTTTTTAGTGTACTTCCAAAAAGGCAACCTCACCATTGCTTAGGTGTACAGATGGCTGACTGATACAACCCTCTCCCCTCTTGTGAATATGAAAGGCTTCGATTATTTCCCTGGTTAGCTGATCCTTATGGTGTGATAAAACTGTGGTATCATTGTAAAGCGGCCAGCACCCATGTTGTGAGCAGTGCCCCTTAATGTGGGAATGAATGTTTCCCCTCAATGACCTTTCGTGCTCCAAAAGTCTTGTGTTTACACACCGACCCATTTGGCCGACGTATACTTTTCCACACTATATGGGCAAACAGTAGACTACAGATGACCTGCACTCGACAAGTTTTTCTTTATGCTTGACTGTGCACTTACGACCATTTATTTTTACTTTTGTTGAAACTCTACGATCCAGTCCAGCACATATTTTTCCGAGTTTGTTAGGCGCTGACAAAGTTCATTGCACGTATACACAAAATCTCCCAACAAGAAATTTAAATATACGTATAAGTATCCAATAAATGTACGTATCTAAGAAAAAGTCATGGTGTATAATGCGTCAAGCGAAGCAAATAAACATGTTTCGCAATCACAGACTCACACAATCCTAGATACCACCCCCATTCCACCCACTCCCCCCGATGTATCGCGCGCGATACATCGCTTGCTCTCCACGTTTCTCCTTTGCGCACACAAGACTGAGTCACCATCGTCGGCTCAGCCATTCCAGCCCACCCTTCCCTTATGCTTTCACTCGCACATACAGCATGCGGCACTCGGTAACGATGTTATCGCCCTTGGACTTTATACGAAACATGAGGGCGACGGTGCCAGCAGGAATGCGCTTGGAGTGTCCATATAATTGCTATCGCAATAATGCAATAAGAGTATCCGGCAACTGAAGCGTGCCGTGGCCCATTACTTTCCGCAAAGGAAGAAGTAACAAAATCGAACTTTCACCATGCAACAATTCGCTGCACCGCAACTACTCATTTATGGCACCCATAAATATTTCAAATGAAGGCATTGTTGGCCTCATTAACGAACTTAAAACCACATCTGCCTGTGGTATTGACAATATTAGGACTAAACTATTAAAAACACAGTATCTCATGTGTCATTCTGTATCATATCTTCAAGCAGTCCTTGTCGTCTGGTGTCTTGCCTGTTGACTAGAAGATTGCGAAGGTTGTCCCCATTTTTAAAACTGGAGATAGACATAAGCCTGAAAACTATCGCCCAACATCGCTAACATCTGTGTCATGCAAACTATTTGAACACAAAATCGCCTCGCACATTTACACGCACCTATAAAAAAAAATAACTTTTTTTTTAAAGAAACAGCATGGCTTCAGGAAAGGTCTACCTTGTGAAACACAGTTACTGGAGTTTACCGCCGATCTACACAGCAGTATGAACAACAGCCAACAAATAGACGCCATTTTCTTGGACTTCTCAAAAGCATTGGATCGCGTTGCCCATTGCCGGCTCATTTCTAAAATATCTCATCTAGGTATCGACTCACTAACCCTTTCTTGGCTTAGAAACTTTTTATCGCTTCGTCGCCAATTTACCGTTAACGATTGTCCTATCACTGAGGTCACCTCTGGTGTACCACAGGGGAGTGTGTTGGAGCCTCTGCTTATCCTAATATTTATTAACGACCCACCTTCGAACATTTCCTTTGGTATATGACTGTTTGTCGACGATTGCGTTGTTTACCAACCGATTAATTCCATTAACGATCATACCGCCTTGCAGCATGACCTTCACATTATTATTGACTGGTGTAACATATGGAAAATGTCTCTTAACCCTTCCACATGTAATAATATATCGTTCTCACGCAAGCGCACTAGCTCCATGTTCACATACACCATAAATAACACGAATCTGTCACGTACCACTACTTACAAATACCACGGTGTAAACCTCACTAGTAACCTTTCTTGGTCTTCGCATATCAGTACAATTTATGCAACTGCGCCTAAAACGCTTGGCTTTCTGAGGCGCAACTTGCAAAATTCATCTGCTGACGTGCGTAAATTTGCATATCTAACGTTCGTACGCCCGCAATTAGAATTTTCATCCGCTGTATGGTCACCACACCAAGAATATTTAATAGCCATGCTGGAACGCATCCAGAACAGAGCTGCCCGATATATAACTCGGAATTTTGATCGAAAGTATAACGCAGATCAAGCTCTATACTTCTTTACAGCTCCTATACATCCGCCGCAAGGTTGCTTTACTCTGCCTATTTCACAAATATGTTCATTCCGATAAGCCACGCATATTACCCCTCGAAACCCCCGCCCGTACGTCCTCAAGATGACAATCATTTTAGCTTCAAGCGCATTTTCGGTAAAACCACTGCTTTCAATTTATCTGCTGTACCTCGTGCCATATCCCACTGGAATGGTCTTCCCGATGATATCGTCTCGATAACTGATCGTAAAATATTTCGTGAACGCCTGTGCGTGCTTTTTACATAATCTCCTTCTTATATATCTGCTATGCTTCAGCATGCTGTGCTTTGTTTTGTTTTTTAGTTCAGCCACTGTACAGTTGTCTTACGTTTATTTTTGAGTTGTTTCCATTGTACTTCACAGTTCTTTGTTACATTGCCCCCCTTACTCAATGCCCGACAGGGCCTGTAAGGTGTTTTTAAATAAATAAATAAATAAATAAATAAATAAATAAATAAATAAAACAATGTATTTTTTTTCCTTGAAATTAAAAAAAAACCACCGAAAATATGTTGGCCGCAATTGAATGCCTACTTTGCGCACCTAATGTGGTTACCGAAGGAACATCGAAAAAAAACTTGAGACGCTTGGTCGCATACTGCTCGGTATCCTACACCGGCGAGCCAAGACTTTCCGGAGAGGTTGCCCTCAAGCTAACGCGATGCAATCCGTTGAGTCCCCTCCCACTGGGCCCTCCCGGCCGGGCTGCTCTGATGCTGCTGGGACGACCCTCTACCTTGCTCCCTCCTACCCTCTCTTTCTTTTAATCCCATCTCCCCCACCCTGCTAGCGCTGAGCCGTGCTCCCACATGGGTTGCAGAAGATAGTGTCAGCCTTTCCTCCTTTCCCACAAGAACCACTTCTCTCTCTCTCGCTCGTTGAGTCGCCACAGTGATGGCGGCGAGCGACCATTGTTTCTTTTATGCGAAGCATATTACGAGAACTCCACCCAGCTCCTCAGGCGCGGCGGTGTCGCCTTCAATACCACGTGACACCGTGACGTCACGACAGAGGAGAAACGGGGCTCCAACTCGCGCCGTCGCGGCGGTATATAAGCAGCTGCGCTTGCCTCTGCTAGACACTCACGAGGTGAGATGCCTCCTGGAGACAGAGCTGCACGTTGGAATGAGAAGCGAAGGTTGCGGCGTGCTACAGAGACTGTTTCTAGGTGGCTTTGCTACGGCGCAGCGACTACGCGCCCCGCATCGGACGCGGTGAGCGTCGAGCAACGCAGCGTTCGGCGCGACAACGAAATGTGCGCCTGAGCAAGCGACGCACGCCTGAGCCGACGCCGACGACACCGGCTTTTCTGCGACACGAGCTAAGTCGCGTTAAATTAAAGGCTAGTATGCTTCGCATCCTGGGCTTAAAGGGAAGCTGAAGAGTCTGTCGAATTCAATAAGACGCTCATATACGGATGCGGAAACCTTATAAACCATGTAGGTCAAATTTGTTGTTTTTTTTTTTTTTCAAACAGGAGCGACGTAATCGTCGGTTGAAATTGCGCTGTAGCTCCGCCCCCCGTCGAATGCCGCGCGTTGCTGCTGACGCTGACGATGCGAGCGGAGACCGGAAACCGCGGTGTTGTGACGTCAACTTTAGTGTTTTGCTCCTTCGCAGCCTGCGCGACCGTGCCTGACCGTGCTTGTTTCTGCGTGCGTGCCGTCGTAATCTGCTTCGATCGACCCTGCATTTCTTTGTTGGTGCGTCTGTGTGTATGTAGAGTGGTGGTCAACGTGCGCAGCATCAACTGATGTGGTGGGCCGATCATGCCGTCTTTCTGTGCAGCCTACGGTTGCAAGAACATCAGCGGCCGCGATGATGTTGTCTTCCATTGCTTCCCACAAGACAAGACGCTTTTAAGGAAGTGGGAGGCTGCTGTAAAGCGAAAGAATTTCAAGCCCTCAAGAACAACACTGCTGTGCTCCAACCACTTCCGTGACGACGATTATCACCAGAATTTCCACCAGCAGGCTTTCTAAACGCAGCGCGAAAGATCGGAGCAACGAAAACAAAGACGGCACGAGTTCGGACTGACTGATGATAACTGGTGTTGGAAGGCTTTATGAATACACGAACTCGCCCAAACCTGGATTTTGATTTACTGCGAGCTCCTTCATGTTAGCACGCTGAACGGAAGGTGCATGTTTATTTCCCGCCCTCGACGCAGGTTTCGTCGCAAAGCGCCGCGAATTTTCTATTTGCACGTGTGTTGTAAAACAGCCTGCACGCAGCTACCATAACGCAGTGCAAATGTAGAGTTTGCATGTGCTGGAAAGCCGGCGCACAGGACGCTACACTCCCCCCGTCTCTCGCGCACAGCGAGAAACCGACCGTCTCACGTAGCCGACGGAATTCGCCGCCTTTACGACTTCGGTTACGAGTAGTGTGCGGATGGCGCACAGATGGTCACTACACGTACTGCATGAACCGGGAAGCTTTTCACGTGTTTGAACCGTCTTTGTAGGTTGCCGACAGCTTTGGACAGCGCACAAATGCCGACGATCGCATCCCCGCTTACGTTCCACGAGGAGGCATGCAGGAACACAACACTGCAGTTGCTTGACCGGAAACGAGCTCACTAGATCGGCGAAAGATCGGCGAGATTACTAGATCGCTTTGCAAAAACGTACTCACCAAAGAGCATTTCCAACACGAGGAGATCCCAAGACTTTCGTTCGCTTTCGCTTTCGTTCTCGTCGAAAGCACTGCTCGCACCAGCATCGTTTGCTTCTTCGAGAGGCCGGCTCTTTGCAATCGGCTCGTACATGTAGGGAGCAACGCCGAACTCTTCAGAAAAACGTAGTCTCTCTAAATTTTCAATTACCTCTTAATTTTCCATTACGGCACCAAACTACCTGGCACCGCGCTTCATGTGGAGCGGCAGCGGTCGGTCGCTAAAGTTGACGTCACGGGTCGCCCGACCAATCACAGGCGGAAACGAGACGCGCGAGCTGGGCGTGTCCGCTGCTGCACTTTTCATCGAAATAAAATATATTTGCGCTTTCTTTCGCTCAATTTCGATACTATATTCGAATTCGGAGGGTCGAAAACTATTATGTACACATGTTCACTCATTTTTTCTGGAAAACCTTTCAGCTTCCCTTTAACCTTAGCTAAGCCACAGCCAGTTTTTTCTCGTCTGCTAGCCAGAAAGCGTCTAAAACTCTGCCAGGCGGAAATCCACTCGGCCAGAGCAAACCGAACACGTACCGAAGTGCGCCGCGCGGTGGTCAGGGCAACACAAGAAAAACGTATGCGCTCTGGCTGGCACTGGCAGCCCGCGGGTAGGGTAGCAAGACCAAAAACATTGCAGACGCTCAATGTGTCCTCGCGAATAAAAGTCAAAGTAGAAAAAATAATTAAGAGCGTAGTTACCTTGGCTGGCTTTAGTGTCTTGACATGGATGCTTTGGAATATAGGCGAAAAACATTTTTGATATTTTTTATGTGACATGACGGCACAAATCAACCACCACAACGCTTCGTCTAGTCGGACCTGGCTGCGTGCTTTGTCAATTTGTCCAATAGTGTGTTGATTTGGCTTGTCTCGTTGTATGTTCCAATGCAATACTTTAGAAAAGTCAATGTACCTTTGGCGTCAAATGTTTATAACAGAATTAGACCCAAAAAGTTCCGCAATTGAAAACCTAAAGCACTACTTTGGAAATGTCAATGCACCTTTCACATCAAAAGTTTATGATTTATACCCATAAAGTTTCGGAATTGATATCCATGCGCTCCGCAGATTCCGCGGCCACCGCGAGATGCCGCGGTGAGCCCATTTGTCATCAAAACGCCATTGAAACTTTGTGCTCGGATGGGGCTGCTTGCGTTATGTGACTCCCGGTGCATGGGCGTTGCCACGAAATCCAGCCCGAGTTTGCAATTTTCGCGGTGAAATGTCTTTTCGAGCATGAAAATGACATTCTAGACAAATCCAGAATTATTTCCGGCGCCGGGGGTTGCTTTGGTCGGCGGTGATATATATATATATATACGCCCCTGATATATATATATATATATATATATATATATATATATATATATATATATATATATATATATATATATATATATGTAGTAATTAATGACATTGTAAGCGTGGCGTAATCGTCTGTATCTTTGAAATTATTCGCTGCTGACTACACAACTTTTTCACCTCTCAATGCTGTGAGCGAACAAATGGCTCTGTATAACACTTTGAATAACGTGACCGATTGGCGCAATAAATGAGAAATGGTAATTAGCTACCCAAAAACTGTGCATTAATTACCACTAAGAAACTTGGCTTTACCTGCCATATGGATAACAACCCCATTGAAGAGGTGCAAATATCGAGGTCTGACATTAGCAACCAATTTTAACTGGACGACCCATATAGCCAACATATGCCCTCAGCACGAAAAAAAGTTACGCCTTTTAAAACATAAGTTGACGGCCTACAAAACTTTTATAAGACATCTTTAGAAAACGACAGTACTGTTTGGGACGCTTCTACTCGCAAAAATAAAGAAAGACTCGAAAAAACAAATGTTAGCTGTTCGTTACGTCTACAAACGGTTCGAACGACTTGACTCACCCCCGCGGCTACGCTACAGTAGAAGGAAATCTGCACGCCCTAACTTTTTAACTTCTCTCTACTGTGGAAAACACAACTAGGCGATTACTTAAGAGGAAGCTTTAGCTCGGGTGCTCCTATCTAAATACATGTAAAAGGAGAATTCGTTTTTCTAGGCAACCACTGCACCAAATTTGACGGGGTTTGCTGCATTTAAAAGAAAAACTAAAAATCTAGTGACTGTTGGTTTCGAATTTTCGATTTAGGTCGTCAATTTTTTACGAAAATTTGGCAAAAATCGCAAATTTTCAGAAAACGAAACTATCAAGTTTACAACTCCGTAACTCAGCAAGAAAAAATGATATCGCAATTCTGTGAATTGTACCTGATAGCACATCTAAAGCGGACAAAATTGCTATGTTACACATGAACCTCAAAAAATTGAGAAATGTGTAATTACAACTTTTGCAGAACCCTCGTAAACAACGTAACAAATTCACGTAAGATGTAAACTGACATAACAAATTTGTCCGCTTTAAATGGTCTAATGGATGCCGTTTACAGAATCGCGATATCTATTCTTGATGCAGAGCTATTAGTTTGTAAACTTCGTGCTTCTATTTTTTTCAAACGTCTGAATTTTTGAAAATCCTTTTAACAAAATTCAAGCCCTAAATCAAAATTCCACTTCCAACAGTCACTAGAATTTAACTTTTTCTCTCAAATGCAACAAATTTCATTAAAATCGGTCCAGGGGTTATCTCAGAAAAACGTTTTTGCGTTTTTACATGTATTTGAATAGGCCGCGTCGGAGTTGGGCCCGAGCTAAAGCTTCCTCTTAAGAGAAACATAGCGGTGGAGCCTGGCGTCACCCCAATACATTCAAGCCTGTATTGGCGAGAACTCATTCTTCCCGCGAACGATTACGCCGTGGAACTCGTTGCCACCCACTTGGTTACCACGTCTTTCTTCCTATGTCTTTTTGCACCACCATCTCCTGCCTTTGCCAGCAGTATTGCACGAAATAAAAACGAAAACAAAGATTACGCCGCTAAGCAGACGCGTAGTGAGACACAAACGACATATACGGGGCGCCCGTATCTATCGTTTGTGTCGTCTGCTTAGCGCCGTAACCTTCTTCCTTAATACATGAACCAACTAGCTTAGCAATAGTTTCGTTAAAAGATAAGAAAATAGCCACCCACAAGGATGATATACTGGTTTAATATACAGACAAATATCGCCCTGTAGTGTTTCTACGGCACATTTTTATTTCCAAATCCTCTAGAAGGAATTCACGAGAGCGCCGTTAGCGAACGCCTCTCCAGGTGCCCAGCCACGTGTGCCTCACCTGACAACGCTGCGCAACGGGTGTCGACGCGGCCGCGGCTGGCCGCCCAGTGCCGCCCGCACGGCGTGCTGCCACAGCCTGCGGAACAGCTCCGGCGGCGGAGCTCGCTCGCAGGACGACAGGCAGGCACGGAAGGCGCACAGCAGCTCGGGCGGGGGACGGCGAGGCATCCTCGCAGCAGCAGCAACAACAACAACAACGACGACGACAACAATGCAAAAATGGAAGACAGGCGTGGAAGACTTGGTTGCAGTGGCCCGGCGACTGGCTACATGGTGCCAGGCCCGGCTGGAAGACGCTCGCTCACGTCATGCCGACGGCGGCGGCGACGCCGCATGGCCGCAATGGTGGCCGCGCGCACCCGGCGGGGAAGCCGACCGCACCGGGGGAGGAGGGAGGCCACTCGGCGAGACCCTAACCAGCCAATTCCGAGACACGCGAGCAGCATCCACCGCGCATGCGCTTTCCGCCGCGCCCGCTCCGAATCAATGCCACGCGAGCGCTGCTGCTCTCTTTTGACGCGACGCGTTCTTTGACTGCGATCTGCCTCAGTGGTTCCTCGCAGCAGAGCCAAAGCTGCGAGCGCACGTTCTTGCGCAGCGCCGTAGGTGTGACACTAAATGGCCTCGACAAGTGGTCGGCAGGTGCGTACTTGGAAGCCAGATCGAAGACGCGCTTTACTGCTGCGGTTTTGCTTCGTTTCCAAATATTTATTCAGGCCATTCCATACTGCAAGCAGAATTCTCCACTTTTTCGAATGAAAACGTGCAAGGAACAAGAAAAATTTAATGGAACGTTAGTTTCACTTAAAAACGACCAACTAATTGCTTTGAAAGTGGCTAAATTCATACGTGTAGCCGGCGCAGCTACAACACCGCGAAGGACTCCCTCCTACTTCGTCTTTTGGAGACCTGCTTCTGTGGTACAAGCTACGACTCGAAAGTCGGCGTTCGACGTGCTCGAAATAGTGTGCAAGGAGTGCGGTAAACATGCACCAACTCCAATGAAGAAGGCAGCTGCGCTGACGCAGTGGCGGATCGAACCACTCATTTCGGAAGGGGGGAGGCAGTTGGTCGAACTGAGAACGGCGGCGGTAGTCTCTTTTATTACGATAGCAATTATATGGACATTCCAGGCGCATGTCTGCCGTCGCCGTCACTGTGAGGTTCCGTATTAGCCCCGAGAATTAGGAGTGGCGCCCTCTCGCGAGTGACGTCACGGCCAGGACGCCGCTCGCTCCGGCTCGCTCGGCTGCCGCGCGCGCTCGTTCCCTTCGTGTATGCTTGCGGTATGGGTGGCTCGAGCCGTACGTATTGAAGAATACGTCGGCTTCTTTCAGCTGCCATACCTTAACCACAGTTTCTTCTTCAAAAGCGTGTGAGTCGAGAAACTTTGCGGCTTGGATATCGCAAGCTAAGTAGCGTTAAAGGGGTCTGCTAGGTTTTGCAATGCATATATGCGCCGTGTCTATCGGTAAATGTTGACTAAAAAAAGAATATCTGCAAATTCAACGCGCGAAGTTGTGTATGATGCTTCGCTAAACATTTAACATTCCTTTAGTATTTAGCTATGAGAGGCATTGCATTTTACGTGGAAGAAAAATTTGGTAATTGGCGTCAACATGTTATCTGATTTTAGAAAGACACTGCCCAGCGAAGCTCTCATCATGATTCCTATTACTGTGGTGTGTTGTTCTCTTCAAATATGGCCATTCATTAATGCGTAAAAAAATAGGCGCGCATTTCTTATGAAAAAGTTTGCTGCTACTTTCATCCCCCTCTGAAACAGGCCTCCAAAAAACGAATTGCTCATGGCTACTAACACGACGGCGCGTCATGCAGAGTATTTACATAGTTAATTCACAAACGGCATAGTAGCAATCACCTGAGAGAAAAGTTTCGTTGTTAAGATCGAGAGCCACTCAATTGAAAGTGATGACATGTTTCATAGTGGCCCTCAGTAGCCTTTATCGACAATATGGCACACCCCTGATCACATAACGGTAGCAATCGACTGTCCGTATGGCGAGGCACGCTATGTTCGCGAAACCCATCAGTTCACTACAACTTCGAATTAAAACCATAAAGCATGTTTTTTACAGCGCCAACTGGAATGGCTAAAGTATTCTCGAGCTACTACACCGCAGCTTAGATTTCCTGTATACAAAAGGAAAATTCAAGCACCTTCTGTCTCACCATGTCTCAATCCTGCGTTATTCAATTATACAAACGGATAACTATTCGCTTCGTCGGTACATAAAAGAGAGCCTTGCAGGCAAATTAAGTTTGCTCCAATCCAATCGCAAACATTCATAAAGAAAGCACCACAAGCCTTGCATATACTTTCACTTGATTTCTGACCCTCCACCGGGGGAATTTCGATATCTTCAATATGTCCCATACTACTAATCATTGACGCTTCGACTTATTTCTGGCTGCAGCTATGCGGTCCAGCAGGCATACTTCACTAAAAAAATTGGGCCGAGCAGCCTGTGTCAGTTCGCCAAACAGATTCGTCATGTACATTCCTCAAGCAGCAAGCACCAGTAAATTTCTCAAGTGAGTTTGATTTGGTTTATTAATTTCCATTTACACACACACATGTACAGAGGAGTGGTAAGTGGAGGTGGATGAGGGAAAAAAGTCGCACAGACGAGGCTAGAGGTAACCTCACCCTCTTAGGTACAATATGGCTGCATGGGGTAACACATCAAGCGCCATATAAATTACATTCATATAGTGGCCATAAAACATTGCAGTTATACAATATATGAAAGAACAGTGAAATATTTCCACAATAACAATGCAAAACACACTGCGGCATTGAAATAAATAAATGATATACACTTGGTAATATAGACAAAAAAAGAGGAACATAACCTACATTATTAATCATTAACAAACGCGCCCTAAAGAGGTGAGTTGAACGTGTAACACGGAAAAGGAAATATATATTGTAAATAGCTGTAAGCCTTCATTAACTTTACTTCAAATTTCCGCCGCTTAAAAAAAATAAACACGTGAAGAACCGCCTATTGCTGACAGGCAGTTAAAGAAGCAAGTGAGGCGTGTAGAATCTAAGCTCCAGTATTAGTTAAGTCCCCGTGCTACTGCCGAGCGTTTCTGTGAGGAAATGCAAAAATTCGATATTATACCATGAACTACACGTCGTGAGCAAACCTATTTTAGCAGAATAAAATCAACGTAACTGCTGTAGAAGTCATATATAGCCAGCTTTGTGACATACTTGTTGCACCGCGGCAGGTATGGTATCATAACTGGATTCCTGTAGGCTATGCTTTTGTGATTGTCTATCCGCGCATGAAAAACCCGCAATGGGCTGGTCTGCGTCGCTTCGGCTGGCACTGTAGCGTTGCCTTCGAGAGCTGCATTGTTGTCTAAGAAATTAGCTCTTTGAATAAATGTTCGCAAAGGAAGACGTCGTAAAAATATATTTGGGACGACCACCATAAGTATACAAGCAGAGAGAACGAGGGCGAACAAACGAAAACACCGCAGAAAGCGCCCGGACAACGCCCGAACTGTAGCAGACGACAGGCGCGAGTCCGTGCCCTGACGTCACGCGAGCGGCGCTCGCAGCGCCGCTCGTGTTCGTTGTCGGGGCTAATAGAGTTCAAGGGCGATAACATCGTCGCCGCGCTCCGTGTGCGAGTGAAAGCGTGCGAGGGTGATCGCGGCGAAATCTCGCGTACGCAAGCGAGGAAAGCTCGAAGGAAGCGCGCCATCTTCTGTCGCGCGCAAGGGCGAGGGTAGGCGCGTTCTCAGGGTGTCGACCAAGCTCACATTTCCAGATTCTCCGAGTCTTCCAGATTCTCCTTGAGGCTTTGCAAAATTCCCTGGGTGATGCACAACTATCTTATATCAAGGCGGGCTGAAACCACATCGCATATAATATTGACCGCAAATAAAGACGGGGACAGCGAAGAGAACACAAAAACAACACGGGCGGTACATGCTTCAGAACTTCAGTTTGGCCTAGTTGGTGTTTACTGCATAACCATATCACCCGATGCTGTCACTCTTTAGTAAGCAGAGAAAAAAATTAAAAAGACGACTTAATCCAATTTGAATACTAAGGAGTAGTGTTTATGTCACTCAAAAAGAGAATAGAATGCACAGCAAATAAAATGTCTTCGAAAAAGATTGCAAATCGACTCGGACATTCTCAAATAAGAATAAAAAGGAGATGCATACAGAGGCAAATATTTTCGAATATGAGCTATTTATATGAACTTATAGCAAGCTCAGTGGTATGAGGCCCGAACTTTGTCACAAATGAGATTCTCTCTCAACAGCTCCTAAGTCAACCTCAACTGTCCTGACATATTCTCAGCACGCGCACGACGCCTCAGTGTTGTGTTTCACTGCTTTAAAGAGATTATTTTGGCTTGGATGAGGGACACCTCCATCTCGGCATCAGCCAACACTTTGCTCTTTGAGCTCAAGCTCCATCAAAACGGCGGCAGCACGCTTCCTTTCTCGTTCATTCCTCAATGCGTAGGTCCTTTCTGTTCCTGTCCTCCTTCCGCCACTCGTCTTCACCCCACGGACCATTTGGAGCATCTTCTTGCTCAGTTGCACAGTCCACGTCCGATTTTTCGAACTCCATCGGGGCCGCGAAAACGTCCGAAAGATCGGCCAGTTGGAAAAAATAAATGCATGTCATTTACTGCCCTTAAGGGCTCAAACCGCCGCAGGCACATTCGAAAACGCTCTGAGGGCCTGCCGTACACGTATTATGCATATCGGTGCTCGTACTATGACAGGAAATCCCGTGGCAATAGCCCCTTCCCACGCTTGTTATGCTTCACTGCAATACAATACTTTTGCGCATGCTTCCCCAAGTAACATTTCTAACATTTCTGTACAGAGGCAAAGCTTACTTTTGGGAACCGGCATTATGCAACGCACCGTGCTTTCCAAGCTTCTAAGCCAATCGCGAGGACCACAAAGGCGGAGTCCGTGCCAATGATGACAGTCAGCGAATTCTTTCATTAAACAAAAACGGCACCCAACGGCGAGAAGCTTCATAGGGAGCATCGAAGCAGCTAGGCCTAGCGTTGCCGCAGTGGTGGCTACGGCTGCCAGCGGATCTGCGTGCGAGAGCGCCGGTTCGAGGCGGCGAGGTAATCAAAATGTCAGCGGTGGTGGCTTTGATTAATACCGTTTTGGACCTAGGGTCACGGTAAAACGTCCGGAAAATCGGACGGCGAAGAGTTCCTGCGTCCAAAATTTCAGACGTTCTGATACATTGACCCTATGGGGTACGTGGTGGTGCCGCGAAGCCAGGCACGTACCCAAGGGGGGGGGCCCAAGGGGGGCCCGCCCTCTCCCCCCCCCCGTAATTAAATGGCATAACCCCCCCCCCGCCCACGCCACTAATCCTCACATGCATTCCTGAAGCACTGCCAAATCAACGTTAAGACTTCACAGCTATTTCATGATCAACCTTTTACTGCCTTTTTCACTCCTTTTATATGACTGTATTTATCGTCATCTCCTGGGGTGTGAATGCCAGTTTTCTCATCGATTCGGTGCCCGCGTGATTAACTCGAGATGCATTCAGTTGTTACCATCTATTCAACGGTCACGCGCATGGCTGTTGCTTCATTAGTTCAACCTTCTTTCTTTAGACTGATCCAGGGACCAGGAAAGGGATTCGGTTCGTAGTCAGCTGGTCTCTATGCTTGAAGAACGAGTTGCAGCCGGAGAAAATGCCAGTTGAGTTTAACTTTTCTTTTGCTTCATTATTTCCTCGAGTGGCGGTTCACCGCGATGCTTGCAGATCGTCGGAACCATATACCCTCGTTATGGGTTAAATAAAGTGCAAATTAAAATAATGCTAAACAGCATCCATCATCAAACCCTGCAATAACCCTTAAACCCATAAGCAATATGACTGTCACGCGTTACCTCGTCTGGTTTTTCCTTAATTGTACAGCACTTTTTGTGCAAAATTGGCAACTGGAAACAAGAGTCGCAAGGAGCTGAGAAATTATGCCACGGCAACAGCCAAACAGGAAGGAAAAGTGAAAATTAACAAACTTAACCATTGTTTGTGAAAATATTTATGGATCAACATCTTTTTCCTGACTTCCTTGTCTGTCTACCTGCAGCAAAATTTACTGAGAGCTGTAAGGATGAGATGCTCCGGCTGTTCCACAATGAACACAGCGGGCTGCAATTTACGTTCGAACTGCCGCACAAGGATTGCCTTCAATTTCTAGACTTGAAATTAACATTTGACAACCAGCACACACGCTGGACCTACAAGACTAGAAGTGAAAAAAAAAATTCTGCTATATGACTCGGGGCACAGAAAAATAGTGAAGAGAAGCGTTGCTACTGCGTGCCTGCTGGAGGCTACAAGGAAGCCATGCGAACACACTGTTGAAGATTGTGTTCAGCTGCAGATCAAGCGCTTCAAGATGAGTAAATACCCGCACCATTTCATAGCTTCCATCATGAATGCTTTGCTTCAAAGAAGTCCTGGTGAGCAAGGTCCCAAGGAAGATGCGAGGGGCAAACCTTTCATAACCATGCCCTACATGCACATTGTTTCACATCGACTGAAGAAAGTAACTGGTAGGTATGGCATACGAGTGGTTCTCACAGCACCACAAAAGCTAAAGGGATTGTGCGCAAAAGTAAATGGAATGACCAGAGAAAGGAACACCTAGAATGCATGCACTATAAACGACGACAAAGGATTTATTGAATGCGCAACGGGAGTGGTCTACAAGATACCTTGGTCATGCAGGGCTAATTACATGGGCCAAACAGGCAGGTGCATAAATTACAAACTGCGTAAACATCATTAGAACTGCTGCCTGATACAAGCGCCATGGCACAAAGCCACTCATTGCACTTCACGCAAGTGCAAGGCTATCTTGCACAAGATGGTGATTCTGCTGAAAAGTAGGTAGCAAAGAAAAAGAAGTCGTGGAAGCATACAACATCAAGATGAACCCACAGGGTTCATGTATCAGCGCACCATCTATCTTACTCAGCAATAAAGAGATTAGCATAATCACTGACAATAGAGGACGTAGGTAGACCGGGAAGAGCACCCCTGCGCATGCGTATAGCTTCGTTTTCGGTAGAATAAACCAGTTGATAGTTTGACGCTCAAATGTCGTGTGTTGTTTTCTCGCTCAAGTCCTGTCCCTTTGTCGCTCTGCGTAACAGTGTTAAGAATCACGAGGCAGATGGAGTAGCCAGCCAGCCGCTGGGCTTCGGGACCAGAACCCGATGAGCTCTTGCAGCCTGGCATTGTCTGCTTCCGTGCTGCTACACAAGCTTCTCCCAGCACTTTTTGATTTTTTTCTCATTCTTCGCGTGTTATTTCACAATTGGCTGAATTAGTTTTTTTGTCATTTCCAGTCTTCTTTCTTATTCTGTTCCCCATATGCCAGCATCAGCGCCTCTTCATCGTCACATCATTTCGGCTAAGCACCGCGCAGCACCATGGACACCACGCACCACATGACAGTGACCATAGCACCTGGCTGATCAAGGCAGGCCCAATTTTTGTGTTCTTAAGATGACAGGGTGACTGGAAGCACTGACCGCACTCGTGTTGTCATCTTTAGAACACCTGGCAATGGGAGCACACCGCACAATGTCGGGTCGTAACCATTCACATTCAAAACTAGTGCTATCAGGAAGACCACAAGGCTCAGTGCTGGGACCATCATTTGTCTCAATTTTTTACCCATTGTGCAGGAGGTTCGATTTAAAAGTAGCTGCTCACAATTCCATTTGTGGTCCTGCTGATCAGGCTCAGTTTTAATTTGTTCTTTGTTGGCGTAATACTTGGCACATGAAAATGGGTAGGTCTGTTGCTATGACTGTGACACAGAAACAGAACGCCTTACCTTATTCTGTAATAGGCATGTATTGCAGCAAGCTAAAAATATTTAAGGGCACCCATCAGCTCTGACTATAAGTGGAAGAAGAAAATAAAGCCAAGTAGAAGCTTGGTTAGTGAATAAAATTTTCACTTTAGCTAATTTGGTTGTAAATGAGTACTAATAACAGAGACGAGTGCAAAAGATTAAGGAGCAAAGGTGCAGCCTAGGCATAAAGGCTGGAATCAAATGGCACTGCCTATGTGTGCCCACTTGACCAGTGTCATGCATTATTACAATTTCACATTGCATGGTTGTGCAAGAAGAAATTACATTTTTTTGACGATGCCATGGTCTCTAGACTTTTGCAACTGACTGTACATAGTACTAAACAATCTTGAGAATGCTACAGAGCTAGAAATTTACATATTTGCAACCTCTAAATCGCAGGCAATGCATGTCCCTAGTAGTCAGTGGATATGGTGTAAATGCTGGCATGTTGCCTCAGAGGTTCATCAGTGCAGTGTGGGCACTGTCTAAAATCTCTGAGGTCATGCCAAGGAGTCGCACATTCTGGCTCGTGCATTACTTACGGCAAACGGTTGTGCAACGGCATTTTATTGCTTTACTGCACAAGAAATGTATCATTTGCAAGCTTTTTCGTGACGCATCCACTAGGACTTGAAACGCAACATTTTGCACAGAGGCAGCTCTACATCAACATTACCTGAAACTAGGTCGTCTATGGGGCCCAAGATGTTGTAGTTGGCCCTTAATGTGGCGATACAAGTGCAAGAAACATTCCGGGCAGGTTAGGCACACACAGGCAATGTTTTAGAGTGTGTGGTTTTTTACTACAGGCAACTGAAATGTTTAATGCAAGTGCCTGAAAACAACAGCTTTGCTGAAAATTGGGCTGCGATTCTGCAAGGTCTTGAAAGTCTGCCACCTTTTGTGTAACTGCTCTTGCCTAAGATCAGAAGCTGGCGGTAACTCTGAAATACTAATTACTGGGACATTTGCAGTGGTTGTGTACCAAGCAAGGCTTACATGGAGCGGCCCGCCTCGTCTTTGGGAGCTGGGAAATCGAGCAGGTGGCCTTGCTGCTGCAGCAGGTCACGCAGCTCATCCACCTTTGCAGCTATCTCGTTCGGCTCGTAGCTGCAAGAGATACAAGTGGTTGTCAGTCTTGATAAATTTTTTCAGTGAGTGGCAATATTTTCACACGTACAGACGTCAAAGAAAATTGCAGCTGAAACAGACGTAACGACAATGACATGATATTGATAATAAATTATAATAATAAATGATAATGATATAAAGACAGCTGGGTGGAAACCGAGACATAAAGGCAGCAGCATCATGTGAGAAGCGACATGCACGTGTGGGTTAGACTAGCTGTAGTTAATGTGATTGTTTCAGAACACTTCGCTGAGCTGCTTACGATAAGCAACAACATCAAGGGATGGGGGAGGACAGATTACAAATCCAACAAGTGCTTGTCTCACACTTTCGTAAAGAAAAAGAAGCAAAGTTGACCGTCGACTGCATCGTCTCTCTCGCACTCTGTCGTTAAAATTTGCACACACATGCTCAATGCTGTACTTCCATGCGCAGAGATAGCTTGAAGGCCAGAAAGCTTTAACCCTTTTCCTAGCACGCAAAAGAAAAAAAATGTTACCGAATTTACCGGAAATTTTTTTCTCCCTAAATTTGTGGAGCTTTTCTTTTTTTCCTGAATAAAACGGCCCAATTGTTTAAATTCAGTGGGGCTCCTTTATTTCACAAATTGCGTAAAAAGATTGTTTGAATATAGCCTCACTACATGGCCCTAGTGTCTTGCAAAAAAGTGTTTTGCAACTCGGTACACTATGAAAAAAGAGAATAAGAAGAAAAAGAACCTAAATGGTGCAAAATACATGCACATGAATAGCAGCTACTTTTCCGCAGCCCCTAAAGCAGTTAGTAGGTCATCTTCACATCGTAGACTTCGAAGCAGGGTGCGGCACAGAGGTCAACTCCACTCTGTTTAGACTCCTCAGATGAGAAAACATCACTATCCATTCCCGCGCAAAATTCTACAGAACTTTAGAATAAAAACAGGAACAGCGCAACACAGCACGAGCGAGTAAACAGGACAGAGCACTGTCCTGTTTAGAGAACAGAACTACAGATCTACAGAACTGTCGTCTAATGAGGAATTGTCAAAATACTCTGCTTTATGTATGCTTTCATTGCGTCGTTTTGAGGGGCCAGCCATGTTTTATGTGGGAGTATCAGAGGCGACAATATAACGAAAGGCGGGGCACAAATGGCACAACATGACGAGTGTGGCCATCTAGTATTAGAAATTGCAACTAGATGCAATAGGACAAGTATAGTCATCATAGGTTACATTGGTAAGAAATTTCATGACTACTATACTCGTCAATGGGAGGTAAATACTCATCAATGCATAGAAAATTTTAGTTGTACACTGGCAATTCTTACGTGTCCTCTAGGAAGCGTCCTACCACAAGAATTTTTCAAATAGGTTCATTATTAACAGAGACAGAAACACAAAGTGTCGCAAACCCATGATTTCAGGAGGTGAGCTTCACTACCAACACTGACTCTCGCCATATGCCCCGTCTAGCCTCCGCAAGCAAAACTTCCCTGCATTCTCTCATACCAGAGCTGGAGGATTACCTCATGTACATGTCACAGTCCCCGCCTTGTTGGTTTTTTGTTTGTATGTTTACTTGTTTTTTTCCTGTGCAACGTATTTCCAGTGATCGTCTCACGTGTGAGACTGAGCTGTTGCAATGTTTCGTTTCGCTCAGCGCACGATCTTGCGAGCTGTGCACGATAGCACCTGCATTGTTGTCCGGCTGCTTCTGCGAACTGGATTCCTTGATGTGCGCACGTTTAGACAGGCTGGTCCAGCTCGTGGATCCTTACTGCGATACACTGCATCGTCGCTGGTATCAGACTAGCAGTATGATAAGTCAGTGCCACATGAACTTGCACGCATGTTTGCAGCATGGATTTGGAAAACGCTTACCCAGAAGGAAACAAGCAGACTGGACAATTGCTCATCCAGCACACTTGAGATGCGCACAAGCACACTTGTTTCCTTTTGTGTAAGTGTTTTTCAAACCCACGCTGCAAACATGAATTCTAGATCCAGCAACCGACTAGGCCACCTTGCCACTTTGACTGCCACATGAACACTGAGGTAGACGTGAACGGATCAAACAACATGATTGTGTGTTGAAACACAGTAGAAAATGACAGTTTCGTAGGAACAAGCAAATGGAATGGAAGTACATCTCTTTTGCTACAATACAAATTTAAAGAAAAGACATGCAGACATTTGGTTTGTATGTTTTATTATTTATCTAAACTTTATTTCCTCTATTGAAGCAACAGATCAAGCAAATAACTGCTGTTGCCTTGAATAATTTTTAAAGTCATGTGTCCCTGTGGGTGACATTACAGCACTGCAAACTATGTAGGTGCACTTATGCGACTGATGCACACTCCAGCAGGGAGCGCCGTGCCCGCGAGGAGAAGGGCGCACGGCATTTGGCTCGAAATTTTAGCTGTTTATGCGGCGCATAATGGCGTAATATTTTGTAGACACAATCGTTAGCATGCATTGCATGCACTGTGCTTGTCAGCTCAATATGGCCAGATCTGGTGAGGGGCCCTTTGAGGGTGTGTTTGTTGCTAAAGCTCTGGAAAATGGGTACTTCATTCCCAAAGGTATGAATGGCAAGCCATTTGATGTATGCTAATGTATAAAGGAACATTTTCAACATAATTAGCAATGTCTGCATGATCGACAGCTGAATATAATTTGTCAGTTGTTTCATACAATAAGTTCAATTATTTGAATGAGGTGGAAGAATCATGCTGTCTTCTGCTTATGTTTTGTTTGTTCAGTTGACATAGTTGACAAGAGCTAATGTAATCGCTAATATATTTCTTCATACCGGGCTATGTAAATCTCATTTTGTAGTATGTTCACCACAAGCCGCCATGCCCTCCTGACTCTGGACCGTCGTGATAGAGGTCGAGAACTTTTGTTTTCAGTGTATCCGGTATGTGAAACTTTCCATCTAAATACATCAGCTGTTCTGTGCTTTCCCACATTTTAAGTGAGTTCACGCTTTCCTCATTCCCACAGTTACTAACAATGGGAGGTCAAGAAAGTGCATTAGCATCTGACAAGCCTTGTCCACTCCTGTGTGCCACCTCAAAACCAAACTGCTGAATTTCACTGATCCAGCGAGCAATCCGCCCTTTCAGTTGATTACTACTCAGCAAATGAGTAAGTGCCTGATGGTCAGTGAACAGTTTGAATTTCGTGCCTTTTAGGTACGATCGAATATACCTAATCGCTAGTGCAACAGCCAATGCCTCCTTTTCACTTGTGCTGTAGTTTTGTTCCAATTTTGTGAAAGCATAAGAGTATAAGAGTATATATAAGAGTATAACATCCAAGCACTTGTCTTCCTCTTTCGCTGCCACTTGTGCTTCTTTGTTGGTACAGTACACCACCTGCTCCGTAGTTCAATGCATCCGTTGTAAGTTCAAATGGAACAGTGAAGTCCGGTATTGTGAGGACCGGGTCTGATGATATGGCTAATGCCAAATCTCTGTGCGCCTTCTCACATTCTCACAAGAATTTATAGTCGCATCCCTTCACGACAAGGGCGTCGGTATTGTCACAGTCGGTAATGTGGGAAGCAAAGGACGCTGATAGTGGCCTTGCAGATGACGAAGAAGAGTTTAGTTTTAGCGCTTCTCTACGCTTGTTGGCTCCGCCATTAATAGTCATCTGTGAATAGACCATGCTTCCTCCTTCCCGAAACATCATTAGCCCTCTGGCCTTGATAAGAGATATTTGCTTTCGCCTATTCATCATATATTTTTCTCATCCCATCAAAGCTCTGTACCTGCACCGGTCTTCCTCTAATTATTTCGTCACTTTCAACAAGAGCCTTATTTATTACAGATACAGATGCACCACTATCAACCAATGCATCAACATTGTCTCCATTGATATTGAGTTTAACCCTTTGAAGGTTTTAGCCGTACATGTACGTCGGCGGTTTTCTGTCCCACAAGGTCTTTGCCGTACGGGTACGGTTTCGACCCTCCGTTTGAAATTTCGCGCCATAATGACGATGCACGCTCACTGGGAGGTGCTGCCACCTCTTAGGACTTACAAGAAGCGTTTGAAATTCGTGCTACCTTCTTGGGGAGATAAACATAACTGACTTCTAGCTTCAGCGCGTCGTCGCGCAGACTGCGGCAACACCCCTTTTGCGGTTTCGGTTTCGCCGCGTGATCGCAACGGAGGCGCGCGAAACGTAATTTTTCTCTTTGTCGGCACTCTCTTGCAGATGCTGTGGAAGTTGATTTCTATCTTGATTGGCGCTGCTCTTAGCTTGTTTATAACGCCGCTCGCGAGGTATTCTCGCTTTCAGCGGCAACGCGGTTTCGGTTCCGCTGCAACGGAGGCGCGCGAAACGTGATTTTTATCTTTGTCGGCACGCTATCGCAGGGGCGGCGGAAGTTGATTTCTATCTTGATTGGCACTGCTCTTAGCTCGTTTATCACCGCCGCTCATGAGGTATTCTCGCTCTCTGCGGCTGTTCGGGGACTCGTGTTTCAAGGATACCACACTCTGAAATACTATTGAACATTTTGCAGTTCTGAGTGATGCCGACACCAAAATACTGTTCCTAATTTTTTTTTACTATTTATTCCCGACTTTATACATCTTGGACATTCAAGATCCGCAATAAAATAATTTGACCCCCTGGGAAAGTTTTCTTCAAAACAATTCGACCCTCAAAGGGTTAATATAGACAAGGCTAAGGGCAGTTAGAAAAACAGTCTCAATTTTTGTCGTCAGGTGGGACTGGACACCCTCTTTTATTAGTTTTTTTGGTTGCACTTCCTCTGAATGAGAAACTACTGGTTCCGAGTCATTGCTGTTAGTAGACATTAAGTTGATGACTCGATTTCGGCCATGAGGATCTTCAAGCTCGCGAGACCTCCATGGAGCCCTTTCGAAAGTTTGATCTGTCCGACGCACATGTTGTGGTGTAAAATCAGTGCAGATGTTTCTGAAGCATCGCAACAGTTCTTTGATAGTTTTAGGCAACTTTACTTGCACCTGCCTCTGAAGTTCGTTGGATAAGCCATGAACAATCAGTGGCACTACTGTGGACTCTAGTAGTTCTGCATTTGCCATGAGAAGAAGCCACCTTTTCTCGTAAAAATATTCTAGGGGTTTCCCGAACTACATTTATAAAAAATAGCTCGGTCCCACCTTTCAACCGGGTTTTTGTCAAAAGCTGCCAAAAAGCTTGATGTCCAGCGTAATAGATGTCATACCACTTCTTGACAAGTCCGTTGAGAAACTGACGCATGTTCCTGATGCAATCACATGGTTCGCCCCAGTTCTCCTCACACGCTTGTTCATAGAACTGGATCCAAGTCTCTGGGATTGAGTTCTCTCCATCAATGAATTCAGGCTTTACCATCTGCTTGTTTTGTCATTGTTGGGCTTGAGTAATAGTCAGAAGATTTTCCATGAGTTGGTGCTGTCACTCGGCGTGTTGCTGCTGCAGGCAAAGCATTCCTAGCAGGCACGAGTCCATGGAAGAGTCGGTCTTGCTCGATGCAGTTCTTGCTGTCAGCTGCACCAGTGGCGTCATGATGTGTTCTTGAAGTTCGGAGTGCTTCATTCTTATCTTCACCGATGCCTGAACATCAATCTCCTGCAGCATCTTCCCAGCCTTTTGAGCGACGAACTCATGAAGTTTGGGAGTCGTGATGCTTTCAGGTAAATCATACTTGACGTCTTCATCCACTTCCCATGTTGAAAACTACAACTGATGTTGCAAGTCTCTGGCTATTCTCAGCGTTATCCACATAATAGAGGCTTCTATGCTGTCATAAACTGCGTCAATGTAACATCCCTATGATGGCCTGCAAATAGAAGAAGTTGAAACAAGATAAGGGGCAGGGGGAGAGAAGAGAATAAAGAAGTGCGATAGAACAAAATGGAGTCTGCGTTGTAAGGCTGCTAAGTACAGCTTTATTACATATTTTGGTGCAGCTGGCTTTATACCATTGTCACGTGGTAGTGACGGTTAAGAAGGCAGCAGAACAGCAATTAACGAAACGAGCATTTTATTGGGCGAACTTGTGCCCTCGAAAATAGGCTACACTCAAAGAGCAATGGTAGCGGCGAACCCGATCGGCGGTCATTGAAATTTGATCAACGGATCAAGCGCGACGGCTTTTATACATCAATCGTCGAATGTTCCAGACTAATCGCTGAGACCCACGTGCCTTCCACGAAGTTGTACATTATTTGCGTCGCGCACACATGCAATTAGATTGCACAAGGTTCGGTCACAGACAGTGGGTGGAACCAGCGATAACATTCCAGAAACTTTCGACACATGCAAGCGCGTCCTGCGCTGTGCGATAACATTTGTTAGGCGGTGAAACGTGTCGCCCGATGAAGACAAGTACACAGGTCAGTACCCCTCTCTTCTTAACCGTCACTACCCCGCACCTCCACCAGATGTCACGTGGTAGTGACGGTTAAGAAGGCAGCAGAACAGCGATTAACGAAACGAGCATTTTATTGGGAGACCTTGTGCCCTCAAAAACAGGCTACACTCAACGAACAACGGCAGCAGCGAACACGATCGGCAGTCATCGAAATCTGATCAACGTGTCAAGCGCGTCAGCTTTTATACATCAATCGTCTAATGTTCTAGACTAATTGCTGGGACCCACGCACCTTCCACAAAGTTCTACATTCTACATGCAATCAGATTACACAAGGTTCGGTCACAGACAGTGAATGGAACCAGCGATAACATTCCAGAAACTTCCGACACATACAAGCGTGTCTTGCGCTGTGCGATAACATTTGTTAGGCGGTGAAACGTGTCGCCCGATGAAGACAAGTACACGTGTGTGATGTGTGGTGCGCGACATGGTGCGGTGTTCGGGACGGTCAGGAGCAGACAACACTGAGTGCACGTGCGCCGAGGTGGAAGAAGGAAAACATCGTCGCCGAAGAGCGTTCGGCACGAGAACGTGCGGCGCATGAAAGACAACAAAAAGAAGAAACGCAACCAATTAGAAAAGACCACGGGGCGTCAGGCAGCCAATCCGAGAATGCCAAATTGGTCAGACCAGAAGAAAAGCGTGGTGCGCTGGCAGAACGGGAGGACACGCAGGGAGACACCGGGGAGACGCCGGGGAGACGCCAGGAGAGTCCCAGGAAGTGACGGCAGGAGGAGGTCAACCACCGGAGCAGGCGTTGAAGACGGGCCGTTGGGTTCCGGACCCAAGCCCACCAGGACTTCACCCGACCGGGGCCTCCTGCTAACCTGTTCCTGTGCGTCGCCCGTCTACCCGAGCGCGCCGTCAGCTCCTCAACACCGGTGAGCTTCTGTGCCAGTGGGCAGGACGAGAACAGTCGGGCTACGGGCCCGAGTTCTACGCCAGCTGCCCGGCCAGAACGCCGCCCCGTCTGTCGTGCCGCCTGCTGCCCGAGGCCGGCGCTCGAGCTTCTGCGCCAGTGGACGAAACAAGAGCAGTCGGGCTACGGGCCCGAGCTCTACACCCAGCTGCCCGGCCAGAACGTCGCCGCCATCTACTCCTGCCACCAAGCCGTGTGCTTTACCTCGCCTAGCCAGAGCTGGCGCGCTCCGGTCGCCCAGCTTACGCCGCGACCTATGGTGAGACCGGCGCCACTCCTTTCGCCAGCTTGTCGCCGCGTCGAGACTGTGACGCGTCCCCGCCCTCGTGGCAAGCCCGGACTCGCGCACTCGTTAACCTCATGCAAGCCCTATGTGTGTTCCTTGCCGCAATGTCTTCTTGAGTGTGTATTTTAGGCATGCTTTCTGTTTCCTTCTATTTAGTTTATGCTTCCTTTTAGCTTGATTAAAAGTCTTTGTGTGTGTGTTCAAACCAACGGCTTTGTCCTCAATTGGGTTCTCGGAGGCTCCGCCTAAGAGAACCAACCGAACCATTGAGTACACGAACCTTTGCCCCATATTAGGGTCATCATAACGTGTCACAATCCATGATGTGGGTAACCTTCTTTGTTCGGCCAGCCAAAGACAGCCTTGTCTTCACGAAGTACGCGTTTCATGGAGACCCGCCAGTCGTTCTTCCCGTCGATGCGACGACAGGTGAGCTCATGTGTATCGTTCTGCAGAAGGCATCTATGTCTTTGGACGAACTCTTAGAAAAAGGGTCCGTGAACGTAAACTTTCAAGTCTCCCTTTTCAACCGCCTTGTGATATCGCAAGTAGAGAAGTCAGTCGCATTGGAGCCAAGTAACCATTCAGATCTCTCCGTTATGCTTCAGGCGATTCAACTTCAACAAAAGCAAGTTTTACAGCAAAATGAAATGTTTCAGACTCTTGTCTCGCTCTGAGCCTCAAAGAAAGCGTTCCCACAGAGGCTGTGGAACCTGAACCCTTTGATGGTTTGTTGGGGAATTCAGAAGCTTGGATTGTGTTCTTTAACTACACCTGTCGACAAAATGGCTGGGACACAGATGCAAGAAGAGTGAAGCATATGCTCCTTTTTCTAAATGGCATCGCAAGAAAACGGTACGAGCTGCGTATCACGGGACATCAATGTGATGCATGGAGCACATGGAAGGGGAGCTTCATCTCATCATTCCATGGCAGCCCGCTCGAGTGATGGGAACAAGCTATATCTTATCGCTGTAGGTCTGGAGCAGTGCTCGAGTATTTCTCCGAAATGCGTCGACTACATCAACTTGCAGAGCCAGAACTTCCACATAAATCCGTTACACCACTCATAATACATGGCCTACCTCGGGAATTGTAACGACAAATTCAAGCTGCAGCACCAAAAACCATGGAGGCTTTGCTGGAGTCATTTCATGAGGTCACCTGCCATTGGATGGAGAGGACGACAAAGCAGCGTTGGGATGTCCAAGGGGCAGAAGCATCCAGAAACGGACGGTTTCATGAACGGTTACCAAAGAATGGCTACCAAGAGGGAAGTCACCATAAGTCGTTACATGCCGCAGAAAGAGAGTCGTTGCCTGAGGTACCTAGTTTGCCCAGATTGAAAAAGAAAAACGAATAAATGAGGGTTCCCAGTGTGACCCTATGACAAAAAACAAGACTGTTTCTTCGATTTCTGTGAGTTTGTTACATATAGAAATTGAGGTTAATGGACAACGTACAAGAGCACTTATAGACAGCGGAGCTTCTGTATCTATTCTTAAGAAAAGCAACGCAAACCCGCAAGATGTATTCCGAGGGAGATCAGTTCTTGTGCGTAGGTATGATGGAAGCAAGAGAGAGTATTGTGAATGAGCATGCCTGAAAGTAAAGTACCAATCTAAAGAGGCAGAAGTGGTTGCATTAGTTTTAGACAGTGTGGAGTATGACTTTCTCCTATCCCGTCCGGATGTGAAGTTGTTGAGACTGAATATTTATTGGGACGATACGGTGTCTGTTGATCAAGAGGCTGACCAAACACAGACAGGAAAGAAAGAAGACCACCAACGGATGCTGAAGAAAGACAGTGTAATCACTCAACTCTATCTCGAACTGGTATGCTAGGGAGGATATCCACCGGAAACAACAAAGTTCGAAGTTCCATTTCACCTGTCCGACAAAACAGTTGTGAGAAAAAAGCCATACCACTCGACAAGAGAAAAGAAGGCGTGGCTAAAAAAAGAGCTACAAAAGATGTTAGATGCTAATGTAATGCTAATAATGTCGGTCTCTCTCTTCGCTTCACCTATCACCATTGCTCCAAAGCAAGACAGTACCTGGCGGCTATGTACGGATTACAGAGCAGTAAATAACCAAACCCTGTTGATTCCTTTTCCAATGCCAAGGATTGACACCATCAAAAATGAAACCGAAGGCTGTACCTGTTTTTTTTTTTTTTTTGCATAGACTTGTGCAAGGGCTTTTGGCAGGTGCCACTGCAAGAAAACACCAAGCAATGCACCGCATTTACGACTTCATTTGGCACATACGAATATAATCACCTTCCTTTTGGGTGGAAAACTCACCTATTTGGTTTCAAAAGATGATGAACACAGTTTTGAATCCCTACATTGGACGCTTCTGCAATGTTTACATGGACAACATTATCATATACTCTAAAAATGAAAAGTTGCATGAGGAACACCTGGGTCATATTCTGGCAATGTTATCTGATGCTAAGCTAAAAATTAATTACAAGAAGAGTGAGTTCTTCAAAACTAAGGTGACATTTCTTGGCAGAGTTTTGGATGGAACAATGAAGAATATGAAACAAGAATGTCAGAGCATTCACGCAAGATTATGCTCTCAAAAGTCGCTGTCTGACAAACTGACTGGACAGAAGAATGTGGTGATGCCTACCGAGAATTGGTTTGAATAATATCTTCTGATCCTGTGTTGTGCTTACCAGACTTTGCGCTGCCCTTAGAATTGAATACCGATGCTTCCCAATATGGAACGGGAGCAGTCTTATATCAGAGAGACTCATCACCACCACCAAACACACAGCTTCATGTAGTTGGATACTACAGCTACACAATTAACAAAACTGAATTGAACTATACCCCAACAGAAAAAGAAGCTCTAGCCATTATAAAAGCCATCTCCTATTTCCGTTCATATTTGGAAGGTGCAAAGTTCAAGCTATATGCAGACCATGAAGCAGAAACGTACATATTGCAGATGGCCGAACTGAAAGGAAAGATAGCCCGTTGGGCAGGTGAACTGCAGCAATTTGATTTTGAAGTAGCTCATCGCCCGGGAGCTTTTATGAAGGACGTGAATGCAATGTCGCGATTAGCCATTATACTTCCAGCCAATCTTGAAGAGGCAAATGTTGCAAGGATATGGGAAGGAACCGAGGTTTTGCAACATACTAAACATGGACGAGTTGCCATTCTTACTTCTTTGGTTCCAAAAATATTGAAACTGTATCATGATAGCCCAGAATCAGGAGGCCATGATGGCTTTTGGAGAACACACATGAAATTGACAAAAAGGTTCTCATGGCCTCGTATGAAGCAAGAAACAAAACACTATGTTTTATCATGTCATAAATGCTAGTAAACATAAATGCCAGTAACAAAGTAAAATTTAAACAACCGACAAAAAAAAATGGTTATACCACAATATTCTAACACGTCATCTGAAGTTATTCATCTAGACTTCGCGGAACTACGAAAAAATTCTGAAAGAGTTAAGAAGACACAAGCCTTCCTGTTGTGCATTGATGAGTGCACCAGGATGATTGCAGCAAGACCTGGTAAAGAAGATGCTAACAGCATAATTTCATTTTTGAACAGGAAAATGTTTGACAATGTAAAAGTAATTGACAATGGACTTGCTTTCCGAAGTCGTCGGCTACAGCAATGGGCTGAAAAGCGTAACATCAAGTTACGGTTCACTGTGCCCTATCATCCAGCAGCAAATGGGTTGCCTGAAAGAACTATCAGGGACATCAAACAATACATTAGCATGTATCCAGCATTCCCAGGTGGTTGGAAATGTCTATATTCAAGTACCATTCCAGGAGGGATGCAAACAATGCTGGGAGAAATGAAGCAATCCTATGATGGCCTGCAAATAGAAGTTGAAACGTGACATGGGGCAGGGTGAGAAAAGAGAATAAAGAAGAAGTGCGATAGAACAAAATGGAGTCTGTGTTGTGAGGCTGCTAAGCACAGTTTTATTACAATAGAGACCTCAATCCTGTTATAGACTTTGCTAATGTAACATTCCACGACAAGTATGCACAGAACCAAAGCACAATCTCTCTATTTTTCTTCTTCTTCCCCCGTTTCCACCAGATTTGTCTTTTGCCATCTTGGCCCAATACATACATTTAAATAGATTGTGCTTGTGCATGCATGCTGTTCACGCTGGAAATTTTTTTTTTTTTAATGTGGAAGTTAGAAAATATGGATGAGGTAGTCACCACTGGTGCTTCTAATGTGCTTGCCCTTTTATTGTCATTATTTACAGAAATAAAGTGAAAGTATGAATTAAGAGCTGTGCACATCTGCACAGCGATGCAGTAAGCTTTTAGCCACAATAAAATGCTAAGTGAAAAGACAGAGGCAATTCAAAAGAAACCTCAGGTGATGTGGATGACAGAACTCTGATAATGACACTTTAGGGGGAGGGGGAGGCGTCGGCATCGCTGGTATGGGGCTCTGCCCACCTTAGCCCCCCTTGCCTCCCCTCCAGAAAACTTCAGAAGGGACTTGTGCCCCGGTTGGTTCGGATGGTTCGGAGCCCACCGCGCACCGTCACTGAGTTTCGTTCAGAGGCGACAACAATGGAAAGCAAGTTGCAACAGTGATCAAGGATGTACCACCGGGAGATGGACATTACCTCTGTAGACACAGTTCCAGCCGTCTTCGGAAACAGCGTGGAGGTCATACGAGAGCTCGTGCGATCTGTAGTGCGAGAAGAGTTTCAGAGGCTACAGCTTAACCAGAACACTCCAATGCCCTCTTCGCTGGCGGACCTGGTGCGTGAAAAGGTCAGACAGGTGGTTTGGGAACCACAGCTCAGTGCGCAGCCTCAAGCACCACTACTGCACCAACCGAACACCTCATATGCCGATGTGCTGCAGCAAACTCCCAGACATGCTGACGTCGCAGCCACTCCCTCTATGAATAGCTCGATGCCTTGAACTACGCTGCCACCACCTGAGAGAAGATTCAGGAAGGCTGATGTATGGCGCACTCCTGATTGAATACTCCTATGCTACCACTGTGGTGAAGCTGGCCACCTGTACAGAATGTGCCACTATTGCCAGGCAGGGCTTCGTGGTTCTCCGGTGAACGCACCTTGCCCTCGAAATGGTGAGCGTCCATTTGAAATCTAAGAGTACCTGTCCACTCATCAAAGCTCCCCATACGCCTACCAGCAACACCAACCTCGATCAACAGCGCCGTTATTTAATACTTATTACTCGGTAATAAGTAATGAGCTTGCCAGGAAACTGAAGAAAGTGCCCACTCCTTGGAAAGGGCCACAAGTTTGCACCGCAGGAGGACACACTGGCAAGTGCACGGCTAGAATAGGAATACGAGGCTTCACGTATGTCGCTAGCTTTATCGTCCTTCCCAAGTGCTCAAGAGACTTGATTATCGGCATGGACTTCTTGCAAGATAATGGCGCTGTAATCAACTTACGGGAATCACGTGTTTCCTTTTCAATAAAGCACGCTGTCGCAGCATTCAACACTGAAGAAAAATTCAACGCCCTTTACATTGCCGATGACGACGTGATGCTTCCTCCAAGATCCAGCGTAGCCTTCGCAGTCAGAAGCGACACGTTCAGTGACTACGAAGGAATTGCAGACAGCAACACCAGTCTCCTACTCGAAAAAGAGATCTGCGTGGCAAGAGGCCTTGTTCAGCTGCGTGGAGGATGTGCCAACATTTTCCTCACTAATTTTGGAAATGAGGTGCAACATGTCGCAAAGAGAACCGTTTTTGCCAGCCCTAATAACTTCGTCCAAGTTACAGACCTGAGCATTCCAGAGATTTAGACATCGAAATTCCAAGATGTGGATTCTGTCCTTGCAGCCATCGACATCGAACCAGGTCTATCGCCCAGACAGAAGGAGCAAATAGAAACCCTTGTAATTCGCCGAATGTTTTTCAATGTCATCCAAAGACCGGCAGACATCTATTGCCAAACATTGGATAATTGTCGACGAATCAGTGAGGCCTATTTGCCAGCATCCCTACCGAGTGTCACCAAAAGAGAGAGAAGCTATAGGAAGTCAAGTTAAGGAAATGCTGGAAGATGATGTAATTCAGCTGCCGGCAAGTCCGTGGGCGTCGCCTGTGGTACTTGTAAAGAAAAAGGACCAGACCTTGCACTTCTGCATTGATTACCAAAAGCTGAACGCCATCGCAAAGTGGGATGTGTACCAGCTTCTAAGAATCGATGACACTCTAGATAGACTGCGAGATGCCAAATTCTTTTCCTCCCTGGACCTCAAAGGCGGCTACTGGCAGACAGAAGTGGACGAACGAGATCGTGAAAAGACGGCATTTGTGACGCCAGACGGACTATACGAGTTCGAAGTGCTTCCATTCGGCCTTTGTTCCGCACCTGCCACATTTCAGCAGATGATGGACACTGTGCTCACCGGTCTGAAATAGCAAACCTGTCTCCTTTATCTTGACGATGTCGTGGTTTTTTCTACCACCTTCAAGCAGCATGTAGAACGACTGCGGGCTGTGATGAAAGCTATTATATCAGCAGGTCTGACGATAAAACCGCAGAAATGTCTTCGGCTTTCGCGAGCTTCTTTACCTCGGCCACGTCGTCAGTTCAAAAGGCCTTCACCCGGACCATGAAAAGACTGTGGCAGTGGAGAAATTTCCAAAACCAACAGACAAAAAGGCTGTTAGTCAATTCTTGGGACTTTGCACCTACTACATACGCTTCACCAAAAATTTTTCAAGGATCGCCGAACCACTAACACGGCTAACAAAGGAAGACACCCCTTTTGTCTGGTTGAATGAGCAGGAGAATGCTTTCAATGTCCTCCGAAAGCGTCTTCGGAACCACCCAGTTCTTTCTCATTTCGACAAGGAAGCCGAAACTGATATTCACACAGACGCAAGCAATTTAGGCCTCGGTGCCGTCCTCTATCAGTGGCAAAATGGAGAGGAACGAGTCATTGCGTATGCTAGTCGAACGCTTTCGAAGGTTGAGGTGAACTACTCAGCAACAGAAAAAGAATGCTTCGCGGTGATATGGGCAATCAGCAAGTTTAGACCATACTTATATGGCCGACCATTCCGAGCTATCAGCGACCATCATTTGTTGTGCTGGCTGGCGAATCTCAAAGACCCATCTCGACGGCTGGCAAGATGGAGTCTACGACTGCTCGAATGCAATATAAATGTCATATACAAGTCTAGTCACAAGCACAGTGATGCTGATTGCTTGTCATGTGCACCGATTTAATACACGAAATCTACGCTTCGGGAAAATGGACAGGATTGCCCGTTCCTAGGAGCTGTGAGAACATCGCAAATGACTCAGCATCAGCGATCTGACGCGGAGTTACACCTTTTCATTGATTACCTAGAAGGACACCCTGTCGACGTTCCAAGAGCTTTTGTCCGCAGCTTGTCGTCGTTCGTCCTGAGAAATAATGTCCTGTACAAAAGAAATCTTGAACATAGTGCAGAGACATTTCTGCTCGTGATACCTTCAAAGTTATGACTCGAGATATTCGCACGCATCCGCACGAAGTATTACTGGCCAAAGTTATCAAATTCTGTACAACACTACGTAAGAACTTGCCGGGATTGCCAGAAACGTAAAATACCACCATTCAAGCCAGCAAGTCTGCTACAACCGATACAGCCACCAGAAACTCCATTCACACAAGTGGGAATGGACTTACTTGGCCCCTTTCCCATATCGTCATCAGGAGAGCGTTGGATCGTAGTTGCAACTGACTACCTAACTTGATATGCCGAGACAGGGTCTCTTGTCAAGGGAACAACGGCCAGTGAAGTAGCAGTTTTTTGTCACTAACATAGTACTACGGCATAGCACTCCTAAAGTTCTCATCACGGACCGAGGATCCATATTTACTGCCCACTTGACACAGGTCATTATGAAATTGACGCACACCAGTCACCAAAAACCACCCCATATCATCCGCAGACAAATGGACCGACTGAACGAATGAAAAGAATGGTTACTGATATGTTGTCAATATACGTGGACATGGAGCACCGAACATGGAACGGGATACTACCATATGCAACGTTCCCATACAATACCGCTGTGCAAGAGACGACTCAAATGACACCTTTCCAACTCGGTTTTGGCCGGACTGTCACCACTACCTTAGATGCAATGCTACCAGTATACGAGACCTCCGAAAATGACAATGACATCAGCGACTTCACACAAAGAGCTGAAGAAGCACGGCAGCTGGCATGACACCACATTCAGCAGCAACAGCAAACCGATGCGGACCAATACAACTTGCGACGAAGAGACGTCCAGCATGCACCTGGAGACAAAGTATGGGTGTGGACTCCCGTATGGATGTGCGACCCATCCGAGAAGCTTCTTCGTTGTTATTTTGGCCCGTATAGGATAATTCGCCGAATTAGTCCCTTGAACTACCAAGTTGCTTCAGAAGGTCAAGTAACCTCATCACGACGGTGGCATCGAACAGAAATCGTCCATGTCGTCCGAATGAAACCCTACTACGACAGGCAATAACTGCTTCCGCCTACATGCATTGCGAATTCATGACAGTCTAGAAACCACCGCCCTCTGTATGAGCATCGGGACGATGCACTCTTGGAAGGGGGACAATGACGCAAGATGATTTCAAATTACGTGTGCCAGCCGCTTCCTGCGTCCGTCCAGCTGTTTACTGCTACCTGCGAAAGATAGCGGCCGTGAAGAGGGCAACACGGGCCCGCAAGGCACGCGCAATCGGAGCAACATGTCATCAGAACGGGACACGAGGGAAGAAGAAGAGGTGCGGGTCTCTTGCGAAAAGACTGTGGACGTTCTACTGAGGCTCTCTAGTGCTGTTTGTCGGGCACAAGTTCGCCCGAGGTAAAGTGATGAAAGCACCGTCAATCAACAGTGCGTTATTAACAACAACATAATTAAGAACGCCCTTGGTCTGGAACCCGTTGGTATTGAGCACATCCACCGTTTAGGTAGATATTCAAGAAATAAAACCAGACCAATCATATTCAGGCTTCTCGACACTAGACATAAGACTCAAATATTGCGAAAAGGCTACAAGCTCAAAGGCTCCAACTTGTCTATCGGAGAGGATTTCAGCCACAAAATGCGGGAGACTAGAAAAAAACTCTGGGATAGTGCAAAACCCAATCGGGAAAAACACGAAAAGGTCTCTTTATCCTATGATAAGCTCTACATTAATGATCGCGTATTCGTTTGGGATCAGGAAAAAAATGAAAGGGTGTCACTACAAAAAAACATAGAAAGAAATCGTCCATCAACCCGAAGTCAAACAAATTTAAGACCCTAACAAAGAAACTTGAGACCCTAACAGTGCTTAACATAAATGCGAGAAGCATAGTAAACAAGGTAGAACTCCTGGAAGGACTGTTACTTGAACACAATCCGGATATAGTGGCCATCACTGAAACCTGGCTATCCCCAGATATCTTCAATCACGAGATATCTCCACCAGGTTACTCTGTTATCCGTAAAGATAGGCTGTCTCGTGGTGGTGGCATGGCCCTACTTCTTAAGAATGATATCCCAGTCATTCCACTCCCCGAAGTCTCCAACGCGGAGGCTGCATTTTGTAAAATATTGTACAATGATACCGGTATATTTACTGGTTGCGTCTATCGAAGCCCTACTAGTGGATCCGAAGGCGTGCTTGCTTTGCAGGAGTATATGCAATTCCATGTTCGTACTAGTAGAGTGATCCTCATGGGGGACTTCAATTTACCTGATCTGAACTGGAGTACCATGCACTACACTTCAGCCACATCCGCAGCACTTACCGATTTAATGCTAAACTTCAACCTCAACCAGGTAGTCGACCAGCCAACTCGCTCACAAGGTTCTACGAATAGCATACTTGATCTCATACTCATAAGTAACCATTTCCCACTTCACGCAATTGAGATGACAATAGTCGGTGGTATATCGGACCACGACATACCTAAATGTAAGCTCTCCCTTGAAGGCAACATAAAGAAGCTAAACCTGGAGCGTGCTGTACTTGATTTTCGCAGAGCAGCTCATGACTGTATTGTCACTCACCTGGCACACGAGTTTGATGCTTTTCTCCAAGCAGCTTCAGAAACGTGTTGTGACGTCAACACTTTGTGGCATCAATTTAAGTCAGTCGTGCTACACTGCACAACAAACTTCATCCCGATGAAACGTTGCCAACCACAAAAGAAAAACCCATGGATGTCGCGTGAGGTCCTTCAAGCGAAGCGTAAAGTAAAAAGACTTAGACATACTATTAAAAGAAAAGGGCCGAATCAATCTCTGAAAGACAATCTGACCTCCGCTCTCGCTGACTTCAAAGGAAAGTTAAAAAATGCAAAACATCACTATTTCAGCACAACATTCCCCGACTTCATTACCAACAATCCACACAGGTTTTGGAAATACTTTCGCCCGTGTTTAGGAGTGTCACCCGAACGGTCTCTAGAAGAGAAAACGGCTCGAGCAAACACATTTAACAAATTTTTCTTCTCGGTTTTCACTTCAGACAATGGCTTACTTCCCTCCCTACCCTGCCCACCTAAAACAATCGATTCATTAAGCATTACGAATGCCAGTATTCTTAATCTGTTGCTTAATATCAACATCAAGAAAGCTAACGGGCCAGATGATATCCCAAACGAATTTTTAAAAACGTATGCAGAATGGTGTAGCCAATACCTTGCCATTATATACCGCAAATCACTCGAGTCCGCACAACTACCAGATGACTGGAAAAAAGCGAAGGTGATTCCAATACATAAATCCGGCGACAGCAACGAACCTTCCAACTACAGGCCAATCTCACTTATCAGCACATCTTGTAAAATATTGGAACATATTATCTTCAAACACATCACTACATTTCTCGAGCAAGAACATACATTAATACCTCAACAACACGGCTTTAGAAGTGGCCTCTCAACGGTCACACAACTAACCGAAGTGGTCCATGACCTTGCGCTCAGCCTAAACAACCGAAGCCAGACAGACATGATCCTCCTCGACTTCAGTAAAGCGTTTGATTGTGTAAGCCATGTAAAACTAGTTGCAAAACTGGAGGCTGCAATCGGAGGTGGTCAGATTACTGCATGGATAAAAAACTTCTTATCACATCGAACACAATATGTTATTGTAGATAACACCCCTTCCAGGTCTGTAGCTGTCACCTCCGGTGTTCCCCAAGGGTCAGTACTGGGCCCACTGCTATTTTTGATCTTTATTAACGACATTGCTGCTAACATTGAATGTGACATTAAGCGCTTCGCGGACGATTGTATTATTTATAAAGAAATTGTCAGTTACGCAGACCACTTATTATTAAACAGAGCACTCGATTTGGTGTGCAATTGGTGTAAAGAGTGGCAAATGTCAATTAACACCACTAAATCTGTATGCATGTCCTTTACAACAAAAAAGAAGCCTTCAGAATTTTCTTACGCCCTCGGTGGCACTTGCCTGAATAAAGTAAATAACCACAAGTACCTAGGTTTGACATTCTCCTCTACCCTTTCTTGGAACTTACATATTGATAATATTACCTCAGTCGCATTACGCAAGCTTTTTTTCCTTAGACGATGTTTACGCCTTGCACCGAAACACACCAGACTACTAGCCTATACAACTTTTGTTCGCCCCGTCTTAGAATACGCTAACATCATCTGGTTTCCACACACATCAACTAACATATCAAAACTAGAAAAGGTGCAAAGAAAAGCTGTGAGGTTCATTTTTAACAAATACAGTCCCTATGACTCCCCTACAAACCTCTTAGCTGATGCAGGTCTTAAAACACTATCTATTAGGGCCAGACACGCCCGCTTAAAATTCATCTACCAACTAACGCACGACAGTTATAAGATAGACCGAACTAAGTACGTTACTTTGTCTACATCACGCCTGTCGCGAAAAAATCACCCATTTACACTAAACCAGTACAGTATTCACAATGACACGTTCAAGTTTCCACTTTTCCCACGTGCGATCAGAGAATGGAATCTCCTCCACTCAGACATAGTTTTCTCTCCGTCACTTTCATCGTTCATCAACCTACTGGAGACATCAAACGGAGAAGACGCCACTTAACACACCCACATATCTTAATCTTAACCGACATATCTGTAATACTTATTTCTGTGCGTGGAATTTATGCATTTCAAACCCCAAACTCGCCGCTTCTGCGCGGTTATCTGTTACTTGTATAAGTTCTCTGATCTTATAAGTGTCATTCATTCGCTATTTTTTATATAAAATCTAGTAATACAATATTGTTATATTGTTATACTAACTACATTGTTATATTGTTATGGCCATATTGTTATACCAACCAAAAGTATTGTATTAATGGTGATTTCTGCAGTAGTTAAGGAAGCGTTTTTCCTTCTTTTTTTTTCTTTTAATGTACCATGTAACATGACCTGTTTGTTTCTTTCTGTAAAATTGTGCCCACCTGCTTTGGTCTCAACTGAGACTGGCAGTATTGCAAATAAATAAAATATATATATATATATATATATATATATATATATATATATATATATATATATATATATATATATATATATATGCATTATTTCTAGCAGCAAACAGCATGCATTTCTCATTTACAGCTCAAAATGAGCAGTGCAAAAGACTTCTGATGCATCACAGACACTCATATGGGTACTGGTCCAATGCTTCACACACTGATGCCTATGTTTGGTGCAGCTTGAGCAGCACATTCATAATGGATTACTACATACATCTGTTTTGCACGTCTCCTTTGATATTCTACCCAACAACACAGAAGACAAAAGTGAAGATTGGAACATTTTTTTACGTCAATATTCAGAAGACAAGCACGTCTTTGGTTTCACATGTCTCCATATTTCACACATGGTACTTATTGCATGTTCTGAAATTGCATGTATTGCCAACAGTATATCTATAAATGTGAAAATATTTTGTTCAATGTATTTTTACCTTTATATTTTTTTAACTTATTGACAAGTTCTCTCTGCTCTACATGTACAGATACCTCCTTCAGTGGAAGTATGTGTGCCATGCCTCCATTGGTGCAGTAAATGTCTTGGAAGCTGTCAATCTATAGAATAGAAAGCATATTAAATATGAACAAGAAATCTGCACTCTAGTGCATCATGACAAACCCACTGATCTGGTGGCACTACTCTAAAGCTTAGTTCCCACTTGTGCTGTTGCCCGGCTGCGACCAATATGCTTATGAAGGTTTGTCTCTGTCAGTAACGTAAGTATGTGTATTGGTGTAGTTGAAGTATTGCATCATACACAGCCTCTTCACACAATCCGATTGGCCAACAGGAATTGGCCTTGGAGCTATCGGTTCAGCAGTGGCTTTCTACTAAATTGACTTCTGACGAGGGAGATTTCACTTCATCAAAAGGCACCAGTGAACATGAACCTAGAACTCGTGACACCAAATACAGTCCCCATGTACTATAAGTGAAGTACAACAAACAGAATTATAAGCAGTGAAATTCATCTTAGTATAGAAAGTAGTGTAGCTGCATTCAGTATTTCAATGCTGGTATACTAAACACAATAATTTTAGTTGTTTAGTTGGCATAATCAACAACACTACTTTAATAAGTAAGGGTAAAGACTAAAAAAGCTGCTGCTTCAGGTTCTGTCATTGGTCTAAAATATGCATTCTCACATGGAGCGGATACAGTCCACAAATTGGTTTATGTACAGGTATAAAATGTTGTGACTGCACCACGTGATAAATTTTATATAGGATCAGCTGAATACTGTACAGAACATCTTTGATGGAGGCTAGTTGGCACAACATGTCTCAATAGGATAAGTTGTGCTGTTTTACACACATGTAGATGTAAACACAAGGTCTGCATATGTTTTGCATTTACATGTTACTGTGTCTGTCAAATGAACAGCACAACTGATACAATGAAGACGTAAGTACGTATTTGTAATTTGTACATGATAAAGTAAGGAAGTCTCCCTTTGTATGGCTCTAAATTTGATGGTTTGACTATATCTTATTTGACTGGGTGGTAAATTTATATCAAAGGAAAATGTAGCGCACTGACCAATATAGCGTGGCTAATATAATATATTGAGGAGGTAATCTGCCGGAGAAGTCACTTGAAAATTTTGGCAGCAGTTTCTTCTCACTGGCTGGCTTCGATCATGTGGCTAATGCTGACATATTTGTGTTCAATATATTTACATTAGAGTCAATAGGCATCCTTTATATTGTGATAGCAGCTAAATTCTCAGCTCAATGTACCATGGCCATGAACATGCTAAAGATGCAGAGGCAAGGTGCCTCTTTTCATAATCTTTTTTTTATTTATTTTTATTTTATTTGAACATATTATCAGCCCTTTACAGGGCCAAGATAGGAATGAGTACAATAACGTATTACATACTGTACAACAACAAACACTAAACACACAGCAGTGCATATGATCAGCTATACACAAACAATATTAAGAACAATTCGTGACCCTTAGTGCAGCAGCTTGTGGTACTTAGTACAGCACTATAGGGTAACAAAAACTGAAATCACCAGGAAACTAGGAAGAGTATTCTTGAAGTTGGGACCGAAACTGCTCGCAGTCTCTCGCGCTTATCATTCTCTCCGGCAGTTTATTCCATTCTCTCGCAGTTTGCAAAAAGAAAGAATATTTAAAACAATCCTTAGAAAATCTACCTTCTTTCACGTGCTCTGAATGTTTATTCCTTACTACCCGTGACGTTGTCTCGGTTATGTAGCGTTCCTTGTTTACCAGCACCATCTGATTCATAATGCTGTAAAAAAGGCTCAGCCTTTTGTGTTTCCTTCGCATTTTAAGCAAAGGAAGGTTTGCCTTTTCATAAAGCGGTGACACCGAGTCTCGTCTTCGATATTTGGAAAAAATGAAGCGCAAGGCACGCCGTTGCACACCTAATTTTAGTGTGTTCTTTTGGTCGTAAGGATCCCAGACTTCACATGCATATTCCATTATAGGACGCACTAACATTTTGTATACAATAAGCTTGGATTCTGCGGATGCTTGTTTGAAAGTCCGTCGAATAAATCCTAATCTTTGATTTGCCTTGCCTACTATGTTGTCAATGTGGGTAGTCCAACTCATATTTGCAGTCAAAGTTACACCCAACTACTTGTATTCTGTCACTCGAGTTAGTGGGGTACCCGATAGGGAGTAGTTGAACTGTAAAGGGGCGTGTTTGTGCGATATTGTCATGCATACAGTTTTATCCAAGTTCAGTGACATTTGCCATTTTCTACACCATTCATGTATTTGATCTAAGTAAGAATTAAGTTTAAGTTGGTCATGTGCGGAGGTTACTTCAGTGAAAATAACGCAATCATCTGCAAATAATTTGACTTGTATCGATGGGTCTGCTATCAGATCATTGATATATATTAGGAATAGCAGGGGTCCCAGCACAGAGCCCTGCGGCACTCCAGAGACGACCTCACATATTGTGGACTGGCTTTCTTTAACACTAACGAACTGTCGGCACATCTTTAGAAAAGCTTCGATCCATTGGACGACTTTGGAGTTACCTAACACGACTCTTAACTTCAATAATAATTTCGTGTGACTAACCGTATCGAATGCCTTTCTAAAGTCTAGATAAATGATATCTACTTGGCCTCTTCGATCTAGCACTTCACAGATGAAATGCACTGTTTCCACAAGTTGGGTCACTGTCGAGAGGCCGCTACGAAAACCATGCTGAGACTCACTGAAGAAATTTTTGCGCGTCAGAAATTCTCTGATGTGTTTGGAAACAACGTGTTCAAGAATCTTACATGGTGTGGACGTTAGTGCAATAGGTCTGTAGTTGGAAACACATTTGAGATCTCCGCCTTTTGGTATTGGGATTATTTTACTTAATTTCCAATCGTCAGGCAGGGCCCCCGACGACAGTGATTTTCGAAAGATAACTAAGAGGTATTTGGCCATCCACTCCGCATACCTCTTTAAAAATGCATTAGGAATTTTGTCATGTCCAGATGATTTACATTGTTTTAGATTGAGCAATAGTTTAAATATACCTCGCTCGGACAGCTGGAGTTCGCCTAGAGGAAGGAAGCAACGAGAAACGCTAAAGTCGTCTACTTCGCCACTGTCTGTAGTAAAGACACTGGAGAAGAAGCTGTTAAGCTCCTTTGCAATATCTTCTTCATTAGTAATATAGCCTTGAGTCGTACACAACTCAGAGATTGCCTTTTTATCTTTTGAAAAGTGCCTCCAAAACTGCTGGGGTGAGTCTTCAAGGAACTTTGGCATTGTAACATTAAAATACTTCTGTTTGGACTCTCTTATTTTATCCTTCAACTCTTTTTTGAGCGCAATAATCTGTTCTAACGGATCTAGATCGGGAACACGTTTGTACCTTGCTCTGGAACGTTGTATCCTCCTTTTCAAATGGATAATTTTGCGTGATATCCAGGGGTTATGCACACGTTTCTTTTTTACCCTCAAGGGCACAAACTGGGCTATGCATTTGTGTACAAGGGCTTTAAACATTAACCAAACGTTGTTTATATCCGTATTTTGTTGGAGACAAAGCTCCCTAAACCGTTCTAAAGCTCCCTAAAGCTTCCTAAATCTGGCATCGCAGCTGAAAACGGTTAGGTTAACGAGTGGAACTGTAGCCTGTGCAAAATAAAGATCAACGGTATGGCCAGTTAAAACCTGCAATACCCTACACCCACAAATTATTGGTAGCAGTATGCTTACAGCTAGATGAAAGAGCACCAGAAGAACACTTTTATGGGCATACTTGGCAGGCACAACTCAGTTTAAGAGATAATATTCGGCATTGACTGTCAGCAGAATTAACAAGGATAGAACCTAATGCATTTCCCAGGGCAATTTTGCCGGTACCAGTAACAAATTTTGCAAGCATTAAACTGAAGGCTTGTGCCGAAATGGGTGACACGAACCACAGAATGAACTAGCTTGGATCTACAAAGTAACAGCAAACTTTTCCTAAGCTTACTCTGCCTGCATAATTAATGTGGCCATAGCTAGCCAGTGAGGAATAACGGTCAACAAAATTTCTCTCATGATATTCTGCTGGCTGCCAGCAGAACGTCATATATCACCATACTTTGTTCAGTCTTACTTGTTTATTTTTACATGCATATTACTTTTTCTCAGAAAACATAAATGTACAGAATCAGATATTTCATGCCTATAATACAGTAGGACCTCGTTTATACGTATCAGGAAAAAAAAACACAAGAAAAAACACAATATGGGAAAGCATACGACCTGAAGTAACTAAAACAATTTGACAGGCTAAACTTTGGCTGACATCTACGTAATGCGAAGCATGGCTCGGATATGCTTGATTGCGGCGCGATATACATTTCATGAAAAGGGACAGAAAAACGAAGACAGTGAAGCACCAAAGTGTGGATCGTTGCGGCACGCACAAGACAAATTTAGTTGTTTTCTTATTGCGTGGTGATTTAGGAGGGTGACAGGAAACCGAAACAAAATCGAATTGGTGGGCGGCGCCGTATGGCACCGAAGCGAACGTGGTGCTCACATCGCACCGCCTGCAGCAGGGAACAGCGGTGCATTTGGGTTATCGTGTACTAAATGCGTGCACTACGCCACAAATGGCACTACACACTACGCGCTGTGGACGAAGATGCTTATCACAGTTATTTGCTGTGGTAGATGTGAATGCCGCATGGGACTACCCGAAGATTTGCTGGTACCGAAATGAGGAACTGAGGGTGCATCGGCGTTTTCCCGCGAGACGGGCAAACAAGTATTGCGGTGAAGCTGCTGCGGTGGGCAGCTATATACTGTTCTCGATCATGAGCACCTCGCACATTTTCTTGTTTGCATGGGATATAGTGGCCAGAAAACGTATCATACAATGGCAGTTTGGCAACGTACTAAACATTAGTGCCGAAAAATCATACTTTCTAAAAACGTACGAATCGGTCAGAAATTTGTAACTCTATTGGGTCATTTTTGTTGTTGTTGTTGTTCTTGATTGCAAACGTCGGCACTGGGAAAACTCACATACCGGGAATGTATCACTGAGGTCCTACTGTATATCCATCTACCATACTACTGGTGTCTGCACAAACAGAATTCATGCTTGGTCACGATCAAAAACCATGGAGTTGGGAGCCTTTCAGCAAAATTTTAAACTGCGCAAAAAACACGGGACAGTTACTCTTTCCAGAAAGGAAAGAGCAACTCTTTAACTAGAAACCACCTTTTGTCACGCCATATTTGCATTGTCTTTCCAGTAACATTAAGAAGGTAGAAGAAAGATATGGGATTCGCGTCGTTTTTTCAGTGCCTTGCAAACTCAAGATAGTGTGCACACTACTGCCTAATCCAAAAGGAGTATAGCTCAATCAAGAAGAATCATCAGAACAAGTTCCCTAAATGCATCTCTAATGTTATCTATGAGATACCTTTGTCGTGCGACCGGACCTACACAGATGAAACTGGCCACTGTTTCAATGAGTATGCACAGGAACACGATGCTCCATGCGCACCAGCACGGGCAGTAACCTTCCCTTGCACTGCAAGAGATTCCACAGCAAAAGCTGTTGGCTGTATCTGGAACACACTAAATTCCTTTTTTGATTGGGATTTTGTTGCTTTCTTTATGGAGGACTACAGTGGCTGTGGAGCCGCTATAGATATCTTTCAGTATTTTTACATACGGCTCGTCTACACCGATTCCGTAATGTCTCCATGACTGCTGAGGTTTCGACAGAATCAAACGCTTTCTCGTAATCAATGAAAGCTATATATAAGGGTTCGTTATATTCCGCACATTTCTCTATCACCTGATTGATAGTGTGAATATGATCTATTGTTGAGTAGCCTTTACGGAATCCTGCCTGGTCCTTTGCTTGACAGAAGTCTAAGGTGTTCCTGATTCTATTTGTGATTACCTTAGCAAATAGTTTGTAGGCAACTGAAAGTAAGCTGATCGGTCTCTAATTGTTTGAGTCTTTGGCATCCCCTTTCTTATGGATAATGCATACATCTGATTCTTGCCAATTCCTAGTTTCTTCTTCACTGGTTTTAGGCTTCTTCCATTCCTGAGAGCATGTTCAATTCTATCCATATTATACTTCTTTATGTCAGCTGTCTTACGCTTCTTGATTAGGAAAGTGCTGCCAGTTCTATTCTAGCTGTAGGATTAGAGGCTTTCATACATTGGCGTTTCTTGATCAGATCTTTCGTCTCCTGCAATAGCTTACTGGAATCCTGTCTAACGGAGTTACCACCGACTTCTATTGCACACTCCTTAATGATGCCCACAAGATTGTCATTCATTGCTTCTACACTAAGGTCCTCTTCCTGAGTGAAAGCCAAATACCTGTTCTGTAGCTTGATCTGGAATTCCTCTATTTTGCCTCTTACCGCTCATTGATCGGCTTCTTATGTACCAGTTTCTTCCGTTCCCTCCTCAGGTCTAGGCTAATTCGAGTTCTTACCATCCTATGGTCACTGCAGCGCACCTTGACAAGCACATCCACATCTTGTATGATGCCAGGGTTAGCGCAGAGTATAAAGTCTATTTCATTTCTAGTCTCACTGTTCGGGCTCCTCCACGTCCACTTTCGGTTATCCCGCTTGCGGAAGAAGGTATTCATTATCCGCATATTATTCTGTTCCGCAAACTCTACTAATAACTCTCCCCTGCTATTCCTAGTGCCTGTGCCATATTCTCCCACTGCCTTGTCTCCAGCCTGCTTCTTGCCTACCTTGGCATTAAAGTCGCCCATCAGTATATAGTATATTTTGTTTTCACTCTACCCATCGCCGATTCCACGTCTTCATAGAAGCTTTAGACTTCCTGGTCATCATGACTGGATGTAGGGGCGCAGACCTGTACAACCTTCATTTTATACCTCTTATTAAGTTTCACAACAAGACCTGCCACCCTCTCGTTAATGCTATAGAATTCCTGTATGTTACCAGCTATATTCTTATTAATCAGGAATCCGACTCCTAGTTCTCGTCTCTTCGCTAAGCCCCGGTAGCACAGGACGTGCCCGGTTTTCAGCACTGTAAAGCTTCTTTTGGCCTCCTAACTTCACTGAGCCCTATTATATCCCGTTTACTGGGATATAATGGATATTCCTGGATTACTGGATATTCCTTTCAAAGGCACAATCAAAAACAGAAATAGAAGTTTTGAGGCATTCCATATCGCTAAAAAGGGTGAAAAATTCATAAACTCACCTTCTATATCACTATTAACGAAGGAAACTGAATTCTTAGATGGGCACATAAGGCTCTCCCATGCTCTTAGAGCCCACGTGGCATTGTCATTTTTCATCATTGCCTTGGGTACAATTTCATCATGATTGTTTGCTCCTTGTTTATCTATTTCGTAGAACCTTATAAATTTTCTGCCTTCACGAAATAAAGTCAGTTGGAAGTCAGTGCTTTGTATGTGCGTCTATGTTTCTGTTCATGTCCCGTCTTCTTTGCGCAGTTTAAAATTTTGCTTAATCTATTAACTGACTAGCCCAACAACATGCCTTACTTGGGATTCTTGTGTATGCAAGCCGCTTGCATTACAAAATATATAGCTATTTATTTCGTGCTATCTAGAAATTCCTGCTCTTCACACTAATGTCCACGTGATGAAAATCAAAACTGAATGAAATTTCCACTCATGACTGTGCTCTCAGGCGTGTCCAGATTTCACGACAGTGCGGTATGTCTTAAAGTACATAAAATTTAATCCCTAAGTTCCCCGCACCGATAAAAGCATCTTCAAAAGTGAAGTAACAACTGTAGAAACTGTACATGTACAAAGCAGGAAAGGCCGGTGTGATAGGGCCTTTGTATCAGGGTATGTAAGAAAATGCGATCAGCACCATTTATGTAGAGTTCACTTCTCAGCACATCACACAATACGAGCACTTTTAGGCCTGGTGCAGCTGTGACACGTCACACATACATAACACGATTTCTATCTTGCACACACACTTCGTAACCACAGGAACATAGCTCGAGCATCGCGGCCACCACGGTGCATCGCAATGTGGCTCACATGCAGTATAGCACACGAGGAATGACAGTGATAACGAGGCAATAAATCTTATCACTACTGATCATGTCATCCCTTCTGAAAGTTGCAACGGACTGGAGTTGACCAGTTTGCAGCAACGAACCCCACACACAGAACACATACAAGTCACGTACACTGGGTGCAGCGATCAGACACATTTCACCACGCCCTGAGCACGTGTCGTGCTTAGAATGCACATATATGTGAAAGCCTTCTCGTTTGCAATGCACACACAAAGCACAGCACAAAAAATTACGAAGTCAGCGGCTTGAAATATTTCTCGCGATGCTTCCTGCGCCCCATCTGTCTCTGTCAGTGATTGCACGCAACGATGAGGTCTGGAAGGGTACAGTGGCTTGCTACCTTCGATGACTATGTCCGTGGGTACTGGTACACCCTAGTGAAAATCCCAAGAACGAGAAAAATAAATTGTTTTTGATGCGGTTTCAGCTTAGGCCTCACATTCCCACCTCGCTTCAAGCTAGCGCCACGTTTGCTGTGATGTACCTTATCTGCTTCGGATGAGCCAACGAGCGACAAGCACGCATGTTGATTCAAAAGTCACGAACGTTTGTCAAGACGACTCTCCAGCCATCCGCAAGGTGGAACGGAGCACCAAAGCGGCAAGTTTGGGCTATAACGAGTTTGCCCACCTTCGCCCTTTCCTTGGCTCGGTTGCCCCCGACACTTGCTGGCAAAGGCACCCCTAGCAGCTGTCGTGCCTAGAAGAAGGCTCCCAGCAGAACATGGGGCATGAGATTCAGCTACCACATATGGCGACTTCTGCATATCATCCAACTGAACCGCACAGGTAGCCAGAGGACACTCTCGGCGACGATAAGCAAAAAAAAAAGGCACTCTGAATCCACATTTGGTGCCACTGTGGGCCTCTCGTATCTCATAAGGGTGCTCATAAGGCTTCAGTTTAGCGAGCCACCAGACCGGGTCAGCCATTGCCTCTCACTGCCTAGCGCGCCGCTGCGCGTGCGCTGAAGCCGCAAAAGGGAGACACCGAGCACTACGCACACAGGAAGACACAGCATTGCCTAAGTTAGTGGAAACCGTTTGTCTCTGAAGACACCCAACACTGCATTAATGAGCTCCTACACCAAGGGCGAAAAATACAGAAAGGGGCGTCACTAGCCTGTTGCTGCAAGAGGATGGCTCTCTGTGGCTATGCTGCTTGCTCTTGCAATAACCAATGGGCCCACATGCGAGTGCTCGGGCAATCTCCGTCGGCTTAGGCCTCCAATAAGTGCGGCTCGGCTGAGTATGACCACCCACAAGCACTAGGCACCGCTCGTTGTCCTGGTGTTCAGAAAAGGATCAACACGAGGTGCAAAGGCACCACAGACGAGCTCCAGTCCAAAACCCTAACAAAGGGGCCAGCAGACGAGAACAAAACGTGCACATACCCAGTGCTGTCCCCAGGAGAGCTCCCCCCCCCGCTCACTCTGCCGAACGCTGCAAACCAGTCCGTGGCAAAGGCCACTCTGACAGCTGTTGTGAGTGGAAAGGGATGACAGAACAGGTAAATGCCCGCACAAAGGTACCCGGGTGCACCTACATACCCACAAGGTGCAAGCTTTTTTTTCCTTCTTAGATATTATAACCAATATAGCAAATCAAAAGTGTCTTAATTGCCTTCAGCTGTCATTGCATCGATGCCATTGGTGTGAGTGAGATTTCTAGTACTGCCGATTTTATGAAATGACAGCACCCACAGGCTACGCTTAGAAAATCAGGCACTTAAGAGTGAGTGGCCTGTGATTTTGCCAAGTAGCCCAGTTCCTTAAAGATCCGATATGTGATTTCAGAGGAATGCCTCATCAGTAGATCACACAACCACAACTTCTTCAAAAAGACAAACTGCAAACAAGAAGAGATTCAGTCTTTTTACTTTGTGAAAGCAATTTCACAACCGTTCAGAAAAAAGTTACAATTTTAATAACAAAGCTGCCATTACATTTTTATCTTGTAAAGTCTATGTAGTTGGAACCTTTGAGGTGATTGAATTATGAAAACTCTGAAAACATTTCATGTTTTAATGGTCGTAGCTGCATATGTACAATAGCGACTAAATCTTTAAAAAAACACATGGATGGATGCTATGCACGTCCCCTTTGAAATGGGGTGGTGGGTTGCACTACCAAGCTCTTGTTCTTGTTTTGCCCAATGTCCTACCTATACTTTTGAGAAAACACACACACACAAAGAAATCCCATCAACAAAAAGGTTTTTGAACCATTACTGGGAACTGTTTTTGTAGGCCTCCATTGTTTGTAGCCTTCATACTTGTCTGCCAGCAAACCTACAATTGCCTCTTGCCAATCTCTACTGCAAACATGTTTACTTTCCCCCTGCTATCCTTGAACCCAAGGGCTTCAAGGAGACTAGAAGAGCCTAAACCGGCAGCTGAGTAAATATCTTCACATTGTAGTAAAATATGTTCCATGCACCTTTTTGGAACAAAGAGCCACATAGCATCGTGCCTCAGAGATGCCGCAATCATTCGTGTCACCTAGGAAAAATTCTTATTGTGCTCCCGCCACTCAGCTTACCTTAAAACAGATTTTTTCATTCCGCTCTATGGTAGCTGCCACATTGGCTTGGGAGCCTGTCTGCTTAGTGCAGCCTACTGATGCGCGCTCATGCAAGCACTGCTTATGCGTGTGTTTAAAGTGCAGAGAAAAGTAATTTCTATCTGGTTCCTTAGCACTCGAAATGTTACCGCGAGATGCTTTGCCACATGGCTCTCTTGTAGGCGTGTGATTACCAGCCACCAATAATGCCGCGCGTCTTATTGCAATGCAGGCAAGAACTGACAAAATCTATCACCTCGGAGAGCTTTGCTGTGGTGTTTTAGGTCACGTTACATTGACTTCTTCATTTTTCTAGATAGTGATGCTCATCCCACATTTGTTGACGGTGTGTTTAATGTTTTTAAAGAACATGGTATGGGCCTGACCTTTCCGTTCGACATTCCAAAAAATAGGCAAGTTCCGTACCTTGACATTTGTTTAACTTCTGATGAAGGTTATCCTTGGTGGCAGAACAGTATCAACCTAGATCGATGAAATCAATCCTGAGCTAAAATACTGGCTACTCTAAGATTGTAAAGAGGGCAGTAACAATTAATTTACTGAATGCAGCACTTAGGGAAATCTTGTTCACATACGTTAAAGCCAGCCTTTAATGCACAGATTAAGCGTTTAATGGATGCTGGATTTCCAAGCACTGTCATTACCGTTGTTTGTGAAAGTATCGCTTCTGCCATTAAGTGTGGCCATAGGAAACCAGAAAGTAATCAAGCTAAGCAAAACAAAAAAGATGTGTGGTAATTCTGTACATACACAAAATGATGCATGGGTTAAAGAATGTTGATACCAAGTAGATGTACTGTATTTTGCAAAAAATAAGGTAGGACACATCTGTTCTAGAGTTGATAAAATGCTAACAGATAATCAGGCAACGGGCAGATGTACAGTGAACAGGTCACCAAATACATTGCATGTGCAAACGGAGTTGTGTATGTCATTTTACTGAAATGGGGTAAGGAATATGTTAGTCAAACAAAGTGCTGCATTAATGTTTGTCTTAGACAGCATGAATTATCATTACAGAAAACTGCGCCACTACATCTTGCTGTGTCCCTCTCTTTAAAGAAACTTGCAATATTTTCAAACACGCAAGCCAGACAGCAAGAGCAGAAGCATATCACATAAAGATTGGGGGGAGGGGGGGGAGGGAATGAATGAATGAATAAAACTTTATTTGAAACGGCTCTTCATCCGTGCCGTCCGCCGCTTCAGTGCCGTGTGATCATGTAGTAGCACCCGGAGCGGGGGGTGTGGTGGCACCCTGGACGTGCCTTATGTGTTGCACAAGGAGCGACCAAAAAGCGGCTCGTAGGGGTTCAGGCGGAGTGGTCCAGCTCTCCCAACAGTAAGGAATAGATGGGCTAAGGGAAGAAGTGGGGAGATAGTAAGGCGAGGACTGTGCGCGGGGGCAGGTCCAGTACGTGTGGCGAACGTCAGGATAGCCGCCGCACACCGGGCATGCCGGGTGGCCGCGGCGTTGTTCAATAATGTGTTGCATGGCGTCATTCGCCAATGTTAGAGTTTGAGCCTGACGAATTAGGGAACTGTCGTGGCGGGTGAAGGAGGGATCGGGGGCCGGAAGGGTACATGCAGACGAGTGCAGTTCACGGAGCCTAGCGCGGCTTTGCTTACGGTGTTCAGCGCGGTGCATTCTGGCCCAATAGGTGTCAGGCCATGGAATAGGAGCGCTCGGTATTTTAGACTCGCGAGCGAGGGAATGAGCACGCTCATTTCCCTGTATCCCCTGGTGGCCCGGCACCCACTCCAAGAGGACGTGTAGTGAGGGATGTTGTTGCATGTGCAGCGCGAGGGATGCCCCAATATGACAAGGAAGTAGGGTGTTTGCGAAAGAACGAAGGGCTTCCTGGCTGTCTGAGCGAACGGTTATGGTTGGCGTGGAGTGAGGGGGAATAGTAATGGCTTCCGATATGGCAAGGATCTCGGCGTCGGTTGGAGGCGGTACTCCGCTATGCCAACGAGTGATGTCACCCTGAGGGCCGATGACTGCCGTCTTGGATGCGGTCGGCGAGAAGGCGGCATCAACATAGTAGGTGTCATGCGCTGGGTCAGTTAGACGGGTCGCCCGCGCCTGTCGCTTGCCTGCGTTGCGTTCGGAGTGCATATTCCGGGGTATCGGTCGGACTTCGATTCGAGGGATAGTTATCCATGGTGGAGGGTCGATGGAAAGAGGTGGAAGTGGTGAAGTGTCGTGTCCCAACATTCGCAGGATGGCGCGTCCTTGGGACGAGGTGCTCAGACAGAGATGCTGAGACTCCCGGTGTGCTTGGACCTTCACCTCCAAGGTGTTGTGCAGGGTTGCGCGTTCAACATCGATGCTACGGGCGTACCTGGGAACACCCATTTCAATGCGGTGACGTCTTTGCAAAGAAGCCTCGAGTCGTTTGGTCTGGGTGCGTGCAAGTGCAACGTATGGCAGGCCATAGAGGATTCGGGAGTAGATTGCTGCCTCAGCAATTTTACGGAGTTCGTGTTCACGCAGGCCTGTGTGGCGCTTGCTTACGCGTGTCATCATGTGTATGACCTGACTTACCTGATGGAGAATACGCCGTAGCCACTCCGCACTACATCCATTCTCTTGCCACAGAAATCCGAGGATGCGGATGGATTTTCTGCGCGGGATAGGTTCGCCGGTCAAGGTGATGTGGGCGTGTTCAGCAGCTGCTTTGCGCGTAGAGGAATTCAGTACGACGATGTACTCTGATTTTTCCGGGGAGCATGTGAGGCCTAGCTGGTGTATGTAGGTGTCGACGATGTCTAAGCCGGTTTGAAGTGTGGCTTCCTGTTCGCCTGCGTTTCCGGTGGCACACCAAAGTGTGATGTCATCAGCGTATATTGCATGGCGTAAACCTGTAACGAGGTTGAGCTTTGCGGGGAGGTCCTTCATCGCCAAGTTGAAGAGAGTCGGTGAAAGAATGGAACCTTATGGCGTTCCTCGGTTCATAGGGAAGCACATGGATGGCTGGGTACCCGGACCCAAGAAGCGCACTTGCCTAGCACTGAGGAAGCCGCAGACGTAGCGAACCATGCATTCTCCGGGTTTGGTGGCTGCTAGGTTGTCAATGATGCCTTGGTGCAGGACATTACCGAAGGCACGTTTGATATCCACGCCTACATTTGTCCGGAGTTGTGCCGAGCTAGGGTGATCGTAGACATCTGTGGTAATTTGCAGGGCCACGTCTTGGGCGCATACGTGCCTGCGGAAGCCGATGAGTGTGTCTGGAAGATGGCACTGGCTCTCAAGGTGCCATTCTAGTCTCGTCGGGGCCATCTTTTCCATCAATTTCGCCGCGCACGATGTGAGGGATATCGATCGAAGGTTTTTAAGCGTGTTGGGAGGTTTGCCAGGTTTGGGGAGGAAAATAACTAAAGCTTCCTTCCATGACTGTGGAATGTTCCCCGTCTCCCATGCATGGTTAATGAGGTGTAGAAGGTGCTTCTGGTGGTTTTCGGGCAAGTTGCGGAGCATGGTATATGTTATCTGATCCGGACCCAGAGTTGTATTTCGTCGGAGCTGCATGAGTGCTGACCGCAGCTCCTGGAGTGTGAATGCGGAGTCAATCCCTTCTGGCTTAGTTGGTGAATGCGGAAAGGGTGCAAGTGGTGGTGGGTTGAACTACGGGTAAAATGTCTCTCGCAGTTCTTGGATAATTTCTCCTGTGGAGCGCCCGGTCTGCATTTGATATCGTTGGAGGGCGTAGCGAGGTTTGGCTTGGCCCATGAGAGTGCGAAAGATTTGCCATACTCTAGGTGTGTGAAGCTGGCCATTGAGGTCTTCACACGTGTGCCACCACCGTTGAGATGCCAGTTGGTCAGCGTATTCCTGGCTCTCCTGAGTTATGGTGTGTATACGTTGGTGGAGCGTCCTATTATTCTTTGCACGGCGCCACCAGCTCACCAGTCTGCGGCGTCGTTCCCAGAGGGCTAAGAGGTGAGTGTCGACTAGGGGTTGATCCTCTGTGGCGGCAATGCGGGAAGCATGTTGGGACACAACCTGCAGTACATTGTTTGTCCATTCTGTGGGGTCAGTGTTCTCATCTATCTCATCCAGTTCGAGTTGTTTACACGCCTTGTTCCAGTCAACGAGACAGATGGTTTTGTGGCGGGGTGCCCGACTTGGCCTTTGTGTATGCAAGGGAAGCCGGATCTCAATAGTAGTGTGATCGCTCCCCAGAGTGTCTTGGGGATTCTCCCATTGAATGTTGTAGCGGCTGATTGACCAAGTGAGATCAGGGTTTGTGTCCTTCTCACATGAGTTCCCCAGTCTGGTGGGAGTGGTAATGTCGTTTAGGAGAGAGACTTTGTAGTTTGACATGAAGGTGTCTAACTTGCGGCCGAGCGCTGATGTTTGGTCATATCCCCAACAGGGGTGTCGACAGTTGAAGTCTCCGAGGATTAGGACAGTATGGTGAGGTGTTAAGCGTTGCTGGGAGGGGTTGTAGCTTGATAACGGCCAGATATTTTGGTTTGGCGTCCAATAACAGTTTAAAATATCTAGACTGTGACCATGAACGTCTGTCCTCGTGCTCACGTGCTCAGTAGTCGATGTATTCATATGCGTAGTGTCGAGTTGGATTGTGGGCAAGGAGCTCTTGACGTAAGTCACCGTCACTGTAGGAGTAAGTGGGTCTGACGTGCCCCGTTGTTTGTATGTAATACTAGGAGCAACAAAATGTTCATAGCCAGTGAGGGGAAAGGCACCGTGGGTCTCCTGCAACACAAGAATGTCTGGTTCTGTTTTCATGAATAGCATATGTTGCAGGAGATGTTGTTTCTTGCGTCTGAAACCACGACAGTTCCATTGCCATATCGTGAGAGATGGGGATGGTGGGGTTGGTAGCGGAGGTGTTTGCCTAGAGTTAGTGGCCATGTTGTGATTCAGAAGGGTTATGGGGGATGGGGCGTTTGTGTGGGTGCATAGTGTCCTCTATATGTTGGAGGCGGGTGGAAATTTGCGCAAATTGGTTTGACAAGGGGGTTAGAGCGGTCAGAATGGCGCGTTGTATCTGTTCAGTAATTATAGTTGCGATAGTAGATCGATCGTAGATAGTAGTAGTCGATCGCTTGTTGCACGATGCGACGAATACGTGCATCTAACTCCTCTGACAGAAGGTCTGAGCTCAATGGGGAGGGCTGCAGAGCGGGGGCAGTTTCTGGGAGAGCTGTACCACTCACCTTTAAAGGCGTAGACTGCGTCTGTCGCTGGTTAGGTAGCGCAGGCCAGTTAGGGTCGTCAGCAGCAGGCTTGGGTTTAGGTAGTTGCTGCCACGAAGGACGGCGCGGATCGTGTTGATCACTTTGTGATTTAGCTGTCTGGCTCTGTCTGAAGTCCATCTTCTGCTTGTGGGCGGGCTTCGGTTTTTGTTTGGGCCCATTTTGACTGGGCTTGCGGTTGTGACTTTGACTCTGGTTGCGACTGCGGCTCAGCTGCAGTCGGTGTCAAGTGCCGAAAACCGGTTGCTGGTTGGCACGCCGGAGTCTTCTCGAGTAGGTCGTCATGGGAGGTGGTGGGCTGCTCGGTGATTTGGATTGATCCGTGTCGGTGGTTTGCGTCGGCGAAGTTCCTCCTCTGCAGCGCGGCGGTGTGGGCAGTTTGCGTCCGTAGCCGGGTGGTCGCCCCCGCAGTTGCAGCAGCGCATATCACACTCGTGAGGAGTAGTTGACGTGTCAGTTCCAGGAGGGAAATGTTGCCCACAAGATCTACAGCACGAATATGTCGAGGCGTTGGGGCAGACATCAGATCTGTGTTTCAGGCTGTAACAATGCCAGCACTGAAGGCATTTCGGCTTGGGTGGGTAACGCAGGTAGACCGCTGAAAACAGGATGGCGCTCTTCGGTATTTCAGGCCCCTCTACCGTGATGATGAGAGACGCCGTCTTGCCAAGTCACCGAAAAGACAGGATTTTTCGGCCTGGAATAAAGAGTTCTTCCTGTACGGCATCTTCAGAAAAGGAGAGTGGTACACCGTGCAGGACGGCGCGGGCGTTCTGTGGGTCGTTGGCGCAGTACGCACTCACAGGGTGCGATTTTCCGCAGACATCCACGGACTGTAAGGCAAGGAGTTTTGTGGTGGCCGATGCACGGTACGTGTCGATGGCGATGAGGTTTTGGGTAATTCGAATTTTCACGACTGTGTCCTGCCTCTCGAACTTGGCAAGGTGGGCCGCCCGACGAATTTGTAGGCTCAACTCGATTGGTGTTACTGTGGAGAGGTTGAAGCCATCTGTCAACTGCACAACTATGGTGGTGGCCTCGTCCTGCCGTGGTGCTGAAGGGGTCACGCACGTAAATGCTCCCTGCGAAGCGTCACCAAAGTCCATGCCCCGTGGGTTCAGCGTGGTGGATTGCGCAGGCTGTGATGCAGTCGTAGCTGTTGAGGGCGGCGGATCCATGCCGAGCACGGCAGCGGCGGCGGCGAAGCGCCTGCAGTGCGGCGCGGGGTCGGGGCGCCCTGTGTTGGGGCCGACCGAGGCCGCCGGTGTTTAGGCGAGGCGCAGTGCGGCGGGCCAAAGTTCGCCCGGCGATGACAGGGAGCTCTCAGAGTTCGGCGGAGCTCTCGTTGCGCACGTCCGCTCGGGGCGAGCACTGAGCGTCGAGTCGGGGGAGGGAGGCGCATGCATAAGTGAATCGGCGGTCATTCTTCACGATTTCTTTATCTACTGATTATAACATTAAAGCATACCATACGTCCTGTGCACATACCGGTTTTGGGGACTTCGGTTCCTGTGTATGTGTGCGAACTTCCACAATAGAACATCAGTTGCTAATCAGCGCCCATGTTTGTTCATGTCACCAAAAGAACAACGAATCTTAACCAACTCACCCACCTTCCTATCTTGCTTCATGTGAAGAGGCTGCGTGAATTTTGTACAGAATTATTTGTGCTAATTTATCCATGTACTTAACAATAAACCATGTATAAATCTACACACATTAAACAAATTTGTTGATTCATTGTGACCTAAAAATTTATTCAGTAGTCTTTTTCGGAAAATAAGTCATTGTCAAGATTTAAATCTGCAATAAAATTGTGAACCTGGGGATCACACTTTCCAAACGCATGTGCCCCACAAGGGGTTACTACATAGAGCCCTACCAGCAAGCATTCAAGGACACGCGACTGAAAATGACAGCAAAGAGATCAATGGCTTATGCAGGTTTAACTTGCTGACTGGCCCAACTACCGACCCTTTCAATTCAGATGGCACCAAATGTGAGGAGCAGCCTTTATAAGTATTGTTGGCTGGCAATTCATCATGAATGAACTGCTGTGCTGCTAAGACCTTTATGCATATCATAGAATATGCACAAAAGGGAGAGTCTTGTGATCTGTGTGAAAATCCCAGCAGTGTCACTTGTTTTTCCCACAGTGCTTACAGTCTTGCATCAGCCACAAAAATGCGCAGTGTAAGGCATTGCTTTCAAGGTAAGAAGGCACTTTACCCTTGCTCCTCCATGGTTTCCTGGAGTTCCAGGCACTTGATCTCGAGCTTACGCTTGCGTTCATGGTCAAGAATCTCGGAGTTGGCCTTGCGGATGAGCTGTGCATCTAAGCGCTGAATGTCCTCTTCCGTCTTGTAATTGACTTTCTCCCGTGAGCGCTGCACGAGGGACAGATTGCGCTGGACGTAGCCGTTGGTGCCACTGCCACGGGCAGTCTGCAACCCAATGCCGTTGTACATGCCGGCTCGTCCTGCAAGGCATTTTCCAGAAACAAGCTATATGAGCTGGACAACACTGCGCATGTGTACACCCAAGGGGGCCTTGCAACAGCTTCCCTTGGGTACAGAGAATACATTGGAGTTCCTTTCAATTAATACATTCCGGTATCTAATGGTGGCAGAGACATAACGAGTGGAATGTTGTCCCTCAGTTGGCGTGGTAGCAATAGCAATGTGTTCTTTTCTCACTTGTTTCCACGGGGCACTTATAGTTAGTTCGAGGTTGATATCTGACTATGGAGGCACAAGTTTTTGCTCGGAAGTAACTCGTGGTTATGAAGAATGAATGGTGTGCAGTCAAAGGCAGGACATAACAGAGAGCGCCTCAAGCCGCACAAGAGAGCAAGCAATGCGAGATGGCAGGCTCCCTGCTGTGTAATATATGAAGCCTACAGATCGAGAGTTTTCTCACCGTGTTCTAATGGTGTTGCAGTCTTTCTTCATGAGCAAAAGGCAGCAACAAACAAGCTCTGATTAAGTGGTCATGGTGACCACTGTCGTGATTTCTCACTACCTTCACATGCGCCAACAAATGGGACATGAAACAACTTGTGCCTCTCTTGCAGAGCCAATTGTACAACAGCTTGCTTCATCATGCACATGTGTAAGAGCGGCAAGGGCAAACCTGTGACATTCCCACAAGGCAATAAGACCATAGGGTGATGCTAGCAGTGCCTCAATTCTAACGGTAGTTACATGGATAACAACACCATGCAACTCAGAGAATGATGTCCTGTTCATTAGTAAGCCATAGATCAAACTTTTTAACAGTGATAAGTGACACTATAATTATTTATCGCTGCTTAGAAATTTCGCCGTGCACCTTTAGTGCAACGAAGCACTACATGGCACCTGCCGTGAAAGCTTGCTTTGGGGCCCTCTCCCGTCACCATTTTCGAGCATTCAAGTAGCCCGCATATTCAACCATTTGAAGGTTGGCTAGGCCACACAGGGCCAATGCAGGCACTACTGTACTATGACGGCACCAGTGTTTACGTAGAACAACTGGCACAAGTGGTGTCTGGGAAACTACACTGCATTACAGTGACTATACTATCTTATAAATGGCTCCCATCCTCCACAGAGAGCAAGCTGGCACTTTCAAGGTATGATGCCTTTGTAGTGTTGTAGATGAAGCTATTAAACCACTTCGCTCAGACTATTACGGCAACCCACAGCTCATTTCCACCCGTCTCGCCGAGTGCTTAACAATTCTGGTTATTGATGGTGTTGTCACTGTCCCCTGCTTTGCCTACTTTAGCTGTAACTAATACGAGGAGTGCAGTGATAAACATTTGAGCATATAGACTGAATTAGTTTTAACTGTTTATGCATATCACAAACAACATTTTTTCTAACTGCCCCCGTTTAAAATGCTTTAAATAAAGTCAGAGACTTGATTTTGTTTCAAATGCCACTGCTGCTTTTGACAGTGCAGACACACCACGGCTCGGACAAGAAACATGTCATATGCCAAGGCCAGTACCAGTGGCATGGAGTCGGAGGAGTGGAATGCCTGCTAAACTCGGACCCCCTTGACTAGGGCAGCAACCAGGTAGGATCAAAGCTTTCTCTGCAAATATCCTGTTGGCTGGGCTTTTTTGCCAAATAGCTTGCAACCGTGGGACATCACTACCACCTTTGGCAGCCAATACTTAAATATCCTCATCGCAACAAATATACATAATCGAGAGCACCGTTCCTTTAATCCATGCAATAAAACGCAGCAGTTGTAGTGCCTTCGTCGCAGAATCATAAAGCAAGCATTTCTTACCTTCCTATGCTTACTGCATGTATGCTTTTATTGTACCAACGTGAACTACCTCTGAGAATCGCCACACGTTGTTGTTGTTAATAATTTCCATACTATATGGCACATACTCGCAACAGCGAACTAGGCAAGAAGCAACCAGTGCATTTAAAATGAACAGGAAAGAATGAACAAGGCCACAAAAAAGAGACGTGCATGGGTGCATGTGCGCCGGCCTCTTTCACTTCCAGCAGAGACGCAGCAATGAAAGGGGGCCACATGTCATTAGGCAGCACACCTTCACGAATTTTCGTTTCACAGATTCCAAAATATGTGTTGCATTATTGCACCTATCCAAAGCGTGTACACCAATAAATGCAGACACTGTTTTAAAAGGCACAACTAAAATGCAGCGAACTTGTGCAAACTTGCAGAATCACAACCCGATTTCCAGCAAAGCTGTTTTTTTTTAGTGTTGCAAAAGGAATATCAGTTGCCTATAATTCAACTGCATACCTTAACATGTTGCCCCCATATAACTTATGACCGGTCTGCTTGAAATAGCATGTAACACTATCCAGCACTTTTTACAGAATTTTTACAAGTCATCCAAGCAACATTTTACTTCGCCAGAATATTGACCCCCAACCCCCCCTCAACCTTTCTCACTAAATGTGATCTCAGTTGCGGGACAAATTCTTCATTTCGTAACACACAGATAGAGCACTCTGTTTTGTTTCCATGCATAACTTATTAAAGAAAGGCCTTATTAGGCTGCTCACATTGAATTTCACTTATACATCACCCAGAACCAGTTCCCAGTGATAAAGAAATATAAACAAGGTGCCTTTTTTTACTTCACTGAGGCTACTGGGGGGAAACCTCATATAATACATAAAAAGAAAAAAAATGAGGGTTCTGCAGTTACTTGCAACACTCCTGATTAAGCCAGGAACAACAATACGCACAACACAAAATACTTAGTTACCCCTGTTCCCACAAAAATATACACTTGGCCTAACGTATCCCGAGGCATTGACAAACAAGGTGAAAACCGCGGTGTGACACTTTTGAAGGATTAAGAATTTTTTTGAAGGACTGCACTTCATCTACATGCATTTAACAATGCATAGCGATTTGCTGCAGCATTCCCTCAATTTGCGTCAAGTTTGATTTTGGTGGAATCAGTATATTGCCAGGGTAACAAACTAAATTCTGCACTGCTCGTAAGACACTCATATGCCCCAGAATGCCCTCCTAAGTAATTTATTGCAAAGGCTGCAATTAACAGCCACTTTGGGCTTTACCTGCAGATCACCCGTCCTTGCGCCAAACACAAACAAGGTGCCTTGTTTGGTTCACCAAGGACACAAGAGAGATCAACTGAGAACCCCTTATGACACGAAAATATGGAAAAAAACTAGGGGTCAGCAATTATTAACAAAAGTTTCAATTATGCCAGGAACATGAAAGTTTTGCCACAGATTAAACATAATTCCCTATGATTAATGAACTTGAAATTGGTATCATGTACAGTTAGTTTAGTATTCAGAGAAATATAGCGGATAACGATTGTGCGACACTCACACATTTCAATAGCAATTTTTTCTTGCAAAGGCAGTATTTGATCTACACATGAGAGAACAAGCTTTGTGAATATAGGTTTCAAATACCAATAAAGCTGGACCCTGTTTATGGTGCTATCAGCAGCTATACAGCATCCTTAAGTTACCAACAACAAAATGTGGCCTTGATGAAACAAACCACTGTGCAAAAATATTTTCTCCAAAATTGATGGAGGTCATGACATACAATGGCTACGACTAGGAATTCGTTATAGCCACCTTCACAGGTTTCACCCTATTCACCTTAGATGTAGGCTCCGCCATTTCTTTGGCTTCATGGTGCGTAAATGTTGACAGAAGGGAGACACTAAGGTACATCACAACCATGCCTTCATCAAGATGTGTCCAGCCTAACCACCGAGCCATACAGCAAGTTAATATACGGAAACCTTTATGACTTATTGCACACAGCTGAAGGCTCGTTTGTGCTATGAACATGGACTAGACGAGCATCTATGAATCTGCAATATGTTGCTTCCCCCCCCCCCCTTCATCAGAATGCAGCCACAGACTCTACTGCTGTTTTGCTGACATTCAAAGCAGCATTGAGAGGAAGGCATTTTCCGGTGAATGCTGAAGAGAAACGGGGGGTGGAGGGGGGTGCATCTCCACAATGGACCAACTTCTGCAGAGATATGGTGATAAAATGACTCTAGAATTTTGGGGCTCCTAGCAATACAAACTACACCTTTCAAAGCTTAGGAAATGTCCCAGGAATGGTGTGTGTAACTGCCGTAAAACAAGTTTTGTTGGCCATATTACGAACACCATGATATCTGCTGGCAAGTCACGAAATCATTACAGTGCTTGACTCTATTCATCCCTGAATGATATTGTTTCAAATTGCTGCACATCGAACAGAAATTTTCATTTGTGTGATAGTGCTAAAGGCTTGGGATAGCACGCATGGCTTTTTCAGACCACACCCTTTTCTCTTTACTAATGTTCCTTCCACTGGTGTTGCTCTTTAGGCAGCACTCATGGCAGCTCGACACATTGTCTGATGAATCTTGTTCGTTGTTATCACCAAAGTCACTTTTTTCACTGCCACGATCAGTTAATGAACAGTTGTCGCTGTGTGCTGTTGAGCAAGTTCCCGCATATCACGTTTGCTTGAACTGCCCTCAATGATTTCTCATTTCAGAAAGGTCGTGCTTCAACTCAGTGAGATGCTCACAAAGTTGTAGTAGGGCCGCAATTTCGTAGCGATGCCTTTTCCCTATGCTAATGCCTTCCATGTTTGTTGCGTTCATGAGCAGTCTAGAGATGCTCCCCCCTGGGTGGAGCGTCGAGCACGGCCACTCACAAACACGAAAAGCACCAAAAAGCATTGGCATCGGAAAAAGGCATCGCTACAAAATCGCAGCCTAGAATTCTTTTTTACCATGAGGCTCTCCTCCCTGTTCTTGCGCCTTTTAGAATTTAGCCTCATCCTGTGTGTTTGCACGATGATAATAATCACATAATGAATCAGACAGCACTACTACCATCTTTCCCTTCATCATCGTGGCACAGTCTGGGGATCACCCTGTACTCCAGTCATATCGCAGCTCTCATCACAATGGTCCCACATTCCCAAGGCCAATGGGGCAGAGACTCACTTGCCTGCACTTTCCGCCATTTGTTGCATTCAAAAGTAACTACAAAACTGTTCCACAAGCTAAGCCCATGAAAAGCATGGCTAACAGCTTGAAAGGGAAAAAAAGTGTCATCCACATGAATTGTAGCACGAAGCTACAAAGGGAAGCCATATGGCTTTCTCAGGAATTTCCGGGACGGTCGCTAACCAGGAGCTAACCAGGATCCCGGTCTGATACCGTAGCCTTAAGGGTTAACCCAACTCATATTGTAGAACCTTTTCATTTATGAGCCCCCTGCTTTCTGAGCTCAAGGACTGTTGTCATGGTACAAACACCACATGCCTGTCACGATAGTTGTCCTTCAGCCCAATAAGGACTACAACAACAGACATGCCTTGTGGCAACAACAGCGGTGTAGTGAAACTCATCATCAGATCAGTATACTGATCCCATGGCCAAAGGATCTCTTGCGGGAAAACTGCACTATTATGCTGCCATGATGTGGCACTTCTGCATACAAAGGGTTGCACAAAAGGTGCCAAGATAAAAGAAGCAAGTGAAGCGTCTCTCAACTTGAATGACACCAAAGAGAAAGCGATAATCTTTAAGATATACACTACAAACAGGTGCTGGAGCACTGAGACACCATAGCTAGCAGCAACAGAGCAGGGAACCGTGCCTAGACTGACTGCATTTTCAGTCTCTTGCCCCTCTGCTAGCATAGTGCTTAATGCACACGAACTATATATTGGCATCCCATTATGTGTCGCTCCTCTTAATCCTAGTCCTTTGGACATAAGATATTGTGTCCTCACATAAAAAGCATCATTTTGTACCCCACAGTGTACAGCCAACAAGCACTGAAGAGTTAGTTAGAAATCACAAAGCCTAACACAGTTCTTTGTTGAATCTTCATACACAAAAAATTACTTCAAATGTGAGCCGAGGCTCTTCGACACATCTGGCCACAGGTTCTAGGTTGTCACTGGGAGAAATCCATTAGAGCACCACCATCGGCACATTTTGACAACACAGTGCTGGTCTGATCAAATCTTTCATGCTTTTCCCAATTTAGCCTGGTAAACCGGTCAAAACAGGAGCTGCACTCAGCTCCATATAAATACCAATACTCTAGTTCTCAAAATCAACCACTGTGGATTTCAGGTGGCCCAGCTGCGCACACTGTTGCCACAAATAGCTGATGAGCTGCCACCTAGTAAAAGTTAGGCAACCGGTATAAATACACAGCCAAGTTGTACATACTCCACATGTTATTGCACATGTCGTGATTTTAGTTAATGCTCATTAAGTGGTAATCAGTGCACTGCACCAAATATCCTGTCAGCATCTACGCGTCCTACAGGCAATGAGAAAATCGCATAAGCAGACATTTGAAAACGTCGAGTGTGCACCCTTGTCGTTACTGCCAGCTAAAACATCGCGTACACAATGAAAAATGTAACGAGACAAAACAGTGCATGTATTTTGCAGAAAGCACGCAGTTCTTCACGAACGTAACCGTCTGCGCTAACGGCACTGTCAACACACATCAAATGCGCTTCAGCTCGATCGATAACACTGAACGCGAGTTTCGAAAGGATAAAAATATTCACGTCGCATTTACCCTAGTCTAATTAAAACAGCGTGGGACGGCCTTCTCCGTCATAGTTGAGTGCTACACCGATCAGCGAGCTATACTTCACTACCGAAATGCATTCCCGTCGTCAACGTTGACAAAACAAACACGAAAGGGCCCGTAATGTAAAGGACCTGTGCGCACTCCTAGCAAAGACGGAATGCTATTACTTACCACTGTATATAGTGTAGTGTGCAGTACGGACACAGTCGCAGCAGCGATGGTAACAAAACGGCTGCGCAGGGTCCTGCGTTTGCGCGGCGTTTCCCTCCGACTTTGCAAAGCGCCACCACAAGCAAGCGCCTTTTTGACTCTAGTAGCAGTAGTAGTAGCAACTGTAGCGCCAACAGTGTAAGGCTGTAGTAGCGCTGTAGCCCGCTGTGGCGTCGAAGCCAGACTGAAGTCCAAAACTAGAATGGGGGAGTGGGTCCAGCCATATTATTGTAAGAAACTCTATGGGTCCAGCGGACGCCTCGGCAATCGCCGAAGGTGATGCAGAAAACGCTGAAATTGCGGAGGCGCTGCCGTCACTTTATCCTGAGCCACATCAAAATTGGATTGAACTGCTCCTTCTGCGCATGCGGCAGGAGCAGTGGCTGCGAGAGAGAAATTCGAGGACTTTCGGTCCTTGGGTGAGATTTCTCTTCGCCTAGGTACTACAGGGAAGAAAGTTGTTAGCTCCGTTCGTCCCTAGCCGAGCGAGCCACACCACACGATCCGCACGATCGCCAGAATGCGTGGCTGTCGTGGCCGGTGTCAGGATTGGGGGCTCAATCTCATCGCTCGTGGTCCTTTGCAAAGATTGGAGTACGGCATGAATTCGAAGGTAGCTGGCCCATGCCGTCGTCCAACTTATTTACGCTTGAGGTCGTGGGTGAAGTGAAGAACTATTTCTCATCGAGAACGAGGAAAATGGGTTTATTTACAGAAATTATGTCAGTCTAACATGACTGCTTGGGAAAAAGAGTATCAGTCCAACATGACTGCATGAGAGAAGTGAATCAGTCTAACATGACTGCTCAAGAGAAGTGTCCAGCATTCGCACAACAACAGTTTTTATACACTCGGTCCGCCGGCCATACGAGGCGGCGACTGTTCGTTTCCTCATCACCAACTCGCCGCTGCTCCGCAGATCAGTTAACGTACACAAAGGCAACCGCGTTCTGATGCCCGACGCCGGCGTTGGAGGGGTGCCGTTCCGGGAAGTATCGGCGCCCATCGTGAGTAGCTCGTTGTCTTGCGTCTGGACGAGCATGAGAAGCACCAAAATACGGCTTCCCCACGGCAGCTTGTCCATGCGTGTCATATCAGGTCCACGTTGGGTAACTCCGGAACCATTGTTCACACACCGAACTCGTTCCGTCACAATGTCGATGGGGCTGGAGGAAGGAGGCGGTTTTCAGCGCAAAGGCCGCTTCTTCGAACGCCTCCTAGCTGTAGCGACGGAGAGTGCGGAATGCGCGTCTTGCCCCCCTTGTCGTAATTGGGTGGCAATTTTGCCTTGTAGCTCGCCATTCTTAACAGCGCCTCCATGGCCCGAAAAATCTCGACTGTCTAGCGCTGACAACCGCTAGGCAGGGAGAGAACAGCTGCTGGTCAGGGGGGGGATTGATGTCTTGGCTCGCAGCGACCACTTGTGCATTGATGTCACCGCCCCAAAACATCCAACAAGGACAGGCAACTGCAAAACGAACCCCACAACACGGCTCTGCGCCGAGATGACGTGCATTGGCTCTCACTTTAGACTCGCTAGGCTCCAAAAAAAAAAAACAACAACATAAGTGCAGAAACAAAAAAAGAATGCTGCATTTCGCTATGCCAATTTCTGAAGCAAATTCCTGCTGGCACATTCAGCAATCATGGAGGGAATCCTGCTAAATGAGAGGGGATCTTCTTCGCTTAATAAAATTAACAATAGTAACCCTAAAATTTAGGCGGGACCCCCAAACGCAGAATTCAAATTAGCCTGCTCAAACCATCCGCATTGCTATTCAACTTTCCCTTCCTATATCTAACGGAGAAGTTGTACTCTTGGAGAGTGAGGCTCCATCGGAGCAAGCGGCCGTTTTTTGTGTGACATTTGATTGCGCCACGTCAGAGGACAGTGGTCGGTCTCGAAGATGAACTTCGCTCCGTACAATTAACACGACAACTTCTGGGCGGCCCAAACCAAACAAGCGCATTCCTTCTCTGAAGCACTGTAGGCTTCCTCTCTTACATTTAGTTTACGGCTGGCGTAGAGGATAGGATGCTCCTCGTTATCGTCGCCGACCTGACTAAGTACCACGCCCATACCTCTGTCGCTTGCGTCGCATTGAACTATGAATTCCTTTGTGTAGTCTGGCGCGCGAAGCACAGGGCGAGAAACCAATAGCGTTTTCAAACTTTGGAAAGCGTTCTCTTTGTCCTTATCCCAGTGTACGTTACTCGGCGCTCCCTTTCGGAGGGCGTCTGTTAATGGACTTGCCAATTGCGAGTAATTCGGAATGTACCGTTGATAGTACCCCACAAGTCCCAAAAATGAACGAAGGTCCGTTTTCGTGCGCGGCTGAGAAAATTCTCCAATCGTAGCTATTTTCAGCTCAGCCGGCCGTCTCATGCCATGACCGACAACATGGCCCAGATAAGTAACCTGCGAACAACCAAACCTACACTTTTCCGCTTTCATCGTTAAGCCGGCTTCCCTCAACCGTGAGAACACCTGTTTGAGGTGCGATACGTGTTGTTCCCAGCTGTCCGAAAAAATGGCCACATCATCAAGATAAGGTAAGGCGAACTCCTGCAAGTCCTTTAGGACAATATCCATTAACTTAGAGAAGCTAAACGGCGCGTTCTTCAGCCCGAAGCTGAGTGCGAGAGGGCGAAAAGTGCCTACAGGCGAGATGAATGCGGCATAGCGGCTGGCACTTTCTGAAAGGGGAACTTGCCAGTACCCCCGCACGAGATCTATAGTAGAAATGTACTTAGCAGCGCTAACTCTTTCAATTCGTTCCTCAATGTTGGGTATCGGGTACAGCTGATCCCTAGTGATGGCATTTAACTTCCTGTAGTCAACACGTACACGGACGAGGGTCCTTGTTAGGGGTTTCTACGAGTATTAGCGGTGACGTGTAGTCACTCTCAGCGGGCTCAATAACTCCCAACTCTAGCATGCGCTGTATCTCTGCCTCCATAATCTCTCTCTGTCTTGGAGACACCCTGTAAGGTTTTGATCTTACTGGTTCGGTAGAGGTCAGCTCAATTTCATGCGTTATCAGTTCGGTTCTACCCGGCCGATCGCTGAATCTGTCGATATATTCCCCTAACACCCCTTTTAGCTCATCTAGCTGCTCGGGTCTTAGAGCGTGCGAGCTTACCGAGTGTTCTACTACTTCTTCTAGGGCGATTTCAGAGTTGGAGGTCGCCCTATACTCGTTAAACCTGGTACTAGTGCCATCCGGCTCTTTGACGGTATAGTTAATGACTCCGCTCCGCTCTACATACGGCTTCATCAAATTACAGTGATATATCCTCACTTCCTTCCTGCGACCGGGCATTCTCAAAGCATAGTTAGTATCTGAAAGTTTGTGCAACACTTTAACGGTCCCGTCCCAGTGAACTTCAAGCTTGTTCTTTCTTGAAGGTTTGAGGATCATTCCGGCGTTAAACGTACGAAGCCTAGCATTCTTGTCGTAATAGAATTTGGCGCTCTTTTGAGCTAGTGCCATGTTCTTTCCGACTAGTTCTTGGGTTGCGCTTAGCCGTTCCAGTAAATTTAGCACGTATTCAACCACTGTTGGACTCTCCCCTCTTTCCTCCCACATCTCTCTTAACATTCTCAGTGGAGAACGGAGTGTCCTCCCATACACTAGTTCTACTGGTGAGAACCCTGTTGCTTCATGTGGAACCGTTCGCAAAGCAAACAAAGTTGCCGGCAGACAGTTCTCCCAGTCCTCCTTGTGCTCGTAACAGAGCGCACGCAAAACTCGCTTAAGCACCGAATGCCACCTCTCTACACTGTTTGACTGAGGGTGATAGACAGAACTGTGTATTAACTTTACCCCGCACTTTTGTAAGAATGTGGAAGTCAGTGCGCTCGTGAATACTGACCCTTGACCTGCCTGAATTTCGGCTGGAAACCCAACTCGTGCAAACACTGTCAAAAGCGCGTCTACTACTTCAGTGGAGCTGAGCTCTTTCAAAGGGATTGCTTCTGGAAACTTGGTAGCCGGACACAGCATGGTAAACAAGTACCTGTAGCCTGATTTTGTTCTTGGAAGAGGCCCTACCGTGTCTATTACAAGTCGTCTGAAAGGCTCTGTTATTAAGGGCACTACCTTCAGTGGAGCTTTCCATGTCTCTCCTGGTTTACCAGAACGCTGGCAGGCGTCGCATGATCTTACAAAGTTTTCTACATCTTTGAAACAGCCAGGCCAGTAGTATTCCATAAGCAATCTTTCCTTTGATTTGTTTATGCCTAGGTGGCCAGACCACCCATTCCCATGACAAAGACTCAAAAGGTTCTCCCTATACTTAGTAGGTATGACTAACTGATCTAAAATCCTACCCTTTCGATCTCTGTAATGCCGATACAACAATCCTCCTCTCTCATGTATCGTTACGTTGCGCCTAGCAATGCCTTCTTTAGCTGTGTCATGTAATTTAGCTAAGCTCTCATCATTCTTTTGCTCAGCTGCCAGTGACTCTCTATCCACGCGTAAGAGTTGATCAAAGTTCTTTGAGGCCGGTGATAATAACGACCCTGTCTCGCTTGTGAGCGCGTCTACTTGCTCTTCCTGCAGGCTAGAACTCTGACACTCTATAGTGCTACGCTCTCATTGAGCTGGTCAGCTGGCAGGCTCTCCTCAACTGTTCTTTTGTCCCTCGGGCCTAGCTCGGATTCGGGTATTGAAGTTATCCTCTTTTCTGCTTCCACTGGAGGAGCTTGAGCATTTTCAGCCGAAACCGCCGCGATCTTACGAGCTTGGCCTCGGGTCAATGCCTGTACTATGCCCTCTGCCAGTTTGAGCCCTCTGTCACGCAGTAACTGATTCGAACGATTCGAGAAGATGTAGGGATACTGCAGTGACAAAAATTTGGAAACTGCAGCCTCAGTCTCTAGCTCCCCGAATGGTCCACTGATTTTGACTTTGGCCATGGGCATACACACGCTGTGTTCTTCTACAACCTGTTTTATCCATGCTACTTCTCCGGTGAAGTCATCTACCGTCACGTAAGACGGATGGACAATGTCCAGCGTGGCGGCACTGTCTTTTAGCACTCGGCATGGTTTTCCATTAACTTGCAGGTCGTGGAGATATGGACTTAAAAGTTCCATATTCTCATCCTTTTCCTCTACGTAGGAAAAAACTACGCTAAACTTCTCGCAGTTTACAGCTATATGTCCCAGTTTGTGGCATTTGTAACAGCGAATTGGTCTAACAGATTCGAATTTTCTTTTCTGTTCTTTTTGTGCGGTTTCTCCGTTAAGTTTCTCCTCGCTCTTTTCTGCGGGCTTTTCCGCCATGTCTACAGGCTCTGATCGTCTAGTTTGCGCACCCTTTTTGAACGGAAATGGTTTTCGCGGTCCATTTCGACCGTCCCAGTTTCCCTCCTCGGCGTTCAACTTTCTACGGGTTGCGTACTCTTCGGCTAATTCAGCCGCCCTTTCCACATTGTTTACATTACCTCTGTCTTGCACCCACAGTTTCACAGCTTGGGGGATGGTTTTGTAAAACTGCTCTAGACACATGCATTCAGTGATCATGTCTCTGCTGTCGTACGCTTCCGCGCTTTTAAGCCACTCGACTAGGTTGGCCTTTAAGCTATATGCAAACTCCGGATAGCCCTCGCTATCTTTCTTGCCTGTGCTCCTAAACCTTTGCCGAAAAGCTTCGGCTGAAAGGCGGTATTTCTTCAGGAGACTAGCCTTAACTTTTGCATAATCATATGCATCCTGCACACTCAATCTGGCGATTACTTCGGCCGCCTCACACGGCAACATAGACAGCAACCGCTGTGGCCATGTACTCGGGCCGAAGTTCATCTTTTCGCAAGTCCTTTCAAAATTGCTTAGGAACAAGCCTATGTTGGTCCCGACCTCAAATGGCTTTAATAGCCTGTCCATGCGGTACGATTCTGCCTCACTTGATCGACCCAGAGCGCTTTCACTTCCTTGAGACAACTCCAAACGTTTGCTTTCAAGTTCCAGTTGCATTTTTCTTAACTCGCGGTCTTTATCGCGTTTCTCTCTCTCTCGTTTTTCTCTGTCCCGTTCTTCTCTTTCTCTTTCCCGTTTCTCTCTCTTTTTGAGAAGTTCCAATCCCATTTCAATATCTTCCTCACTGGCCTGATTGGAAATTAGCTCCAATAATTCCGATTTGAGCATTTCCTTGCGTACATCTAGGCCCAGTTCCTCACCAACAATCAACAACTCGTCTCTCAGCAGTGTCCTTAACCATGACTGCTGCTTTACTGCCTTGATTCTGCTCTCTAAATCTAGCTAGGAAAACACAACCTAGCTAACACACAACAATCTAGCTTCCCTACTGTTCTAAACAGAACAACCACAAAATGAAGCCTAGAGAGTCAAAGCAAAAACCAAGCACTCACCGCAGATACAGCACCATGTCGCAAAGTCCATCCCACCGCTGCCACCACTTGTCAGGATTGGGGGCTCAATCCCATCGCTCGTGGTCCTTTGCAAAGATTGGAGTACGGCATGAATTCGAAGGTAGCTGGCCCATGCCGTCGTCCAACTTATTTACGCTGAGGTCGTTGGTGAAGTGAAGAACTGTTTCTCATCGAGAACGAGGAAAATGGGTTTATTTACAGAAATTAAATCAGTCTAACATGACTGCTTGAGAAAAAGAGTATCAGTCCAACATGACTGCATGAGAGAAGTGAATCAGTCTTACATGACTGCTCAAGAGAAGTGTCCAGCATGCGCACAACAACAGTTTTTATACACTCGGTCCGCCGGCCATACGAGGCGGCGACTGTTCGTTTCCTCATCACCAACTCGCCGCTGCTCCGCAGATAAGTTTACGTACACAAAGGCAACCGCGTTCTGATGCCCGACGCCGGCGTTGGAGGGGTGCCGTTCCGGGAAGTATCGGCGCCCATCGTGAGTAGCTCGTTGTCTTGCGTCTGGACGAGCATGAGAAGCACCAAAATACGGCTTCCCCACGGCAGCTTGTCCATGCGTGTCATATCAGGTCCACGTTGGGGAACTCCGGAACCATTGTTCACACACCGAACTCGTTCAGTCACAATGTCGATGGGGCTGGAGGAAGGAGGCGGTTTTCAGCACAAAGGCCGCTTCTTCGAACGCCTCCTAGCTGCAGCGACCGTGAGGGGGAGATGCGCGTCGTGTCGCCCTGTCGTAACTGGGTGGCAATCTTGCTTTGCAGCTCGCCATTCTTAACAGCGCAAAGGCCGCTTCTTCGAACGCCTCCTAGCTGTAGCGACGGAGAAGGCGGAATGCGCGTCTTGCCCCCCTTGTAGTAATTGGATGGCAATTTTGCCTTGTAGCTCGCCATTCTTAACACCGGCAATGCGAAGAAGCCGTGTCCAAGGTGAGTTTGTTGCTATTTTGTAGCGGCGGTAGCATATATTAAATTCTTTAGTCGCAGGGGGATACGTTTGGAAGTGAGGTGTCTTCTCAAATGTCTTTACTGGCAAAGCATTACATCGTGCCGATGCATTGTTAATTAGTGTCGTTTAGCAAAGTGAGCATACCGCACACTTCAGGATATTCGCGGGAACGGAAAGTTTATGAATGCGACTGCCGTGCCGATGCGACTTTGTTGCTTTTTTTTGCGGCGGTTTTATATTAAATTCTGATAGTCGCAGGGGGATACGTTTGGACGTGAGGCGTTTTCTCGGATCACTTTAATGGCAAAGTATTGCGTCGTGCTGATGCATGGTTCATTAGTGTCGTTGAGCATACCACACACTTCACGGGAGTCGCGGGAACGGAAACAGTTTGTGAATTCAACTGCCGTGCCGATAAATTGGGTCCTAATGTAACTGAGCTAGCATACAACACACTTGGAGATTCGTGGGAACGGAACATCTTGTACTCTGTATGTGAAAGTACTAAAACTTGCATCGCCATGCAATCTGAGCCGTAAATCGTTGTGAAAGCTGTACAGCCACACTGGCAAAACACTACGCCCTGCGAATGAATATGGAACAAATGTATGCTAAAGAAAAATGGTCGTCATGCAATTTCACAGCAGTAGACCCTTGGAAAGCTGTAACACTAATATTGGCTACGTGGTGCAAATTCGTAGCGATTCTGAGGTGCTTGTGCGCAAGGGTAATTAATGAAGGAGCGCGTATTACTAATCCCGGCTGTTACGATGTCTAGCTCATATACGGGGAGCTCTATGTGAGCGAAAAAAGGGCTCAGATCGCTACAACCGCGTGCGAAATAGCTCTGAAGGCCTGCCAGTACACTTGTTCGGCGTCTCCGTGCTTGTACTGCAACATGAGACGTGACGGAAGTGCGCACGTATATCACACTATATCCTCGGACAGTGGCCGCTTTCCACGCTTGGTGTACTTCGCCGCAATACATTGCGCATGCTTGATTGCGCGACACTAGTGCCTTACGGCGAAGCTGACTTTAGGCAAACGGCATTGTGCAAAGCTCGAGCCATCTTGTCCGTCACTGCGGATAGAAAACGCATACACGCTCAAGCTATTTGAGCTGCATCATTTTGTCAACGTTTACCCCTCTTTACTAAATGAAGAGGATAACGTACGCCTGTGTGGGTGATTTAAAAGATTAATGAAAAGCCTGGTAACCTGTGGGCTGTCAGTCAAAAAACACTATTTATGCAGGTGTCCACGCTCCTGTAAAAAAAAAATGCGATTCAATGATGACCCTCTGGAGGTGGATCCGCACCTATGTAAGCACAGCCGGCTCATCAGTCGCAACGTAGCAGCTGAAGAGAACTTTTTAATGCTCATTATACGACATTGATAGCGATTCATTTGTGGTCAGCCAGTGACAAACGCATTGCACTAAACAGTGAGACTTCGCCTTAATCCGCAATGCTTATGTCGCGGACAGGAGAGCAAAAGATGAAAACAATGTTTTCATACAAGGCAAGTCATCCATGTAGTGGAATTGCGTTTATCGTTGTGTAATGTTGAAGCATTTACTTTCTGAAGTCCAACTTTTACTGCAACTTAGTTTCAATTGGTGCAGGTGCTTCTACTGGAAACATCCAAACTATGATTTATCGAATCAGGTTGTCGTCTTGTAGTTTTAGAGATTTTCCTCCGGTCTTAAGTCTTTTCTGAACCTGGAAGAGCTGGCTGATTGCACAAACCACGTAGCCAACATCAGTGTTACTGTACAGCTTTCACAACGGTCTACTGCTATGAAATTGCATGACGACCATTTTTCTTTAGCATACATTTGTACCATATTTATCCGCAGGGCATAGTGGTTTGCCAGTGTGACTGTACAGCTCTCACAACGGCGTACGGCTCAGATTGCATGGCGACGCAAGTTTTAGTACTTTCACATACAGAGTACAAAATGTTCCGTTCCCATGAATCTCCAAGTGTGTTGTATGCTCAGTTACATTAAGAACTAATTCATCGGCACGACAGTTGAATTCATAAACTGTTTCCGTTCCCACGATCCCCTCCCACGAAACATAGAACCTCTTAAAGACTTCTTGAAACGGCTACAAACGGCTATAGACGTCTTGGTCTATGATAAGACTGAAAATAGAATTTCTTCTAAACATAACCTCAGTACTTATTGAATATGCTAGTATATATTCTATCTGCGGCAAAACCCACTACTGGTGTCACTAGAGTCTGTTTTGGTAAACGCATTCAGAATGTCTAACTCAAGAACTTTTCTAGATCTTTTTGTCTAAAAGTGCAAAAAATGCCAAACGAAGTTGTAAATGTGCGGTTACCGTCGGCGTTAGCGAATAAAAGACGCCACAGGCAAATCGAACTCGTTGGAAGCAACATAATTGGTTTTAATATTAAATAATTTCACACCAGAACTTCAACAATCAAAGGCGTGTTAATGTTTTCCATACAGGGCGCGCACACGACGCCTGGAAACCATTCTATGCTCGCGCAGCAGGTGTTTACAGCAGCAGGAGCGAAACGCCGGTGTTGCACAGCGGTGTCACAAAGCCACCGCGCTGCGATCACTTCGGCGGTGTAATCCAAATTTGTGAGACATCTCATTCTGTGCTGGAAACACTGGGAGGCAGGAAGTTTGAAAAAAAACGGCCACTGCCGCTCGGAATGTCTCGGTCGTGGGCTCGTTATCCTGTTGTGCGTCATTCTAAGCCGTTCTGTACGTTTATACTGGATATTAACTGAAGTCATTTAGCTGTGCTGATGCTGTGTGCCGTGTGTTTTGCATCAGTGCTTCGTGACATCGGCTGTATTGCGTATTTTCGCCGACGGCTTACTACCACAATGGCGGGATCTGCGTTCGCCGCCTTCGTGTCTCGGTGCGTCTTTGTACGTCGCACGTTCGGATAACACTTTTCCCGGTAAGTGAAATACATTGCGCTTCGTTTTTCGTCAACAATGTAAACATATTTAGGTGTTACCCGCGACAATTCTTGATATATGGGCTCTACTGCCCTGCGAGTTTTCGTCATTACTTTTATACGAGGGTTCTGCTTGTGTTCAGCCGTTCAGCACTACCGCGCTCCACGACTTCCGCAACAACAGTCAGAACTTTGCCCTGCTTGTTGGTCTTTGTGGTTAACGTAGCACGAACCAAACGAAAGGAGTGCATTCGAAGACGACGCGCTGGCTGTAATGCTGAACCAGACTGAACACGCCCTATTTTGTGTCCTTTTGTTCTGACGTGTGCGCGCGTGTGTGTCAGTGACTATGCAATTTGTAGCGTTCCCACTTTATAGCAAAACAAAAAATATAACTGCAGTGTTTACTTCATCTATACAATTCCAAATTAAATCGTCTGCTGATGTACAAATTTCACTTGTGTTTTGTTCTGAATAAGCAGCAAAACCTTTAACCTAGTAGGTGCTTCATCTGGGAGTGAAATCACGACAGCGTGGCATTTAGTAATGAATGACTGTGACTGGGTCACCTTGTTTGTAATTGCAAATCTGCCTTTCAACTGACTTGATGCTATCTTATTTTGTCCCTTTCACCGTTTTTTCGTAGGCGCCGCCATATTGTGAACGCAGTGGCGCCGCCTATGAGCAGCGCCATACTGGCTTGGGTGAAAGCGGTCTTTTGCATGGCAGGTATGCGCTCGGCGGTAGGTTCTGGCGTTTGTTTTCGTGGTCGTGCGGTCTGTTTAGTATGACGTGCATCTTCTACGTGGTAAACGGTTCTGTGAGACGTGCTGAAGTGGTTTAAGGCGTCATGGCCGGAATTTCTGCTGGCGTTGCGGTGGATGGAACACGCAGCGCGATGTGTGAGCGCATATCTGAGCCTACAATCAGCCTCGGAGATCGATTGTGTATTTCCGAATGTTTCAATCACTAGTGTCCGCTATTTCTAAGCGCTATGTCTAAGCTCTATCCTCTATTTCTAAGCTGCGGTTTAGGAGCCACGAAACATACGCGACGATCGTAACAGCGTGGGTACCGTCCTGCTACGATAGGAGCTGTGCTGTTATACTTTGACAAGCATTCAAACTGTTCACTGCAGCTTATATTGCGTGACTACTTGGTTGAATGGATGAGGTTTCCACCCACGAATAAAATAGTTTTGGTTAGCAATAGCAGCATACCTTACAGTCTGAATTAAGCTTGTCCAGCAAAGCGACCGTTTACGAACTGCAGGAGCGTCCTAAGCAGTGATAGGTGCTGGATTACAGATATCTTTGTTCTATATAGCGCATGGTCCAAGCATACGGCACCAGCGGTTATAAACGTTGTGCGGCGTTAGCCCATTTTCTCTTGCTTTTTAGAGAAAGAGGATGATAACCGTTTTTTTTTTCGGTTGTGTTCGTTCAGTTCTCTACGACGCACTCACACGTATTACGGAAATGTTGCGCTCAAAAATAGCCATCGCATTCTTTTTATGCGAACCCTCTCATACATCATGGCTGTATACAGGCCAAAAAGGCAATGCCGAAGCACGCAGCTTATATATGTATCGTGCTGGCTCACGTCAACCGCAGTGATCGCTGTGTTGAGCAGCGCCATGGGCCTCATGCAGCAAGGCTAGCGTAGACATATGGTAACTTCAAGCATACTAGACTTGAAATGCATGAGAACGATGCCATTGTATCCCGAATATTTGATAGCGCCTGCCGCTCAGATGTTTCGTGGTTGCCTTAGGTTGGGCGCGCGCGAGCATGCGCTATGTTTTATGTTTTACTCCCTACGCCAATCGATGAGACAGTGAGCTGATTTACCATTTAATGCTGGTAATACAGAGACGCCGGTTTTCTTTGTTGAATTAAAATCGATATAAGCAAAATAGTTCACAACACATACACGCACCGCGACTGATAATGCGCGTACACCGCGGCTGATTATGCGCGTCACATTTTTGCTCCCCCAAGACATATTCCTGCCTACTGTAGTTACAGATGCACCGAAAGGCTTCCCTGACGACCTTATATGAACGAACATGGCGTAAATTTCACAAAGTAAGCTCTAAAACATCACGAAATCGTTCCGCAGCACGCGACAGCAGTACTTTCAAGCAGCGCCGCGCCGGATCGCCCAAGCCAGAGAGGAGGAAAGGCTCTCCGCGCGCCCTATCCTCCTCGCCCGATAAAAAGGTCTATAGACGGCTGGACATCCTTCTTGTACCTTGGCGCTAGCTGGATGACGGGACCTCATCATGATCAGTGTAAGCCAATGTACTGTACCCTCTCTGGTCCTCCCAGTGCTTTTTATATGGGATAAGGCCAGGGAGCGCTTCGTGGTAAAATAGCTAGTTGGTGCCTCACAAACGGACATTTTTTTGCACTGGTCCATTATAAGCTGCCACTATTATAACCAATTTCTCAGTGCCAGTGTACATACACAGTTCTACTAATAATTAGTTTCCCTAAGCCTTACAAAATTTACGTGTGTGTAGTCATTGCTATGTAAGAACTCACAAATTAACTCTGCTGTGTCATAGTAGTATTCCATACATGAGTAAAAATTTTCTACAACAGTGTACATTACACCTTGCTTCCCTAATGCACAAATATATTCAAGCCAGTATTTGATTAGTTTGGTATTCTAAATGTTTTCTGTGTGATTTAGTTTCTTTACAGGAACTCACTGTACAGCATCAGCAAGCAGTCTAAGATTTATGTGTGCTGTAAAAGGTGTACTTTGCCGCTAGAATTGATAAAACATGGGCCAAGGCTTCCATACAAGGACAAACTTTAATTTCGCTCTACCACCATCAGCACTTGGCTGGCGCTTGCAAAATGAATCACATTAAGTAGCTTGTGCCAGACCGTTTTTTAACCTTATTGTGAGGAGATCAGAAAGTGATCTGTGGAGGCGCCTGCGTCTGAGATATAGATTGCGCTGCAACATATGTGCGTGTAGAACAGGCATGATGCTGAGGGTTCCAGCAGTTTGCAAAGGTGCTTTTAAAATTTTGTCATAACTGCAATTTTACCTGTGCTGTTTTTTTATCATTGGAGGTGTTATCAGAATTTATCAATCTATTTGCTCTGGCCCATTAGCCTGCCACATTTGCCTTTTCACTAGGTGGGCAAATATTCTGCATGGACCATTACTTGAATACACCTTTTTGTGTGCAGTGGCTTCTCAGTTGCAAGTCAGCATAGATGCTCAGAATTACCTGAGCCTATAGATACACTGATGAATTTGCCACCTATGCGAATCACTTTGCACTTTCTCACGCATGTGTCATGTTTAAGTTTGAAAGAAAGGCAACAGCTAGGCAGCGCAAAATGCCAAACTTGCTTTTAGTTCAACAATATAAAACGCTATTTAACTTTTTAATTAAGTTAGTACATCATTTACCTGCAGAGTGAATTACTGTTTTAAACTGATTATATTTTGCAGGAAGCTTCTCAGACTTGTTTGAGAGGTTGATAAGTGGCTTTTTAGGCACAAAACACCATACAATAAATTAAAGGCTGACTTTGACTCTGCTATGCAACTTAATGACTATATGCCAGGAACAAGGTCTCCGAGTTGTGGCGCTGGGTAACACTCCCAGCGTTCTACTATGACACACAAATACCCAAGAAAGTGAAAGGGAAAACGACGCCGCTGTAGCTCAATTTGTAGAGCATAGCACGCGAAATGCGAAGGTTGTGGGTTCAGTTCCCACCTGCGGCAAGGTGTTTTTTCATCCGTTTTAACTTCAATTAATTTATCGTTTCCTTACTTAATTTATTAAGCACAAGTGATTTCCCCTATGTTGTCCTTGGTGTCGGTGTTTGTTGGCTTCTTATGATAGGAAATATACTAGTCATTTTAAACATCATCGCATACATACCTTAAGATACCCGTAGTTCAAGAGAAAGGAGTGCTTAAATTTATTTTTAATGTGAGCCAAACTTCTTACTTAGCACATATTGCTAATTGAAGTTCCAATTTCAACATTCCCATTTCCTCCCTTGCCCTTTTTTTCCTGTGCAGGTATTGCTTTCCTATGTCTACAAGAACCGTCACGCGTGGCCTGTGACAGCAAGCTTTTGTGGGCAGCCAGTGCTCTCCTACGAAGGCTGGCCTACTCTGGCAGCGGCGGCAACCATCTTCAAGATTTATCCATGATCCCCTTTGCTGCTATTTGTCACTCTTGTTAATTACACTTTCTGAATCTTTTCTAGTTTATTAGGTAATAAAGTATGAGTATGTGACATGGTGTGAAGTTGATGCCTTGCTGCATTTTCGCTTGCAATCACCTTTTATGCATGAAAAGCTCATCATACAGTTTATGAAAAAAAAATAACAGCATATTATGATTTATCTTTCAGTTCTTGTAACATGCAACGTACAAGGAATTCACTAATGGATGGTATGCCGAAGAACTCGCCATTATTTCTGCGTGATGCTGTGCAAGCATGTGGCGTTACCTTACAAGAGGCACCCACAAAGTAAGTTACAATTTACTTTTAAATGAAGCATGGACATCAGAAAAAATATATATTGCTAGTTAGAGTGGCTCGCAGAGTGTTTTGCCAGATGTGTACTATCTTTTATTTCTTAACTCATTGCAGCACAGTGGCTATTGTGCCCCCTGTAGCTGAAACCAGGATGTAATTTTTGCCTGAACTGCAGCATCACTGACAAAATTTTTCTTTGCTAGAAACTATTTCAATTTGGTGGAGACCCAGCAGGGCGATGTTTTGTCAATAATGACGTGTTTCACGCAGAGATGTTCTTGTTTAGGTCAATGAGTGAACATTGGAATTATATCAGCATACAATACAGATCTTGTTTCATTTGCAAAATAATTCTGACAGGTGGCATTCAATTGATTGGTCTAATTAAAAAGCACAAATTGACCAATGAGGCTATACTGCACTATTCCCATGGTTCACATCTCGAAAAACTACCTCTGCATCACTCTATCCGACAATATAAACTTTTTTTTTAATGTTCATGGCTCATTTAAAATAAATTGTAACTGTGGGCAAACGTCGTGTTACTGTAACAGCTGCGGCAAAAATTTGATGGTATGTCTAATAAAAGTCTTCAGTTGTTCTTGTAAAGCTGTCCATTAGCCAACTTTTAGCGTAACGTTAGCAGGGCTTACTGAAGTACTTCTAGACGTCCATGGCTACAAAATGTCTTGATCAAGACAGCTACTAGGCTTCATCCGAGAAAACGCCTCACGTCCAAACGTATCCCCCTGCGACTATCAGAATTTAATATGAAACCGCCGCAAAAAAAGAGCAACAAACTCGCGTCGGCACGGCAGTCCCATTCATAAACTTTCCGTTCCCGCGAATCTCCTGAAGTGTGCGGTGTGCTCACTTTGCTAAACGACACTAATGAACAATGCATCGGCACGATGTAATGCTTTGCCAGTAAAGGCATTTGAGAAGACACCTCACTTCCAAACGTATCCCCCTGCGACTATAAAAGTTTAACATGCTATCGTCGCAACAAAAATTGGAGGACGCTTAAGCTTCGCCTTCAAGATTGGAACGCGACAGCGTTCCCGTCGACCCGCCAAGGGGTGTAAGACAATGGGCTACGGCGCAGCGATGAGTTACGAGGCGCCCCGCATCGGACGCGGTGAGCGTCGAGCAACGAAACGTGCGCCTGAGCAAGCGGAACGAACCAAAGTCTCCCCCGCACCCAAGTAACCCCGCAGCGGCGCGACACTCGCGCCATCTCTCGCATCGCGCTTGTACCACTCCGACCGCCGCGTACGCGGCGAAGCCGCACGGAGACGGTGGCTATGCGGGAAAACAAGATATCAGGGGAGGCGCGAGAGTCGCGCATCCCTACATCCCCCAACCTTAAATCACTTCTTATTCCGGCGAAACATGTGACACGGTCTAACATTAACCCGTGCTTCGCGAACAAGGTAGTACATGCAACAGTGGTCGCGCCGAAGAAATGTCTACACGCTGTCCATAGCATGCGAGCCGACATTGTCCCTGGGTACACCGCTGGCGTCCGCCGGTCACAGCAGCAGCTTTGCAGACTCGACGGCATGATGCCAGGCCAGGACTCCGGAAACGACGACGCAGTAGTCGGTACGAGCAAGCGTCGCACGCGCCGACGCGCCCTGCTGGGAAGAGCCGCCGTAGCTGTCGCTGACCGCTGGCTCTTTTGTCCACCGCCGAGGGTTGTGAGCTTGATGCAGGAGGCCGCCGAAGTCGCTGCGCCGAACTGGCCACAGCATCACCAGCGCCCGGGGTGACTCGATCGTAGTCCGGGGCAGCAGCGCAGACGATGTGCAGGTGACGGCAAACCAGGGGTGACTCCAATCACGCTGCGTACACTCAACACACTCGGCAAACACTAAAGTAGTGCAAGGGAGAGGAATTATGCATGCGCATCGCCCACGTGGTAGGATGTTCAACTCGGCTAGTAGAAGATCGGGCAGCTACTCAAATGCTAAGTTCACGTGAACGAAGGTCGCTTCCTTGAGTTGAACGAGTAGTTTCAATTCGTGTGAGGCTATGGAATGAGGGAAGCAAATTGCAACACCTTAACGCCACGGTCCACCAGGCTGTGTCCCTCCACGTGCGACAGGCAGCTTCGTAAAGCCTTAGGCCTAAAGCGTCGCTACCCTGACAACAACCGGCATCCAAAAAACAACACCCAAAATGAGCGCAAAACAGGCAGCCGCGAGGAGACGTCAGCTCTGTGAGGTGGTCCTACTCCGCTCGGTGCACACAGCATCCGAGTTGACGGCGCCCACCATCCTGGCCCGGTGCATGGAGAAGGGAGGCTTCGTTCCGGCCGCGAAGTTTCCCCACATCTCAGAAAGACGCCTGGGGGTGGTCCCGTGCTGACGATGCCTTCTCGGTGAGCGCATATTTCCCCCCTCATCTCTTAAGAGGTTCAATACTTACAGACATTTGTCTCGCAAACCATATTTATTTCAAGGGAATTTTCCATGTCTCAATAATTTCTCTCGTCGTATTCGAGTGCTGATTGCCGTGTTATAGCTTGTTACCGAAGCTTTCCCCTCAAGTCTAAATATTTTAAGGCAGTTTGTCATGTGCGTATCATGGCCACGCACGCTTATATCGCCTTAAACTGGCTCTTTTAACTACTACACGCAGAGACAAAGCAACAGCGCGCGCATTAGATCCCATAGATGAGATGAATAATTACAATTATTATTAGGGCTATAATTATATTCGAATGCTGATTGCTGTGCTATCGTTTGTTAACGAAGATTTCCCTCAAGTCTAACTATTTTGAGGCAGTTTTTCGTGTGCGTATCATAGCCACGCACGCTTATATCGCCTTCCGTTTCTCTACCACGGGTGCGCTTTAAAACCACGGCGCTGCAATTTTGCTTTCGTTTCCTTGATTCTTAGAGACAAAGCAACAACGCGCGCATGCGATCCCATAGATGAGATGAATACATATATACATAGAAAATGATCAGTCATAGCTCTCGTAGTATAGCCCTCTGGGCCGTTTCCTTTCTTTTTTTTGTTCTTTCGAAAGTAGTCCTAGTAGGGTTATTATAATTACACGAAGGAATTTCGCCATCGTCAGCAGCTGTCCTTGAGATAGCTATTCTGGCGGCTAGCTCCCCACGCTATGCGTGCCGCCCTCGCACCTTTTTAAGCTTTTCCTAGACGCTAGAGCTTAGACGCTAGTTAGACGCTAGACGCTAGTGCCCTCGCAACCTTGAGCGATCGGAAAGCGCGTTTCCCCCTCTGGGCCGGTGGAGAAGGGAGGCTTCGTTCCGGCCGCGAAGTTTCCCCACATCTCAGAAAGACGCCTGGGCGTGGTCCCGTGCTGACGATGCCTTCTCGGTGAGTGCATATTTCCCCCCTCATCTTCCCCCCCCTTTTCCCTAAGAAATCGACTGTCGCGGACAACATCAGTTTCTTTCCACGTAAGTATGAGGCTCGGAGCAGGAGCTATGGCGCTTGAAAGTAACCTGGGGCCTGACGAACCAACCCACTGAGCTATCTTTCCGGGCAACATCCAAGGGTCATGAGTTCAAATCACCTGTCATGTTCTTTTTTTTTCTCCTTTTTTTCTATTTTTTTCTTTTTAATGTCTTTGCCTTTATTTTATGACTGTACGGGAACCCTCTTAATATATATATATATATATATATATATATATATATATATATATATATATATATATATATATATATATATATATATATATATATATATATATATATATATATATATATATACATCCTCAGTTAGGTATGACGACACATGTGCAAGTCATAAATACCAGGTTCTCTAGTCGAGTGTCATCCATGCGGTATAACCGATCTCAGATTGGTCAACCCTGACTGATCAAATAGGGCACCACTGTAGGTTAAATGAGGCGTACAACTCCTGCGGGACCCGCCATGGTTGCTCAGTGGCTATGGTGTTAGACTGCTGAGCACGAGGGCGCGGGCTCGGATCCCCGCCACGGCGGCCGCATTTCGATGGGGGCGAAATGCAAAAACACTCGTGTGCTTAGAATTAGGTGCACGTTAAAGAACCCCAGGTGGTCGAAATTTCCGGAGTCCCCCACTACGGCGTGCCGTATAATCAGAAAGTGGTTTTGTCACGTAAAACCCCATAACTTAATTTTTTTAATTTAACTACTGCGGGGACGGTAGAGTATCTATCTCCCGTGCAAGAGGACCGTGGTTCAAATCCCGGTGCCGCGCTATTCTCCACCGGAAAATAAAAAAAAACCGTGTGTTGAGAAAATCGCACAAACAGGCCTGGAGTGCGGCCTGATCCCGGCGACCAGAACCGGTAACGCACTCTCTCACCAGAGCAGGATTGGCCACCCTGGTGCAGTACTTGGCCACAACCTCCCATATGAATACAACAATCAAACCCCGGCCCTCAGTCCCCAGCAGCCGCGAAGCAACTGACCACGGCGGCGGTCAGATCTGTGACGCTGCAGAGGGTGCTAAGAATACCTGGCTCCGGACAGGCCGCCATTGGAATCTGAACCTGGCAACGTTTAACGTTAGAACGTTATCTAGTGAGGCGAGTCTAGCAGTGTTATTGGAGGAATTAGAGGGTAGTAAATGGGATATAATAGGGCTCAGTGAGGTTAGGAGGACAAAAGAAGCATATACAGTGCTAAAAAGCGGGCACGTACTGTGCTACCGGGGCTTAGCTGAGAGACGAGAACTAGGAGTCGGATTCCTGATTAACAAGGAAATAGCTGGTAACATACAGGAATTCTATAGCATTAACGAGAGGGTAGCAGGTCTTGTTGTGAAACTTAATAAGAGGTACAAATTGAAGGTGGTACAAGTCTATGCCCCTACAAGCAGTCATGATGACCAGGAAGTCGAAAGCTTTTATGAAGACGTGGAATTGGCGATGGGTAAAGTCAAAACAAAATACACTATACTGATGGGCGACTTCAATGCCAGGGTAGGCAAGAAGCAGGCTGGAGACAAGTCAGTGGGGGAATATGGCACAGGCTCTAGGAATAGCAGAGGAGAGTTATTAGTAGAGTTTGCAGAACAGAATAATATGCGGATAATGAATACCTTTTTCCGCAAGCGGGTTAGTCGAAAGTGGACGTGGAGGAGCCCGAATGGTGCGACTAGAAATGAAATCGACTTCATACTCTGCGCGAACCCTGGCATCATACAACTGGCAGAACTTCCGAAGTTAATCAACAACCCAATGGACCACAAATAATCCACAGTACATCCGATGGACGTTTAGCGCCGGACGTTTGGACATCCACCGGATATCCCCACAAATCCAGATTACATACGGCGGATATCTGAGGGACCGTCCCGTGCAAAAAAAAAGGCGTTCAATCGGACGTCCCGTGTATGCCCTTATCGGACATTCGGACATCCGTCGGACCTTAAAAATGGACGTTTTTAAAACTAAATATCCAAACAATGTCCGCTGGATAAAACAATCTGGACATGGACATCCCAGGGACATTTGTGGGATTTTAAATGTGGATATTGATTACAGAAACGTCCACGAGATGTACAGAGGACATCCATGATAAATCCGGGATTTATCCATTGTTCGGTTTTGTTGGGGTGTCACCTTGCTGGTACTGCGGCTTTTTCAATGCTTTAGAAGCTGTGCTATACCTAAGAACCAATGTACCAGTTACAGGGATATGCTGCACTTCCTTTACTGTGAAAATTGCATCCACAAATAATTAAGTGCCGCTAAAGGAACTGGGACCATCTTACTGGTGCAGGTTGCAAAGGTGAAAATGTACGTGGACACAACATCCACGGCAGAAGCACATGTTGCAAACTGGCACGTTCAACATATTTAATGTAAGTGCCATTGGTACACAGGCATCAGAAATGTATATGTGCAGTTTCCAAATGCACAGAATAAGCCAGAATATGCATTATGTATCAACTCCAATAGTCATCAAAGTTGTAGATATTAAGCTGCATGAATGTGAATTCAAATGATGTAATAAGCCTTTTAATAAAACTTGCTCAGCTTTTTAGGATGGCCTAACTGAGGCATAGACTTGCGCATAAACTGCAGAAACATTGGATCTTTATTTAAAAAGCATACTGTAAGAACATGCCTGTGTGCTTGGCACAGCAAAACATAACCTGTGCCTGAACACATTAAAGAAATGCCCATAAGGACCCACAAGAAATTGAAAATCACAAAAGATGCCAGCAGGAGTATATGTTGACATTGACAAGATCAGTACAGGGGCACAGAAGAGAACTAAAGATGCTTCTCGAAGTGACCTTAACACAGAAAAATTCGAATTGTCAACTTAATGCAGTGATGTACATACACTTTATAAAGGAAAAAGACTAGAATAAACTGACTGCATTGGCACCTGAACTGTGATATCGCAAACATAACTAAACAAACAGTACAAGAGAACAAGAAATATCTGGCACAATGACTATGCACACATTTTCTTGCAAGAACGCACATAATGGCATCTTTGCAACAACAGCAATGCACATGATGCAAAAACAAACTGGCTGTTTCATTGGCTCAATGACTAGATGTTAAACTTGCATATAGACTGTGGTAGCACTTCTACCTTGTAAAACTGTAGACGTACCCATCAGACTTCACAGAAAAGTTCTTTTGTACAAAGAACAATGACACTTCACTGGAAGCAACTTACATATGCACGAAAGTGACTAGAATCCTCCCATAATACAAAATATATCATAAAAGTATCTTGCACAAAAGTTCTGTACTAAAACACACTAAGAGCACTTCAATAAAGTGCATCCTTGCTTTTATAAGCAAGATGCTCATAGTGTAGGACACAAATGACCAAAACATTAAAAAAAAGTTGGTCTTGCTAAAAGTATCTTGCACAAAAGTCTATACATATGCGCAACAATAGTCCCACAAGTATGGCTTTACAGCAGCAGCAATATAAAAGGAATCTTCCATGACATAAAAAATATATAAAGTAAAAAGCTCTCACAAGTTATTTTACACAGGCACAATATTGGTCTCACGAAGGGGTAGCTTTGCAGAGGCAGCAACATGCATAATAAAGGCAGAGGTTAGAAAAACCCTCAAGATCCAGTGACAAAAAGTGCTTTGGACAAAGGAAAAATAATAGCATCTTACAAAAGCATGTCTTTGCAATGGAGGCGATTCTCAGACCATCAAGCACACAAAAAGGCAAGAGGGAAAGGCCTGTCCAGCATTTTTTGCAATGAGTGGCTGGCCTTTACTATTTCCAGTAAGGTCCAAGGTTTAGCCCACTGGTAGCATGAACACACCAGCATGTGTTTCCACAATAGTACACCACAGTGACGTTATCACACAATAGGCCAGTATGTGTTCATTTCACAGATAGAGCACGGCAGAACACGACACTAGCATAATGCAACAGGAGCAGCTTGTTTGCTATACTTATGCACAGCATGCTTCAGTGATGCCCGTATATGTCGGGGTCAGTCCAAGCTGCAATTGCAGGATAAAAAAGCTAACATATTTATTTGGTCTTTTGAGGGTTCCTCTGAATTGCCACTAAGGCATGCGTCGCAGTCTTTTCATTCCTTGCGCTCAGAAACAGGAAATGGCTGGGATTCTCACAGCCATGCAAAGAGGACAGATTGTGGACACTTCACAGTAGGGCTACAGTAAGCGTGGGATTTATGCAACAGTGAATGTGCCACTTACGACGGTGGCCTACAGATACAAGCAAAGGATTCAGGATCCTCCTTGCGAGCTAGGTCTCAGGCAGATGAGCAAGACTGCAAAACAGTCAAATTTATTCCTGGCAAGCCAACCGCTTCTGTGCAGAGAAATCTGGGCAACGATCCCACGGAATACACTGCCTTAGCATTTCACACATGCATGTGGTTTTTGCCGCTTGTGCACTGCATTGTGCACGAACCATGCACTGGTGTGTTTATGCTAACAATGGGTGGACATGTAGATGCACATACAGAACAAACAGAAATACTCTGAAATATTGAGGTAAAAAAGATCTTGCGTCTAATGTAAGTATTTCGCACACAAGTTTTGTACAGTAGCAGAATAACAGCATTTCAGAAAACCATGGCTTTGCAATGGTAGCAATTTCACCAATACAGAAGACTGCCATGACATTAAAAAACAAAAACAATAAAAAGTTCTCGCACACAAATTCTGCACAAAACTATATTGATGGAGCCTAGCAAGAGCATGACTTTGCAAGTGATTTGACAATGCAGATGACAGGCAGAATCCTTCCAATGCATGAAAAAAAATTCTGCAATTGCACTGTGCAAAGTTAAAAAAAAAATCCCTGAGTAGCTGCCTCTAGTCCACGAAACATGCCTTGGCGTAGCCCAGCAGATCCCCTAAGTTCCACCAGATGCACACGCCCACAACCAAGCAGCCTCTGATGCCTGTGCAGTCTTCAGGTCATAGCTGCAGTGCTTTACAATGGAATGGCCTCCACTTATTCTGCATGAAAGTAAAAGAGCAGAATGATAAAAAAATGTGAGGTTTGGGGAAACAAACGAGTACAAGCCTGCTTTGTGGATAATGATCAAGCCATTGCAAAATCAACATCCTGCTCATATGAGTGGCAACCTGAAGGGGCCAGCCATGCTGTAGACAGCTGGTTTTAGCTTTCAAAGCGCACTTTTGCAGTCAAATCAGATGCAAAAATGCAGTGGCACTCATAGGAAACGTGCATGCATACAGCATTATAATGCATCGCACTGGTCTCCCACTCTGTTCTAATCTAGTGTACGTCCCTACATTCACTTCATTCAGGTACACCTGTGCTATGAAGATTGTTACTCATGGGAGAGCTTCCTGTTTATACAACAGAAGTGGTACCCATATTTAGAGATCAAACCTGCATGCCAAACCTCTGTGGTGCATCATCTAAGCTGCTGTATTCATGTACACTTGGGATAGCAGTTGGCAAGGGCATATTTAAGAAGTATGTTCAACATAATCCCTCTCCCAATCCCTTTTTGATAAACCTGTTAGTGCTGTGAGTGTTCGTCCCACCCACACAGCAAGTTAGGCTTATGTGCTACGAGTATGACTGCAGCATGATCCTAGGTAATACGCAACTATTAGGTCTTTTTCTTTTCATTCTTAATGCAAAAAATGCACAGGCTTGACTTTAATACACCATTTATCACTTCTAACCTAAAATCACAGCTGATGCATGCTGAACTAGAGCTGTCTTTTATGTCAGCTACATTCACGGAAGGCTCCTCTAAAAGCAGAGACTGAACTATGTACACATACATAAATGAAGTACAGACAACAGTAAATTTTTAATTCAGGAAACCAGTTAACTACTAGCAGTGTAGTCATACTGGCCTACATTTAGGCTGCTTTAAAACATCAGTCTTGATCACAATGCAGAAGCTTGAGCTAAGTATTAAACAGTTCCAACTGAGCCATGCAACTCAGTTGGAGAAACCCATGTCCATTTCTAGTGGAAAGCCACTGTGGCCACTATTATGATGTGAATTCATGTTGCTAAGTGGTAACTTAATTTACTTATTTCATTTTCTGAGTTTTTTTCTAAAAGTGCCCAAGAACAGCTATTATGCCTTAATATTGTTGCATTTCTGTTACACAAAGAACACAAAACCAAAAAAATAAAACATCTCAAACAACAGCGGTACAAAGTGCAACAAAAAATTGAATTAATCAAATACACGAGCCAGATAATGAGCAAATAGTAGAGCTAATATATCAAGATCACGATGCAAGGCACTTTGTTGTGTTACAAGAGATTGTTATAGCGTTAGAGGTGCAAGAGGAATTCGCATATAAAATGCTAGGATTAAGCAATTTAGGGCGAGGCATGCATAACGTTACAGCTCACAGTAACTGCGGACAGGAGAAGTGTTTGTGAAGTAATCACGGTATTTCCGCCTTATTTGTAGGGGTCTAATATTATACATGCGCAGTACACACTCGTAGGCATAAGATACACGGCGTCCAAGAAATGGATTGTACAGGACACAAATGAAACATCACTGAACACATACAATTTTTGCAACATTAGTCAGTCAAATTAATACAGTTCCATACAACAGAACTAAACTTTAGCTTCGAGCGGACAAACAAAGAATACGAGAGAATAACACAGCTCACATTCGTAAACTCTTTACTCTATTTACTCGCATAATGATCGCACCCCTGAATTTTGTTGTCAAAATTTGATTTTTTTCTTTCCCGTGTAATGATCGCACCCTGAACTTGTCACAGCGATATGTTGTGTGCCAAGTCTAGCTAACGATGATCGCGCTTACCATCTGTCGAATGCTATGTGAACAACTCTTGAAGACATACCAAGTGATCTGCACACACCCAACTTTCTCTTTCTTAACAGATGCCTCATTTCATTCCTTTCATCACTTTCCACACTTCCTTGAAAAAAAAAAAAGCTACAACCAAACTTGTCTCGGCTTTATTATTTGTAGGCTTCATAATGGTTTTGGTCAACAACAACACAAACGGCGCCTTTCGATTCTTCTCGTATGCACTCGTAGGCACGCAACAAATCGAGAGTAGCAACAATAGTGGTCACGTTTGCACTGATACGTTAGAAGTGTACCCTATTAATACACCGACGCTCGTAACGCAGCTAAGATATTCGCCCACCCTTAGCAGAAACGTGCCGTATTAGGATAGCAGTGAAGACAAATGCTGCAGTTTCCACAGCGTGCCCGCCATGTGTTTCTATGTCACTGGCAGCTAAGCGTGCCCCTCTCTGTTTCTGTCCTCTCAAATTGGACATGGCTACGCTACTGTCGCAAACTTGCCGATATTAACGATATTATTCATTACTGATACGGAAGAAACTGTTTCAATGCACGTTAATGTACTCACAAGAAGAAAAATAATCCCGTTCAGCTTCCTCCGCCGGCCACCATTTTTGTTTTGATGTCCCGAACTGACAGCAGCAGCTGCCTGCTTGTCATCCCGCAGCAAATGCGGGATGAAAAAAAGAATTCTTTTCGTGGGAAATTTAACCTGAATTGCACCCCTGAATTTGCATAAATTTTTTTGACAAAAAAGTGCGATCATTATACAAGTACGGTCATCTTTGATATAAGGCCTAACTTTCTGTAGAATGCATTAACGATGCTTGAAGCATGTTCTTCGAAAGTTAGCCGGAAGTCAACCAACATTTTTTAATCACGCTTACAACTCGCTCTTCTCTAAGGAATGTTATCAAGTGAATATTCGGATAGTAAAGGGTACATTCTGCGATTAAAGAAATCAACATGCGGCACCGCCTCTCAAGCTGCTGAAAATCAGTGGGGTAAAAGCATACCTTGAGGCAGGCAGACCTCAGCGCTTGGCTTCTTATGGCTACCGGCCCTTTCTGGAGCATGCCTTAGCCACGATTTGATGGTGTCTTCAATATCGTTAGTGCTGCCTTCTGTCATCCGTCTTGCAGCAACTGAAATAAGAAAGTTCCCACTAATGGTGAGAATAGCAAATATACCTTGGGATGTTAAGATGAAGCTTTACTTCACTAAGGTATCGTATGCGCCTTGTACGTCCCATTGTTTTTTTGTGTGTCCATGTCCTTTATGCACAACTGTACATACGAAGCTATAGCTCGGGCCCAACTCTAATGCTGTGAAGAAACACCTATGAAGCAGCACCTAGACTGTTTTGTATGGGATTTATTGAATTTGCGAGAGAAAATTAAGGTCTAGTCACTGCTGGAAGCAAAATTTTGATTTAGGGTGTAATTTTTTACAAAGATTTAAAAAAAGCTTTACAAATATATAACTCTGCATCAGACATATCGCATTTCAGTAAATTTTATTTTACATAGATCACCTAAAGCAGACAAAGTTGAGGGAGAAATTTGCAGCAGCTTACATGAACTTGTTAGAATGTTTACACGGGTTTTGGAAATGTCCTATTCACTAATAGGTAGTATATTTGAGATCGATGTGAAATGTAACAATTTTGTCTGATTTAGGCGTACCGTTAGGTCCAGCTTACAGAATTGCAATAAAATGAATTGCTGAGATACAGTTATGAACTTCACAGTTTAGTTCAAATTTTGTAAAATTTAGGATTCTTGTAAAACATTTGACGCCATGAATTTAACTTTTTCCTTTAAAGGTAACTTCATGAATTTCATTGCAGTGACTGCGAGAAAAATGATTTCTGCTTTTCCATGTAGTTAGATAGCAGCACCCGAGCGAAAGCTTCCCTTTAAGAAAAATGCATAAAAAGAACAAAACACATAAAAGGCAGACTTCACTGTGTAAGAAATGGAACTTGAAAAGCTCTAATGAAATCCCAACAAGCAACGCTGGTGATATCTTTTAGACTTACTGACAACTATAGACTAGGTAGCAAAATAGAGAGCAGAATGCAACTAATCCTTACTAAAATACCTCATGCTAGACACTATATTATTTTCATCAGCCACCACCAGGTGATCGACAACACACCCAAAAGCTATCATTACAATAGCTCAGTGCACTGGAATAAAAGGACTTGTGTGGCAGCAAAGGTGATTGCTCAACACCACCAGCCTTCGCTAACATCGTGTCCACTCATATGAATCGCTTCCCAGTAGCCAGCGATATACGAGGACCTGGTGCAGCAGCAGTGCTGCTGTAGATGACCCAAAGCCACACTGCGCTTGGTGTGTACTATATTGAACTGTTTGCACTAAACCAAGGTGTAATAAAAGGCTTAATAGCTGTCTATCGAAAGCATAAATTAAGTTCATCCTAGTGCTCGTACTCATTAAAAGATATAAAGAGAAGTTTCAACTCACCAATAATTGCAGCTGTAGTCTTCAGACTAGAGAAACTAAGTTTCCCCTTTCGGCCAACCCACGAAAAAAGTGTGGCCAGGTCATCATGAAGGGTGTACGCAAGAATACGCTTTGTCGCTGCACTGGCATTCCTCCCTCCAAGGTCTGTGAACTCGTGAACCTGCAAAAAACAGATTTCGAGTAAATGTGTGCGATCACAGAAAATGAAAACTAAATGTATGGCTATACCAGTTGGAAAACGCCTGCTGCATGGCATCGTTGGCAAACATGTTCACAAAAGAAGCTGTCATGCAGCACTCTCATGCCATAGAAACAGCAAGTCTTAGTGTTATTTTCTTCAGCATACAGCAACTCCAAGCAAAGAGACCTATAAGAAGTTACGTATTCATTAACATGGCCTTGTGGTGCAGAAGACTAGGTGTGTCTTCTTTGCACTCTGCCAAGAATAGCTGCTGAAACCATTCCACTGCACAATCAGGCTATTACACAACTGCCACAGTGGCAGAGACTGGTCAGCGGCTTCCTGTTTGCTACTTTCCACTAATGTAGCCACATTTCTATGCAGAGCATTATGCATATGCATCAGCTCACACCTAATCAACAATACCATGCCATAGGTAGGATGACACAGTTGATGCAGCTAAGCGACATGTCAGGGCTTAAGGTCTGCATATTCCCCAAGCAATTTTCAAGAAAAATTGCCAATTGGAAGATGCAACTCTAAAGACACAGGGGTAAAAAATAACTAAATTCTGGAGTGTTATGTGCCAAAACCACGATGATTATATGGCACACCGTAGTGGGGGACTCCAGGTTAATTTTGACCATCTGGGGTCCTTTAATGTGCACCTAGCATAAGGTACATGAATGTTTTTGCACTTCTTCCCCTTTGAAACCACCTGGATAAGGTCAATCAGACCACCTGTGATCAGTTCACTGTGTAGCTGTGTTCCAAGACATCAGCTTTACAGAGTAGATGGTAGAATAGTGCAATGAAGAATACCAGCGCTGTAATGGAAGGGTGTGACAGATTTTAATTTCAGATATGTAGAGATGTTCTTCCTTTGCTGGTAGAAATTTTAGCATTCCAACAAAGCAATAGCTCATAATTATGAATTCAAGTGTATCTAAGCTCAGAAGTTGCTGGAAGATATTTGTAAAATGCAACCTTGCCAGTAAGTATTTTGTGCATTGGGCTTATCTCAAGTAGGGTTTATGTTGGCGCATACTGTCGTGCATACTTTAAGTCATTCAGCATACATTAGTCGTAACTGCAAATGGTTTTCAGTACAGACACAGAAATCTCATTCTTAAGCATACATTCGGCAATTGCAGCATGCATTGTCCCTGTGCAAGTTATGTTCGCAAGATTATTTCTGTACACTAACCTCATATACACTGACCTGTTTCATGCAACAGCATGCAGTTGTAACTACAAGCAACAGGGGCGTACACCACTGAATATATATCTTTTTTTTTTGCATTCAAGTGCTCTCTATTGTCTATGCTAAATTCAGGAAAACTACGTACCAAACTCGCAGTCTTCTCTTTGTCCAGGCTTTCATCAAAAGCCATAAAATCTTCCAAGCTGCGGAAGGGGCACTCGATGAGTGGATCAGTTCCACCAAGAGGCTGCTTTGCATACATGTTGCACAACTTCTCAAGCAAATCCCCATGGTGTTGTTGCGTAAAACGTACGATGTTGAGCAGTCGGAGCACATGCTTCTTGAAGCCTTCAAACACAAAAGGAAGGAAATGTGGCAGTCAGGAACCAAACCAGGTAGGCATTTCATAGGCCATTTTTTTTCTCATCACAGATTACAGGCAATTATTTTTGCAAGGTATGTTGGAATGTAAGAGTGTCTTTGATTAGTACACTTTAGGTAAAGAAATGCCCTTTCATAAAAACATTTTGATGTGCTACTAAAATATCAGACAATTTTCTAACTGCTAGCAATTTATTCTGAAACAAAGAACATTGCATTGTCCTAGAAACTGGCAGCTTCTCACACATCAGCAATACAAAATAAGGCACAATCAAGTTGCAACATATAACGAATTTATAATGCTTTGCACCATGCCTGCTACATTGAACCTAATGAGACAGATGCACCCTTCCTTTGAATGGCTTGAGGCCATGGAACAACATAGATTTGAAACAGGGGTCTCAATAAATAGCCTCTTTACAACAGTCTGAACACGCACACATTGCCTTTGAAGCTTTTGTGACTGCAGGTATGCGCTACTACACGAACTTCAGAGCAAGACTCAAAACAAAACAACAACAAAACAACAACAAAACAGTGTTCATGCAATGGGCGTTTAGGCACACAGTGAAAAAAAACTGCGTATTTGCAAGTTTATGTAAGTAATGCCATCACACGTTAAAGTACATTCACAACTTAAAAAAATTTTGTAGTGAAGTATTATAGTACAATGAAAGCTTACTATTGTTTGAAAGTTCGTCAGGGGAACCTGAGGGTACACAAGTCCGTTGGTCACCTGCACAGTAAAGAATAGTGAGCATTTAATGCATGCTTGTACTTTGCACTAATATCAAAGGCTGTCACATTGTGGGACCCCAGCCCATTTAACATTCTACCAGAACTGCTCATCTCCAGGTTGTCGCTAGCAGCTGCAAAGTGCATTCCAGTTGTGAAGTTAGGAACAAGCCACAGATACATCTTAGAAACTTTTTTGGCTTACATACACATGAAGTTAAACATATGACAGAACTGCCACATTAAAAATTATAGCCCTTCACTGAAAAAAAAGTAAAAGCAAGATTTATCAAAACTCACTGTGTGAGCTAGAGCCACCTGCAGTGTATGATCTGGAGCCATCTGCACTGTGTGAACTAGGGCCACCTGCACCACCTTGCGGCATGTCATTCACATCTGCAGAGAGTGATTGCAGTGAACCTGTGAATGCATAGCTATAGTGAACATATGTCATGTTATTGATACACATATATGGTAGACATTCCATAGGATGCTCCAAAATGCAAGAGTGCTAAGCAAATGATTGCAGTTGCAGTCTGCATTTTGTTTACATGTTCAATATCATAGGTTGGCATACCAACTCATCAGTGCATTGACTTGCATTCTCTGTGGTCACTTTACAGGCATGATGTAAAGTTTTAGTGAGTTCACAATTTGCTTGCAACACACCATGGACATTTCAATTTTATAAACTCATTTCTTTCTTTTCATGGTGTTTTATGTCCCAAAGCTACATACCATCTATCAAAGGCACTGAAGTATGTTTTCTGAACTTGGGCCACCTAGGGTCCTGTAATGTGCACCCAATGCGCAATGCATGTGTTTATGCATCCCGCTCCAAATCATATTGCAGCTCAAAATTGAGCCTGCAACCTCATGCCCAGAACAGTTTCTTTTTTACATTCTAAAGGTGTAATTTCACACCTGCGCATAGCTATGCAAATCGCTCCTCTAATACATCAAGACAGTTTGCAAATGAATTGTAAGAAGGTAACCTCAAGCTTTAGCATTAAAACATTCAATGTACATAATAAATAATGAAGCAAGTCAGCTAACTATATGACATGACCCATTATCCAATTCAAAACTAAATCATGCTGGTTTATCAACATAGCTGCCAAGAGCCTACTTCTCACTTGAACAGAAGTTTAACACCCTAACAGCATAAACTGAAATTCAAACAGGAAATAACTGGCCAGAACGCTTGCTTTACATTGCTATATAGATGTGTCATGTACAATGACTTGCAAGTCTGTTTATGAGCAAACAGTAGCCACAAGTGTACGTTCTTTAATGCGGGTGAACCTGGAAATGAAAAAATGGCTGTGGCTTAGGTAAGGTTAAGCCCAGGATGCGAAGCATACTAGCCTTTATTTTAGTTGTTGAACCACTGTTTAGCCTGGTGAACTGCTGTTGCTTGGCTATATTTGGTTCGGCTAGACGAAGAAACAACTCATGCATTACTTCTTCGCCTTCAAGAGTGGAACGCGACAGCGTTCCCGTCGACCCGCCAAGGGGTGTAAGACAATGGGCTACAGGGCAGCGACTACGCGCCCCGCATTGGACGCGGTGAGCGTCGAGCAAAGCAGCGTTCGGCGCGGCAACGAAATGTGCGCCTGAGCAAGAGACGCACGCCTTAGAAACAGCGCGTTTCTAAGGCAACACCGCATTCACTAGAGGCGCTTTTGTACCGCTTTGAAGCGTTGTACTCGTGGCTCAGTGGTAGCGTCTCCGTCCCACACTCCGGAGACCCTGGTTCGATTCCCACCCAGCCCGTCTTGCAAGAGTTGAGCCAAAGCCACTTCTCCTCTGTCGTGACGTCACGGTGTCACGTGATTTCATGGTCACCGCCGCGCCTGAGGAGCTGGGTTGAGCCCTCGTAATATGCTTCGCATAATAATACACTGCTGTCACAAGTGCTTAGGTTTGAATTTATGCCAAAAGTAGACGTTAGGTGGCCATGCAAAATGAAACACAAACCAAAATCAACAAGGAAACGTATGACCATTCCTTGATTTGTCAGCCCGTATGTCGAAGCCCTCACAGGTGACAAGAACAATTCAATTAATGGCTTATATTACACAATGGGGAAGCACTTTATTCTTTGTGGATTAGGAAGCTCAAGCTAAAATAGATTTGCACTGTATTACCATTGAGGCACTATCTATAAAATGTCAGTCACATACCTTCAGACTCTTCACAGCTGTCTTGCTGCACTGCAGAAGCAGAAGAGAGGCCTGGGAAATAATAACTCACCAGTAAGCAAAATATATTAAATTTACTTTTTAACTGCTAAGTGTCAGGATACCATAAGTAGTAGAAACAAGTATTTTGAATTCACCTAGTGGGAAGTTGCTTGGTGGAGCTGGAATTTGCTTGCTGGAGCTTTGCTTGGCCTTCTTGGGTGGCGGTGGTGTGTCAGGCTCATCCGAGTCAGACCACTGAGCTGGTGGCCTCCTTGTCCTTCTTCCTTGAGACATTTCCGATCCTGTGCCCAGGTCTGATGTATACTGGCTGTCATTAAGTTTGGCCCTTGCTTGTTCATATGTTGCTAAAACAAAAGTTCAACATTCAACTGATTTGTATAGAACAAAAAAGGCTTTTATGTACACGATACATACCAAATACCCCTTTCACTGCTACGCTGTAGCACTTCCAGAAGGTGTCTGGTGGTACAGATTTCTTTACTAAGGATGTCACTCTGTTGCCTTTGAGGTTGTCGGGCCACGCACACTTGTCACCCTCCACCCAGGTCACTGGCACCACCTCCACCTGTTTGTCCTCAACGAACTCAGCGATCACATAAGCCATCTGAAAAATGAAGCGTCAGAAGTATTCAGTGGTGGCGAAACAAGGGAAGCCTCTGCCTGGAACCAGTGAAAAAGCATTTTCCCAAGGGACTTGCCTTCACCATAATGACATGTCTTCTTTAAATGTTGGCTGCAGCCAAGGACAGCCGTTTTACTAAAGTTCAAGTATTTCAAGCCCTTTGGCTAGTTTGAATGTCGGCTGTAATAAGCCACATTATGGATCGTTGCACCTATGGACCAACTATCCCAGCAGCAAGTTGTGATGGGAGCGGTATGTGTCACCAAGCCATTTAATCTTAGTGCCAGTCAAAGGCCATTCCCAATGAAATCCGATTATCCTTGCCCAACATGATCTGGCTCTCCATCCTATGCCTGCGAATTTTCTAGTGGCATCCTACTACTTTGTCGAAGTGTCCTACCCTTGGCACTCATTTTGCTACTCTTATAGACCAGCTATCTGCGCCAAGCATTAATCAGCCACCAGGCTCAAGACCACAAACCACATATGACAGGCATTTGTCATGAACAGTCAATAAATAACCTTGAAAATAAAGGCATAACATGGCAGCATTCTGCCAATACTAACCTGTGGAAATATGGTTGAGCAGAATAGGACTGTGCGATGAACTGCCCTACAGTGAGTGTGCACGGGTTAATTACAGGATTATTTGAGGCTTATTTCTTTCATTGCTCACTGTTACCCTCCTTTTCACTGCATGTTTCACAAATAACTAAACGTTACGTAAGGTAAGCCACTAAGGGCTGCAAAAACTTCAGGATTATTAAACTGCACTACACCAACCTCTATAAATATGCAGATATTATTTGAAGTTTCTGCGAATGCTAGCTAAATCTAGGCCTTTAAATTGTGTGAAGCTCTGGAATAACCAGAAACTTTCCATTCAGTGGCAGCTTCACCATTTTTTGGAGGTTGTGCAGGGACCAAGGCTTCAGGCCCGATAGCCCTGATACAACATAAATGCCCATTCTGGAAGACTCAAAGGGTAAAGAATAGAAATCTTCCTTGATGAGAAACTCTTGGCCAATTATGCATGGCTGCTTAGACCCTCTGATATAGGCTATGTTTTTTGCCAGAACAACATGGCCATCCTGTGCAAAGCAGTTGTCTCTTTTAGACAATGCAATTGTATATGCATCCCATGACAGCCTTTCATATTCAGGAGGGCAGCATTCCGGCAGCAGTTCTCCTCGACTGTGAGGACGGCTAAAATGTACAGGAATTTCATCCCATGTCTGTCTGCGTGTCCAAGACTGGCTCTCTACCATCCTGTTGCGCAGCTGCTCCAAGGGTTTTCCATGCTTGCGCAACTGCCTCTTGAGCACCTGCATGTTGTTCTCAAATGGGAAGGCACTGAAGGAGTCTAGCTCTCCATGTATTTTAACATCAGAAGCAAGATGTATGAGGCTGTGCACGTTGAAAGAAACATGCTCGTCACCATACAATTCGCGGAAATGTGAAACAAAGCATCTCAAGAGCTCATCGGCATAACCAGCATGCTCACGACACAGCTCCTTGTTTGCAAGTATAGATAACGACGCATGGAGCAGCAAAAAGTGCTGGTATAGATCATCTCGAAGGCAGAACTTGAGAAGCAACGGGCCTGTGTAGAATACAAAAAGTCGGAACTCAACCGCCTTCCAGCGGTCGAGCTCATCGAGTCCGCGTGGCCTACGGGGAAATTCACTAGGGATGTGAGGATTTAGCAGCTTGCTCTTCTCATTGAATGTGTGCCTATCCAGAGGTCCCAAACGAACCCGCAGTGGTCCAGAAATCCACAACTGGAGCAATTTCCGCATGACACCCAGTAATGCAAGATGCATGTAATCAAGTGGGAGGTCATTTACAATGTCAATGGGCAGGTCCAACAGGCAAGATTCTCCCTTGTGATGTTCAACATCATGCTGCTCCCTGAAACTCTCATCCGTTCGTAACGGACAGTCCATGTCGCAAAATACTACTTTTCCATTGATGTAAGATCCCTCGACTGTACACTTTGCGCAACCACTGTACCCTCCATGGCCTTTTGTCATAGTAACGAAAGCTCGCGCTGGAGCATCACAGATGACCGAGGCAACTGTCACCTGAACAGTGTCGCCATTGATATTCACACCTTGCACAAGCAAAGTTTGCAGCTCTCGAACAAAAGGCCTCAGGAAATCATTAGACGAGGATGGCTTAGACTGTCCAGCAAACGCACCCACAACAAATGGGGGCACATTGCCGCAACCACGGGGTAAGCACTGTATGGGCCACAGTTGCATTTTGGAGCTCTTTGACAGGGGGAGGCCATCTACATTAAATGAGAGTGGAATTACAGCTGGCAGCTTTTCTACATGAGACAATGAACGCTGAAGACCCACAGCAAGTCCGAAATGACAATACTTTCCTGGCGCCAAAGCACAAATGGGAAATTCATCCAGGTTTTTTCGAGGGGTCTGCATAAGTGTACGACCATCCTCCGGTAACTGATGAAGTCCCCCCTGTGTCCTTAGCGTCTTCAGCAAAGCTGTTAACGCCCTTCTTTTGATACCATATTCGTTTGCCCATTCACGCAAGGAATCCTGCAGTCCGTCATGTACGCTTGTGCGCTCTTCACTATCACTTTCACTACTACCAGACTCAAGATTGACTTCTGCCCACTGTTCCCTGTCATCTGCGTCTACGGACGTGAGGTCTTCGTAACAATGCTCTTCAAATCCCGCGATTGAGCGATTTAAGTTTTCTAAGCTGTTCCCACCGCTGTCACGTGGTGCTTCGAGAGGTTGAACAAATGCTATTTGCTCCGAGTCATGCCGGCTACTTTCACAACCCCCCTGAACTCCTTCTTTCGCAAAAACATTAATAACTTTCCTTGTCTCCCTGCTTGCCTTCTCGCAAGCACGCCTGTCGGGTGGTCGCGACATTCCGTAGGAAGCGAGAACAAAGCAGTTTCACTTGTACGCAATAGGCTTACTAACAATAGCCCTAACCGCACTTTGTGAAGAGAGTCGGTACAACCCGCGCAGAAACTGGCCCTCGGATCACACGCACGGAACAAAAGATCTCTCACCGCGTTTCCAAAGTGCAAGGTCGCAGTGCGTCACTTGAAAGGCGCGCGAGAAAGGCACCTGCATTCAATAATATAAAACGCGCCACGGCACCCGCAGAAGCCAGCGAATCGGCGCGCACGTTTAGTGACGGGGCACGAATGGGGCACGTTCGTCGCTTTTCACACACATTGATGACTATGACGATTGAAGGTGCATATTACAAAAGAGTAACGTAAACTACTGAAACCGAAATGCCACAAAGCCTATTAAATATTCAAAATACCTTCAAAAAATTTTAGTAGTTTGAGCAGAATACAAATGTGCATAATTCATGTTGCTGAAATAGAATGAAAAACAGTTCTAGTACGACGGTACGGCTTGGTGAATAGAACAGGAACATCGGTTTTGTTAACAATACAAACATTCATTTGCTCAGAACAGAACAGAATAAACGCGTGGACTATAGCATACTATTTTTTATAGAATGATGCCCTTGTACTCCACACTGTGGACGGTGCGCGAGGCCGCACATGAAGGTAAAAATCCGCACGCAAGTGCTAGGTCAGATTTTCTTTAGCCCGTGTTCAAAGTCCGGGTTCTTAAATAAAAAATTAGTGAATCAGCGAATTTCGTCTTTTCCCGAGTGTTCTACCTAGGAGATTAATATTATGGCGGCGGTATATATATATAGCTCGATTTGGGAGATATAAATATTGAATTAAATCATCGTAACCATCGCCTGTAGCTTCGCATCTGTGCATGCTTATGTCCAGGGCATAAATCAATGGACGTTGCAAGGCATTCCTAGGCGGACATCCGGGGGACGTACACCGCTGGTCAATCCATAAACAAACATCCTCTGGACGTCCACCGTATCAAAGTATGCGGACATTATGTTACGTCCCAAGAACTAGGTCCCCTGTTCGTACCACGGATATAGTTTTCCGGACGTGGACGTTCGGATCTAAATCGGATATCCACTGGATATCTGTGGTCCATTGGGAAGCGTTAGACAGCTGACATAAGGAAGTATAATATGGATAGAATTGAATATGCTCTTAGGAACGAAGGAAGCCTAAAAACAGCGAAGAAGAAACTAGGAATCGGCAAGAATCAGATGTATGCGTTAAGAGACAAAGCCGGCAATATCATTACTAATATGGATGAGATAGTTCAAGTGGCTGAGGAGTTCTATAGAGATTTATACAGTACCAGTGGCACCCACGACGATAATGCAAGAGAGAATAGTCTAGAGGAATTTGAAATCCCACAAGTAACACTGGAAGAAGTAAAGAAAGCCCTGGGAGCTATCCAAAGGGGGAAGGCAGCTGGGGAGGATCAGGTAACAGCAGATTTGTTGAAGGATGGTGGGAAGATTGTTCCAGAAAAACTGGCCACCCTGTATACGCAATGCCTCATAACCTCGAGCGTACCGGAATCTTGGAAGAACGCTAATATAATCCTAATCCATAAGAAAGGGGACGCCAAAGACTTGAAAAACTATAGACCGATCAGCTTACTGTCCGTCGCCTACAAAGTATTTACTAAGGTAATCGCAAATAGAATCAGGGACACCTTAGACTTCTGTCAACCAAAGGACCAGGCAGGATTCCGTAAGGGCTACTCAACAATAGACCATATTCACACTATCAATCAGGTGATAGAAAAATGTGCAGAATATAATCAACCCTTATATATAGCTTTCATTGATTACGAGAAAGTGTTTGATTCAGTCGAAACCTCAGCAGTCATGGAGGCATTACGGAATCAGGGTGTAGATGAGCCATACGTAAAAATACTGGAAGATATCTATAGCGGCTCGACAGCCACCGTAGTCCTCCACAAAGAAAGCAACAAAATCCCAATAAAGAAAGGCGTCAGACAGGGAGATACGATCTCTCCAATGCTATTCACCGCATGTTTACAGGAGGTATTCAGAGACCTGGAGTGGGAAGAATGGGGGATAAAAGTTGATGGAGAATACCTTAGCAACTTGCGATTCGCTGATGATATTGCCTTGCTTAGTAACTCAGGAGACCAATTGCAATGCATGCTCACTGACCTGGAGAGGCAAAGCAGAAGAGTGGGTCTTAAAATTAATCTACAGAAAACTAATGTTTAACAGTCTCGGAAGAGAACAGCAGTTTACGATAGGTAGCGAGGCACTGGAAGTGGTAAGGGCCGGAATACATCTACTTAGGGCAGGTAGTGACCACGGATCCGGATCATGAGACTGAAATAACCAGAAGAATAAGAATGGGCTGGGGTGCGTTTGGCAGGCATTCTCAAATCATGAACAGCAGGTTGCCACTATCCCTCAAAAGGAAAGTGTATAACAGCTGTGTGTTACCAGTACTCACATATTGGGCAGAAACCTGTAGGCTTACGAAAAGGGTTCTGCTGAAATTGAGGACGACGCAACGAGCTATGGAAAGAAGAATGATCGGTGTAACGTTAAGGGATAAGAAAAGAGCAGATTGGGTGAGGCAACAAACGCGGGTAAATGACATCTTAGTTGAAATAAAGAAAAAGAAATGGACATGGGCTGGACATGTAATGAGGAGGGGAGATAACCGATAGTCATTAAGGGTTACGGACTGGATTCCAAGGGAAGGGAAGCGTAGCAGGGGGCGGCAGAAAGTTAGGTGGGCGGATGACATTAAGACGTTTGCAGGGACAACATGGCCACAATTAGTACATGACCGGGGTAGTTGGAGAAGTATGGGAGAGGCCTTTGCCCTGCAGTGGGCGTAACTAGGCTGATGATGATGATGATGACCATCCCAGACGGTGTCGGAGCGCCCGGTGCCAGGCCGCAATACCAGTCAGCCCGTAGTGGCACCCGTGGCCCGCGGCCACCCGGCTCCCTGAGCCGCGATTTCATCAGTCAAAGAGATAGAAGAAGCTATTTACATAAGAAATTCGGACCACCCACGAGGCTTCCGTACTCACTCGCTTCAGGCTTGCCACAGCTCTGCGGGCGCTATGCCTCGCTCTCCCAGGATGCAGACCACGTGGCTCTCGAACCGACGAATGTCATTAAAAACACTTGCGAAAAGGCTTAGCATGTTGACATCTTCAAACACACTACAGCCACCGTCGCCTCACTCAAGAAAGCACGCCGCCGACGCTAGCGATCAAAATTCACACTGGGCCTACGCTTCGGTTCGAGCAAAGGTCTCGAACGAAGCAAAACTGTTAAAACTATCGTCCGATGCCCCAAGAGTCGCACGTCGGGCAGCCAGATGTGGGTCCTCCTCTGTATTCTTGGGACAAGGAACGACAACACAGTAGTGCAAACAATCACAAGGGCATTTATTGCACCTTTCATAGATCAATGCCTGCTAGCCGAGTTGCTATCCACAAAACATGCCGATGGGCGCGCGACAAATCTAGAAGTCCGACTCACCGCGACCGGAAGCGAGCGAATATGTTCGCCCCATGCTGGATCCCAACGCCTGGTCGTTCGCGCGTACTGTCACGCGAACAGTCGCGCATTCCAAGGCGGCCACGCGAGACGGTCTCGCAGAAGCGTGGGTCGGCGCACGCGCGCGGGACGTCCACGCCGTGCGCCGACCCGCCGGGAAAGAGCAAGCCCCTTGTCTCCCCCGCACCCAAGTAACCCCGCAGCGGCGCGACACTCGCGCCATCTCTCGCATCGCGCTTGTACCACTCCGACCGCCGCTGCGCGGCGAAGCCGCACGGAGACGGGGGCTATGAGGGAAAACAAGATATCAGGGGAGGCGCGAGGGTCGCGCATCCCCATACATTACACCAACGATAAACGTAATTCCACTACATGGATGACTTGCCTTGTATGAAAACACTGTTTTCACCTTTTGCTCTCCTGTTCGCCCATAAGCATTGCGGATTAAGACGAAGTCTCACTGTTTAGTGCAATGCGTTTGTCACTGGCTGACCACAAATTAATCGCTATCAATGTCGTATAATGAGCATTAAAAAGTTGTCTTCAGCTCTTACTTTGTGTCTGATGAGCCGGCTGTGCTTACAAAGGTGCGGATCCATCTCCAGAGGTTCATCACTTATCATTATAAAATAAAATATGAAGACCCCAAATAAACCGACACACACAAGAGAAGAGAACGGGACAGGGCCCCACTCGCAATTGTTTGTCACAGTTCATCACTGAACTGCATTTTTTTTACAGGAGCGTGGGCACCTTCATAGTGTTTTTTGACTGACTGCACATAGGTTACTAGGCTTTTTATCAATCTTTTAAATCACCCACACAGGTTCACGTTATTCTCTTCATTTAGTAAAGAAGGGTAAACATCGACAAAATGATACAGCTCAAATAGCTTCAACGTGTATGCGTTTTCTATCCGCAGTAACGGACAAAATGGCTCGAGCGTTGCATAATGCCGTTTGCCTAAAGTCAGCTTCGCCGCAAGGCACCAGTGTCGCGCAAACAAGCATGCGCAGTGTATTGCGGCGAAGTATATCAAGAGTGGAACGCGGCCACGGTCGAAGTATATATTGTGATATTCATGCACACCTGCCGTCACGTCTCCTGCCGCAGTACAAGCACAGAGTCGCCGAACAAGTGTACTGGCAGGCCTTCAGAGATATTCGCGTGCGGTTGTAGCGATGTGAGCCCATGTTTCGCCCACATAGAGCGCCCCGTATATGAGCTAGACCATAGAATAAAGACGCCACGCTTCTGTCTGCCAGCTCGTCTAGGGACAAACGGAGCTAACCACTTTCTTCCCCGTAGTACCTATGCGAAGAGAAATCTCAAGTACACTGTATCTTATAGCTTTATCGATCACCCGCACCGTTGCGCACCGGGGCGCCTTGGTGCGCACTTTCATCCGCCATCAACCGCACCGGTACACACTGACCATCCTCGATCACCGGAAGCGCACCCTATTATAGCGGTTTTCCGTTGCCCCGTCTCGCACCGAGAAAATCGGCGGTGCGCCGGGGTGCAATCCCAGCAAGCAATGCGGGACGCGCGCGCGCACTGCCGACTGCAGAACCGCGGACGCTCTGGCCCGATAGCTGCGGTTGCAACGGAGCTGACGGAGTTAAGCTAGTGGAGATGTCGGCAATGAGAAAGTAAGCGCTGCTAGTTGCCGCAATCGATGAGCTTTCTTCAACTTCGTCTGACAGCGAGGGCGACATGCTGCTCGACCTCGTCCAAAAACAATGTGATGAAGAGCGGCCGAATGTGGACAGGTTCGTTGAACAGGTCGTCAGGAACGGGTCGTCAGGATTAATTATAAAGTCCATTGGTGTTTGCTTGCAGCCAGGTATGTCGGAGCACGCAGTTTGACAAGGTTCGAGCGCTTGCCGCAGATGCTCAGCACCTGCAAACAATAAAATGTGCGCGCGCACATTTTGCGCGCTAGGGGCAAAGTAGCGCTGCATGCAAGCACCCTGCACGGGGTGCAATTTTGTCCTCTATGTTGACCCACCACAGCGCGCCACCATGGCGGTGCAAAGCGCACCATTTTGGTTTCGGGGCAACCCCGGGGCAAGGTGATCGAGGACGCTATTAAGCACCGAAAGTCCCCACATTTCGCTCTCGCAACTGCGCGTGCGTCTATTTGACGTACAAAAATCCCTCACGTGACCTGATCCTAGGTGCCTAACGGTGCCTAAGGACAGCATCGTTTAGGGAGTTTTGAGAAGGCGCGATGCTGGCGCCTAAAACCCCTCCATCCACGCGCCACCGCCGCTTTCTTATAGCGTCCTCGATCACCTGCACCGGTGCGCACCGGGGCGCCTTGGTGCGCACTTTCATCCTCGATCAACCGCACCGGTGCGCACCGACCATCCTCGATCACCGGAAGCGCACCGTGTTGGAGCGGTTTTCTGTTGCCCCGTCTCGCACCGAGAAAATCGGCGGTGCGCCGGGGTGCAATCCCAGCAAGCAATGCGGGACGCGCGCGCGCACTGCCGACTGCAGAACCGCGGACGCTCTGGCCCGATAGCTGCGGTTGCAACGGAGCTGACGGAGTTAAGCTAGTGGAGATGTCGGCAATGAGAAAGGAAGCGCTGCTAGTTGCCGCAATCGATGAGCTTTCTTCAACTTCGTGTGACAGCGAGGGCGACATGCTGGTCGACCTCGTCCAAAAACAATGTGGTGAAGAGCGGCCGAAAGTGTACAGGTTCGTTGAACGGGTCGTCAGGATTAATGATAAAATCCATTGGTGTTTGCTTGCAACCAGGTATGTCGGAGCACGCAGTTTGACAAGGTTCAAGCGCTTGCCGCGGATGCTCAGCACCTGCAAACATTAAAATGTTTGCGCGCGCGTGTTCGCACGTTTTGCGCGCCAGGGGCACTGCAAGCGAGCACCCTGCACGGGGTGCAGTTTTGTCCTCGAAGTTGACCCTCCGCAGTGCGCCACCACCGCGGTGCAAGGCGCACCATTCTGGTTTCGGGGCAACCCCGGGGCAAGGTGATCGAGGACGCTATTAGGTAGCGACAACCTTTGTTGTGGGCCGATTTTCCCCTCACACCAAATCCGGTCCCGGTATTTCCGGTTTAAATATTTCCGGTTCCGGCGTTTCTGCAGTTGAGCTGCGGGAATTTCCGCTTTGAAGGCACGGTACGAAGGTGAGACGCCCGCGCGTGCTTAGCAGAGCTGTGGCAGTCACCATAAGAAGAATGCAAAGGGGACAAGTTGTTGTATTCCGCTGAACTAGTAGTTCGCGGTCGCTGTTTTTCAAATGCACGAAAAACGGCAGTCGTTTCCAAGCGCCCAGGCGCTACATTCCACTGTACGTTGTCGCTCGTGCCACAACCCGTCGCAGGTTGACGCGAAGCAGCGAACACGAGCAGATCGCTGGTTACAGTAGGCGGTGGTTCTTGGATAGAATCGCATTCACAGTTTCAACCGCAGCTCGTGCAATTAAAGCCTTTCCAGCGACGCGAAAGTAAACAACGCTAAAAAAACAAAGCGCCACTTCCACTCGGAACAGGAAGCTGCAGCCACGTAAGTTCCGCTTGACGCCGGAAGCTAAGGGAGTGAGTGGGAGAGGAGCATGGAGGAGGAGGAGGGCAGGGGGGCAACCTGCCAGGCCGAATCCTATAACGCGGTTCGGAATACGAACCGTTCGCTTCGCCGCTTACGTCACTAGATGTGCCACTCCCAAGCCGGCGGTGGAAGAAGGGGAGGACGTGACCAATAGATGAGAGGGTGCCACCTCTGAAGTGTACGTCATTATATGACGAGCTAATCAAGGAATTGCAGACTGTTTCCGCTTGCTAAATAAATGTAAAATATAAATTTAATATTATACGCCAAGTTCTGAAGTATAAACGTGTGGTGCCGGGCGTTTACGCAATGCAAAAGTAATTTATTAATGTCATTCTTTTTTATTCTCAGCCGACAGGCGGTATCGCAAGCGTAAATGAGTTGGCAGAGCGCAGCGCTATGTCGTATGCTACCAGGAGCTCGCAGGATGCACGCAACAGGAACGCACTGCCGGCACTTCTCAAGTAGCGAGCGCGACAAAACCGTGAACTGGTTCTTAGGGACACCTTTACTAGCCGACTATATCAATCTTCCATCTTTTTTCGCCCTTCGTCATCGGATCGGACATGACTCGCTCGCCGCCGCGCTGCCGCTGTTCCTGCGATAAGCCCCACGGCGCGTCGCGTGATAAAAGCAATGGAACTTGAAATCGAACATTACGATACACGGGCCCTGCATTGCCTGCGCAAAGTCAAGTCGAATAGTGTGGTGCTGACGGTGCGCGCTGTGCCGTAAAATTGAGTAACAAAGTGCGGCACTCCCGAACCAGAGAAAAAAAGGCAGCCAAATAAGAGATCTCCACAATATCTTCCCGTCCTGACTGTATAGTTTTATCAGCCGAACGATGGAAGTGCTGAACCAGCCTAGGTTGAACCCTTCTGACTGCTGAACGGCGATCTGCAAGCTATTCACACTGGCGATAGCACTGAGAATTCGATCTCACCATGCAAATATCTCCTTGGCATTGGCTTTGAAGCTGAGGTCACGGGAAAGCTGACCCAGCCCTTCAACGGGCCAACACATTATAATTGCGAGAGCAACTTTGTGGACAATGTCGGCAGTAGAAATCTAGGCAATTCCGACGAATGCTTCGCGTCCGACTGAGCTCTGGGAGCTGCAGGCCGGTGGCAATGAACCGCGCGCAATATTCCTTCCTCTGCGTGGAATGGCCACTCGTACGCTTGCACCCGAGTCTCCTCCATTTGATAGTGTAGCCTGCAAAAGGTCTACTTAGAAAGCCAGCAAGGGCGGTGCAACTCATTATCCGTCACTTCTTCGAAAGCGTATCGCATTTCCAGCCGTGGTCGACACCGAAAGAGCAACGCCAAGCAGACGACGAAGGCAAGTAATAGCCTCCGAAGCAACCAACGCACGCGCGCGCGACGCCCGCGTGTCTCCGGGGACGCGCGACCGGCGCGCGCGGCCAGCAGGGTCACAAGCCAACAGCCCAGCCACAGCAACGGAACCCAAAGCGGACTACCCCTTCGCCGGTTCCTACGACCGGTTCGCTTTGAAGATGATTGACAGATGCGTGACGTATTCGAAAATTGCAATACCGCCCCGCTGCCTCTGACGACCTGTGACGTAATCAAAATTTTGGCCAATTAGGTGAGGCCAAAGGAACGGTTCCCCAACCGAACCGTTATAAGATTCGGCCCTAGACGCCCCTAGTTCACTATTGGCGGCGAGGAGTTACGGAGTCGCCCTCTATCGGAAGCGCCTCGATGCCGTAGTATGAGGGATCACGTGACGCGCTCCTCATAGGTTTTACTGTCAGCGCTCACTGAAAACACCACGCGCGAGCTCTCCCGGACATTTCTGTAAGTACTTTCGAAACGAGAGAAGTTTCTTACTGTCTAAATAATAATCTTGGGCAAGCTGAAAGCACACAATCGTTTACAACCGCTATCTCTTTACCGAATACGTACAGTGAACGCCACTGCGCGCGGTCGACGCGATGGAGTCTCCCGAACCGGCTTCTTGCGTGAAAGGTAGGTAAACGCCGAGAGCAAACTATGTGAAATATGTTCTTATAGTGTTTGTATAACTAAATGGAGCGTAATAGAATGAAGCCTCAATGCAGCGATCGCGCAGATTCGCAGCGACCGACTGCGCGTCTGCATGCTTGTCCGCGCACTGTTTCGCTTTCTCCGCGCGCGCGTTTTCGCACCGTGCCATGAGCTTTAGGCCGCAGAACATGAGCATTTGACAGTATACAGGCAACCATTGTTGCGTGGGCGCTATCAGAGCTGTTCAAAAATAATTTCATTGTAGAGACTTCGACGCCTACGGGGACTGTGATGTGCCGTCGCGACGATGCAATCTTTTTTTTCTTCTAAATTCTTTGACCTTTCAATACTATTTCTCGAGTTGCGTCGCACTGTATGTTTATCGGCGTTCTCAGCGTGCAATTTCCCGCTGCTCCTTTTTTGTAATCCAGTGCATTAATTCATAACACAAACATGACTATATGCCATGCTTTCTTTAAATGTGCTTCTCACCTCTGCTTTTCCACTCCACTGAACTTGGCAGTATCTATAGTATCGACAAGTTCATAGACCAAACCGTCATGATTAGTCGGGCAGCGGACTCAGGCGAGCGTCTCAGTGCGCGTTTTGAGAACATCGCAGACCGGGCGCCGTAGCAGAAATCTTCCTCGCGTCTGTGCTTGCTGCATACCCGAGTTGTAGCCGATGACTGCTGGTTTTATGTATCGCGAGCCAAGCTTCACACAGCTTCTTGTCCTGCGGCTACGTGTGAATAAGGCCGACACCGGCCTCCGTCACGTGCGTCCGGCCCTGCGGCACCGAGCAGTAGCCTACCATGTTGCGCGCCTTCAAAGGCAGCCACTACCTATTGTAGTGCTTTCAAGCGTTGTAAAGGAGACACTCGAAGCGGGAAAATTTCGCCACTAAATGAAAACCGCAGCGTACGAGGGAATTTGAACTCGTTTTCAGCTCGCTTCGGCGCTCCCGAAGCAGCCGACGCGGCCGCTATGTCCACGTGATCCCTCCTAGCACGTCACGACGACGGTGGCGCCAGCTTTTCCAGTGGTGGAGCTCGAGGCCAATAGACGAGAAAACCATAGACAAGAACGGCACCGAGAGCGGCGCTGCTGCGCCGTAAAACCCCTTGATAAGTTGAAAGTAGCGACACTCTCCTCCACTCCCGCGCTTTCCTCCTCAATTCTCCTCGCCCGCCGGCTGTGCGCGCTGCGCACGGCACGCTTCGCAGGCCATCGCGCGCTCGCCAGCCCGATACATGGTGCGATTTTGGGTGCGATCGGTCGTACGACCATTCGCACCGGCAGCCGCACTCAACAGGTTCTCAACCAAATCCCCCGCACGCCGCGCATGCGACCAACTTGCTGAATATTCTCGTGCGACCGCCGCATCGGTCGGGCGACCGCAGCCAATGACAGCGCAGGTAGCGCGAACGTCACGGCCACGTCATAGACCCGACGGGGCGGAGCCGGCGAGCGAGCGCCTCGCCGCTCCGATCATGTCTGTTTTTTTTCTCCCTGGTCGAAACGAGGGCCTCTTTCGCCGCTGACGGCGGCACATAGATAAGCAGGAATTTGTTTCTGACACGAAATAACTTATAGAATAAAGTGGCCTCAAAAGAGTGCATGTTATGAAACGTCGTGCGATATAGTAAACGGACGCCGTCAGCGCAGATGCGCCAGCAATCGTCTATACGAAGCGGCTCGCCTGAGTGGCGTGTTTACTCATCGCTACTAACGGCACCGAGAAAACTAACCGTATTTTCACTTAAGAAAAACATAAATGTTCAAGCATTGATTGTGCTGATGAATTTAGGCGCTTAATTACGAGCTGCGGACGCATCGGCATGGGCCCTCGGCCTCGGATAGACGGCCGGCGAGCTAGGCCTACACGGTCTCCCAGCGATCGCAAGCTCGCCTGGCATGCTCGTTCGCTTCTGTCGGCGCCAATGAAATCAAATGTGCTGCAATATAAGCGTAGGATAACTGCGTACACGTTGTGCCGACTAACATAGACGCTTCGTTTTACGAGCTGCAAGCGATCGGCGATCGTGTCACAAGCGCCACCGGTGTCGGATTCGGTGGCCGAGCGAGCTGTGCCTGCCGGCACAGCCATCGGCGGCTGTCAAAGGAGCCGTTACTGCTAACGCGGCCTTGTGGAAACACGTCTACAGTGCTTCCATGGGCGTGTTTATATTGTCATCGTTTGTTCCAAACAAGAGAGCTGTGCAAATACGTTTGCTTTCACTTTCTGTTCGAAGTTATGCAGCATTCCAAACTTCCACGCAGGGGCGCCGGTTCTGGGCGGAGCTAGCCGCCGCTCGGTCATTCGTACCATGTGTCCCGAATCGCCGCATGCGGCAAGTCGCACACGACGCGCCGTACGACTGATCGCACGGAAAATCGCACCATGTGTCTGGCACCCGTGATCGCACCTAACTTCGGGATTTTTTTGTCGCTCTATTAGCCCCGAGAACGAACACGAGCGGCGCTGCGAGCGCCGCTCGCGTGACGTCAGGGCACGGACTCGCGCCTGTCGTCTGCTACAGTTCGGGCGTTGTCCGGGCGCTATCTGCGGTGTTTTCGTTTGTTCACCCTCGTTCTCTCTGCTTGTATACTTATGGTGGTCGTCTCAAATATATTTTTATGACGTCTTCCTTTGCGAACATTTATTCAAAGAGCTAATTTCTTAGACAACAATGCAGCTCTCGAAGGCAACGCTACAGTGCCAGCCGAAGCGACGCAGACCAGCCCATTGCGGGTTTTTCATACGCGCATAGACAATCGCAAAAGCATAACCTATAGGAATCCAGTTATGATACCATACCTGCCGCGCTGCAACAAGTATGTCACAAAGTTGGCTATATATGACTTCTACAGCAGTCACGTTGATTTTATTCCGCTAAAACAGGTTTGCTCACGACGAGTAGTTCATGGTATAATATCGAATTTTTGCATTTCCTCACAGAAACGCGCGGCAGTAGCACGGGGACTTAACTAATACTGGAGCTTATATTCTACACGCTTCACTTGCTTCTTTACCTGCTTGTCAACATTAGGCGGTTCTTCACGTGTTTATTTTTTTTAAGCGGCGGAACTTGAAGTAAAGTTAATGAAGGCTTACAGCTATTTACAGAGTACAATTAGGAATGTACCAATATATATTCCCTTTTCCGTGCTACACGTTCAACTCACCTATTTAGAGAGCGTTTGTTAACGATTAATAATGTATGTTATGTTCCTCTTTTTTTGTCTATGTTACCTAGTGTATATCATTTATTTATTTCAATGCCGCAGTGTGTTTTGCATTGTTATTGTGGAAATATTTTACTGTTCTTTCATATATTTTATAACTGCAATGTTTTATGGCCACTATATATATGTAATTTCTATGGCGTTTGATGTGTTACCCCATGCAGCCATATTGTACCTAAGGGGGTGAGGTTACCTCAAGCCGCGTCTGTGCGGCTTTTTTTTCTCATCCACCTCCATTTACCACTCCTCTGCACATGTGTGTGTGTGTAAATGGAAATTAATAAATCAAATCAAATCAAACTCACTTGAGAAATTTACTGGTGCTTGTTGCTTGAGGAATATACATGACGAATCTGTTTGGCGAACTGACACAGGCTGCTCGGCCCAATTTTTTTAGTGAAGCATGCCTGCTGGACCGCATAGCTGCAGCCAGAAAGACGTCGAAGGGTCAATGACTAGTAGTATGGGACATATTCAAGATATCGAAATTCCCCCGGTGGAGGGTCAGAAATGAAGTGAAAGTATATGCAAGGCTTGTGGTGCTTTATTTATGAATGTTTGCGGCTGGATTGGAGCAAACTTAATTTAGCCTTTATTTATGTACCGACGGAGCGAATTGTTATCCGTTTGTATAATTAAATAACGCTGGATCGAGAAATCGTGAGACAGAAGGTGCTTGAATTTTCCTTTTGTAGAGAGAGAGAGAGAGAGACAAAGAGGAGGAAAGACAGGGAGGTTAGCCAGTGTAAGTACCGGCCACGGAGTAAGACATATAGGAGGTGAAACTCCCGTCAGCGCGAGCGAGCGCGGGCGACCAGATAAAGTCACAATTGTTGCATGCGCCGACGCTACCCTATGCAGTGGCGGCACCATGCGGCGCGTCGTAGAAGCAGCAGCGGAAAAAAAAAAGCAGCGCCCGGCGCTCACTCCGGCGGCACCCGCTCAAAGCAGACGACAAGCAGACGACACGGGTGTTTGCTTCAGCGGGCACGCCGTAACCGAACTGCGTAGGTGCGCGCACTCAAGAAAACTGTTTTGTTGTGTGCCCATCAAAAAAAAGCAACACGTGTGGCAAACTTCCGCCAATCTTCCTCTTATCGCCAAGCAGCTAGGGCAACTAGTTTTCGCGAGTCTTATAAAAAAGAAAAGGAACGGAAACACATGCACGGCGGCATCCTTCCTAAGCGCACCCCTGTGAGCACTAGAGCGAGAAACAAGCGGTCGCCCTATGAGCGATTAGGAACGAGATAGCCATCAGTTTCCCAAGTGCAAAAAGCCGAAAACCGCCCGCCACGGAGCAAGATAGCCCTGGCTACAACCAGAAGCTACGTATCATTTTATAGCTGTCATGGAGAATGCGTTTTATTTTTTACTGTGCTCAAATGGCTGAGGCGTAGCAGCAGTTGCTCTTCGGGCTACAAGCGGTAAAGAAGCGCGCGAGAGTTCCCTCAGTAGAAGCAGAGTAAAAAAAAAATGCAAGGACTCTGGTAGAAGTCAGGCGCGCGCGGCCGAACGGGAGCAACACTCGACCGGTTGCCCTGGCAACCAAAACAGCGGTAATTTCTTCCCATGCCGCCAGGTGCCGCCAGCATGAAAATATATCCGCGGGCTTGTGACCTTTTCTGGTCGCCGCAAACAGCGGAGTTTCCACTCCTATATTTCTTGCTCCGTGGTACCGGCTGGCTACCCTGTGCTGGGGAAAGGGGTAAAGGGAATAAAAGGAGAAAGAAGAAGAAGAGGAGAAAAAAAATTAAGGAAATTCACGCAGTACCGCGGTACTACGCGATACAACACTCAAAGGCGATCGCACAATTCGCATGTCCTTAAAAACTTCAGCAAAGCCCTTAAGGCCTTGAGTGCCGAAGCCCGTCTGGACCAGTGTCCTAGAGCCTTCTCCTCTGTAAAGGGGCGATTGTCCAGTTTTTCGAGCGCGGTTACGAGCACTGTTCTTGGCACTTTGTAGCTGGGACAGTCACAAAGGAGGTGCTGAATCGTCTCCTCGCAGCCGCAGGTGCCGCAAGTAGGGCTGTCGGCCATTCCAATGCGGAATGAATAAGAGTTCGTGAATGCCACGCCGAGCCACAGGCGGCACAGAAGTGTTGCTTCCGCTCGTGGTAACCCTGGTGGTAGGCGGAGTTGCAGACATGGATCTAATCTGTGGAGACGTTCGTTCGTGAACTCATTGGTGTTCCACAGATTCTGCGTGAGCTCGCGGGCGAGGGAGCGAAGACTTGTTGCTGCGTCTGTTCGTGACAGTGGTAGTGGTACAACGTGGGCACCATCGTGGGCCGATCGGGCGGCATCATCCGCATGATGATTGCCCGCGATTTCCTTTTGTAGGCAATCTACGCTGCGGTGTAGTAGCTCGAGAATACTTTAGCCATTCCAGTTGGCGCTTTAAAAAATGCTTTATGGTTTTAATTCGAAGTTGTAGTTAACTGATGGGTTTCGCGAACATAGCGTGCCTCGCCATACGGAGAGTCGATTGCTACCGTTACGTGATCAGGGGTGCGCCATATTGTCGACAAAGGCTACTGAGGGCCACTATGAAACATTTCATCACTTTCAATTGAGTGGCTCTCGATCTTAACAACGAAACTTTTCTCTCAGGTGATTGCTACTATGGTGTTTGTAAATTAACTATGTAAATACTCTACATGACGCGCCGTCGTGTTAGCAGCCATGAGCAATTCGTTTTTTGGAGGCCTGTTTCAGAGGGGGATGAAAGTAGCAGCAAACTTTTTCATAAGAAATGCGCGCCTAACTATTTTTTTACGCAACAATGAATGGCCATATTTGAATAGAACAACACACCAGAGTAATAGGAATTGTGATGACAGCTTCGCTGGGCAGTGTCTTTCTAACATCGGATAACATGTTGACGCCAATTGCCAAATTTTTCTTCCACGTAAAATGCAATGCCTCTCATAGCTAAATAATAAAGGAATGTTAAGTGTTTAGCGAAGCATCATACACAACTTCGCGCGTTGAATTTGCAGATATTCTTTTTTTAGTCAAAATTTACCGATAGACACGGCGCATATATGCATTGCAAAACCTAGTAGACCCCTTTGACGCTACTTAGCTTGCGATATCCAAGCCGCAAAGTTTCTCGACTCACACGCCTTTAAAGAGGAAACTGTGGTTAAGGTATGGCAGCTGAAAGAAGCCGACGTATTCTTCAATACGTATGGCTCGAGCCACCCGTACCCCAAGCATACACGAAGGGAACGAGCGCGCGCGGCATCCGAGCGAGCCGGAGCGAGCGGCGTCCTGGCCGTGACGTCACTCGCGAGAGGGCGCCACTCCTAATTCTCGGGGCTAATTATTAAACGAAAGCACTAGAAAGGGATGCAGTGTGCTTGACTCTACCATGACCCACATTTATCACCTTCTCGTTTGAACAATGAGAGCGCTAAACGTGCGCGTTTGCGGCATGAATTAACAATCGCAGCGTACTGTATATAGCCCACATTGGCTTTGATATCTTTATACTGGTCACTTCAACAGGGCAGAGCTTTAATTAGCACAGTATTTAATTTATATTTGTACATTCTTTAATATTTTTCGACGCAGTTGCGCTCCGTTAAATCCAATTTCAACTAGCGCTGCATTTTCGCGGAAGTACTTTTTATGACACTATCTTTTTGCAGTCGAGCCAGGCAGAGATTGCGGTAATTTAGTTGGACGTCATTGCGTGCGTGAAGCTTCAGAAGCAGGGCAGTGGCCGCAAAAATGATGCGAAATTTGCTTTAACGTGATTATGGATTTTTTAGGGGGGGGGGGGGGCATGGGGGGAGGGGTTCAGTCCTAAAAGGCTTGGGGCCTCGGTGTAATGCATATGCCGCGCATTTAATACCTGGGCTATAGAAATTTCATTCCTGCTTGAAAGAGAACAATTTTTTTTCTAGTTTTTCGTGCTCTCAAGAGAGATATATTTTTATGGACTACTGTAGAAGTGAGCGTAGCCAAGGGTTGGCTTGAAATTTATGAATGATTGCTGACGGCAACGGACGACTAGATTAAGAGATGGGAAGGTGGTGCTGTCTTTGTGACTTATTCAGTGTAGCCCATCGAATGCATTCAATTAGTGCCTCAGACGCCCGTGGTGATGCAATATTCAGCGCTGTAAAGGACGATAAGAAAGGATTTAGCCATTCTGTGTCTGGGTCGGTTTCAAGGAAACAATTCGTACTATTTTAGAAACAGAGCTTAAGAATCTGACGTTATTTTGATAGCATAACTAAATATAAATTGTAAAGATTGCACCTATGGCGAATGAAAGTCAGCCTTAAAAGGCACATCTGCTGACTCGCTCCTCCCGTGCCGCTAGACCTCGGTATATCGCGGTAGACTTTCACAGTCGCGGCGGTCAGACGAAGGCCTTCAACGCTCTAAAGATCCATAGCAGGCAAGAAGATGCTCAAAGCTTATTTGCGCGAAGTTTTGGTCCTCCTTTGCACATTATTCTTCCAATCTGTGGCATTAATGACTCTCCCAGATGTCATTCCTTTTGCAATTTGCCAATAAAGCTGTTTCGTAAGAGCTGGAAAAGCTGCCAGCCGCAGCCATTACCATAGATCTGAGAGGGGGGCAGGGTTTTGCCAGTTTTTTCAGCTACTTACTGAAAACATCGCGCCACCCCAACACAAATTTCAGACGCAGAGTACAGGTCTGGAGCATAGAATACACAGCCGCTGTGACACACCAGCACATATCTGGTCAGACGCAATTTTTATTGCAGGTGACTCTTGAAACGTTACACGGAAAACGCACAAAACATCCAGGATAGCACACACTCAGTATCGAAATGTAGCTGCAATGTTATGCAATATTGTTAAGAAAACCCGTGCTAGCAAAATATACTCGCACAGAAAAATTCACAAAACGCTATAAAGTTAATTTCAATGCACCTCAGGGAGACTTTCGCTTGAATCAATTTTTAAAGCGTAGCTAATACTCGGCTGCGTAATTTATTAAGGCCCACTCGAACAGACGCGTGATAAAGAAGGGTTTCAGGGTTTTTAGTGATCAAATAAACCAAACTGATAAGCCTAAATTAATATTTGAGGTCATGTGTACGCGCGCTAAGAAACTTCTAACGCTACCGTATATAGTGCCCAACGGCATTGTTTTTTTCGACCTCACCAAAGCTCTTGGGCACACGGGAGATAGTCTGCCTTACACGCTACGAAAATCGACATGCTTCCTATTCTGCGCCACCGTTAGAAGCACGTGTATATACTGGAAAAAAAATACGTACGCCATGGAAACATTTTAGCGGGAAACCCACACCGAGACTCGGAAATTAAGGCGCAACACACAGCAATGCCATCAAGTGGAAATGATAACACTCGAAACGACGCACAATGACGAGCGAATTAAGCAAGATTGTCAGCCTCTTGACGAGCTCGCAAGAAGTTTCAAGTATACAGACTAGTTTATGCACCAATCAATGCACAGTACCTCGCAGAGGACGGTGTGATTCGTCGGAGTGAACTCCTTACGTCCGATGTTGTGAATCCACTTTTTTCTGCGACTGATGTCGTTCTTCCCTCGAGGAATCGTGAAAAGCATGAAGCCATTTTCACGCCGGCTTGTGCACTGAAATGCGCAGCAGCCCGGCATAACGCGGTGCGAAATGCAGAAAGAGAGAGAAAACTTTTATTTTTGCGCCAGCGTCCGGCGCTCACGAAATGCAGAGTTCGAATTAGATGAATAAAGCTCGACCCGCGACAGAGGAACACGGCCTGCCCATGGCGCTGAAGAAAAACAACAACACAAGCAAAGCGACGCTTTCGCGCGCGTTTCCAAGGCGACGGCTGGGGCAGGCCGCAGCGGCCAATCATCGGTCAGAAAAGCGCTGAGTGGAGAGGCGGGCGAGGAGGATGTGCGAGGGTTGGCGGCGCGGCGGCAAAGTTCACAGAATGGCGCTACTTTCAAATTATCAAGGGGCTTTACTGCGCCGGCGTTGAGAGCGCCGCATGCGGAGCAAAATTCTATTAGCGGGTGGTACCCCTCTCCCACCTCTCGTTCGCACCGCCTTGATTGTCTGCTGTACTGCGCGTGTTTGGGCACGTTTCGTGCCGCGCGCGGTGTGTGCCTGCGTGTGTGCGCGTGGACATTTGATTCGAAGGGCGATGTACAGTCTGTTTCACATTTAGGGGAAAACTCGGAGCGCATTGCATCGCGATGCGGCGAGCGCTTGAGTCATGCAGCGGCAGCAGCTCGCACAGGTGCTCGCGGGGCGAGATCTTGAACGGCGTCGTCTGCTACAGCGGCGCGCGCTGACCGCATTGCCAGGAAGCCTTCTACTGTCAGTTGCAGGGCACCGATCTCATCTTTACGGCGTGAAATGAGCCGGTATTCTTTACTAAGCGTTGTGCGACGCCCACTGATACGCCTGGAAGGTAAGTTCATCGCTGCAGGACAGTCATAGACGACCTACTGATTCCATGCATTCTTGACGGCCTGTTTCTGGAAGGCGACTATATATTCTAACGCGATAGGTCGCCGATCCACACTGCTCGTGTTGTGCAAGGACTGCTGGAAGTGCGCGCAGTCACTCTCTTGGAGTGGCCGCCTCAATCCCCGGGCGCCAGCATCATTTAAAATGCCTGGGGCTCATTGAAAGTATCGCTGCCGCACCATCTCCTCTATCAGTCGCCCGAGGATAGGCTTCGATCCACCGTCGCCAGCGACTAAGACGTGCTGCGAATAATGAACACATCCCTGATCAAGTCAATCTGCACTTCACTGCCTTCCAGGATGAGCGCTGTCATCGCTGCCGCTGGGGACATGACGAGATACTAACTGACGTTCCGAGCGTGACGTGTCCAATACCACGCCGGTGGGCAGGGTCTGTCTGGTGTAGTGAATGATTGTCGAGAAAAATCACTTCCAGCTCATTGTCTTAACGTAAAACATTCCTTTAATCGTATCCGTTTGTTTCATCGTGTTCGACCCCCACATTTATCATTGTTGAGTGATTTGTTTTCCTTTCGAGTCAAACAAAGACTGAGCACGTTGCGCACACATCTTGGTGCGTCTTGTCGCTGCTTATCCAACTATGCCTGAGCCGCAAACGCGCTGCCCTTCCCTCGCCTGTACTCTCCTCCTTTTGGTACGGTGGCGAGCGCCTCTCGCGGCCAGCCCTTGTAAACACGCCGGTGCGCGGCTGCTGGGAGCGACGTCGGCAGCCAAGCGGCTGGCGCGTCGTGAGCAGACGACATCGTGCGTTTTCACCGTTGCTGCATGCAGACGACGACACACATGTGTCGTTTTTTATCGCTGCGACGAGATGAAAAATCGCTGAATAAAGTAAACTTCACTTTCTTGAAACTTTTTTTTTATTGGAAACTGAGCCACAGGCGAATGGTGGTAAGTTCGTCTGCTAAACCCATCAGCTTCTCCTTCGTTCGCGTGATGCTTGCTCGCCGTCTGTTACTGCAGAGACGGTATTTTTATTTCAGTACCATCAGAGCCTAAATTACGTTAGAGAGCCGGTGGGTGCTTACTGTATGTGTGTGTCCGCCTTACTAACGTTTCGTGATTTACACGCGCAACGATGCGTTGCTGTTGTGTACCAGGCTGCCCGTCAAGTTGGGGACGGAAGCAACCGGGGGTGTCCTTCCACGAGGTACCAGCGGAAAACGCTTTGCGTACAGAGTGGCTCAGAGCTATATCAAGAGACGCTTTGCCGATCATTACTATCTCGGACTGCTCTGTTGTGTGTAGCCTCCACTTCCGTCCTACGGATTTCATGGAGAACTTCACGAAGCGACTTCTGAAACCCGGTACGGTGCTCAGTGTGTTCGCTGAACGGACACCATGCCTTGCGCAAACTGAGAACACGACAGTGTCCGGTGTGTTCGGCGAACGGACACGGTGCCTCGCACAAAACGAGGGCGGAACGGAACCTCAAGGCAGGACGCGAAAACGTAAGCGTGCCTCTTCGAGTGCTTCGTTGCCTTGCGAACCACCGGAATGCGCAAATGAAGGAAATCAAGGACCAACCACGCTTCCAGTGCACGAAAGTAACGAGAGCAACACTGAAGGAACCGAGCCAACGCGCCATGCTATTCAACTTCAGCGAGAGGAAACCACGATGGATGATCTAACAGCCGAGAATTCCGATACACCACGTACAGGGATTGTGCATGCTAAACGCTCGTACAAGACACAGACACCATTGAAGTTGTATTCCTCGACGTATTTTGTCCAGCGCAAGCGGTGGCGCGAGAGAGAACGAGCGCTCAAAGCGAAAAATGAGAGGCTGAGTAGGACTGTAGAATCGTACAAACAGGAACTACTCAAGCTGAAAGAAGCAGCACATGTTGGTACATTCCTAGAAGTGACGTCCGATGCCGATAAAGGAAGTTTGAAGGCACTCCTAATCGTTGACCAGGTAAAGAACTACAGAAAGAAAAAGCCACAATGGTCAGAACCAACGCTGCGACATAGCATCGTACTCCGAAATTTGTCAGAGAAGGCGTACGAGTACTTGCGCTCCGAAGACCTGCTGAGGTTGCCTTGCAACAAGACCCTCCAAAAATACATCGGCGCGGTTTCCAGAGAAGTTGCTTTACTCAGCTAGTTCGTTGCCGCCTGAAAACAGAAATATTAGCGCTTGAAACGCCACAGTCAAAAGTTTGTTATAGACGAAATGAGAATTCGCCAGAAACTACAATACCACAAACAAAGGGACGCGTTCATTGGCGACGTCAACATGGGCGCGGAGCTGCAACACCTTGTCCCAAACTCTCAGAATGAGTGCCTGGCAAACTCTGTCCTCTGCTTCTTGCTCTGCGGGCTCCACGGTCGATACAAGATACCTGTCGGGTATTTCTTCACAAAGGGGTGCACAGGGGAGCAACTAGCAGACGTCATGCGCCATGTTATCGAGTAAACGTCGGAGATCGGCTTCGATGTCGTGCGCGTTGTCACAGTAATCTCAAGATAAATGTGACAGCCATGCAAATTTTGTGTGATGGAGACCTGCGTATACGCGCTCCGCACCCTGCAGATCTCACTAAGCATATCTTTCTGGCTTTTGATCAGAGCCATATAATTAAAAATGTGAGATCGCAATTTCTGGCGAAAGACATCGGCGGAGAAAAAGAGATATCATCGAAGTACCTAAAGATGGTGCACAAAATGCAGAAAAACTTAACAGTAAAGCCAATCAGGTTCCTCACGCGAAAGCACCTCTACCCGTCCAATATTGAAAAGATGAGCGTGAAACTGGCCGTGCAGTTGCTGTCAGCCGCAGTAATTGGGGCCGTCAAATATTTGAAAGACCAAGCAGGGCACACTGCGGACATTGAGTTTGCATCGACCTACAATCCACTTTCTGGAAGCGATGCAGAAATGGTTTACTGTAATGGACATAAGCAATTGCCAGCAGTACATCCATTGTAACAACGATGATTGCCGTCCATTCAGTGATGTGGATGATCCGAGGCTCGAATAGCTGGAACACGCTTTCATCGCGTACATCGAAGATCTGAGGGATGCCAGCAAGACTGAAAACTTTTTCAGCAAGGAGACGTGCCATGCTCTGATATTCACAACGCAATCAAATGTTGCTTGCATTCGCCATCTGCTGACTGAGAAGCAATTTAGCTTTGTTCTTACCCGCAAAATGTCGAGTGATCCTATCGAGGCAATGTTTGGATTCTTGCGGCGTAGTGCTGGATGTGATGATGCCCTAGACGTCAGGAGCACAATATGCGGTCTCGAAAAGATGCTGAAAACCGGCATCATTGCCGGTTCCAGTGGCAGCAATGTGCAGAGTTCGACAAGTTTCACATCGAAGCAGTTTCTTCCGATTCAGCACGAGCGCCATACGACCACAGGCACCGCCGAGCGCATTTTGAACATAGCAGCAATGAGTCTAAGAGAGCACTGTTTGTCAGACAGACCACTTGTCTCGAACCCCGACATTGCCAGCGTGGCCATGATGGGAGGGTTCATTGTTTGAGCTGTAAGCGAGCGCATTCCCTGTGCTGACTGCGTTGCAATGCTTCAGGCACCAAAGAGCAGTGCTCCCGCTCATGGCCTCATCACTCACCAGGATCGCGGCGGCCTTTTCTACCCGACGGAGGAGCTCGTCAAAGTTCTCATAGGTCTTCGCAGATTTGCGGACTGCATACTGTCTCAGCGACGGTCAGTCGAGAAGCCTCTCGAAGAATGCGTGCAGAGGACAGTGCAAGAGCTCATGAGTCTGCCCGTCTGGACCTGCGGCAACACCGATTCAGACCACCGCAAGGGCCTGTTGGAACTCATCGCAAGAAAGCTCATTAAGCCCGTTTTGCAAACTATGCGCAAGCAAAAACCGACACGAATGCTGTCGTCAAGTTTCTTCAGAAAAAGCCCCTGTCGAGAAAAGTATTAAAACTGTAGTACATTTGTTGTGTGGCAGTACACGAAGCGCCGTGTCACACTTTAACCACCAACCACTTTCTGCATCAAAGTGCGTGGAATCATCATCATCTGCTTGTGATGAACCAGAAAAGAATATCTCACATGAACTATATATTAACGTGTGCTTTTTATGAGAAGCAGTTGCGAGTAATGTGGTCGAGTTTCGAACATTGCTGAGCTAGCACTGCGATCTGCTTAGGAACGATTTTTGGGCCGTGCATTAAATTCTCGTGACATCACAACTGGCTGGTTATGTGCACTTAATGTTATTTTCTTTGTTTTGTGCTTCCTTCAGCCTATCCCGAATCAATAATGTATACAGGCGCTGTGTATATGTTCTATCTTTCGATCACGTCTTCTTCACCACGGGCTTAAGCGCGCTATTATTCGAGTAAATATAATTCCTGGCACCCTAGGAAACGGAACAGCGCGAAGCACATGCTTCAAGCTCTTAAATATTTAAATCGCTTTATCCGGAAGCCTCCTACATAAGGCTGATATTCCTCTCCACGCCATTAGTATTGTCAATCGACGCACGTACGGTGACCTATCTTCCCTGTAACGAGGCAGCCAATCCAGCGTTTACCGATCTGGATAGAGTGCCCATGAAAAAGCACAGCATCATAATTTATCAACGGCCTTTTTTTTTCATGGCCGCTCTTAAACGGGCAGCCGCACGTAAAAAAAAAGCAAGAACAAAAGGAAGAAGAAAAACGCGGCAACGAAATACCCTTAAAAACGCGCGAAACACTATGCATCGTTTCTATACCTGAATAACTGCTTTGTGTGAGCAACATTATCGTGCTTTTTTGACGCCCGTTAGTTAGTCGTCGCACAAAATTTTGCAGTAGAGCAGCCGGGTTCCAGCGCGCCACTCGCCCGACCGCCGGCATAGAATAAAGAAGATACTTCTGCCGCCGGTCTGAAAGCGGGAGAGCAGCGGCGTGAAGCCGCGATGCCATAGAGTTACTATACTGACTCTAGAGGACAAGCTACCCATAGGGCCCATGCATTAAAATCGGGAACCGCAAGGGCGCCGCCATGTTGCTACACGCCGAGGTTGCCAGCTCCTGAGACGCTTGCTAGACTTAGTGACAGTAGTCAGTTTTAATCCGGCAACAGTAACAGCGTAGCAGCATGGCGGTTTTACCTTCTGCGGCAAGGTGGCGCGTCAGGCGTGCATGTGCCTTTCGGACGCAGCCGGGAGCTCCGCTAAAACTGATTCTTCGTCCTCCGCTCCGCTAACTGTGAGCGGGTACGCGAGAGCGGAGCGGACCGTCCAAAACGTTCTGCTAAAACAGTCTAATAATAAAATAGGAGGGGGGAGCAAAAGGCTAGGGGCGCCAGCCGCCGCCCGTTACAAAGGGTATAGCCGCCATCCATCCATCCATCCATCGGCGTCTCGCTTGTAGTGTTGTGATGTGTGCGTGCAGCCGTATGTTTGGGCTTTATAAGTCGGTTCTTTATTCTATGTTGCGGGATGGTGTGGGTGTGGTCCATGTTGGCCGTACAACTGGCAGTTGTGCAACCGAGGGATGATCCTGTTCAAGTTTCCGGCGGTACGCGGTTTTCAGCGGTCACGCCTGTTGCAGGAGTGTCACTCGACGACGTTATGAGCTCGAAGCTGTGGTCAGATTCCTCGTTGGCGTTCCGCAATTCTCTTCGCACGGGCGCGGTATGTTGCAAAAGCCGCTTTCGCGATCTATCGTCGTGACGATAGATCGGGTTTTTTATTATTATAAGTAATGATCCAGCTGTAGGGCACATGTAACCGACAAACGGAAGTCTCAGGAGAGCACCTGAGATGATAGTAGAGCAGGCGGCGCAGGAACTCCAGGGCACCCGAGGGACAGTGGGGGGATCAAAGCTCGAAGCAGAATGGTACGTAGGTTGGGGCCGCCGAGGCAGGTGTGTGCCAGGGAGTGTTCGCACGGACAGCTCCCCTGGCACGCGCAGCCGTGCCTCGCAAGGTCGAGATACTTTAAAGGCACCTGCGCCCATGATCTTTCTTTTGCCTCGGCGCAGTGAGCACGATAACGAGAATAATGTGGAGGGCATCCGGTGCAGTCGCGGATGCATCATGACAAATGTAGCTCGCGTCGCCTGGCGTCTGTAGTAATATTAGAGTTGGTTGTATGAACCTTATGCATAATACACTTTGTTACGGTACCTTAACGGAATGGGTCTAGAGGACGGTGTTGGAACATTTTTTCGTACCGCCCTAATCCTATACCCCCACTACAAACACACACATACCCCCCCCCCCCTTTTTTTTATGTATACATACAATTCCTTGCCATGACGGATCATAGCCTCCTTTATTTTTGAAAAATAGAGGAGGCTATGGACCGATTGACCAGTTCAAGTTGTCAACTTGTCAGTAACTGTCGTAGGAATCACTGTAATAAACACAATTCCACGAGCGGATTGTTTACTTTCATTTTTTGTTGTAACACTGAGGACTACATAGAACTTTATTTTGTATATGTGAGAGAAGTATGTGGATATCACGAGCTTAAGCCAATGTGCGATACACAGACAAAGCAGCTGCTACAACATGAACTGCATTGAGGGCCTCACAACACATACGTAATTAAAGGTGCAAAATATAGGGGGGAGCTTCAAAATATGCTCTGTAGCGCTGCAAGGTATAACATATATTGTATGTGTACAATAAATGTTCAAAAATACAATGCATCAATGTCCCATTTGCCTTCAAGTTTATTATGAAGTTCAAGTTTACTGAAGTTTATTATGAGCATATGTACAACAGGAATCTACTAACACACCCGCAGTCAAGGAGGCTGTTCGAGGTGTGCTGGCTGCCTCAGTGTAAGAAAAAGAAATTGGGTAAATGTCAACACCAGTGCCACTGCTTCTTGCCTCTGACCTGCACGTGCCTCTGCGGCATCTTTGTGCACAAGTGTGCTGGCGTGGCGAGGCGTAGGAGTCATCCGAGAGAAAGAGTATTGTTTACATGGAGAAGTGGCTGTTCACATTGCCTGTCACTTTCCCTCAAATGTTTCCTTGGCGACTAGGGTGACACACCCGCAGTCAAGGTGGCTGTTCGAGGTGTGCTGGCTGCCTAAACGAAATAAAAAGAAATTAGATGAATGTCGATACCAGTGCTATTGCTTATTGTCTCTTACCTGCATTTGCCTGCACGGCCTCTTGGCTTGCGGAGTCTGTATGAGGGAGCTGCTGTGGCTAGGCGTAGGCATTGTCTAAGTAAAAAGAAAAGGCCATTTAAATGGGGAATTATGGAAATAAATGCAGTTGTTATGTCTGCTTCTTGCAATCTTCTTGCCTAAATGTTTTCAAACATAGTGTCCAGAACACACCAGCACTTTGACTGCTTCTGCTTTTTACCTGCAGGTGTTGCTGCGAGACCCTTAGTATGGCTGCGTGCAGCATTGTAACACTTGGTGGAGGCATTTGAAGTGGTAGCCAAAAATATAAAGAATCATCCTTGTTTGCACGAATGCTTTCAATTTCTAAATGCAGTGGTAACTATCACTATTGGTGCAAGGCCCCCCCACATCTATGCGGCAAGTGCCATAGCTCGAAACTGAATTGTTCCTTTAGTGTTTCACAAGGCATCTGATATGTCCACATTAGATGTGATGTGTTTGTTTTTATTTATCCCAGTGTGGAGAGAGCATCATTAAATGGCTGAAGTACTACAGCGCCAAACAGACGACACAAGAAGAAGAGACACGGACGAGCGTGTATGTCCGTGCCTCTTCTTCTTGTGTCGTCTGTTTGGCGCTATAGTACTTCAGTAATATGCACCAACTAGCCCAACAAAAAGTTTTGGTGGAATATCATTAAATAGTTTTTTTATTTATGCGTGTCTTGTTTTTGGTTTATTTCTGAATTTATCATGATGCTAAAGTGACTTATGTAATGACAATCAGCTTTTGTTTTGCAGAAAAACTATGCATTTCCTGACCCATTGTTTGACATCCCCTCACTCGCATAATTTTGCAGAGTATTCTACCTATATTGACTTGCTTGACCTCCCCTAAAGAGTCTTGCATTTTCAAATACGACTCTTTCCTTAAGATCATTCAACACTTCTCATAATTTCTGTACCTTGGGCTTCTGATACTCTGCAGTCACCATTTTTGCTTGTTTCTGACTAGAAATATCTTCTTTAATTTAGAGCTTAAATTTTACTTTTGGAACACATGGAAGGGCTTGCCATTGCATATCTGCATAAAAGGGAAACATGTTTCATTAAACATTTGCAAAATCCAATTGAAGATTGATGAATGCAGCTTGCAGTGTGATATGACTGACTGAGCCATAAAAGTAACTCATCTCACTTGGTAAATGAAAGCACATATTAGTGTGATGCACAAGATACGTTACACTAACGTGGTGGGTTCTCTTGCTTATACAGCAAAATAATCGGTGCGCGAGAAAAAAAATTATTTTTGCATAACCCTTGTACACATTGACTTAAGGAAAATGAGCTGGAGCTGTCCACATGATGTACTTATTTTACCTGCGAGTATGGTCAACAAAAATGTGTCCCAGCTGCTTAGTGGTATTCGGGATTATGTCAGTATTGCATATGTGCCTGTTGTCGAAAATAATTGAATTTTGAAAATGCTCGCAGAGATCTGATGTGCATATCTGCAGTTTATGGATACATGTAAAGACTCAGTATCAAGTGCAAGTTAACGGTCCCACAGACCCGGAGTCGATCATGCAAATAGATTCGCTGCACAAATTTGTGACCAGAAAAGGTATTCCACATGAAATGGCATGCAAGGAAGTGTTGAAAATATTGTACAGTTAATAAAACGCCTAAGCTAATAATATGTGGGTTGATGCACTCGTTATGCAAAACGGAGGTGAGGCGTGCAGACAGGACACAAGAGTGGAGTATTTACAAGCAAACAACACGAGCGCCGCCCACTTCTCTACTCTTGTGTCCTGTGTGCACGCATCACCTCTTTTTTGCATAATGAATCCTTACGAACTAGCTCAGCTTTCTATCGTTCTAAGTCTCGATGCACTAGATTTCGTCCGCATTAGGCACTCGCCTCTTGATTACTTCGTGGCACAGAAATACTCGGCATCAGGCTGTTTTTCTGCTGTGGCCTTTGTAGAAGCATGATTGTTCAAAGTGCAACAATTAAACAGATTCTTTGAGTTGCTTGTGGCTTCGCCAGTACAATTCCGGTGCGCTGGTCCGCCTGTCCAGCAATTTCCTACTGAAGGGAAACCTGCAAATAAAAACACCGCTCCGCATGCAGAAAAATGATCTACTGTGATGCTTCTCAAACGAATGTGATGTACCACAAGAGCTGCCTGTTCGCGTGATATTCTCAACAAGGAGATACATTCGTTTACTTACATGTGAAGGTATATGCCAGACCACTTCGGGGCTTCGGTGGCACATAAGGCACGATTGTTCCATAGCGTCCGATGTCGACGCGCGATCGCATGTCATACCTAAACGAAACTACTACGCCTCCAAAAAACAGATTGGAAACCGAAATTCGCATCATCCTTTATTGCATGAATGCGTACATCGTGATTTACATAAGTCACAGACTTAGCGATCGCTTTCTGTAAACTTAATATTAACGCACCACCTTCATAAAGCCATCAGGTATGCGTTTTTAGATGACAAAGCATAAGGTGACCTGTACTTGTTTTCAGCCTTTTCAATAGTAATTGCGCTGGCCACATTGACCAGTAGCAACAGGGCGGCGCTCTAGAGGTTCCCACTTTTCCGGCCCAGCTTTTCCTCTAGAGTTGTTCTACTAACTCTATGCGCGATGCTTTCGGCGGCGGCTGTGGTTGCCATGGGGACCGGTACGGTGGCGCGCGCCGTCCTGCGGCGCATGGTCGCAACACTCGGCAGAGAGCGACGTTCCAGGCATATAGTTATAGGAGGCGTTGCGGTAGCACGCACAGTGAAGAAATATACGTGCACGCGCTCAGTATCCCGGCCTTTCGAAAGAACAAACGAAGCATGCTGTCAAAAGAAGTTTGTGGAACTCCATTATCGCCAATGAAGGCTCAGGGTTTAGCGACGCACAACGTCTAGTAAAGGATATCAGCTCAATTCCCGCAGTACCGATGAAGTCGGTGCACTGCCCTGACAGCAGCACGCTTTCCGACAATGCGGCCAGCGCGCGCCGCCGTAGCAGACGACGCAGATCACGACTCCGCCCCTGGAGCGTCTGCGCCTGCTCGAGCTGCTGCCGCCGCACGACTCCATTGCTTGCCGCGTCGCGATGCAATACGTTCCGAGTTTTCCCCTAACTGCGAAACAGACTGTACACGCTTCTATTTGCCTTTAAGAAGATCGGTACGCTTGACGATTATTTTAATGGCTGCAATGCGGCGAAAGGGCAGCGTCTGCTGAACCATGTAAGTGACTCTGAGCAGGTAATTGGAAGCGACATCGTACGTGCCGCCGGAAAAATCGTCAACACATACGATGCGGCACATACATACGGCGCAGTTTGTGGAAAACGCGAATGATGGACCGAAACGCCGAAACGGTTGTACCTACAAGGGCAAATTTCATCCAAATGACACTACACTTAAAGCAGGTTTATGATGGACTCGGTGTGCAACCGGACTGGTACCCTATATTGGTGAGGTGCTTATCCTTGCCACCCTTCTAAAGTGACACGAACGTTTCTACTCACAGTATGAACGCTGCCTCTTCTGTGTGACTTTCATTGTGCCCTCAATTCTCTGACTATGCAGAACTGGTGAACGTCTGGTTGAATGCAACTATAATAAATACCATGAAAGAAAGAAAAAAAAACATACATACGGCGCGTACAAGCTAAAGTCATTTTTGCAGTTTGCCACATGTTTGCTACAAATCCGTGTTGTCTCTGATGGCGACAACGGATTTCCATCGACAGTGTGCGGAAATAAACAAAATATATCGCTGCATAGCACAAGTACGACATGCGCACACAACTTTAACTAGTACGCCCCCTACAATATGGAATAGAGGCAGCAATGTAGACAGCTTGGCCATTTTATAACAGTATTCAAGAGACGGAAGTTGAAAGTATTAGTAATCATTCCTGCTTCAGCAATGCTGGCGCGACCAAGCCGCGGGCGTGTATCGTCCAGTAACTCGATCGATCGGTGCAGTGGCGCGGTAATGAACTCCGGTCATGTTCAATGCATCGTGCACATATTCAATTTCTCGGCACGTGTGAACTTCGGCCACTGCTAGTGCATACAACAGAAGTGGTTTCCATTCTTGGGCAGCGCACACACAAATGAAACACGAGAAAGAAGACAGGACAAGCGCTCGTCGAACAACCTAAAGGTTTTGTATGAATAAAACGATTATGTACCAAGTAATTATTAAATTCAAGTGGGTTACATGTAAAAACCGTCATACACTCAGGAGCGATCAAAGAACGAGCTCGCTTCGTTTGCCAGTTTACTTCGCTCGGCGCACCGCAGTAATTCATGTCTCTCTTCTGCTTTTATCGTACCATTTTCTTGTGAATCGGCAGAATTTCACTGGTGGCATCAACCCTTTCGTGTTTACATTGCTGTCGTGACAGGTAACAACACAATCATAATTTCCGGTCATCTGAAGAGACGCCGTTGCAAACAAGAGACGTTTCGCGCGCAGCGCGAACTGAACGCGGGCGCGATCGTGAAGGGAAGCGGCGGCGAAAACCTACACCATATGCTCTAGCCATCGTCGCCACGCCATTTTTCATTCTGCGATCGTTTTAAGGGCAGCGGAGCAGCGTTTGTCACCTTCCGTGCCTGCCGAAGTCTCCTACTCAGCTACCAAGGTATGACAGCTACATCGATTTCTTTTTTAATTCGTTTGGGTATTGAAATGTGTTTTCTTCACAGGTGCCAGGATGCCTAGACTGCTGGAGAAGCCGCACGCGCGAAAAAGAGCGTCGCTGGAAACAAAGACGGTATTCGAGGACTTCGGATCTCGCACCGGCAGCCAGCAGTCAACAGCTCGAGAATTCGCAAGTCTAGAACTGTGCAGTGGCGCGCATACCCCGCACGCATGCATTAACATGTGCGTTCGGGCTGTCCCTGCAAACATTTGCACGCCTTGTGATGCTGGTCGCTGCACCGAGGCGACATCGGAAGTTCAGGACGGTGGTTGTGACACTACGCGCACTAAGGACAATGTGCCTTGCTTCCCTGATGGATATACTCTACGTGACGCTTCGGATGGTTCACTTCGCTGTGAGAACGGAACAGGATCCCTTAGGAGAGGTGTACGCACAAGTCAATGCGGGTTTTCTGGTAAGCAGGACCCCGGAGTCTACATTTGCTTTAGCTACCGCGGACTCTTCATCGGCGGCCTTTGATTCTCCTGGCAAACAGCTTCTCCTGGCTAATGCGCTCATGATCAGAGCTGTAGCCGTCAGTAGCGGTAAGATCGCCTGCTGATCTCTACGAAAATAAAAAGCTCCTTTTAAAAAAGTGAAGAATATATTAGTTGTTTTTATCTACAAGTTTATTTAATATCGTGAGAATATGGTCACTACGGCCACGGCGGGGACATTGTAAACGAGAGTACGCATTCGATGGCCAAGTGAGTTTTAATAATTGTAAGAACGCACTACGCCACGAGGAAGAGCTATTATTTAAAGAAAGTGAAGAATATATTGATTGTTCTTCACTAATAGTTCGTTTAGCCACGTCAGAATGTGGAGACATTGGGAACGAGAGTACGCATTTGACGGCAAGTTGACTTGCGAGAACGCACTACGTCGCGAATAACATTTAAGCTGCAATACCATTAAGCATGTCCGTGTGGCACCCCGCGAATGACATTAAAGTTTAAGGCATTAGCCAGTTAATGTCATTTTTTGTGCCCGTGTCGCAGAGTGCTAGTGAAGTGATGTAGTCAAGATTAATTCCTTCATGTCATTTCTGTTGCTTTCGCTGCTTAATAATGCTAATTGATGTGTTTTTGCTCTTTCTTTTTATTCCATGCTGCAAACTCAAATGTCAAAGCAGGGTGGGCAATAAGTATTTTTGTTCTGCTGTTCTCTACCTTGTTGTGCTATTGAAATTGCAAGTTTTCTTCTTTATCCGTGTATTTATTTGTTCTTTGAACAGTACGCATATATCTGCTTATTGGTCTTTTTATGTATATGTATAAGGTGACAATAAACGTTTAATTGTATTTGGAAGTTGGTGTAAGTTCATTTCTCGTTTATTTAAAACAAGAATGCATTCAAGCATTAGACCAATGTAATATATATAATGGTCCGGTGCTTGAAGGCATGTGTATATCTGGAATATCCCCGGGAAGACACACACACACACACACACACACACACACACACACACACACACATATATATATATATATATATATATATATATATATATATATATATATATATATATATATATATATATATATATATATAGTAGGCAAAGAGGGTTTCTTCAGGCTACCTTTCAAACGTAAAGAACTTGAGTGGTGCTACAAGGTAAACAGAACAAGTATTTAATTTCGACAGTTTCGATCGGTGGACCGATCTTCGTCAGGGTTTACAAAAAAATGGCAGTTCGGCCGCGGTAGGGAAGACACCAGACCGGGTACCCGGTCGTTCTTACATACATCAATCCGAGAGGAACAGTTGTGACAGTGATTGATTTTCGGCGTCTTGGCAGATTTACAGCGGCCTTTGGCAGCTATGCAGGGCAAGAGGAAGGCGGAGTCACATGTATCTAGAGCAAGGAGGTGTGTGAGGAGGAAAAAGAGGAAAAAGGAAGAGAGAAAGAAAACGGAATGAAAAAGAAAAAAGCACTCAGGAGGAGGGAGACGTAAGACGGAGAGGGAGGGGGGCGGGAAGTAGCGGCAGCTAGGTTCCCGTGCACCCGAGGCAAGGAGGGAGAAAGCGGTCGCTCCGCAGCTCCAGTGCGTGGGCTGCCGTTGTAGCGGGAGCGGGTGGCGGGGGGCACAATAGAGAAGGGGCCCAGAAGGAAGACAGAAGAGCGGCAACTTGTAGAAAGAAACACAGTGTCACAGTACAAATATACAAGGCACGGCCCGTTCCGGCAGCTTTGTGGTCCAGCTACGGTGCGAAAAAAAGAAAAAAATAGTTCCAAAAAAGAATATATGCATGGGATTCGCAAAGCAAGTGCGCCCATGGGCTTAGATTTAGGGAGTCGAGTTAAATAGCCTCCTTGTGGTCCAATTTTTGAACGTTTAACAGACAACTGACATCAAGTCAGCACGTGCGTATTTCAGGAAGGGCAATAGGTCACTCCGAATGACCACTTCAGTGGCAGGGTCCAGGGAACTGAATTTATTGGTTTTCCACTCGCCCCCTTGAGGCGCATGCGGAGGGGTGAGCAAGCAGTGAATAGCCAGCGTCTCAATTTTAGAGTACATAGAATGTATTCGCGTTTCCCACGCGCTTTCACGGCATATCCCGGAGGCACGTCATCCGCCCCGGACTCTCATTAATTCCTTTAGTGTACGTTCCAAATTTATGGATGAAAAAAGATTCTCTCTGCTTGCGTGCACGGGTGTGTTGGAAACCAGATTGCAAAAGCACAACGCTCACGCGTTCAAAGGAGTGATCTGGCAGCCGAACGTGCCTGGAGAAGGGTAAATTGGGGAGACTTTTAACATGCGCGCGGTGATTGTTAAACCGCAGGCGAAAAGGGGTCTCTGTTTGGCCAATATATTCCTGCTTACACACCTCGCATCGAATTTTGTACACGACGTTACTGGAATCACAGTCAAGATTTTCGGTAATTTTATATACGAAGGGCGAGTTCGATGCTTCAGCCGTGTCTGCTGTTGTCATGTGACGGCATACCTTGCAACGAGGTTTCCCACATGGTCGACAGCCCTTGGGCGTGTTTGACTTCTGTGTCCTCGCCCTGACTAACAAATCCCTTAAATTTTTGTTTCTTCTATACACAACCCGAGGCGGCTGCTTGAAGATAGTAGCGAGTCGGATGCTCTGTTTCATGATATTAAAATGGCGGGTGAGAATGGCATTGACCCGCGGAGCACCGGCGGTGTATGTGAGGACCAAGTTTGGATCTGATTGTGTATTAGTATTGCTAACCTTTTCTCCCATTATCTGTGCTCGATCTAAGCTGCGGGCGCGTTCAATGGCATCGTCTACTATTTTCGGAGGATATTTTTGGCGTATGAGAGCAGATTTCAGTTCCTCCGCGTGTCGCTCAAATTGCGCAGATTCGGAACAGACTTTTCTGTATCTGTGGGCCTGGGAGTAGGGAATGCCTGTTTTGCAGTGATGGGGGTGGCTACTATAAAAATGCAGATATTGCTGACGATCTGTCGGCTTTTTGTATAGGGACGTGGAAATGCGACCGCCACTCAGTGACAGAGTGACGTCGAGGAAGTGAATACTATTTTGGGAGAAGTTGTGCGTAAAGCAGATTGACGGGTGCAGAGAATTGAAATTGGAAATGAAGTTTAAGAGACTTTGTTCATTGTCGGCCCACACAAAGAAAATGTCATCCAGGAATCGCTTATAAAATATTGGTTTTATGGCCGAGTTTGCGAGGAACGGTATTTCTAAAGATGCCATAAAGATATTTGCATAATTTGGCGCCATCTTCGTGCCCATGGCGGTTCCACTGATTTGCAAATAATGTTTGTCCTCGAACTCAAAGTGATTATATTTCAGTACTAGATTCGCTACTATCTTCTACTATCTACTATCTTCAAGCAGCCGCCTCGGGTTGTGTATAGAAGAAACAAAAATTTAAGGGATTTGTTAGTCAGGGCGAGGACACAGAAGTCAAACACGCCCAAGGGCTGTCGACCATGTGGGAAACCTCGTTGCAAGGTATGCCGTCACATGACAACAGCAGACACGGCTGAAGCATCGAACTCGCCCTTCGTATATAAAATTACCGAAAATCTTGACTGTGATTCCAGTAACGTCGTGTACAAAATTCGATGCGAGGTGTGTAAGCAGGAATATATTGGCCAAACAGAGACCCCTTTTCGCCTGCGGTTTAACAATCACCGCGCGCATGTTAAAAGTCTCCCCAATTTACCCTTCTCCAGGCACGTTCGGCTGCCAGATCACTCCTTTGAACGCGTGAGCGTTGTGCTTTTGCAATCTGGTTTCCAACACACCCGTGCACGCGAGCAGAGAGAATCTTTTTTCATCCATAAATTTGGAACGTACACTAAAGGAATTAATGAGAGTCCGGGGCGGATGACGTGCCTCCGGGATATGCCGTGAAAGCGCGTGGGAAACGCGAATACATTCTATGTACTCTAAAATTGAGACGCTGGCTATTCACTGCTTGCTCACCCCGTGGAAAACCAATAAATTCAGTTCCCTGGACCCTGCCACTGAAGTGGTCATTCGGAGTGACCTATTGCCCTTCCTGAAATACGCACGTGCTGACTTGATGTCAGTTGTCTGTTAAACGTTCAAAAATTGGACCACAAGGAGGCTATTTAACTCGACTCCCTAAATCTAAGCCCATGGGCGCACTTGCTTTGCGAATCCCATGCATATATTCTTTTTTGGAACTATTTTTTTCTTTTTTTCGCACCGTAGCTGGACCACAAAGCTGCCGGAACGGGCCGTGCCTTGTATATTTGTACTGTGACACTGTGTTTCTTTCTACAAGTTGCCGCTCTTCTGTCTTCCTTCTGGGCCCCTTCTCTATTGTGCCCCCCGCCACCCGCTACAACGGCAGCCCACGCACTGGAGCTGCGGAGCGACCGCTTTCTCCCTCCTTGCCTCGGGTGCACGGGAACCTAGCTGCCGCTACTTCCCGCCCCCCTCCCTCTCCGTCTTACGTCTCCCTCCTCCTGAGTGCTTTTTTCTTTTTCATTCCGTTTTCTTTCTCTCTTCCTTTTTCCTTTTTTTCCTCCTCACACACCTCCTTGCTCTAGATACATGTGACTCCGCCTTCCTCTTGCCCTGCATAGCTGCCAAAGGCCGCTGTAAATCTGCCAAGACGCCGAAAATCAATCACTGTCACAACTGTTCCTCTCGGATTGATGTATGTAAGAACGACCGGGTACCCGGTCTGGTGTCTTCCCTACCGCGGCCGAACTGCCATTTTTTTGTAAACCCTGACGAAGATCGGTCCACCGATCGAAACTGTCGAAATTAAATACTTGTTCTGTTTACCTTGTAGCACCACTCAAGTTCTTTATATATATATATATATATATATATATATATATATATATATATATATATATATATATATATATATATATATATATATATATATATATATCCTGAATGTCCATGCTGGATGTCCGCGTCGGACGTACTACGGATGCCAAAGCGATTACCTTTGGATTTCCCAGGGACGTCCCTCGGACGTACGTCGGACATTCATGGATATCCCACGGACATCCCGAATATCCAGAAAGGACGTCCGTCGGACGTCGCCCGGATATCCGTGGTTACTTGGGAATTCCCAAATTTATTTGATTGCACTGTGGCTTCCCTCACGATCGGCATGGACGAGCTCAAGAGAATTATTTCCCTTTTCCAAATGCTGCAACTTAAATTACTAGTTGTGCAGGTAACGAAAGGGGCCGCGCGCTACTTTTGTGTGGTAGCAGACCGTATTTAATGCAAGCCGCGGTCGTCGCGTGCGTCGGGAAGCGGCAGATCGGAAATCAGCCGCTCGAGACGTGCGCGTTATGTTTGTTGTTTGCCCATGCTTTCTAAGTATGTAAGTGTGCAAGTATCATTTCTTGTAGTGGTACCACTCTTGTAGAATAATATATGCACACAATCACAGGAACGTTACCTTTGCAAACATATTATTGGGATAATTTAATCCCCGCAACAAATAGGCACACATACTGTTTCATTTATATGCGATGCAGATGGAAGCGGCGCCAAACAGACCAATGGCAATCACAACAGTCTTCTCAGCAGTCAGCACCACCGGGACATGTGCTTTCGTACCGCAGCGACACAGCTCTTGAGCAGCAGCAAGACACGTGTGAAACAGACTCCAGAACATGCCTTTGTGAAGTGATGGAACCGTCAAGAAGCAGCCCAATGGATCTGCAGTCATCGAGTAGTATGACAACAGAAGTTCCTGCTGCCAGTGTGACTTATGTTGTAATTGAAATAAAAGTGGCTGAGTTTCTGAACATGGTGCGTACCTCTAACTCGACGTCGTCTGCAATCTTGTCGGACACCTGTGACATGCACTTCGCTTTCACTCTCACATCACCGTCCACAATTTGTTCAACGCCGTACACGTTCGGAAGCAGACGCTCTCCTATCGTGAGGTTGCCGCCACGAAAAAAAGCTGTCGGCGTCGGCAACCTTCTTGAAACCGCACGGCAATCATTTCATCGCTGTTGAGCAAGCAGGCGATCTGCCGCCGTCGAAAACGGAGCGCCGTGAGAACGAGCAGCGAAGAAAAGCGCGGACGGCACAACGTAAACGAAGCGGAGACTACGCCACGACGCGACCGCGCTGCTTGGCGTTTCCACATTGGGACGCTGTCAGGAGGCGGCGCAGCAGCGCCGCCTGGCCATGGACGACCGCACGCCAAGTTTCATCCTAGACGCCAGCGCTCGTTTCTCCCCTGGCGGCACGATTTCATCTCCAACGGGTGTAGGCTCTATGGCTAGAGCTTGGATTGGGTTGGATGACTGCAGCGTTCTGCTTTGCCAAGGTTGTAACACTTCCACGTGCATCTACGCAAACATAAATAGGTTTTTAAAATATTCTATTATTATACAGTGAAATATTTACTTATTCTGGGAATATTCGGTATCTGATTTTCGAGTTTTTAGTTTCTGCTAAAGCTGTCGGCGCCAGAAAAACATAGCCTTTGAGATTACCGTCAATGCATGGCGGCTCTGACGCATTATAGCTTTCGTAATCGCTTTCAACGCACGCAGCCACCAAAAGCGTAGCCTTTGAGATTCGTTTTTGTTACCTATAATGATATTATTGTATGCACAATTGAACACTGCAGACAACTTCCTGTTTTAAGAAACCAGCCAAAAACAGGCGCACACAGGAAACATACGAGAAGACAGGAAAGAGGCTGGAAGAGGCCTGTCTTGTGTATGTTTCCTGTGTCCGTCTTTTTTTTTTTGCTGGTTTTTTCTTAATACAATGCACCAACTAGCCCAACAACGTGTTTACTTCCTGTTTCAATGATAAACCTGAACCTACATGTTCGGAGGTCAGGACCAAAAATCAGGAACTTTTCATAATGAGGGATAACTTGAGTGCTTGGCTCTAGGTCGAATAAGTGGCTTCAAATGGGCGCTTATATATTCTGCTAGTCATCCACAAGCATTTTTTTTAAAGCAAACTACAAATTGTTTGTATGACCCGCCGATAGAAAAAATATCGTATTTTAGTACTGCGATGTTAAAGTGGTCAGAATTGATATCAAGTTGGAAATATATTTATTTTGCTTTGAAAAAAGAATGAACTGTGTCCGCTAGAGAACAAAAATAAACAAATATAATATGAACAAACTAAAATTTCCGGCAATATATTTATGCTAGTTTATATATAACTCACTAGTGTATATCCTGGGCATGCCTATTTATGGACAGCCAGCGGACGTTCAAAATAGGATGTCCCATGGACATCCCGGTGGGATGTCCTTCGGACATCCAAACAGGATATGGACTTCTCCTGTACGTCCCACGGACGTCCGTGTCGGATATCCGGATGGATGGACGTTGGGACTTATGGTGGACGTCCCACGGATATCCGTGGTTACTTGGGTTCTAAGTGCCAAAACCACGAAATCATTATGAGGCCCGCTGTAATGGGGAGTCTCAGGAATAATTTTAACCTCTGGGGGTTCTTTAACGTGCACAAAAATCAAAGCACGCGGTAACAAGGGTGTTCCGCATTTTGCCCCTTTCGAAATGTGACCGCCGTGGCTGGGAATCGAGCACGCGTCGTAGAGCTTAGCGGCGCAACAGGCATGCATTTACCGCTAACAAACGGCGGATGCCACCACAATTCAACAATTAACGCGACACGACTAAACAAACGGCTGTGCACTAAAAACAGGCATATGACTATTCCGCTTTCAAGATATTACACGCGAATGCGAAAGTATGAGACTTACTTGACTCGGCCGCGCACTGCAGTTATCCATGCTTGTCGTCTGTCCTTCTCGTACCACTTTCCCAGGAAATCTGTAGAACTTCACGGGCTGCGTAGGACCTTTCGTGTTCTCGAGGCTGCTGTGGCAATCGACAACACATCAGTATTACGTGCCACCTTTCCTGGCTGATGAGGTCGCACTCGGCATCGCAAAAACCACGCGCACGAGCGCTCCCGCCGTACAGAACACAGGCGCGCGCCAGCGCAGCGACGACCCTCGAAACTTCCATCGGTCCGCTAGGGGAGCATTCGGCGCTGGTGCCGTGCGGGCAAACTTTAGGGTTGCAATGTGGGCTTGTTGGTAATGCATCTTCAAGGGGAGTATGGTAGCGCGATTCAAAGACGGGACAAGAGAAGACACAAAGGGACACACACAGCGCTAACTTCCAACACTGTTTATTGTCGAAAACCAGGTCGTACTTATACGCTCAAAGAACACGAGTCACATCCACGTGAACAGATTAACAATCATAGCGATACATATTGTGATAAGTTAGGCCATGCGCAGAAATTTCAGTTCTTTTTCAGAGAGAGCCAATGATCTGTTCACGTCTGTTCACGTGGATATCTGTTCACGTGGATGTGACTCGTGTTCTTTGAGCGTATAAGTACGACCTGGTTTTCGACAATAAACAGTGTTGGAAGTTAGCGCTGTGTGTGTCCCTTTGTGTCTTCTCTTGTCCCGTCTTTGAATCGCGCTACCATACTCCCCTTGTAGATGCAAACTTTAGGTTGTCTTGTAGGTCACGGCTGCCATGTTATTTTTTTTTTAATATTGAGTTTCGGTTTCGCTTGTTTTTGTCAGGCGTGCATTGGCTTATGTTGGCCGGAATAAATATACTCAATTCATATGCCGCAAGCGGCTCCGTCTGTGGCTCCGTGTCGGTGTGATGTCGGCGGTCCTGTCTCTCCCTCTGTAGAAGCAGTGAATTACACGTGGATTAGTGCGCCGACTCACCCAGGAAAAACGAAGGAGCCGCTATGCCACTAACCGAACTTGTGTTGTAGCCTGTGGCCCGACTAATGTGTGTGCACTTACCTCGAACACTGACCGAGACGTCATGGCTCTGCGTATGTTGACGCAAGAATTTATGCAAGTCCCTGTTATCACTCGGACATACACTGCAGCGTGCGTGCTTACGACCGCAGCAGTAGTAAGTAGTGGCATCGAGGTACATGCTTGAACGTTGTCGCCTTGTCAATAGATCTCGCATTAATGTGTATTGCGTTGCTGCGTCGTGGTGGGCGTTTTAGGCAGTAAAATGAAAGGAAGCGATATATATGAGACGCGCCACTGGTGCTGCCGTTGTAACGCGTCATTCAGCAGCCGGTTGGTTGCTCTGAGATTCGATTTGTTAGAAAGAGTGCTTGGCTGCTTTGGCGCGCACGCGTTGAGGATGGAAACGGCTCGGCTGCAGTCTGTTTGTGTCCTCTTTCTCCAGGACAACGTGCGATGAAGGTGGAACGGAAGCATTGGTAACCGTCGGTAAAACATTATGCAGGTAGAGCACTATAGCGCATGTGTGGAAAGACTTGCATTGTTTTCATGTACAAATCGATGTGATGACGTACTCGTTTAGTTTGACCTAGGGCACCAAAACGTTTATGATAATTTACGATAAGATAGGAAAAGAAGCGCATTCATTTATGAAAAAGCAACAACCACTTTCAGCTGCTATCGCTGTACAAGTTCTTGATTCAGTAAAGAAAAGTCGCTCAAACCAGACGGAAATTGCCAATTGGAACGATTTGGATATTTCTAAGTGTGTTTTGGGACACTCATTGGAAACATCCAACAGGTCCATTTGAGCCAATTGGAACATAGGCAGAGAGCTTTCATTTTTCCAGGCGGAGGGGGGGGGGGGGAGGGCTGGGACCCGATTAGCTTTCCGAACACACACACACACACACACACACACACACACACACACACACACACACACACACACACACACACACACACACACACACACACACACACACACACACACACATTTCTTATATTTCTTGCACTTGTAGAAACTTTGTGTGACCTCAAAGAATTGAGCGCTGAAATTATGGCGTTATATGAGTATATAGCAGACCCCATAGTAGGAGACAGTTAAATTTCACAGGCTGAGTCCTCTTGGCAGCGTAATCTTCCTTCATATAATTGTTACACACTTGGCTATCACTAATACTGCTTCGCCGTTCCAGCAAAACTGCAGCCTCTCCCTTTGTTTTTTTCTTTTTCTGTGAGTCCGAGTATAAGCGCTGCTGTGCATGACTGCTGTTGATTCTTATTTTGAGTGAATGCAGCTTGGCCTCATTTCAGTTACTTGGTGAATTATAGTGTTCCCCAACTGTCATGCATCAGCACTTAAAGAAGAGCAGTTGCGTTACTCAAAGAAAACCTATTGCATATTCTTTGCAGTACAGTGGAGTAGCTGCCAGTAATTCTCTCATTACTGTGATTTCATTTGGTAATTGCAATTAGTTATCTCACTCTAGAAGTACTGTGCTGATTATGAAAGTGTCACTGAGGCATTTGTAAGCATCCCCAAATGACATCTAAGTGTGGTGTTTTCAGCGGTGTACTAATTGCATACAATTCCGACTGGCAGAAAAACTTCACAAAGTATGAAAAATACCACTTGAGTGCGCTCCCACCCGTATCATAAAGCACCGTCCTCAAATAAGCTGATTCAAAGCAACTGCATTGCCTGTTGCAGACCCGAAGAGACAGCAGATCACCTTGATAATGGTACGGAAGAAGCACCAACAGCAGTTTCACAGCTTCACAGCTATTCCTTCCTCTCATTTCTACGTCACACTTATTATCCGTATCTCAAGGCCGACTGATTGCATTGACAACAAAAGCCCCTTGATAAGACGGCCGAAGCGCCGCTCTGACCATGCACATAATGCAAAAAGGAATGTAATAGGCATAGAATGTTTCAAAATCCCGGCTTTGCTCACACCGCATTGAAAGAGTGCGCGCGAAGTTATATTTCGTGCCAGAAACTTGCTTCGGTAAAACCAAGTAAAGTGACCATTTTATTTTTCATGAAAGTGTATACGTGCTGCAAAAACAGGTTCGTGTCAAAAAATAAAAGCGAAATAAACCGACTGGGAAGTGACCAACATGTAGAGGAAAGGCAATACCTGTGCGTTCAGGAAAGTAAATATACCACTTCTAAATGAGCCGAATTGGCAATCAGGATGTCTGCACAAAAAAAAAACAAAAAAAAAAACAAAGGAAAGTCAGATTTCAGTGTACCCTTATTATCTGTGAATATGTAAACTCTGTTGAGCACCAGTCTAGAGGATGTGTTGTAATAGGTCTCTTTTTTTGCAGCTGGGTAGCACTGTGGCCATTTTATCGTATCTCCAGTGGCTTTCTTGATGACCGACGCCGGAATTCTGTGGTGCACATCCATTATCCCTGAACGAAAAAAAGCAGTAAAAAACACAAAGGACAAGAGGAGAGGTTCACACAACAAACTCCAACTGGCCCAGTTTCAACCCTTCTGCAAATGAACTAATCTGACGTCCATCTCGATCATGTACGCACAATCTTTCACATAACCTCAAAGAAAGAAATCGAGTGGAGAGAGGTCAGGTGACCTAGCCGGCTAATTCACAGGCCTGTGCCTTCCAATCTATTGCGCATGAAAAGTCGCATCCAGTGAGTTTTGTTCCCAGCTGGTGCTGTGTACTGGTGCGTCATCTTGCTGATACCACAGAAGTGGAAGACGTGATAGCGGGACTTTGCTGAGAAACTTGTCCACCAATCCTTCAAGGATTTTGTACTCGTATCGCTGTCCAGTCATTGTCTGATTGAATAAGATGGGACCAATTATAGCGCTGGCATAAATCCTGAACTGCACATTAAGCGACCACTGGTACTGGTGCAAATTGCGCTTTACCCAGTGTAGATTGGAGTCCATCCAATAGTGTACATTATGCAAATTCGCCTAGGCTTTTCTGCGAGAGTTGGCTTCATCTATGCACATGATGTTGCTCAAAAAGCCTGGTGACTTATTGGCTTTTGTGACAATCCAATTCAAGAAATCTAGACACTTCTGCAAGTACCTATCTTCCCGGAATTGATGCTGGTTAAGGTGGTTCGTGTGAAAGGCATAATTTAAAATCCTCCAAACTGATTACTTGGAAATTGGCACCTGGGCGGCCATGTCCTGCACACTAGCATGAGTGTTTGAGGCCATAAGTGCTAGAACGTCCTTGCGTAGGCCAGGACTCAAAGATGGGAGTCCCCGCCACTGTTTCTTGAAGCTGCCGGTTTGTCTCAGGTTTTCATAATTTCTGAGAGCTGATGCATTTGGTCTACTGGCACACTTCCATGCCTGATATATATTTGCGGCCTTCCATTTGTTGCCATTTGCAGATCTCAAAGCAAGGATCATGTTTACACACCTTTAAACTTTCGCACTGACATTGTCAATTTGCTTTTGTGGGGATAGGTATAGTGAAAAAAAAGAAAAAAAGACATCCGTGCACTTTATCTACGCTAAGACAACAGCTATCATAGCTTGTTTCCAACTAACACCAAACGCGACGAGTTACTTCTGCTGGGGCACGGCAGGTAATGTGCTAGCTCGATCATTATGTTTTTCTTTATTTCCTTCATTTCGTTCAGGATAACTCAGAGGGAGCCTGTTCGAGGGCGCTGCTTTATGATGCGGGTGGGAGTGCAGTCACTCGGTATTCTCCATATATAACGGGGTTCATTTATCATTCCAAAAAAATATCAGTAGGCAATTAGTTAGATGGGCCTTGGCTGTGCCTTCAAGTGCCTCATTGACACTTTGATAATCAGGATAGCATGTCTTGAGTTAGATAATTAAATATAGTTACCTAATTAAATCTCAGTAATGATACAATTACTGGCAGATTCTCCACTGTATACTGTAAACAATATTCAGTAGGTTTTCTTCGAGTAACGCATTGCTTTTTTAAAAATTCTTGGCGCATGACAGTTAATTGGACACCCTGTATATATTCATGACCTTTGCATGCAAGTGACGATGTTTACACCCCTTCTAGATGTCGTAAATTATTAGAAGAGTTTTTCTTTATGAGTCATTAGCATTGCTTACTGGAAAGAGAAGCAATACTAAGATGCATAACATTCACGTGCATTTGACACGTTATTGATAAAAGTCTCTGCTGAAGGGGTCAATGAAGTCTATAGGATTTTTTCATGGTAAAAAAAAAGCACTTTGAAGCGTGAACATACAGCAACATATTCATTCTCTGGGCATAGGGTATTTAGAAATATAATTTTAATTGGCTACCTCCTTCTCTTTCAAAAATATAATAAACTTTGTCCTGTGTGTATATTTAGATATATTGTGTGTGTGCATGGTGCTTAGAATGGAAATTTAAAACAATGTTGAAGGGAGAAAATATGGATGAGGCAGCCACCGCTAGTGCTTCTAATGCACGTGTCCTATTGCAGAAATAAAGCGAAAGTATAAACTGAAAGCAATGGATGTCCGTGCCAACAATGATGCAGTAAGCTATCAGCCCCAGTAAAATTTCAAGTAAGAAGGTCGAGGATAGTCAAATGAAACCACAAATGATGTGGGCGACAAAGCTCTGGTAATGGCACTTTACGTGTGTGTGGGGTGGGGGTAGACCTCAGCCCTCCCCTCTCCCCCCGCCTGGAAAACTCTGCAGGGGGCTTGGGCTCCGTAGTCCCCTCGTAGTCAGCACCTATGATTGTACCCCGTTGGTCTCTCAATTGTACTCATTGGGGCCAACATTAAGAAACAAAGGAAAGGGGAACATTACATAGGCCCTAATCTTGATATGACACGGATATACTTGAAACTGCTTTCGAGAACGTACTCATGCATGACTACACTATGGCAGTTATCTTTAATGACATACCCACCATCCACCACATGACTATGAGAAGTACATGTTAAGTGCTGTGTACGTGAAATTTGGTTGACCAAGTGGTGTCAGGTGTTCATGAGAAATTGGTGATGTTTAGATTTTTAACTTCAAAGAAAACTAAATGCTTCTCTCCATTGATCATACCAAAATACAAAGTTATTTTATTCAAAACTCACATTATAATTGAAACAGTTTGTTTGAAGTAAAGGGTCTGACAGAATCCTGTCTGGTACGTGGATGATGAAACAGTATGATTATCAACTCTTTTCTTGTTTCACGAGATTGCTCATCCACTGACTACCAGCTGTTGGAGCCAGTTGGAATATGAAGCTTCATTGATGTCCTGTTGGTACCAACTATACTTATTTTGATGCCCAATTGAAACTTGGGCCTCCAATGATGTCCAATTTGAACCACTTAGATGCCATTAAAAAATCCAACTGGACTCGGCACACACACACCAATATATTTGACTGGGTTGCCTAATACCCCTGTCACACGGCACGCGTAATGTCATTCGCAGTGAATGAGATTGTCTTAATGCCATTTTTGTTGTTTCTACATGGGCATAGTGTATGACACACACAGATAATGGCATTTGCCCATCGAAAGAATTTCCCGAATTCACGCAAGCGTAACTTGTGTAATCTTGATAACAGGGGTTCGGCAAAAATTACAATATTGATAAGCAAAAACGAAATGTAATAATAGTAAAGGTTGTCATAATTGCTGTTATGAATGTTTAAATAATTATATGACATCCAGGACGATTGTTAAAGTAGTTTGTGCAGTTATAGTCTTGTTCCCAGTCTCTGACTGGATGCTAGCACCTCTTGTCAGACATGTTTACAAATGCTCATCCATTTTTTTTTCCATTTCTGCATATTGTTTTCAATGTGGGGCTGCGCTAAAGTCCATCCAGCAACTACGGAAGCCAACTCTGCAGCTTCGTCAATGGGGGATGAGAAGCGAAAAGTGCACTGGGCCGATGACGAGACATGCATGCTGCTGAACGTGTGGGCAGACCACCTCACCGGATCAATTGAAGTGATAGCGCTAGATTGACATGGACATAAAAGACGACAGGATGTGCGCTCAATCCAGCGCTATGACTTCAGTTGATGCAACGAACCAACTAGCCTAAAAATCTGCACTCTGCCTCACGGATTTGCGGAGGGCAAAGCGCTACCTGAAAGTATACATGTAAATTGCCGAGTGCGTGCGTGTGCATGCCACGCTAAACTCCATCCACCAACCACGGAAGCCAACTCTGCAGCTTTGAACTAAACGTAACAGCGCAAACATATAAGACGAGCCACAAAAAGAAAGACACGACACACACTGGCGCTGGTGTGTGTCGTGTCTTTCTTTTTGTGGCTCGTCTTATATGTTTGCGCTGTTACGTTTAGTTCAGAAGTATGTACCAACTAGGCCCAAATGAAGTGTTTCTGCAGCTTTGTCAGCGGAGAATGAGAAGTGAAAAGTGCACTGGGCCAACGACGAGACACACATGTTGCTGAAAGTGTGGGAAGGCCACCTCACCGATTTGCGCAGGGCAAAACACAACCTGAAAGTATACATGTAGATTGCCGAGTGCCTGCGTGTGCAAGGTGTCAATAAACATAGCCCTCATTTTGTATACCCGTGTAGACAAGGAATGCAAGACCGCAATGACGTTCGGCACGAATGTCATTTACTGTGTAAGGCATTACATGTGCTGTATGACAGAGGTACTATAGCACTACTCATCAAGGGGTCCTTGAAACAATCTTGACAATTGTGCACGAGTGCAATGTGTTAGTATCTAGATCCTTCTGATCGTCAGGAGCCAAGTTTAAGTGCTCTGTAGTCTGCGTCAATCTTATTGACGAGTAACTTGTTCATCATCTGCATCACTACACATAACAGCGGCGCCAACTGCGCTTACACCCACCTCTGCCCATTATACTTAGAATGGGTGACTTCATAATGGGGTACAATTTCCAACCATAATTACTAGAGGGAAATCTGGCACTGTGATTGTTCAGCTACCATAGGAATGATGGTTAGTGCATGGATTTGGCTGATTCTTGTGCTTGTGGCTTCAAATGTTCTTGTGGCTTTGTTTATTATGCTTTATCTGCCTTCATTGTCATCAAGTTTGTGGGGATGCGCGACCCTCGCGCCTACCCTGATGTTTTTTCCCGCATAGCGCGTCTCCTGTGGTCCCGCTTTGCCGCGTGGCCTGCGTGACGTCAGCGCGGTCGATGTTGTTGAAGCGAGAGATGGCGCGAGCGTCGCGCCGCTGCGCGGTTATTTGGGTTCGGGAAAGACAAGGCGCTCTCTCTTGGGTTCGAGACAGCTAGCAGCCAGGACGTGCTGCACGTGCAGCAACGCTCTTCCCTGGCGGGTCGCCGAACAGCGCGGACATTCCGCGCGCGCGGCGACCGATGCATCTGCGAGACCACCTCGCGTGGCCGCCTTCGAACGCGCCACGATTCGCGTGACCATACACGCGAATGACCAGGCGTTGGGATCCAGCATGGGGCGAACATATTTGCTCGCGAGGACGCGGTGAGTCGGACTTCTAGATTTGTCGCGCGCCCATCGGCATGTTTTGTGGATAGCAACTTGGCTAGCAGGCATTGATGTATGAAAGGCGCAATAAATGCCCTTGTGATTGTTTGCACTACTGTGTTGTCGTTCCTTTGTCCCAAGAGTACGGTGTGAGAATCCCACATCAGACCCCACAAGTTCAAAGCATTCTATACTTTCCCAAATGCAGAACACTGCACTGTGAACTTGCATAATTGCTACTAATTGCAACGGTTGAGCCTGTTGAGGAGGCCAAATCTAAACTCACCAAGCATCTCAATGCACTGGCTTGCCCCCCCCCCCCCCCCCCCGCCTTCCCCTCGAGAAATTCATAAGGGTGTTCTATGCCACGTGTCTTCGCATGCATTCGTGGTGTAATCGTGTCACTATTGGGCCTCTGTGCTAGAGGTCCTGTGTTCGAATCTTGTTGGCGGTCAATTTTGATAATGTTTAATTGGTTATAACACTGTACTTTGTTGAAATCTGATTACTGCCCTTTACCCTACCTAACACTTCTACATCCTGCACTATGCTGGGATCGGCAGATAGTGTGAAATTTATTTCATTTCTTGTTTCTCCTGTTCAGCAACGCTGGGGATCAATCAATAGTAGGGCGGAAGAATAATATGCAGAAAACAAAGGTAATGCTCAGTAGCCTGGCAAGAGAACAAGAATTCATGATCGCCAATCAGCCTCCAGACTGTGCAGAAGTACATTTATCTAGGTCACTTATTCACAGGGCACCCGGACTGTGAGAAGGAAATTAACAGAAGGATAAAAAATGGGTTGGAGGGCATACAGCACACATGACCAAATCCTGACTGAGAGCTTACCACTGTCATTGAAAAGGAAAGTGTAGAATCATTGCATTCTGCCGGTGCTAACATATGGGGCAGAAACTGGCAGGTTAACAAAGAAGCTCGAGAACAAGTTAAGGTCCACGCAAAGAGCGATGGTATGGAAAAATTTTTGCCATAACGTTAAGAGACAGAAAGAGAGCGGTGTGGATCAGGGAGCAAACTGGTATAGCCGGTATTCTAATTTATTTTAAGAGGAAGAAATGGAGTTGGGCAGGCTATGTAATGTGTAGGACAGATAACCCGTGGATCATTAGAGTTACAGAATGGGTTCGAAGCAAAGTGTAGTTGAGGACAGAGAAAATTAGGTGGGATGATGAAATTAGGCACTTTGCAGGCGTGAGTTGGAATCGGCTAGCGCAAGACCAGTGGGTAATTGTAGATTGCTGGGAGAGGCCTTCATCTAGCAGTGGACATAAAAATTAGGCTGATGATGATGAACTTTGTTGAATATTATTAGTTTACAAAGTAACGAAGCCGTTTGAAGCCAGTAGGATGAAGTTAAGGCAAATCTGTAACCATCATTCCCATGCTGGCTGGACCGCCCTGCTTGCAGTTCCAGTATGCACTAGCGTCAGAGTTACCTCTGGTAATTAATGTATGAAAATCTATGCATAATGTCACCAAGGCAACTGATCGGATTGGCCACTTGTGTGACGACTTCGGAAATGCTTCAAACATGTTGCTCCACTAAGCTTCTCGGTAGTGTCATATACTATAACGTATACATAGGGAAAACACGGAGAAGGTGGGAGATGGAAATTCAAGACGACGAGCAAAACAAGAACAAGGTCAAAGCGGGAGCCAATGTTTTGACAAGAGGACTTGTCTTTTTCAAGGCGACATTTGCTTTCCTCAGCACAGTATATATAGGGAAGATCCTTCTAAAGGGGAGAGGGGGTTAAGGCGGGTGGGTGAGGCAACGACCAGGGGTGTAGATTTTGATTGGTTGATTGACTTATTTCCTTCTTTTGCAATATAAACTTTGCACACACTGAGTGGACCCTTAGCCCTAGGCTAGTTTGGGTCTAAAAAATAATTTTGTTTTATTACAATGGCTATTCGGACGTAGTAAACAACTTTGAACAATCATCAAATATCAGATCAACAGGTTTATCAACAATAAAGCATACAATTTTGATGAAATACTAAATCTAGCATAATGCCAAGCAATCTTAATCAAATTTAATATAAAATTGAACCTACATTATACAAAAGTATATTTGAAAAAGAAAAAGAAAAGCGGTAAACATAATCTGCTGAAGAAATGCAAATGAGTTGCACATTTGATAAATATTTCATTACGTCAGGGATTTGTTAACTGTTCCATGTAGTGTTGTTGTAATGTATAGGGACATCAGGTAACATTTTTGTTATAAAAGGAATAGCGTTCCAGATTTTAATACCACAGAATTTTAGTAGATGTTCACCGTAGACGTTATTAGTAGGAGGTATATTTAAATTATTAAAAGATAATTGCCTAGTACAATGAGAAGGCGCGTGAAATGATACATGAAAAGGATGATTGTAATTTACAGTGGTGTACACATATGTTGCTATATTTAATTTCCATAAGAGGTCGAATGGCAGAATCTGCAATCTGTAGAACAAAGGCTTGCTAGGATCACTATGCTTAGAGTTATTTATGATTTTCACAGCACATTTTTCCATTCAGCTTACTAGGTCCAGATAAGTTTGGTACGTGCCTCGCTAAGACTCAGTGCAATATGAGAGGTGACAATGAATAAGAGTAAAGTAAAGCATTGGTAGCATGGTGGTGCCAAAGTAACTATGGGCTCAAGTTAGAACACGACATCCCAAAGCTAATTTGGAGCAAATACATTGAATCTGCTTTTGCCAGTGTAAGCTGTAATAGATCTATAATGACTTGAAGGTGCTTAAATGAAGATACTTGTTTGATCTCAGACTCGTTTGTTACCAGCTTCATTTCATTGGTGGTTACAGATTTCCACCTGGAGTGGAAGGCGACATATTTATTCTTTCTTTTTTGTTCATAGTTAGTCTGTTATTTGAGAACAATCAGGCAATATTTTTTAATTCAACGTTTGCTTTTACCTTAAGATCATCTGGACTGTTAGCTGGACTATTAGCAGTAACCATAATGCGCGTATCATCAGCATACATCAACATGTTAGAAGATTCCAATATGTGCGGCAAGTCATTCACATAATAGGTTAAAAAGCAACGGTCCGAGCACCGACCCCCAAGGAACACCGGGGGTCGGTGCTCGGTACCACATAGAAGACGTGATGGCATTCACTACCACGGCTTGTTGATGATCGTGAGGGTAATTTAAAAGTAGCACAACCCCCCCCCCCCCTCCCAAAAACTGCAATTTGTTAATTTATCCAGTGGTACACTGTGATCAATGATATTGATTGCCTTTTTGAGATCTAAGAAAAAATCTGCTAACTTACTGTCATTGGAGCAGTGGGAGGCACAGCTCGCCTGCTCCGACCTGGCAGGACAAAAGCCCTTAATTAGCGAGGTCAGGCAGGTGGCAGAGGCCAGTGGGGCCCTGGACTGAGAGGCTCCGACCACGCCTCCTTCAAATTTTTTCGATTGCAATAAAGTTTCTATCTATCTATTTATCTATCTATCTACTGTCAGTGAATGTTGTGTTTATTATTTGAGTAAGAGTCGTAACGGCAGGGGATGTAGAGAAATTTGGTCCAAAGCTGTGTTGCTGAGGAGACGGCACGTCATACTTTGAAATATATTTATGAAAACACTTGGCAAGAAGTTTTTTAAAGGTAATGTTAATTATACTCAAAACGGAGATTGGCCTGTAATCAGTTGGATGAGAGCGGTTGTCATTTTTGTATACAGGAACGGGTGTATATGGGTTTTTAAGCAGGATAGGTAAGTTTGCTACTTCTACTGAATGCTTGAATGTACAGCATAAAACTGGTCCAAGGACAGTGGTATTCTCTTTAACAAACCTTACAGTTATCCCCATCTAATCCTGCCAACTTCTTTGTTGGCAGTCCCGGCACTATAGATCTGATTTCTTCATGGTCGATGTTGTACATTACAAAAGAATTGGTATTAGAATTTGGAAGACTATGTTGAATTGTAGGCTCCATAAATTTTTCAGCTAAACTTGGGCCAATGGAAGAAAAATAAGCATTAAATATTTCAACCATGTTGCTATCAATGACATCAGGAAGTACTCTTGGCGTGCGAGATTTGCCAATGACTTCATTCGCAACTTCTGAAGTTTTTTCGAATTACCGTTAGCCTGTTCTGTTTGACGTGCATGATAATCCTTTTTACTCGCTCTCATCATTGCGACCGAATTGTTATGCATTGATTTGAACTGACGTAAATAAAATTCATTGTCTTTATCAGATTTCCATTTATCGTACCAGTAATCCTTGCTCTTTATGACGTCCAGAGTCCATTTATTCATCCAGGGACATAGTGGCATGTCACGAGAATGAATCGACACTTTTCTACTGCTTCTTTTGATTGCATTTTTAAGAACCGAAACCAAGTTTAAAAATTCTTTATTAATGTCATCATGCTATATATTACCTAATTAGCTGTGAGAATAGCATTTTTTAAAACCATGTAGTCTATTTTTGTTACAAACCTTGGCCCATCATGTTTTTTTTTTCTGTACATTGTTGACAGAGACAAATATTGGCAAGTTATCTGTAATGGGCTTATCATTAACACCAGCAATAATATTCTCCTCAGAATTTGTTAATGCATGATCAATCGAAGTAACAGACATGGTAGTTATTTGTGTGGGTACCGTGATGAGATTGCGAAAGTGATATGACTTCAGTAAGTGCATAGAGTAATCATGGGCTGAACTACTGGTATCAGTGTTCATATCACCAACAATAACAACCAACTGTTTCATATTATTTGTTAGTACATTAAACATTGTTTCAAGTTTATCAAGAAAGGTGACAAAGCAAGGTTTTGAGGGACGATAAACTACACCGGCTGTAAGTTAGTATTCCAGCCTGACGAATTCAATGGCCCGTGTGCTGAATGAAAGTGACGGAAGGATCGTAAATGAATGCTCATTTTTCACGAAGAGAGCAACGCCTCCCCCACGTGTGGCTGCGATAACATTGGTTAATCAGGAATGACAATATTTTCGCCCTTCTTTAGCCACGTTGACAGCGATGACGTCAAATTGTTGCGGCCGCTGAGTTACAAACAGTGAGAAGAAGATTAAAATCTTTCCTTATGCTGCGAATGTTGCTATGGATTACTGACATACTTCAGTGAGTATATATGTTGTCATCATGTAATTTTGCATGAGACATAGTAGCCCTTGGCATTAAGGTAGCAACACAAGAAAATTAATTATGCCACATTGCCAAGATTGTCCTTGCATGTCGCATGAAAAATGCGCCAATTTTTATTTTTTCTCATCAGAATCTTGCCATCAGCCGCCCACACAAACTTCCAGTTTTTCTCCCGCTTTATCTGTATGGCCTTTCCGAGTAGCACCTTGTTTTCAGGGCAGAGCTGTTTGTTCAGGAACACCGGCTTGTTTCTCTCAGTGCTAAAAGTTGACCTATTCAATCTGTTTTTTAGCAGCTCACAAGATGCTGTCCCGTGTCGACCCAGATAGAAATTTCACTACCACGTTTGGTGGTCTAGTTCCTTGAGTTTGTACATGATGCACAGCATCAACAGCGTTTTTGGCCAGCTTTATGCCAATCTATGTTGCAATTTCATTAATAGTCAGGGCAACGTCTTCATCAGATGTCTGTGAAATTCCTTTAAGTTCAATATTTTTCTTTCTACTATACTGTTTGGTAGTGACTACAGTGACGGGGCCCGGCACTTTAACATCTGCGCTACAGTGACGGGGCCCGGTACTTTAACATCCACACTACGGTGACGGGGCCCGTCGCTTTAACAACAACACTACACCGACGGGGCCGTCACTAGAGTGTACTAGTACACTCTACCGTCACTATAAAGATGTCGGTATTGGGGGCGAGGACGACTTACGGAGTCGCCATCTGTCGGAAGCGCCTCACATGCGTCGGCGTTAAATAAAGGTTAAATAAACATACTACGCGGCAGCCCTCCTGAACAATTTTGCAAGTACTCTCGAAATGGCAGTATTCTACCTTTAAAATAATCATGTTGGACAAACAGAAAGCACAGAATGGTTTACAAACGCTATCTCTTTGCCTACTACGTACAGTAAGCTGGGACACTGCGAGCGGTCGCCGCAATCGATTCCACCGAACCGGTTTGCGTGAAACGTAAGCAATCGCTGAGAAAACTATGTGAAATATGTTCTTATAGTGGGATGGCTGTCTGTGTAAATAAATGTAGCATAACAGAATGAAGCTGCAATGCAGCGATCGCACGGGTTCGCGGTGACCGACTTCGCGTCTGCATGCATGTCCTCGCGCAATACTTCGCTTTCGCTCCGAGCACGTTTTCGCACCGTGCCGTGAGCTTTATGCCGCAGCATATGAGCACTTGACAGTACGCAAGCTACCATTGTTGCATGGACACTGTCGGAGCTGTTCAAAAATAATTTCGTTATAGCTAGGGTCTTCGACGCCTACAGCGACTTGTTATGTTCCGTCGCGATGATTCAGTCTTAATTTTCTTTTTCTTTTCTTCTAAAGTCTTGGAAGCTTCAATATCATTATTTCTCAAATTTCATCGAACTGCATGTTTATCGGTCTTCTAAGTGAGCAATTACCCGCTGCTTATTTTTCTTCATTGTCTGGTGCTACACAAGCAGGAACATGGGCCGTGCCTTTTTAAATGTGTTTTTACCGTTCGCCTTCCATTAGAGTGAACTTTCTTTCTTTATTATAATCATCATACGTGTTACAGTGCATACGCAAAAGATTGTACATTCGTGGACAAGTACCCATTGCGGTCGTTCGATCCGTATGTGTGCAATCAATGTATTCGATTACTGCACGGAAGTTGCTGACATCGTGAAATTCACGTGGTGTTGTGGACAGTACTGGAATAAAATACCGCGGTCCGTGAAGTGCTTGGCATCCCCATAGGCGCCAGCACCGAGAAGCTCATGCAGCTGGGGGTCCACAGCACTTTCGATGAGGTTGGGTCACAGAAGTTAGTCCATGTTGCCAGGCTCGCTTCCTCGCCTGCGGGGAGGCGGATCCTGGAGGCGCTGGACTTTAACCCGTCAGGGAAAGGCGGTGCGTGCTCGACGCGTGGTCGCGGGATGCCGTCACGGTCTCGCCGTTCCCGCGCAACGTGCACCCGCAACGCAATGTAGGCACACGCCGGGCCCGAGCGGCCGCACTTCTCGGATCCGTCGCCGACGATCCACGATCGGTCGCGTTCGTCGACGTCGCCCAATACGGTTCGTCCGACCGGCTCGCTGCGGCCGTGGTGGATCACAGGGGCAACCTAACGCCGCGTCCGTGCGGGGCAGGTGTCCGGATTGCGGAGATCCATTCTGCACTTTAGAACACATGCTCTGGCGGTGCCCCTCGTTACGGGACCACGGTCATCTCACCACAGAAGAAGAGTGGGAGGAGGCGGTCAGGCACGGTCTGACCGCCTGAAATGTTTGAAAGAAGCTTGTGCGGCCACTGACGTCGCTACAGAGTTGACGTAAAGTGCCGGTCATGTTAAAATGCCGGGCCCCGTCACTGTAGTACAGATGTTAAAGTGCCGGGCCCCGTCACTGTAGTGCACGCATATGTTAAAGTACCGGGCCCCGTCACTGTAGTACAGATCTTAAAGTGCCGGGCCCCGTCACTGTAGTCACTGCCATACTGTTTAGCTCAATTAGCTGCTGCTTAAAAGGAAGTTTTTGCTCGGGTGCTCCTATCCAAATACATGTAAAAGGAGAATTTGTCTTTCTTGGCAATGACTCCACCAAATTTGGCAAGGTTTGTTGCATTCAAAAAAAAAAAACTTAAAGTCCAGTGTCTGTTGGTTTCGAAGTTTTGATTTAGTTCACAAATTTTTTATTAAATATTAAATAAATTTTCTGAAAACAAAACTATCATGTTTAGAACTCCGTAACTCAGCAATGAAACTTAATATCACAATTCTGTGAATTTCATCTAATAGTACATCTAAAGCAGACAAAATTGATATGTTACACATGATTCTAAAAAAAATTTAGTAATATGGAAATACAACTTTTGCAGAACCCTTGTACAGAACGTGATGAATTCATGTTAAGATATAAATTGGCATATCGAATTTGTTTGCTTTGAATGATCTAATAGCTGCCGTATACAGAATCGCGATATCTTCTCTTGATACAGCGCTATTAATTTGTAAACTTGGTGCTGTGCTTCTATTTTATTTTAACTTCTGAATTTCTGAAAATTCGTGTAACAACATCAAAGCCCTAAATCGAAGTTTCGTTACCAACAGTCACTAGAATTCAACTTTCTCTCTCAAATACAACGAATTTCATTAAAATCGGCCCAGTGGTTATCTCAAAAAAACATTTCTGCGTTTTACATGTATTTGAATAGGCCGCATTGGAGTTAGGTCCGAGCTAAAGCTTCCTCTTAGTTTCTTTCAGTTCCTTATTTAGCTTGCTGTTTCTTTTTTGGCATCCTATGCTGCGATTCTTTACTTCGGAAAGTTCAGAACATAATGTCTTCATTTCGGTTCTGAAGTCTTCAAACTCTCATTAATGCATCCCATTGACTTTGTGACAGCGATCAATTCGGCCTAGGTAGCATTCATGGTTGGATCCTTATTCTTGATCATGCTAGTCAGATCAGACATAGCTTTAACAAACTGCTTAGTCATTTCCACCAAAACTTTTGTGACTTCCTTGATGCTGCCGGGGGTTTATAGACCAGGGACTTAGCAAAGTCAGACAAAGCATCTGGTGCACCTGACATGATTGTACAGTAAAGTAAGCAAACAAATTAAAAACAGCTTCTTCAGAGTGGCGCTGCAGCCACAATATTAACAAACGAAGCAATAGGATATGTGTTGTTCCCACCTGTAATGTTGTAAGATGGTGGTTAGCAGACATGAAGGCCAGCTGCCAGGACCGTTCTGAAGTGCAGAAAGTAGCTGTGTTGTAGTTAATATAGGCAAACATGATGCCGCCCCTCGCCTCAGTCCCCGAACAGATGAATCCGTGCTTGACCGTTGAATACGATGTCTATCAGGGCGTGCATGCATCCGATGTAGGGTAGTTTGGTCTATGCCAAACCCACGAGGAATTCTTCACTCCATCAGATAGTGTCCAGGCAGACCTGTGCACTCAATCAACCATGGAGAAAGGAAGGGGGGGGGGGGACTATCTGCTCTGCTGCGGTGAGCTATTGTCTCTCTGAAAGAGCTCCAGCGTAGCAGTTAATCCCCCCCCCCCCCACATTGTTTAGGCGCCTTCCACGAAAAACACACAGCCTACTGACACACGGCCATCTGAAAAGCACACCTTTCTTTTCAATTCTACACCTCCACCGCTAACACACTCTTGGTCATCGCCGCGCCCACCCGCCTTACTCCCCCTCTCCCCTTTAGAAGAACCCTCCCTATATATACTGAACCCTCCCTAAATACTGTGCTGGAAAAAGCATATGTCACCTTGAAAAAGACAAGTCCACTAGTTGAAACGTTAGTTCCTGCTTTTACCTTGTCGTTTTGCTCATACGTATATCATTTGTTTACCTGTACAGAGAAATGTACAAAGAAATGTAGACATTTACTCAAGGCAGCTGTTGTTTACACACCCACATTTTTGTTCATGCTAGGAAACGAGGACAATAAAGAGTATCTTCTAAAAAGCTTGGTGCTATGTTTGCACAGCTAAAAAGGAATGTCAATACTGTTAGTGCAGTGGCATCTGTAGACGTGTAATCTTGCACAAACATATGGTGGTCTTTTGGCGGTAGACTCATGAACGGTGAGAACTACCTCAGTTTGGGCCAGTTGGTGCAGCATACTGCAAATTTAACCAGCGCAAATAAACAGGGATGCAAGAAACACATATACACAGGACCAGTGCAGTCCTGTATATATGTGTTTCATGTATCTTGTTTATTTGTGGCAGTTAAATTTGCAGTATGTCTCTAATGGGGCTAGTGTTGCACTCTGATATCCTCAGGGATGCTTATAAATGAGCACTAGTATTTTTGTGCTGCAGGTGTGTGCAGGGAGTAAACTTGAAGTGGCTGCATGCTGTAGAGGTGAGCACTGCATTTAACAATTCCAAATTTGACGCCCCCATCACCACAGTGACAAGAAAAGCATTAGAAACAGTTGTGCAGACATGCTTGGCTCAAACGAACTTACGTGGAGAACACCTGCATCACATTCTCAAGGGTGTTAGAGATTAACCCACATAAACCCTGTTTAGGTCCCGTTGAGGTGTTGTGTATATTTGCGAATTCAGGGGTAGCAACGTTTCTTGAGAAGAGAAGAACCACTTGCAACTCTTTTTGATATAGCACACTCTCACGAAATTATTGTGAGAAAGTATTCTATAAGAGGTACTCTCCATGTCTGTGCAGGATTCTTGGGTACAGCAAACGATCATTTCAGGGACTCTTTAATATGTATATCACTTAGTTGGTCAGTCACCTGCCCAGTGATTGCTTGCCATTTGCTGGTACAAACAAGGCCTGTTCAGGCTCACGCAGGGCCAATTTTGTCTATTTATTGTTGTGACTTCGGTGCTGTGAATATGTGTCGCAGTCTGTTTCGTTTATCCACTGCAACCATACGCAGATGTAACTTTGCATATGAGGTATTTATAGAAGCCTGTACTATCACACGGTGTGCTGTTATGTGCCCATTTCTTGACTGCACGGTATTGGCTGGATGTGCAATTTTGGTGCGGTTGCCTCATAAGCCTGTTTCTTTCTCATTGCAGCACCTAGATATTATCTCTCCATTCCAACTGTACTTCAACCCAACCCTGATAATTAAACACTATCAAGTAAGTATCTTGCCTTAGAAATGAAGTTGTGGGGAGCAGCCTGTTTTTACTACAGTGTAAGCATTTTCTCGTCCTTGAGTGCACTTGCACTTGCGAAGACATCAGAACACCTGAGCACATTGTGTTCAGTGCTCCTGTGAACTGTTTTTGTGGTAACTGCAAGATAATCCGTACCTTCAGGGGGAGTAACTGCAAAGGGGGTTGGTGTGCATAGCTGCCTGCCTTTATCATAGCCCATGTTTATACAGGTTAAATTATGTAAGGTATCGTGGATTAGCCAGAAAATGGATGCAGGCATCAATTGCAATGTTCACAAGAATAACATTTTACTGAAGCTCTTGACCAGCTTGAGCACAAAAGTGCTCTCAGATAACTGCAGGAGGGCATGTCTTTGTTGCAGGGCAACTAAGACCCACTTTAATCAAACAACTCTCCTTTGTTGCATTGTGAAAGCCAGGCATGTTGATCAATTGCTGGTCAATTGGTGCCACTTGTCATGAGACCACAACGATAAGAGGGTTACTAGGACTTGTGTGAAAAATCCTACCAAAAGGCGTGGTAAAAGGGGTTGTATGAGATCTGCATGCAGCCCTACCTAGCTGACCACCCATGAAGAACCAGCCAGTTGCCAAGCCATTCAAAGAGTCGAGATGCAACAACTGGGAGAGGTGTGGCTCCTTCTAGCAAATGTGTTCTGCTGTTGAGCTCTTCCTTCGTACTATTAGGGCCGTGAGCATTGTGTTTCCCTTCTGTCCCTCTTCACTGGGTGCTCAATAAATGAAGGCACACATGTGGCGGCACTCTTTCATCAAGAAGGTGGGGGGTCTACAGCTTCTTCAGACCATGTGATTAGGACCTGACATCACCGGTTTTCCTGATCTGGAGAACATGGATGAAATTTTAGGAGACATCTTGTGTATCTTGTGCATCTTGTGTGAGCGTCTATGTGGCTGTGTAGCTGTAGTGTAGACCAGCTACTCCTTCTTTGAGACGCACCATCAGCATAAGCTAGCGACTCCTTGCATGGCACCCACTTATTGGCTAAGTAGTGATATGGTAGCATAACTGAGTGTTGCAGGAACACCATGTATATGTGTCTGGCTCAAACTTTGAATGGAGGTAGCATTTTTGCAGTGGAACTATTTTAAGTTCATTACTTGCCTGTTTCGTGTGGAATAAATCACAAGTTGGCAGAAAGAGTAAAAAGCAAACTTGTCAGTAGAAAATGAAAAATTTGCAGGAACGTAACTGTGGCACCACCTGTCAGTTCCCCAGCAAAACTAACCACATGCTGGGTTTTGCCCCAGCAAGGACGAATGGCAGAACTGTTCCATTTCTTGCCAATTCGGTTTTGCCCCAGCAAGGACAAATGGCAGAACTGTTCCATTTCTTGCCAATTCAGTTTTGCATTTTTCAGATGACTTCTGTTGTGCCGCTTTTTTTGTCTTTTAGCCAAGCATTCTTCTCAGCTTTTATTCTGTGCACAAGTTACTTCCACAAAGTATCAAGTTGCCATATTTCATTGTACCAAGTGACACAGTTACTTTAGTATTGTGGGAGAGAGAGAAACAACTTTATTTGACCAAGGGGTTCGGGCACGTAGGTAGCTGTCAAGTGCTATAGTGTGCATATATTACAAAGGTACTTAGACACCGAGTGCATCAGGATTGCCTCTACCTCAGCTATTATGCATTGGATGAATGGCAATGCTGTGTAGAATTGAGTTATCAGCATTCTCTGTATCTGAATTGCACCTGCAATGTCACTACTGTTATTTATGAACCATGTGCTTTGCTTACAAGCAGTGAATTGGAAATTTGCTCACCTTGTGCAGGTATGGAGATTGATAACAACTTTCCTGTTTTTTGGCACTCTTGGCTTTGCCTTCTTCTTCAACATGCTATTTACTGTCCGATACTGCCGAATGCTCGAGGAAGGCTCGTTTCGAGGAAGAACAGCTGACTTTTTCTACATGTTTCTGCTTGGTGGATCATTGATAATTGTATCCTTTTTATGTTTGGTTCTGGAGTTGACTCTTTGGAGATGTAACAGAACATGGCCTGGCAATTTGCGCATTGCATTGCTAAATGCACATAAAATTGTCATTGATGTCAGGGAACGCCCTTTGCTGCATCAAGGCATAGTGCGTGACATTATTCTTCACTCAAGTAGAACATTGTTTTAAAATATGCTGTACTTAATACAGCAGCCACCTATGCTCCGAAATGTGACCTTAAACACATGAAAGTGAGGAAGGTACAGCCAATTGGTTTAACATTCCTTAGTGCCACTGCAGGTGATAGGGATGTTTGTCAACCAGCTGTTCCTGGGCCACGCCTTCACGACAATGCTAGTGTACATTTGGAGTCGGCGGAACCCATACTTCCGACTCAACTTCTTTGGGCTCATAAACTTTCAGGCACCATACCTGCCATGGGTGCTGCTGGGCTTCTCACTCATTCTGGGCAACTCGGTGATTGTTGACATCGTAGGTGAGGCCTAAGTCCTCTCCACCTTTGCACTCAACTGGTTTAATGCAGCCAAATCGGATGCGGCACTGGTTGCCAACAAAACAATGCTTTCTTGTGCACACATTTGTGTTGTTTTCTCTGTGATGAAATGACACGAGGCAGTTTACTTGTTGGAAAAATAAGCTGAAACAAACTAGTTTTATTTGTTTGTGTTGGCACTCATTTTGCAGTGTTACTAGACACTATAGCAGGTACAAAACTGACTCTGTCATCATAACTGTTTGTGGGCTTTAATGATATGCCATTGGTAAAGTTGGCTGCATCACACGGTTGTTTAGTTGTATAACCCACATTGTGCTTTGGTGGAATCTGTGGTTGTGCATGCATACAAGTAATGCATTATTTGAATGCTAAAAGAACACAGAGGAGGAATAATTAAGTGATAAAAGAGAACTGTACTTCTGTACTTGTGAGAGGATTAAACACAGGTGCTGTCCTCAAGCTCACACTGACTTCATGCACTATGGGCTGGATACCATCTGCTGTTTGGTTAAGCAAGTTCAGTCCAGAAGGAAACAAAACTCACTGTAATCTTTTGAAAACTTTTACTGCTCAAAAATGGCACATGAATATACATTAGAATATTCATGAATAACTTTAGAATATACTTTCATTCCTCTTCCATTGCTTGCTTCATGGCACGTAACTTCTCGTCTTTGCCTTCTTCACACTTTCTTTTACTTCACCCAGTCAGGACACACACTCTTAAAACTCTCGTTCAGAACATCATCCCGTTTATCTCATACTCGCCCCTTGGCAGTGATAAAGTGCCGGATGACGGCGATGAGCAGCTCATTCTTCCCCCGTGCCGTAACACTTTGGAACACACTCCCGGATAACATTGTTTCCTGTAACGACCGCAAAACATTTCGCGAGAAACTAAACTATTTTGATAATGCCAACATAACCACATAAATACCACACTTGTCTTATTAATATTTATTTATCGCCTCGTTGGTACTGTTTATATGTTCCTTTTTCTTCTTTTTTGTAATCTTTCTCACCTTTTTTGTACCTATTACCATCAATGCGCACTTTCTTATGTTACCTTATGAAGCTGTGCAACTTTGGTGCATGCCCTTCCTTATGTAATGCCTTCGGGCCCTTAAGGTTGAATAAATGAAATGAAATGAGAATTCACAATGTCATGCTGGTATGCTGTTTTGATGAAGCAAAAAAAGGGAAGCCACAATATGAATGAAAATATCATTTTGATTGACTATCTTCATGACCTTTTGTGTCCCATTCACCACCCCTTCCGTGCCACGCTGTTATCCCGAATTCTGACTGAAAATAGCAAAATTTTTTATTGAAAAATTTTTTTTAGAAAAAGCATTGCAGACAAGCTTTTCATCTTTATTTATTCAAATTCTTGCACATTATTGCAAAACTGAAGCTTAACAGCACTATGCGATATACTGTGCAATAGATGTGAAAAAAATTTCATCAGAACCCATCTCATGGTGGCTGTTGACGGTAATCCGTTAGCATTAACTGCACGTTCATTAACTTGCGTTGCCTATAAGCTCATGTAACACATTATACAGTGTGTTTCAGCTAACTTTAGCGAGAGTTATGCCAGAGCTTGCCAGAGAAATATGCCGATGCACTCTAAGACGACGCAACCAAATGCATGTGCCTCACTTTTGTATGTAGTGTGTCATGCTATGTCTTGTATTTTGCTTAATTAGAAAATTAGTCAAGATTAACGACTTTGGGCAAAAAGTTCAAATTGGAAAGTTGCAGAGCGGTTTGCAACATGTCCTATTAGACAGTTTCTAACTTTCTATCTATTAAGTATTAGTGCTTTTCAGCTTACTGCAGATGCCCGCGAAATAAAAAAATACCATGTGACAGAGCCGTTTGCGCGTCATGATTGCACTACTCCCAAACGTTTTGCACTCAAACGAACATAGCAATGCATTTAGCCGGGTGTGCTGCCGCTGCGTCTGCTTATCGCTGTCATGAATCGCCGCGAGGGAAGCACATCGCTGGCGGAAATCGCAGAGCCAATGCTTTCGTCACTGCCTTGTCGCCTTTTATTTATTTATTTATTTATTTATTTACACAATACTGGTATGTCACGTGGTATTTTTTGGAGAATGAAAGCGTCGAAGAGTGGACTCTCGGATGAGTCGTGACCGTACTGAACCGTTTGCACAATATCTTCGGGTGACAGTGTCAGCTGCAACAGCTCTTCAAAGCTGTCAAGCAGTAACAGCTGTGATTCCGACGAATTCAATGACCATGAATTGCCATTAGCATTTGACCCGCGACCATGACAGCCATCATCCAGTGCAGCACATAGCACTGCAGCATGAACACCAAAGGTAGCCCTAACCACTGACTTGATATGTGCTGCTTGCTGTTTTAGGTGTTTTACCAATTCTTAAGAAAATGTTTTCTATGTTCACTGTAACCGTATTGACTCGCTGCTTTCTTGGTTTTTATGTTAATTTATAGAGAGCATAACTTCCCACTAAGAATGATGCTGACATTCCAAAGCTCTGACTGGTTCAGTTGTTTACATCTACAGGCACAGTGACTGCCTATTGTTCGGTTGAAATACAATGCAAGCCGTGCATTGGTGACATCCAATAATGTCGGAACATTTCAAAACATGCAGATTTTATGCACGTAAGCATGATTGCATCACTCTGAATCATGCAGGTATGAGTGACCTTCAAAAACAGTGAGCGGGAGACTGTAGTACATACTGTTATACTGCCTGGTTCTGATTTTTCATACTCTTCTCGTGCGCAAAATTTGTGTTCCATGTTTATGTGTTCCAATGCACAGTTTTCTTGTGGAAACGCTGATGGCAGTACTGACACTGTTGGCAGCTGAGTGAGGCAGTTGTTTAGGCTGCTGTATGGAAAGGGCCAACACTTGTTGACTATTTGGAATAAGAGGCGAGCAGTGCCTCTCAGAAGTTAAATGATGAGTCAGCATATCAATATGTACAAATACTCTTGTATGTAGTCGCATTTAATTTAAAGAAGTGCCGGTTAGTGTAACTGCAGCCTTCGAAAACGGCAACGTACTGATGTTGATTGTGCTCCATGTCATCGCTTTTTGCTTTTTGTGTGTGCACTGTACAGAATGAAGAATGGTTTATTTCAAATCTGTATGTTAAAATCTGACCTATAAAAGTGGTTTCCCTCGTCCTCATGGTTTAAAGAGGCCACAACATCACTATTAAATTGCGTTGCCTTACGAACCTCCTGCCTCAAAAGTGTTTCGAATCTTTCAAGCACAAAGTAAGACATAGCTATTGGACTGATCAGCAGCTTTCTCTCTCCTTTTATTTCTACTATTGGGTGCAAGGGAGAAGGCAAGGGGGTGCAAGGGTAAGGTCTACGCTGTTCTTCTTGGAGGCCACACACAGCGATGTGCAACTGTTGTGTTTAGACTGACAGTGCAAAGATGAAACAGTTTCTCTGCCTTTTGGAGATTAGAGACATACATATTTTATTTAACTCAAATGAGCTATAATTTTATTACTGAGAATGTTGTTGTGATTCATGAAATCGGTCAATAGCTGTTGTGGGTTCAGCTGCTTGCGATGACACTGCAAGATAACATTTCAAAAGTGAGAGCAGGCGAGTTTTTGCTGCTTTTGACACAAGATAGTAAATTCCCTGCTGCATGCAGTGCAGTAATATTTGGCTCACATGTTCACAGGAGCCTTGTTATAGATTGGCAGCATTTATTTACTATGTTAAAGAAAAAATCATGAGCCATTCCATTCTCTGAAGGTAGATGACCAGCGAAGCTGTGTAGCATATTGCGAGGAGCTGACACAGAATTTTGAAACAAAGGTATGAGCAAATTTATTGTCTTGATCAGTGGTCATTGTGACAAAAGGTACGCACACACATATATTTTTATACATCCTCATTTATTCGTGTTATACATTCATTATATACATTCGTGCTTTCATTTCACGATACATTGAGGCAAAGAAGTTGAGACTGAAGTCACTGCACCGACTAGCAGTGGGCCATTGCTGTCAGCACCTTCACAGAGGGAGCGGCAGTATGGGAACGCTAGCATGATGAGCAGCATCGGAGCCAGCTGTGGAAGACTATGACGACGAAGGCGTGGGCAGTGGCATGAGTGCGTTTGTGCGGTTACACCGAAGGGCACCAACGAGCCAACTGTGGCACGAGCCATTGCTGAGGATGATACTTTTTGCAAAAAAGACGAAAAATGCATGGAACCCTAGCCATAAACAGCTTCGCTGTAAATGTGTTTCAGAGCCCCTTTAAGGTTCAGATCAGGTACTTTGGTAGCATACACGTGCTCGGTGACTGTGATAAGTTATAGGCCCAACTTTGGCCAAGCACAATCGACATCAGCACAAATTGTGTTTAAGGCTGGCGAGGGTTGAAGTTTGTGCAGCCAACAGTGCAACACCACTTGCCGCCCATCACTTGGCCGTTAGCACAGGAAATAACTTCTCGCGACAGCAGCGTCTCGTGCCAACACTTGCTCACGACCATTGACTCCTCAATGCTGTCGTCTGCCATTCATTCCTAAAATGCTCTGCGTATGTGACCATTTACATTGTAATGGGCTGTTGCCAGTAGCTGAGGAGGATGCAGGGGCGCTGGTTAGAGGCAATTTATGAAATTCATTGTAAAATATACCTGCATAACTCTCAAGCCATCTGTATTAAAGAAATGATGGAAATGTGCAGAGGAATGTACGTAACGAATTTTACAGTCATCCGTTGACGCTGAAAAATTGCTAGAGTTGACCCCAAGAAACCACTGGAGTTGCCGTTTAACGACCTCTTATGCTCTTTCATGGACATGCGGAGTTATTGTGGTCGAGTGCTGAAGATGCTATAAGTTTGTAAGAAAAATTTACCTAATGTCTTCTTCATTGAATAGGGTACTTGTACTCGGTAGAGCTGCCATAGGCAACAAATACAAGAGAACTCTAGACTGACATCTGCTTTAAGTTGTACCTAAAACTGGTGGACATTCTGGCTCTTCCAGACTGTATCACCGGAGTGCTTCAACAAGTTATTGTGTGTTGGATTGGAAATAGCTTCAAGAATTGTGGAGAAGTGGGACCTACATGGCTGCTGGCTGTCACTTTTCTTGTACCAGCTGCTGTGCTGGAATTTTATTGTGCAGTGATTTCTTGATCCATAGGTTTAACTTGGATCTATGCAGCTGCAGCACACTGACTGTTTGTTTATTACAGGTGTCATTGTTGGCCATATTTATTACTTCCTTGAGGATGTCTTCCCAAACCAAAGAGGCGGATTCCGCTTGCTGGCTACACCCAGATTTATGTGAGTTGGTGGTCCATTGACATATGAGATGGTTCTTGCTGCTGGACAAGCATGGCATGCTCTGAGGGTTCAGTGCTTTTGTGCATTTAGCTCTGCTGCGCATGATTGAACAAGACAAGCTGAACATAAATGTGACTTCCTAGAGCAGGTACGAGGGTGCCGAATTGAACCTTAACTGAGAACCGCAGCCTAGATATTATTAGTACAAGATGTTCCCAATGTAGAGCATGCTTTGGACTTTTTGGTCTGCTCTTAATCGATCTAACGCTCTGTAAAACACTACACAAAGGAGATTGATACAGGATTTGGCACTTTGTCCTTGTTCAATGCCTACACCTGCTTATACAGTTGACTTCTATTAATTTAACCCTGACAGAGCTGACCAGATTGATTGAACGTTCTGGTGAGTGCAATGAACAGTGTGTCTACCAACCGGAATATCTCAGGGAATTTGCATAGTCTGGAAATACTCAGGGAAAACTCAGGGAATTTGTGCTTCTATCAGGGAAAATTAGCTATAACTTTATTGAAAGGGAACGGAAGTCGTGTGTATGCTGGCTGCAGTAACAGAGGAATCGCAAAGAATCGTCATTGACACCGTGTCATCGGCACAATGTATTGCCAGAGTAGTTAACGACCAATTTCAATTTTTCGGACATGCCCGATAATTCGCACGGCTTTGCGGCACCACTACGTACTCCATATAGTCAATGTATATTGCCCTGACTGCAGGTCTGAAATGGCATTAATCAAAGCTACAGTGCACTAGAAAATATCGGGTAGTGGAAGAAGCGGCGGCCCGGGCGCGAGGCATGTTGTATTGAAGCTCACCAGATGGCGTGCGCGCCCACGTCCCGAGCACCGGCTGAGGGAGTATGCGGCAGAACGCAGCAAGCGAGTGCGGACAGAGTTTCAGAATGCTGTGTTCAGTTTTCCTCAAGCCAATTATGTAAATATGGTTTTATGTAAGCAACCATAAGGTCTGTAGCATGGGATGGTAGGGCACGGCACGTACCTGCAATGCCTGTTATCGCGATGCACGCACTTTGTGCGCCCCCCCCCCCCCTGCAGCGGCAGACTGAACTTCTAGCATTAATTTTTTTTTTTTTAACCCAGCTGCAGCAGTAACAAGTCCCGTTCGTAACATTGAAAATCTATTTGTGCTGAATGCATGTGTGGGGATGTCGTGGCTAGCGAAGGACGAATCCCAACATAAAAACGTAACGCTTCTTTATTCGGCGAACGATGTCAGCGGACGGGCATACCAATGCTACGTTCGTCACGGTAGCGGATGGTAGAAGGCGGCTTTTATCAGCCAGGCAGCCTGTTCTTATAGCCACTGTCGGTGACGCATACCTCGGGTGACATGGCGGTGGCGCTATGCTTTATCGACCGTGCAATCCAGCGTGCAGCTGTGGTATGCTTGGCCAGATGATAAGATGGAAGGTGCGCAGAAATATGCGCAGTGTGTGTCGCCACATCACCACCCTGCGGAGTGGAGAGCCCTCAGGGCTTGAAAAAATCTGGGCAGCGTACGCGACGTCCGCTGCGCGTAGTGACGGAAGCAGGCTGTGATGTCGGCGGTCGTGGATGGACGTCTGTGGGTGTACTGGTATTCGCTGGTTCGGCGGAATCGGTGTAGGCCGGCTTCAGCCAGTCGATAGAGACGCGGATAGCGTTCCCTTTAATGCGCAGCGTGAAGGTTTTGTCGTCGCGACGGATAACTGGGTAGGGTCCGCTGTAAGGTGGCTGTAAAGGTCGGCGGACGGTGTCGTCGCGGAGAAAAGTGTGCGAGCACGTTGCCAGATCCTTGAAGACGAAGGGCGCGGTCTTACAGTGGTGAGCTGCAGGTGACGGGCGGAGGGTAGTGATAGTGCGTCGGAGCCGGGCGATGAAATCTGTGGGATCTGACGTCACGGTGGTATATGGCGGTGCAGTGAGAAATTCACCCGGGAGGCGGAGAGGTTCCCCGTAGACGAGCTCTGCGGGTGTAGCCTGAATGTTGGGCTTAAAGGTGGCGCGAAGACCTAGGGTGACGGCTGGGATGGCTTCAGGCCAGGTTGAGTCCGGGTGGCACATGATGGCTGCTTTGAACTGTCAGTGGAAACGTTCGATCATCCCGTTGGCGCATGGGTGGTAGCTGGTGGTCCGCGAGCATTCGAACCCGATGGTCAGCCCGAGCAGCCGGAAAAGGTGCGATTCGAACTGTCGTCCTTGGTCGGTGGTGACGTGGCGAGGGGGCCCGAAGCGGGCAATCCAGCCTGCGAAGAAGGCCGAGGCGACGTCTTCCGCAGTGATTCCCTCAAGGGGCCATGCCTCAGGCCATCGAGTGTACCGATCGATGGCGGTGAGGCAGTAGCGATAGCGTCCAGCTGGAGGCAAGGGCCCTATGATATCAAGGTGGACGAGTTGAAACCGACCAGAGGTCTGGGGGAATGTGCCGAGTGGTGAAGTGACATGCCTGGTCACTTTAGCGCGCTGGCATTGAATGCAGGAGCGCGCCCAAGTGCGGCAATCACGCTGCATGGAGGGCCAGACATAGCGGTCAGCCACGAGGCGTGCAGAGGCGCGTATGCCGGGATGGCTGAGATTATGTAGCTGGTTAAAGAGGCCACGGCGATGGGAAAGGGGCACGTAAGGCTTGCTTCGTGCTGTTGACATGTCGCAGTAGATAGTCTTTGTCGATTCAGGTATGGGGACTTGCTGCAGTTGTAGCGAGGACCTGCCCTTAACTCTTTCGGGACCGGGGAAAAAACAGGCAATTCTGATGGGTGTCAAAAATTATTTTTTATTACGAATAGTCATTACGCTATATTGCTGCAATGTTTATCAAAATGTAGCTAATTAGATGGTCTTTCATGCATAAAGAAAGGTTAGACTTAAAAGTGATATATAATATTTTTTAAAAAATCTCAAATTCAAGATTTGCTGAAAGAACAACATAAAAAAGTTGGAAAAGTCATGGATATACAAGTGGAAAAACATAATAAAAAAATTCAAGATATACAAAATGTGCTACAATGCCTCCTTTCTTGCTTGTGAAAATTTGGCACGCGTATCTACAACTGTCTTTTTTTTGTGTGGAATCTAGCTTGCACCAGTGGTCAGCCACTCAGGTCCCACGGTTCTTGTGCCACTCGACGAAGCAGTTCCGGGCAGTCGTAAAACACAAGTGAACTTGGCATGTGCTGCAAAAGACATTAGTTTTGAGCTCGATTTTCTTCTGCTCATAGCACAGCTTGCAGTTTCTGCGTTTTGCCACTTTTTCCGGCTTGTGGAGTGCATGTTTTGCGACGGGTGGTGGAGGCGTGTGTGCTTGCTTGGCACCGTCAAGATTCAGAAGCTGCCGAATGAGCTCTTCTCTAAAAGCTAGGTGGTCAAACCCAGCAGTGCGTGCCAGCTCAGGAATCTCTGGGTGCAATGTGCGGTGAGCTTGGAAGAGTACAAAACTGTTCACACATGCAATATCGATGCAGTGGAAGAACAGAGTCTTCCACCACCGTACGCTTCTCATGAGAACATTATAATATCCAATCATTTGATCCGATTTATGTACGCCTAGCATGCCAGCATTATAATCATGGATCAGCAGAGGCTTTGTTATAGATATCTGAGTCCAGGAGTTTTGCCTTCTTTCCCTTCTTTTTGCGGTGACCGTGTCATTTGCAGTATGAACCGTGCTCATCATGTTGACAACACGCCGGTCTTTCCACTGAAGGTACAGGATGTTCTGATCGCGCAACCATCGAATGTCGTCACGTCGAGCTTTTTTTTCCCACCGTGCATCCTTCAGTTCGGCAGGAAATCCTCGGCGATCCTTGCGTGTGGTTCCGCAAGCCAATGTTTTTCGGCTGAGAAGATGACTGAACAGGCAGTAGAAGTGTAAAAATTGTCCATAAAGATCCTGTAGCCCTGATCAAGATATCTGTGACACAGCTGGCAAACTACGTCGAAAGCTAAGCCATGGGGCCCTGGCTGCTCACGCTTACCGGTATACACACTAAACTGCACAGTATATCCGGTGCCAGGGTCAGCTAGGACCCACAGCTTGTAGCCCCATTTTGTTACTTTATCTTTGATATACTGTCGGATGCCTGACCGCCCTTTCGATTTCACCATGCGCTCATCCACGGAAAGATCGCGATGTGGCTGGAAAAGATTCGCTGACACTTCGTTCATGTGTTGCAGGAGCCACCACATGTATCGGAGCTTTCCTCTTGAACTTTGAGTGACATCGTCCAAGTCTGCAACTTGCAACATTGCGAGTAGAGCTATGAACCGGCGTCGCCGCATGATCCGTGGTGGGAGCAGACCGCTGTACAGATCTCCTACGTTCCAATACAGCTTCAGCCGAGGAACCTTCACAACGCCCATGTAAATTACGAGTCCGATAAACTTTAGCATTTCACTTGGGGTGACTTCTTCCCAAGATCCATCGGAACAAGCATGCGTTGGTTTTTCCAAAATGTGAGTCCAAGCATACTTGTTCGTGTTGTCACAAATTGTTTCGATCACATTCATCGAGAAAAACAGAAGAAAGAAGTCCAGAGCAGTCAAGAATTTCTTTGATCCGCTTCTGAGCGCCGCGCCCACTTCTGCGTCCAAGTACACGCCAGGTTCCCGTCGCGGCGAAAACTCAATCCGCTTCTGCGCTGGCGGCAGCAGATCATTGCCGTAGCTTGTTGAGACCCTATCAAGTAAAGATAAAATAATGAGAACATATAGCGAGCCCGTTCACCTACTCCAGAAAGAAATGAATGTGGAACTATGCTCACCTTCGGCTACTAGATGAAGTCCGTGGCTCATCATCATCCGAATCGGAGTCCGAAATAAAATCGGAGCTGCCGAAGTCGTCTTCAGACTCTTCGCTGCTCGGTTCATCAAAAAAATCCGTTGCCGAAGCAGCGGAATCGCGCGATTGACGGCGTTCTTTTCGAGCGACCGGACGCGAGCACGACGCCATTTTCCACTGCGTCCGCCACCGCCGCAATCGAGAAAATTCTCTCTCGCGTATCGCCACCTGCTGGAAATGAAAGAAACTATGCCGAAACCGAGAGTCTAGTTCCTGACGACCTCCTAGATGGAGCTACATGTCCAAGCGCGCGGAAATTTGAACGGGGCAGTGCGCGCAAAACCGTCGATCATATAGGATCGATGGCCTATGGGCCGGTCCCGAAAGTGTTAAGAAGCTCCTGCAGTTCATTGTCCATAGTCTGAGTCTCGGCGAGGGCATCAGCTGTTATCTGTGAAGGGCTAATAGCTGCCACACGTGAAAGCGCGTCGGCGACCACGTTGTCCTTCCCGCTGACATGTTGGATGTCGGTGGTAAACTGGGCGATGAACGAGAGCTGGTTCTGCTGAACCGGTGGGAGTTTGTCGCGGCGCTGAGAGAAGGCATAAGTCAGAGGGTTATGGTCGGTGTAGATAGTGCAGTGTTGTGCTTCAAGAATGTGGCGAAAGTGCTGAACTGCTTCGTATATCGCCAGAAGTTCTCAGTAGTAAGCTGGCGAACTCGATGGCGCGGGGGTCGTGGTTTCGTTGGTGGGACTGGCTGCAGAAGGGGTCGTTTTGCGAGCTGAGAGTTTCTTAGAGAAGAACGCCAAGGGATGCCAGGTGTTGTCTACGTGCTGCATAAGGGCGGCGCCTACGGCGATGCTAGAGGCGTCCGTGAAGAGCCCCAAGGGAGCGTCTGGCACAGGATGGGAGAGAAGTGTGGCGGTGCAAAGAGCAGCTTTGCATTTTTCAAAAAGTTCTGTTAAAGGCGGTGTCCACGTGATGGGTTGGTTTCCTCGTAGACCAGCCAAGGCATCATGGAGGGGAGCCTGGTACTTGGCTGCGTGTGGCAAGAAACGGCTGTAAAAGTTCAGCATGCCGAAAAAACGGCGAAGGTCTTTAGCGGTGGTTAGTTGAGGGTAATTTTGCATGTCTGAGATGCGTTCAGGTAAGGGTCGAGTTCCCTCTGATGAAACTTCATGGCCGAGGAATTTGACGACTGAAGCGCCGAGCGTGCTCTTTGGGACATTGACGAGAAGGCCGTGGTCATCGAGGCATTGGAAAAGGAGACGAAGGTGCCTGTGGTGTTCGTCGGCGTTGCGGGAAAAGACCAATATGTCATCAAGATAGACGAAGCAGAAGTCGAGGCCGCGGACGACTTCGTCGATGAAGCTTTGAAAGGTTTGTCCAGCGTTCCTCAGGCCAAAGCTCATGAAGGGAAACTCGAACAAGCCGAAAGGAGTAATGATTGCAGTTTTCGGGACGTCATCCGGATTGATGGGTATCTGCGTGTAGGCCTTGACCAAGTCTAGCACGTAAAAAACGTGGCAGCCGGAAATGCGATGTGCGACAGGACAGGAACGGGGTTCCTGTCCGGAATTGTGCGGGCGTTGAGGGCACGGTAGTCCCCACAGGGCCGCCAGCCTTTGGTCTTCTTAGGGACGAGGTGAAGTGGTGAGGCCCATGGGCCGTCGGAGGGGCGGGCGATGCCCTCCTGGAGCATGGCTTCGAACTCTGCTTTGGCTATGCGCATGTGGTCTGGGGCAAGGCGACGGGCGCGACAGAAAACCGGGGGCCCTGGGGTGGTCCGGATGTAGTGCAAGGTGGTATGCTGCACGTCGCGTGGCAACCCGCTGGGGCGCGTCAAACCGGGAAATTCGGCGAGGATGGCGTGGTACGGTGAATTATGTTCGACGCTGAATACTTTGATGCTTGGCTGGTGGGTAGTCGTTCGCTGTCCTGGCGCAGAACGTCCCGTTGTCGCGTCGATGAGACGGTCGTGGCGGCAGTCCGGAAGGAGGTTGTAGTGCGCCAAAAAGTCTGAGCCGATGATTGGCTCTGTGACGTCAGCGATGACAAAATTCCAATTCCAATGAAGGTCACGGCGTAGGTTTTTAAGCTGGACGTGCAGGCGGAGCGAGCCGTAAGTTTTGATAGTGGACCGGTTTGCCGCGCTGAGCTCGAAAGACGTAGAAGTACGGGGACCTTGAAGGTGGGCTCGCGGGTAGCAGCAAATGTCGGAACCGCTGTTGACAAGGAACCGCTGCTTTGTAATTTGGTCGGTGACGAAGATGCGACGGCCTCCAGGTTGGCAGCTCGCAGCCGTGGCTACGAGCTGCCGTTGGCGTTTCCCTGATTTCTAGCGGAGCAGGGCGGTCGTCATTGCCGTGCTCTGTCCCCAAAGCGTCTATGGTAGTAACACCGGTCGTCGTCACCAGGCTGCTGCGACGGGGTAGTGTTCTGGCCACGGCTTTGCGAGTGGCGCGTCGGGAAGTGTTGATCCAGGCGTCGTTGAATGGAGCTGAGCTGTCGGTTGATATCGTCGATATGCCGCGCAAGCTCTATGGTGTTCGGCGGTGCGGCGTCAGCCTGGACGGTAGGCGATAACGGCGGCAAAGAGACCTCAATGACGCGGTCAGCGATCCCGGCGAGTTGGTCGAGAGGTAGCGTAAGCTGAGCCTGCAGAATTGCCTGGACGTGCGGTGGAAGTCATTGAAGCCAAAGTGCTCGCAGTAAGGAATCCTGGACTTCCATGTTGCCCGCGAGAGCACGCATGTGGCGGAGGAGCTGCGAAGGCTTGCGCTTGGCAAGTTTTGCGGACTGAAGTTGTTGCACCTTCTGGTCGTCCGAGAGTGACAGGCAGCGAATGAGTTCTGTCTTGAGGTGTTCGTAAAGGTTGGCCGTTGGTGGATTGGCAAGGATATCCCGGATTTCACTGGCGTAGCGGGCATCGAGGTGGGCGATGACATAGTCGTAGCGGGTCCGGTCTTGTGTGATGCGCGCAAGAGAGAACTGGGCCTCGACTTGGGCGAACCATACCTCGGTCGAGTCGGCCCAAAACGGCGGAAGTTTGACAGCGACACGCCAGACGCCGTGCGGGGCAGCGTGCGGGATGCCGTCTGCCGGGGTTGTGGCGTCCTCGGCGGAACCGGCAGGATGCTGCTGCACGGAACCCTTGAGCTGGTCGTGCCGTTCCTGAAGCCGTTGCTCTTGCCTCTGGATCACCTCTTGCTGCGTGTGAAGCTGTCTGTTGAGGAGTTCCAGCTGTCGTTGAAGGGCGTCTTGTTCGTCCATGGCGATGCGTTGTTGTTCGTTGTCCGGGTCACCAGATGTGGGGATGTCGCGGCTAGCGAAGGACGAATCCCAACATAAAAACGTAACGCTTCTTTATTCGGCGAACGATGTCAGCGGACGGGCGTACCAACGCTACGTTCGTCACGGTAGCGGATGGTAGAAGGCGGCTTTTATCAGCCAGGCAGCCTGTTCTTATAGCCACCGTCGGTGACGCATACCTCGGGTGACATGGCGGTGGCACTATGCTTTATCGACCATGCAATCCAGCGTGCAGATGTGGTATGCTTGGCCAGATGATAAGATGGAAGGTGCGCAGAAATATGCGCAGTGTGTGTCGCCACACATGCATACTGCTGCATTCTATCATGATGATTTAAGCAAGCGATGAACATGCGCGTTTCAGAAGCATGAGCCTCCTGAAGAGTTTATTTTAGTCACAGTATCAGTGGTTAGGGGGAGGCATTTTCAAGAAACATACTGCAACAGAAGAGTTCCACGGTAGGGAGTACACAATACCATTTCACATACTTATGTACAGCGGCTCAACTTCAGATATCTTGACGTCTCCCGACTCTTAACTTTGGAACGGTTTAAGGGCTTCACAAAAAAGTGCAGCCGTGTGGTAACATAGAAAGCTACAACCTTCACCGTCAATGATTCTGCATGGCTGGCGCACCCTATCCGGTCTTGGCGGTTTCTCTTAACAAGAGTAATAACATCCATAACACTCTCATGATGCAGCTCCTTTGCGCTGAATGTGGCTATGAAAAGATTTTCTAATCTTCGAATAAAGCTGAAAAGCCATTCGGTTGGGCACAGTAGGCCACCACTGTCTCGCAGCCTGGTGTACTGAGCGGCAGCAAGACAATGAACATCCTCTTTCTTTGTGAGAAGCAATTTGTGGCATTCATCACACTCCAATTTCAACAGAAACTTCCTGGCAACATAACCACAAATGTAAAAAATGAGCTGGTCGTCACTTTTTGCTTGAACACATGAGACAAGGTCTGGTACAGGGCACTGCTTTTGATGCTCTGCAATGGGAATGTCATCATCATCAAAGATTCTTTGGATTATGTCCTTTTTGCCAGCTTTTGGGCTTTCCATCATGTCTAGCTCAAGTAGGGCTGTAAGAACACTAGGCTCAGCATTCCCATTAGCAACAGATCTAGGAAGCCCATAAAAACTTAGGCAAGACACAGTAATGAGAAACTGTGGGAGTGTTGGATGGGTATTGCAACTACTTGACTGTCGTGCTATACCGAAGAGATTTTCAACTGGGTCCCGACTCAGCTTTGAGGTCATAAAGTATTTGTAGCTAACATTGTTTGTCAGGTAGGTCAGCAACAACAGAACACTTGCATCTGTGACTCTCAGGCCAACAGCAGTAGATGCGGACAGGAATCCATTTCGGCCACCTGCATGCAGCTCCCATTCGGTTAGGTACGTCAAAAATGAAAGAAGCTTTTCCACAGAAGCAGATTCTGGCCGCAAGGCGTGGCTTGGAAATCTGGATGTCATTATTTCAATGAGGTCTCGGATCATTCTGCTACAGAAAATGCACCAAGAATTTATTTTCTAATATTCAGTTTATGGGCAAATATGTAGGGCTGTGATTTTTTACAGTACTATATATTTGCATCTTAGAACAAGTGTTGTGCGTTAACTTACCCAAAGAAGATGAGCACTGGTTGAATCCTTCCACAGTTGCTTTCCAGCTCTGTCTCATACAGCCGAAGGCCGTTCAGCACCTTGTCACTGAACAGTTGGAATGCGTAAGACACCCTAATTTTTTCGAAGTTGTTCGGGTTGGTGTGACGACTTGTTATTCCTGCCATGGCTTGAAGAGTTACATTCGAGCCGTCAAGCTCCAGTGCTTTACGCAGCGGACGCAGGGAGACCTGCGAAATACACACCCACAAAAAAAGACAAGCCGGTTCCACTTTACACTAATATACAATGACAATGGAGTACTTGAGGTGGCATGTAATGGCCTTGCTGTAGTCGTTCTCAAACTCGGCTTGGTCCATGGCACCCTTGCAGAGAATAGCAGTATCTGAGTCTTCAAAAATCTCTTCTGCCTCCTTTATCGATCTTAATATAACTTCTTTGCTCTCTTTTCCGCGAAAGTATAGGCGGGCGGTAACTGTGTTTGTGCAGTCAGTCGTAGACATCAGCACTCTTTCGTGAAAAAGAGCAAATGGACTTTTTCTCACACTTGTTGTGGCAAACAGGACTCCATCGAAATCTACTGCATCAAGTCGCGTCCACTTCTTCGGTATGGTCACACTGTTTACGATCGTTTGAAGATCATGCTGAGGCACTGTTGTATCCAGGCTGTTGTTGCCATCCGCACCATCATCTTGGGATGATGAATCATGAACGTCGTGGCAAGACAAACGCACCTTCTTCGTACTGTAGGGGTTGCAGTACGGACTTCGGGATGAAAACCAAACTTGGGAGGATTTATTTTACATTATTTACAAGGAGGGGAGACGTCAATGACAGTCGTACAGTCATTACGGGCCGGCAGCAACTCGGACGCTGCGGCCCGCGGCAAGAAGTTCGAGAGAGGTGAATCAGGGAATCGGGGCATATCTTGGTCTCTCTCGGAAGGCTTCTTATAAACCCTTCGAGCACTGGAAGTCACGTCATGTTCGACCAATGGGAGAGTCCGCTCCGATGACGCCACTTTCAGCCAATGGTAGGCGCCCGTGCGATGGTGTCATACCCGGCGAAGAGAGTCGGCGCCTGGTCCTCCTCTCTTGATCACCTGATCCCGGTGCTGCGGCCCCTCAGCGGTAGCAATTGTCTTCTTCAAAGGCGTTGAAGAAGTACGCTTGGGCCTCCCCGGCACGTCTGGCTGTCACGGCGCATTACCGCCGTCTTGGTTTGCACCCACTTCTTCTAAGGTGGAGAAGGAGGGGGGCGCTCATGCTCCATTGTACAAGGGTCCACCTGCTCCCGGTGGCTCGGCTCCGCAGTGGTGGCAAATGCCTTCTTCAAAGGCGAAGAAGAGGTACGCTTGGACCTTCCCGGCACGTCTGGCTGTCACGGCGCATTACCACCGTCTTGGTTTGGCACCCACTTCACTTCCAACAATGCCGTGCTATCCCCTCGCTTTCTGGAAGAGTCAAGCAGAGAATAGCTACCGGCGGCTTACAAACTTGTTTGCACTTGTCTGGTGCTCCTCTGGAATGTGCTTTCCTGCTTCTGCATTCCTCAATTAGCTGTGCTGCATTTCGAAGTGGTTTGGGGAACTCAAAGTAGCCTCAGGAAACGGCGCCATATCTAACAGTACGTGCAGCTGGGCACACTGCAACGCGTTTTCTCTCTGATCTTCTCTGACGCATTTCCTTTGAGAGGTAGGATGGCAAATCGGGCAGAAGCATGGGCATCGCGTCGTCGGTCAGTGCCGGTTTACCTCGAGGAATCCTTACTTCCTCACCTTTGATGAAATGAACATAGTCGCACAAAATAAAATGCGCTTCAAAGTGCCTCTCACATGCACTTGAAGTCTCGGAGAGTGGCTTATCTTTGCGGTGAAGATTCCGCTCCCATTGTTTCCACCGGTCATTGTCTTTAGGCACTCCAAAAAGAGACAACGTGCGCCCATTTACTTTCCGAAAACCAGGATACCCGCTCTTGCATCCGGGCGCATAAGGATGCGTATTGCTTTTTTCTTCTTCTCTTCCATTATCCAAAAAGCAACAACAGGGCAGCATCGAACAGAGCAACGGTCACGCTCGGCACTCTCAGTAGCTTCACTAGCAAAAATGCGAAAAGCACGCTGGCTCGTTGCACTAAGAATGATGCGGTAAAGCGCACGTGGGCAACACGACCTCCAACCGGCACGGTCTCCTCGAGAAGAGCACACCAGCGCTCCTAGCGGGAGTCTTCGCTATTGGCTTCACGCTGCCTGTGCACGGTGCAAGAATACTATTCTTACACCGTGTGCCTGTGCGCCCAGCCCTCCGCTCTTTCCACTACCCAATACTTCTAGTTCACTGTAATCAAAGCCACCACCGCCGCCATTTTAATTATCTCGCTGCCTCGAACCGGTACTCTTGCACGCAGATCCGCTGGCAGCCGTAGCCACCACTGCGGCAACGCTAGGCCTAGCTGCTTCTACGTTCGCTATTAAGCTTCTTGCCATGCGGTGCCGTGTTTTTCATTGAAAGAATTCGCCGCTGTCAGCAATGGCACCGACTCCGCCTTTGTAATCCTCGCGGTTGGCTTCGAAGCTCGCAGAGCACAGCGCGTTGCGTAATGCCAGTCTCCGAAAGTTAGCTTCGCCTCAGTACTCAGTGTTAGGCGGTGAATTATAACACGCATGGGAAGGGGCAATTGTCACGGGACACAGTATGTATTCCTTAATTATACACGCATGCACCCCCATCTCCTGTCACAGTATGAGCACCGATATGCCTAATAAGTGTACTGGGAGGCCTTAAGGGGGTATGGTAGGGTAACCCCCTTCAAAAATCGAATTTGCGATTTTGGCACAGAAAAATCAACTGCACTATGAGGAACAAACCTGTGGAACCGCGACCTTGAGCGCCCGCTCAAAGCGGTTCAAATGTCGCGCCGAAGTGTGCTGTGCGTCCTGGCGTTTAAGAATGGCGGGCAGAGGCTGGACTGTTTATCGTTGTCGTTCGCGGTTTTCTTCGTTATGGCGTGTTTTTTTTTGCTTGTGTGTGTGTGTGTGGTAAGTAAATGATTTGTACTAAAAATTATATATTCAAAGAAAATGAGACATCCACCCAATCATTGCAATTGCCACAAAGGGATCCCACATGGGTTCCTCGAAAGAAAAGCATCGCAGTTGATGAAAAATTTGTCCTGGTGCGGGGCTCGAACCTGGGGCCACCGCCTTTCTGGGGCAGCCACTCTACCATCTGGGCTAACCAGGCGGCTAACAGATGGCAGGGCGAAGTCGAATTTGTTAACAACTCGAAGCAAGAGTTTGACGTAATAGCCCTTTGTAGAAAAGAACTATTGCATGAAACTCTTGCTTTTGCTTACGTGGTCGCCTCTGTTTCAATTTTCAAACATATTACTTGTCCAGAAGATGGCACGATCGTCTAGCAAATGGAGCAGAATGAGAACTTTCAAAGGTAATCGGTGTTCTGAGCAAATGTATTCATGGACGATCACAGAACATCAATGAGTCGCTCAACCAACTCATCTGGTGCCGCTGCCCTAAGAAACCTTTGTCAGTGCTTACACATTGAAGACTGCACCTAACAATGCTGTAGCCAAAGACAATGTCGGTAATTCTGCACGAATAGCTGGAGTTCTGGAGGCCCTTGGAATTGTTCCAGGTCTGTTTTGTAATATTGCCCTCGACAGGACGGACAAAGAGCGTGTCGACAGGGCAGAATTCTATGACTCTGCCGAGAGCAAGGAAGGATGACTGATAAAAAGGAACACTAAGAAGGGTTTTGGAGACACCTGTAAGAAAGTCTGCAGTGAAATGTTTTTTTCTGGGGCATTTTGAGCATCCACAAGCAGTATTCGAACAGAAGACTACATTTTTCTCAAATTGCATTTTTTATGATTTTTTAAAATTCAATGTACATTTTCTTACAAACTATTAATCCCATACCAGTGAAACTTTGTACATGTACTAAAACCAGTCATAGATATTCTGAACTAAAGAAATCTCTGATAATATGAATGAAAACACTGAAAAAACTTACACTGCAAGAAACCCCCCTTCTGGCTTTGCGCAAGCAGAAATATTATTTTTTGGTGTGGGAACTCCAAAGTGGATACGATATCTCTTTAGTTCAGACATAACCTATTGGTATTTAGAAAAGCACTGTAATATCATCACATTCCTCTGCGTTCTTGCAGAGAAAAGGTACATCAAATAATTAAACACACTTGAAATTTTGGGAGTGGGCTACAGGAAAGGCAAACCATCTAGACTCCAACAAAGTGTCTCATGTTGTACCCAAGAGCAACTTTTGTAAGCATGCGAAATTTGATGTTAATATCTGCAGGTGCTTCTAAAATAATATGTTAAAACTAACATGTACCATTTACCCTACCATACCTTAAGAGCTTTTTCATACGTGCCTGTGGCAATTTTAGCACTAAGGGCAGTTAAAGACATGCATTCAATTTTTTTTTCGCACTACTAGATTTTTCGGATGATTTTGCGGCCCCTAGGGAGTCCGAAAAATCGGGACGTTGACTGTGCTACTGACTAAGAGGATGCTTCAAATGATCCATTGGGTGAAAGCATGGCAGAAGGAGGATGAGAACAGAAAGGACCGACACACTAAGGAATTAACGGGAAAGGAAGCGTGCCGCCGCTGCTTTAAAGGAGCTTGAGCTCAAAAAAAAACAGTGTTGGCTGACGCCGAGATGCAGGTGGCCCTCATCCAAACCAAAATAAACTCTTTAAAGCAGGGAAACCCAACGCTAAGATGTTGTGTATAGGCTGAGAGTATGTCAGGACAGTTGAGGTTGACTTCCCAGCTGCTGAGAGAGAATCTTAGTTGTCACAAAGTTCAGGTCTCGTACCGATGAGCTTGCTATCTGTTGATAGAAATAGCTCGTATTCAAAAATATTTACTTATGTATGCATTTGCTTTTCATTCGTACAGTTGAACCCGGTTAGATCGAACTCACAAAAAAAAAGCCTATCAGTTCGATATAGAACATAATTCTATATAAGCCTGCTAAATAATTGATGTCATAAAAGCACATGCCATTTATAAAATCACTTCATTGATGAAACTAGCTTAGTTACGCATGAATTAGTCCTGCATTTTCTTCTGCTTGGGCAATTTAGCTGCCTGCAACGCATGCACTTCCCCCACATTGTCAAAAGGAGTCTGAGCAGCTGAGGCCGCAACCTTCCGCATTCACGCAGAAGCACCGGACTAGTGCGAGTGCACCAATCACTTCGGAGGCTGTGGGCAAAGGACCGTCGTTGCTTTCCTCATTGTGCGCACTTTAATTTGTGCTCGGTACGATGTTGGCGATGTAGTCTTCGTTTTTGGGCACTCTTGTTGTCGCAACACCATAGAGAAAGAAATTGCAACACTGTCATCTGCACTCACAAACTCGTCCACCATTGATTCGTCAACAGCTTCCGGAAATTCTGACAGCTCGCTCCAAACTTCGGCAACACGGGCAATCGCTTCGTTGCATTCATCAGAATTTATAGTTGTCACCGAGCACGCGAAAACCGCACGTATGATGCGTACGCACAGTGCCGTGCGTACGCGTCAGGCGCCACGGGTACCTGGTCGCGAGTTTGGCCGCATTAGCCCTAATCGTGCCGAGAGTGCTCCTCTGAATCTTGCACGCTGCGGGGACATCCGACTTCTCATTGCGTTCAATCCGATTTATGATTTCGAGCTTTACGACAAAAGGCGAATTCTGCCGCTTTATCACGGCAACACTGCGGGAGAAGGCCCACCATGCAAGGCGCAAACGCAGGGAACCAGAAAAGCAGCGATACAACTTGCCCTTTCGCCATCTTGCACGACGAGTACACAAGAGCCTCTGATTGGCTGTCTGAGCAAGCGCTGCGGCATTTTACTTACACCTTCCTTCTGTTTTCTTTTTAAATAAGATAGATATTACTCCTTAGTATTCAAATTGAATTAAGTCATTTTTTTGTTTCAACATGCTTACAAGAGATTGACTACATCGGGCAACATGGTGTCAGCCTGTCTTGACATAAAACAAAGTTCTGGCTCATTCAGGGAATTTTGAAAAAGTGCTCAGGGAAAACCTGAAAAAATCAGTGTCAGAGTTTGCTCCCCAGCAGTAAATAGCCGATGCAAAGGGTAGATGAACTGACTTTACTCTGCAGTTAAGGTAACACGGTGTGGAGGTGTACACACTTCCCACACAGAAACAAGGATTCTCTTTTGTTAATTCAGATTCCCCATACCGGTGCAGCGTCTTCATAAACTGCAAATCATAGCGAAAATTTCTACCACTTAAACTACTATTACTTGAATACTACTACCACCAGGCTTGGCTTTCTTTCTGAGGTCTTCTTTTTTAAAAAACTGTGCAATGTAATCTAGTCACGAACCCAAATCGTGCAGGCAATGTAATCTGCAAACTTCTGGTTTTAAGAGGACATTGATGACATTGTTCAATAACGTTGGCGATGAATTCGAACATATTATTGAGGACCTTAACCGAGAAAGTGTAATAGTAGGGTTGAAGGTTAGTGTGCAGCAAGACAAAGGTAATTCTCAATAACCTGGCAAGGGAACGAGAATTCATGATCGCCAGCCAGCCTCTAGTGCCTGTGCAAGGGTACGTTCATCTTAGATATAGGGGACGAAGGAAATTGAGAAACAAGAAGGAAACATGCAGAATATTAAAAATGGGTTGGAATGCATGCAGCAGGTCAGGAGACTGGGAGCTTACCAGTATCATTGAAAAGAAAGGTGTACAATCAGTGCATTCTACCAGTGCTAATGTATGGGGCAGGAACTTGGATGTTAAAGGGCGCCTCACCAGGTCTGGCCATCTTGAGCTGACAAGAACATAGATTGCGGGCCAATAATCATGTTTGCAAAGCATTAGTACATCACTATGTACCGCGGAAAGGTCTGAAATTTCAATCCAAATGCTGTTTTCCCTTCTCCTTGCGGCCGCTGCGCTCCAAGCTGGACGGTAACATACTCGGGTCCGCAGTGTGACGTCGCTCCTGGTGACATGTGAATTCGAGAATTGTTCAAGGCATCATCTGTTATTTGCATGATCTGTTTCTTGAATTGACATATTGAAGTTTAGAGAAATGATAAGCACACAAACGGAATGTCTGCATGCTTTTTGTTTTACTTTGCACTGAAGCAAGGGAGATGTACTTCCGCTTCGTCTGCTTGTTCGCACAGTGGTGCAGTCACGTGCGGAGGTACCAAAACTATGCCATTTTCTCCGTGTTTCAGCACGTGATCATGCCCTGCGATCCACTTGTTCTGCCTCAGTATTCATGTAGCACTGAATTATACCCCTAGTCATGTGTCCTTGTGCACAGCATGTAAAATCGTGCACTGCGTGAAACCAGACAATCACAACAGCTCATGCATAGCGCCGCAAAAAAAAAGAAAGCGAGGAGAAAAAAAAATTGAAGGCGGGGCCCATGATGTATGCATCACGCAATCCTTCAGGTCTGGTATGGGAGAACACGGGGAAGGAATTTGCTTGCGGAGGCTAGACAAGGTGAGTGGAGACAGTGTCTCGCTATGCAGTGGAGCTTGCCTCCTGAAATCATGGATTCACGGCACTGAAATATTTCTATCTTGGCTATTATTGAGCCAATTTGAACAATTTTTGCAGCAGAACGCTCCCTAGAGGACACGTAACAACTTTCAACATGTAACCAAAATTTGCTATGGGGTCTGGTGAGGGGCCCTTTAACAATGAAGCTCGACAGCACATTAAGGACTTTGTTAGAAGTGATGGAACGAAAAATGTAACGCTTAGAGACGGGAAGAGAATAGTATGGATCAGAGAGAAAACGGGAATAGCCTATATTCTAGTTGACATTAGGAGAAAAATATTATGTGGAGCTCACGAACTGTGGGAATCGACATTAGTGAAGCTTTCTGTGCTGTTTGCTTTGAGCGACAATAATTTGCGGTGATGTTGACAGCGAATGTTTAACTCCTTCAGTGTTTAGTCCAATATGGGAATGTTGAATTGACATTAAATGTTACCCTGCATGCATCACTGTGGTTTGTCTGCGTAGTACACAGAACACACAGCGAGACATGTTTGCTTGAAGCATTGTTGTATGACATTGTTTATAATCTCGAAGAAGGTTAGCACTTTCACTGCCTCACATGGCACATTGCATCGTTGCAGAAGTGTTAAACATTAATTGAATTATGGGTCTGTATGTGCCAAAATCACAATCTGATCACGAGGCGCCCCGTAGTGGCGGACTAAGGATTACCGTATTTACTCGCATAATGAACGCACTCGCGTAATGATCGCACCCCTGAATTTTGTCGTCAAAATTCGATTTTTTTCATTTCCCGTGTAATGATCGCACCCTGAACTTGCCGCAGCGATATGTCGTGTGCCAAGTCTAGCTAATAATGATCGCGCTTACCATCTGTCGAATGCTACGCGAACGACTTGTCTGCACGCACCAAACATGCTTAAGTAGATGCCTCATTTTATTACTTTCATCACTTTCCGCACTTCCATGGCAACAAGAGGTACAACCAAACTTGCTTTTATTATGGGTAGGCTTTATAATGGTTGAAGACAACAAAAACAAAAAAGGCGCCTTTCGATTCTTTTCATCTGCACTCGTGAGCACGCAACAAATCGCGCGCGGCAATGATAGTAGCCACGTTTACACTGATACGTTAAAAGTGTACCCTATTCATACGCCGAGGTTTGTAACACAGCTAAGATATTCGCCCACCCTTAGCGGAAACGTGCCGTGTTAGGGTAGTAGTGAAAACAGATGCCGTAGTTTCCGCAGCACGCCGGCCATGCGTTTCTTCACTGGCAGCTAAGCGCGCCCATCTGTTTCTGTCCCCTCAAAGTGGACATGGCTACGTTATTGCCGCAAACTTGCCGATATTAACGATACTATTCATCACTGACACGGAAGAAACTGCTTCAATGCACGTAATGTACTCACGAGAAGAAAAAAAAAAAAGATCGCGTTCGGCAACGTTACTAGACTAGGTTCAGTTGTCAAACTCTCCGTAGGCGCCATACATCGCGGGTGGCCCCTTGTCTTGGTTTGCCGCCAGAGGGCGGGAGCACCGCAAGTAGCTCTACGCGGGCGCAGCTCTGCGTTGGCGAAGGGGCTTGAGTCCTCAGACTTCACAACTTACGTACTCAGCAAGTGTTTTCACCGATGCGTCTTTAAATGTTTGTATAGTCTCGCGTTTAGGAGATTGATTAAAAAACTTTACGTAGCTGTGAAAATGCTGCTGCGCTGCCCCAGAGTGCGCTGTGGAGTCCTTAGTCCAGAGCCGCAGCAGCCCCGGCCGTCCACTGCGCTCTATATTAATCAGCTGTTGCTGATGAGTAGCTGTAAGTAGCTGATTAGTAGTTGTAATCAGCTGTTGCTGCTTAGTACTAATTAAATAATAATGCGAACGCATGAGGCGATGTTAGCGCGACCACACGATGGTCCAAGAAAGTCACGGGAGCCCAAGCGAACCAATCGAGGCAGTTCACGAGGCCAGTCAAGGCTCAGTGAATTAGGCGAAGTTAATTAAGGCACAGTTAATTAAAATAGAGTTAAGGCACTCGAACCCACGGTCGTTGAAACCTGGACCTTTGGTGGTGGCAACGAATTACATAAATAGATGAACTAATTTATTCATTAGTGAATTAAGAAGTACACTAACAATTTTTGGATAACTTTTAATTAATAATGAATTAACTACGCATTACCTAACTGGGCGGATTTATAATTTGAATATCTCAAAGCTACGGCAAACATTACCTTGGTTGTGCCCAGCTACGCAGCATTCGCATATTTTAAAACTCTGGCTGAAGTTAGCTGGGAAACACGGTATATACACACTCTCAGCGCTTCATTTCGGGATAAAAAAAATGAAGCTAGCACTATTTCTTTCATCAGAGCACCGCATTCACAAGTGCAATGTTGAAACCTACGTGAGATTTGCTCCCTTGCGAGCAGACTTGCACATTCAAAGTAAGTTATCGCTGCAGGAACGGTGCATAAATATGCATTCGCGTCAGTAAATAAAATTGGATGATACGGCCCGTAAACTCTTCAAAACCCACAGGGCATTTAAAACGCATAAGAGTGTCGCAAAAATGCACCGAGACTGCAACAAAACACGCATATATACAACGCGCCAAAACGCATAAACAACGGACAGTGCTTCGTCGCCCTGTCCGCGCCGCTCTGACCGAGCAAAGTGCGACAGCAGCGCCACGAGATGGGTGGTGGGTCCACGCAGTCACGGGAGTTTGAAAACTGAACCTAGTCTAGTAACGTTGGCGTTCGGCGCGTTCGGCTTGCTACGCCGGCCGCCATTTTTGTTTTGGTGTCCCGCACTCGCATCCCGCAGCAAACGCGGGACGAAAAAAAAATTTTTTTTTTCCGCGGGAAATTTAACTCGCGTAATGATCGCACCCCTGAATTTGCGTCAATTTTTTCTGACAAAAAAGTGCGATCATTATGCGAGTAAATACGGTAATTTGACCCCCTGGGGTTCTTTAACAAGCACCTAAATCTAAGCGCACAAACGCTTTTGTACTTTGTCGAAAGGTGGCTGCCATCGTCAGGATCGAACCCGCGACCTCGAGCAATGCCGTTGCCAGAAAGAAGATACCGTGGCTGGCATAGAAGTGCTAATTTCATGTGTGATCGCTTCCGTAGTGTCACCTGGACACTGTGGTGCTTTAATGTATTTTTGCATCTGTACTTCATGCGTTATTTGTCTGCATCACAAATTTGCATGGTGTTTATTTTTCAGAAATAGCAGAAACTCGTCGTACCATACCTTTAGTCCAAATTTATCCAGTTATTTTGCAACCACCGTCATGTCTAGCAGTAGTGTTTCCTTGCCTTTTCACACTGCCTTTTCCCTCCTCCCATGCATGGGAACTGCTAACGAAGAGTGGCAAGGCTGTCATTCACTTGTTTCGTGGCTGCGTTGGTTCTACCCATTCTATACCTCCTCTCCCTACCTTCTCGCTACCATTCTGTATGCCTCCCCTCTGGACTGTTGAATGTTAGTGGAAAGGTAAGTGCTGCAGTTCCTGCACTGGCACTGGGTGGGGTCAGGGATAATTACAGCTGTCAAGAGAGTGGTGTGATGACGCCCAGGGAGCTCCAGAGGGCATTGTGCACATGCTACGCCATGTGCATGCATGCTCTGAACATCCTCCTCCTGAAGTGGCGTGCAAGACAGCAACAGAAGCAGCAGCAGTAGAAAAGTTGAAGAAAAAGGCGAGGAAAGCTTCGCTTTAAAATAGAGCTGGGCAAGCCATGTAAATCATTGGGCAGATAACCGATGCACCATTAGAGTTAGATGCCAAGAAAGAGCAGTGCAGTCGAGGACGACAGAAAATGAAATGGGGCTGATGAAATGAGGAAACCTACAGGCGCAAGTTGGAATCGGCTAGCGTGAGACAGGGGTAATAGGAGATCGCTGGGAGGGGCCTTTGTCTTGCAGTGGACATGAGAAGTATTCAGAAACTCCTCTGGAGTTGTCTAAGTATGCGTAAGCCTACCCCCCGATTTCAGTTTGTTCACCCCCAAATTTCAGTTGGCCCACCCACAGATTTAAGTTTGCCCACTCAAAAATTTCAGTTGAGCCACCCCTAAATTTCAAGTTGGCCCAAACACAAATTTCACTTCATCAATCCCAAAATTTAGGTAGGCCCTCCCCTAAATTTAAGTTCATCCATTCCCAAATTTCAAGTCTGCCCAACCCCAAAATTCAAGTTGGGCCATCCCCACTGTAAGCTTCACCATGCGTTTTCTATGGAGTGCTATGTATCCTTATGGGTATGCATAAACCTGATCATATGGGTTTTCTCTATGATCATTTTATTTTCAATTGTTCCTTATTGCCTATAAAGGTACCAATAATCTACATTTATACTATTATAATAATTAAATGTCTTGGCAAATTATGCATTTTTGTGCAATAGAAGGCATTGCACTTTTTGCATGACGAGCTAGGATGCATGCCAAAGAATGCTTACGCATTAAAATAGGCTGATGATGATCTCTATGACACACAATGCATCTTTTTTTTTTTTGTCACTCATCGGATATGACGTTAAAGCTGAGTAGTGGATAAAAGTACTGTTAGTATTCCTGTTTTACTTTAAACTTATACAGCAATCGCATCATCTGCAACAAAAGAAATTCTTAACTGCGATGTTGCATTTGGAAATGCTTTGCCACCACGCAAAAATTGTTTTGCACCACCTTAACCAACTGAGAAGTACTGAAGCATATCATATATAAAAGGCAAGCTCAAGTTGTCTCAATCGGCCTGGAATAGCATGCGAAGAGAAATATCCTAAGATTATGCGTGATAGCTGAGTGGTGCACTGTTCTTGTTTGACCTCTTTACATTTTTTTTTCTTGTGTGTTTCCTTCTCTCGTTTTAAGAGGGGAGGTGGGCTTTAAAAAAAATTATTCCTTGAGATGTGCTGAAAACATGTACATTTATGTAATGTTATGTGCTTATTTTGAAAATGCAGTCCATTTTTTCTGGTCTCCATTGGGTCTAAATTTATGCGAGCTTCCTTTAATCCTTTGAGGGTCGATTTTTTCATCATATGCGACTTACCAGGGTCGAATTTTTTATTGCAGATTCCAATTCTTTTTCGGGACTTGTTTCGGAAAGGATTCACCATAATTTTTCTAGGGTGACCGTAAAGTGAGAAAAAATATCTTGAGTTGGTATATATGTACTCTTCATTCATGAATAACGACAATAAGAAAGGAAATAAACTTACAAAAATAAAAAATTTGATGCCCTGTTATACACATAGTTCAAGGCTTTGAAAATGCGCACACGAGGATATTTCGCAAGACTCGAATGTTTCTGCTTTTACACTAATATGTACATCCATAGTGTAATAGAACTGCCTAGGTACGGACACTCAAGAAAACTGTGTGGTTGTGTGCCTGTCAAAAAACAAAACTTGTGACAAAGAAGCAACGTAAACGCATGCACGACAGCATCCTTCCTATGCGCACCCCTGTGAGCACTAAACGAGTGAGAGACAGGTGGTTGCCCTTTGAGCAATTAGTAACAAGATAGCCATCAGTTTTGCAAGCGCAAGAAGCCGAAACCGCCCGCGGATTAAAACGGGCGGTTTCAAGCAAACTAGCGCTAAGACAAGGGAGCAAACAAACCATGCAACGAAAACTGAGAGAGCGAGGAGCGCGAAAAAAATTCCCTGTATTCCCACATAGTGGCAGCACATGACAGAAAAGGAAAAGTTAGGAAATTGGCACACTTCTTAAACGTACATCTTCATCATCAGCAGCCTAGTTACGCCCACTGCAGGGCAAAGGTCTCTCCCATACTTCTCCAATTACCCCGGCCATGTACTAATTGTGGCCACGTCGTCCCTGCAAACTTCTTAATCTCATCCGCCCACCTTACTTTCTGCCACCCCCTGCTACGCTTCCCTTCGCTTGGAATCCAGTGTGTAACCCTTAATGACCATCGGCTATCTTCCCTCCTCACTACATGTCCTTCTCATGCCCATTTCTTTTTCTTGATTTCAACTAAGACGTCATCAACTCGCGTTGGTTACTTCACCCAATCTGCTCGTTTCTTATTCCTTAACGTTACACCCATCATTCTTCTTTCCATAGCTTGTTGCGTCGTCCTCAATTTAAGTAAAACCCTTTTCGTAAGCCTCCTAGTTTCTGCCCCGTAGGTGAGTACTGGTAAGACACAGCTATTATACACTTTTCTCTTGAGGGATAATGGCAACCTGCTGTTCATGAGCTGAGAATGCCTGCCAAACGCACCTCAGCCCATTCTTATTCTTCTGATTATTTCTGTCTCATAATTCGGATCGGCCGTCACTGCCTGCCCTAAGTAGATGTATTCCCTTACCACTTCCAGTGCCTCGCTACCTATTGTAAATTGCTGTTCTCTTCCGAGACTGTTAAACATTACTTTAGTTTTCTGCAGATTAATATTTAGACCCACTGTTCTGCTTTGCCTCTCCAGGTCAGTGAGCATGCATTGCAATTGGTCTGCTGAGTTACTAAGCAAGGCAATGTCATCAGTGAATCGCAAGTTACTAAGGTATTCTCTATTAACTTTTATCCCAAATTCTTCCCAATCCAGGTCTCTGAATACCTCCTGTAAGCATGCTGTGAATAGCATTGGAGAGATTGTATCTCCCTGCCAGACGCCTTTCTTTATTGGGATTTTGTTGCTTTCTTTATGGAGGACTACGGTGGCTGTGGAGCCGCTATACATGTCTTTCAGTATTTTTACATATGGCTCATCTACGCCCTGATTCCCTAAGCCTCCATGACTGCTGCTGTTTTGACAGAATAAAACGGTGTCTCGTAATCAATGAAAGCTATATATAAGGGTTGGTTATATTCCGCACATTTCTCTATCACCTGATTGATAGTGTGAATATGGTCTATTGTTGAGTAGCCTTTACGGAATCCTGCCTGGTGCTTTGCTTGACAGATGTCTAAGGTGTTCCTGATTCTATTTGCGATTACCTTAGTAAATACTTTGTAGGCAACGGACAGTAAGCTGATCGGTCTATAATTTTTCGAGTCTTTGGCGTCCCCTTTCTTATGGATTAGGGTTATGTTAGCGTTCCTCCAAGATTCCGGTACACTCGAAGTCATGACGCATTGCGTATACAGGGTGGCCAGTTTTTCTGGAACAATCTTCCCACCATCCTTCAACAAATCTGCTGTTACCTGATCCTCCCCAGCTGCCTTCCCCCTTTGGATAGCTCCCAGGGCTTTCTTTACTTCTTCCAGTCTTACTTGTGGGATTTCAAATTCCTCTAGACTATTCTCTCTTCCATTATCGTCGTGGGTGCCACTGGTACTGTATAAATCTCTATAGAACTCCTCAGCCACTTGAACTATCTCATCCATATTAGTAATGATATTGCCGGCTTTGTCTCTTAACGCATACATCTGATTCTTGCCGATTCCTAGTTTCTTCTTCGCTGTTTTTAGGCTTCCTTCGTTCCTGAGAGCATATTCAATTCTATCCATATTATACTTCCTTATGTCAGCTGTCTTACGCTTGTTGATTAACTTCGGAAGTTCTGCCAGTTATATTCTACCTGTAGGGTTAGAGGCTTTCATACATTGGAGTTTCTTGATCAGATCTTTTGTCTCCTGCGATAGCTTACTGGTATCCTGTCTAACAGAGTTACCACTGACTTCTATTGCATACTCCTTAATGATGCCCGTAAGATTGGCATTCATTGTTTCAACACTAAGGTCTTCTTCCTGAGTTAAAGCTGAATACCTGTTCTGTAGCTTTATCCATAATTCTTGTATTTTCCCGCTTAGCACTAGCTCATTGGTCGACTTCTTATGTACCAGTTTGTTTAGTTCCCTCCTCAAGTCTAGGCTAATTCGAGTTCTTACCATCCTATGGTCACTGCAGCGCACGTTGCCAAGCACATCCACATCTTGTATGATCCCATTTCTAGTCTCGCCATTCGGGCTCCTCCATGTCCACTTTCGGCTGTCCAGCTTGCGGAAGAAGGCATTCATTATCTGTACATTATTTTGTTCTGCAAACTCTACTAATAACTCTCCCCTGTTCTAGTGCCTATGCCATATTCCCCCACTGACTTGTCTCCAGCCTGCTTCTTGCCTACCCTGGCATTGAAGTCGGCTATCAGTATTGTGTATTTTGTTTTCACTTTACCCATCGCCGATTCCACGTCTTCATAGAAGCTTTCGACTTCCTGGTCATCATGACTGGATGTAGGGGTGTAGACCTGTACGACCTTCAATTTGTACCTCTTATTAAATTTCACAAGAAGACCTGCCACCCTCTTGTTAATGCCATAGAATTCCTGTATGTTACCAGCCATGTCCTTATTAATCGGGAATCCGACTCCTAGTTCTCGTCTCTTCGCTAAGCCCTAGTAGCACAGGATGTGCCCGCTGTTTAGCACTATATATGCTTGTTTTGTCTTCTTAACTTCACTGAGCCCTATTATAGCCCATTTACTGCTCTTTAATTCCTCCAATAGCACTGCTAGACTCCCCTCACTAGATAACGTTTTAGCGTTAAACGTTGCCAGGTTCAGATTCCAATGGCGGCCTGTCTGGACCCAGGGATTCTCAGCACCCTCTGCTGCGTGACAGGTCTGACCGCCGCCGTGGTCAGTTGCTTCGCAGCTGCTGGGAACTGAGGGCCGGGGTTTGTTGTATTCATATGGGATGTTGTGGCTGAGTACTGCACCAGGGTGGCCAATCCTGCTCTGGTGAGGGAGTGCGTTACTGGTTCTCGTCACTGGGGTGAGGCCGCACTTGAGGCCTGTTATGCTATTAGTTTATCAACACGCGGATTTTTTTTATCCAGTGGAAAATTGCACAGCACCAGGGTTCGAATCACGGTCCTCTTTCATGCGAGGCGGATGTTCTACCTCTACGCCAGCGCTGCACTTCGTACTATATGCGTACAGACGGCGCCGTAAATATACGGCATCGACCATTTTTGTACTTGTTCACGCTGCCGTATATTTGTGTCATTGACTAAAGGGTTAAATTATTTTTTGAAAAGATTTGCAAAATTTTAATTCCTGCACTCACTAAACAGGGTGTCAGTGGCTTTTATATGATTTAAGGAATGCAATAAGACAAACTTTATTGCTCTGCCTTAACTAGAACTAGAGCTGCAAGATTCCAAAATTAGGCATCAGAAAGAACACTTTAGAGTTTCAAGTTCAATGCCTCACAACTCGCATTCTAGGTAAGGCTGAGCACTGATGTTGGTCTTATTGCATTCCTTGAGTCATACAGAAGCCATTGATAAACTATTTAGCGAAATATAAGGAACAGATATTTTGCAAATCTTTGCAGAAGGTAATTGAATGAAGCTTGCATATAACTTGAACCAAGGGAGTTAATGAATATAGACCTTATATTCAAAATAAGCACATAGCATTACACGTTTGTGCAAGTTTTCGGCACTATACCTCGAATAACAAAGATTTTAAAAAATTTTTGGTCTAAGACCCACATCTCTCCTTAAGTGATCTGTGTTGTAGTGTTCAGTTCATTCCATTGGTTAAGTATGTGCACTGTCTACAGAAAAACCTGCTCAGCAATAAACAATGTCAGTGCACCCACATTGTTGCTCATCTTCACCTTGCTCTTAGTTCTTGCCATGAGCAACAGCCGTGACATGGATTGTGTGGGGTTCTCACACCCGTGCTCTTGGGACAAAGGAATGGCAACACAGTAGTGCAAACAATCACAAGGGCATTTATTGCACCTTTCATAGATCAATGCCTGCTAGGCCAGTTGCTATCCACAAAACATGCCGATGAACGCACGACAAATCTAGAAGTCCGACTCACTGCTACCGAATAGCGAGCGAATATGTTCGCACCCATGCTGGATCCCAACGCCTGGTCGTTTGCGCGTACGGTCACGCGAACGGTGGCGCGTTCGAAGGAGGCCTCGTGAGACGGTCTCACAGAAGCATAGATCGGCGCACGTGCGGAACATCCATGCTGCTTGCTGATCTGCCACCAAAGAGCCCCAGCGTGTTCTCCCTTGCGCCCCCAAGTAACCCCGCCGTGAGGCGGCGTTAGCAGTGCAACACTCGCGCCATCTCTCGCACTGCGCTTCAACCACTCCGACCGCCGCGGGCGCCAGGCCACGCGGCAACGCCGCACTGCAAGAACCAGGAGCTATGCGGGAAAACAAGATATCAGGGGACGCGTGAGAGAGGCGCATCCCCACAATTGTTATAAATTAAAATTAGATTCTGTGGCTTTACATGCTAAAACCGCAATTTAATTAGGGCAGGCATGCATTAGCAGAGGCTTCGGATTAATTTTGACCATCTGAGTTTCTTTAACGTGCACCCAGTGCATGGTACACGAGCATTTTGCATTCCGTCCCCGTCGGAACGCAGGCGTCGTGGCCAGGATTGAACCTGCAACGTTGGACTCGGCAGCGAAATGCCAGTGACTAGGCACACTGACTTACCATGGCAAGCAACGTGGTGCGCTCTCTGAAAGTCAGTAGCACTAGTTCACACAAATTCCTTTTTACAGAGCTTTCTTTCCATTCCGTATAGTTTTTTTGCACATACGGAAACATTGCCTCCTGTGTCAGGTTCGGCTGACTGATCATGGGGTATTTCCACAACTTCACCATTGATTATACGGTGATAGGTGTTTTCGAAGAAAACTGCTTTGAAGTTATGTTTACAAATGATGCAGTTGTGAGTTCTGTGTACTGCCATTTTATATTATGAGCTGATTTCTCCCATCGCAAAGCATCTTTGAAAACTCAAAAGAATTTTTTTTTTACAGTGCACAATTTGTACTGATTTTTTCAGCCGTATGCAAAACACGTCTATGCTTTTGAAGGCATAACGTTGCTAGATCTCACTTCTGCGAAACGCGCGCAACAAAGTAATGATTTCAGTAAACTGTGCACTTCGAAAGTGCTGCCAACATATTGCACGCTGGCACACAGGCTCAATGTGCGCACGGCTGCCGCATTGAAGACCCCAGAGAGTTAGTATACTAACTTTAGAGGAGAACTGGGGGTGAAAAAAGTGCCAAGCATAAAAGTGCCGCCATGTTGCTACCTCTCACTTTTGTAAGGCTAAATATATTCAAAATATGATGCAAAAAATTATGCGCGGCTCTGCTATCGCAAACACCAGAGACTAGCGGAGCTGCGGGAAGGCCAGTAAAATAGTGCGAAACTGCACACTTAGTCTAACCTTTGCTGGGCTTCCCACAGCTCTGCTGGTGTTTGGTGTTCGCGATAGCAGAACCATGCATAATTTTTGTTTCACTGCGAGAAAGGGGACTACCGAAATGAGCATGCTAGTTTTTATCGAGCAATGACATCACACCACCTGTGTCCTCGCTGCGCCGCTCCTTCTCCCCCGCTACGCTCCGACCACCCCCCCGGGTTGCTATGCTGCACGATGCTATTTTTATACTCTGCTTTTACTCTCTCATTGTATCATATCAGTTCAAAGCGCGCCAGCTATCTATAGACACTTCATTGCTCTTTCCCTCTACCTGCACTAACCCCTTCCACCTACTGCTATGAATAACAGCCCGGAATAAACCACGAGATTGATTGTTCTCCTGACACCCTGGCTGTCTGTTCACGGTGTCCCACTCGAGAATGATACATGGTTTCAGAAGTGGGATGAAGCTGACCAGCCACAGCGAAAGGTTCCAGGGCCAGCTGAACGTGAGGACTGACACCATGGAGCACCTAAGGCTGCCTGAATCACTGCAGTTGACAGCTGATGGAGGAAGAAACTGAAAGCTATTTTGCCAGAAGTTCAAGTTTTTTCTTCAAGCCACAGTATGCACCGACAAGCCAAGATTAGAGGCGGTAAAGATGGCGCTACTGCTCAGTGTGGCCGGGGAGGAAGCTTCGGACATTTTCAACAACTTCGTGTTCACCGAGGAAGAAAACAAGGAAGACTACGCCATCGTGATTGCCAAGTTCGAAGACTATTTCGTGGAGCAACAAAACGAAATCCACAAAAAGTATGTCTTTCATTTGCGTCTTCAGGGTGAGGTGAAACCATTTGAACAGTTTTTACATGCCCTAAAAAGACAAGCGCAGCACTGCAACTTCGGTACCATGACAGATGATATGGTATGTGACCAGATGGTGTTTTGAACCAACTCGGCCAATCTCTGAGAGAGGATGCTCAGGGACAAAACCCTGACATTAGGAAAGGTCACCCTTGTGGCAAGGCCCGGTCAACGAACAATTCATTGTTCTCCTGACACCCTGGCTGCCTGTTCTTGGCGTCCCACTTCAGAATGATGCGCTCAGCTCTCCCCCTGCACGCCCCCCTCCCCCCCCCCCAGTTCAGCAAATTTTTATTTCACTGTGACAGAGAGAACCGTTGAAGCAAGCATGCGGGTTTTTATCAGCGAGCAATGACGTCACACCACCCAACGTTATTAGATTACTTAGTAAACTCCGCCGGGATGCGGCGGCAAAATGTGGCCCCCTTTGGTTCCTGTTTGCAATATGGCGCTTCTTGCACCATTGGCCCGGTCGCATCATCATTACGAAGCCTGCATCCTGTGTTAAACACAATTTACACAGGTGATTATGAGTAAGGGGAGTTATTTTCAAGATAGTGAGCAAATGTTATTTCCAGTGCACGACTAGCACATTGTTTTAGCCACTAGAGCGATGCCACACAGCAGAGGTGCAACTGCGATGCCTGAATCTAGCTACTGCTACGTGGGACTCCTATCCATTCAGCTGTTAGTGTTCATTGGGCTCCTGTTCTTTTTCATTCCGTTTTGTATAAAATTGCATGTTAGTGGTGGGCCACGTAAAATACGTATCTGATGCCGCCAAAAATAGGGAAACCTAAAGCTTAGAACCACTCGTTTGTTCCAGAACGCTCACTGTTAGGATATGCATTTATTAAACGCAAGATACTGAGCTACTTCAGGGAAAGCTCGCCATTTTTAAGTCTATAAAATGTGAAAAATGAGGAGAACAACAAAAGTTAAATTGTAAACAATTTATTGAATCAGTGCAATAAACATCAACTGGGAACCACTTTTCAACAGCCCGAGCTACAAGAGACGTGGTTTTTTTGTTTGCTACAGCCAGCTTTTCCTTGCTTTTTAACCTATGGTTAAAATCTAAGGAGAAAAAGTGCATTCTTGTCACTATGACAAAGTCAATATCTGGCATGCGAATGCTGGCATGTGATCTGCATAGCCCAAGCGAGCAAAGCTGCACTGTTCAAGCTGTTCTAGCACCTTCCAAAAGTTTTCACAGGCACCAGCCTCATCCAGTTTGACAGAAACTACATCATTTACAAGTTTCATCACACTCAAAATCTTAGCTGTAGGATGTTTCATGCAGGCTTCCTTGAAACTTCTTTAAGTCGTCAGATATGCATCACAGCCAACAACGGGCACTGGACTGCTTATGTCTTCTAAGCACAGAAGGCATGATTTGCGCTTTTAAAATTTGTGCACAGCATATCCACTTAAGTAGTAGACAATAGCATCATCCACTTCCTATGTGAAGTAGGAGTGATCGCCGTCCTGCTCTCCAGGTTCCCTGGCTGTTTCTGACATCATCTCCAGTAGCTTTTCTTCTATGCGTTCACGCAAGGAGGCATGTTTGGCACAGTGAAACTCTCTCGTCCACCTCAGTGTGTCCTGTATGCTGACAAAGCACGTTCCCCAGTACACCTTGCACACTGCCATGCATAGCAGTCTTTATAGGAGTCTACAAGCTCAGAAGGCGGAATATTTGAGTGAAATTCACCACAGTAAGGTAAGATTCACCCCCTTCTGAATGAACGGACAAGTCTGAAGTGGCACCTGAAAAGTTAGGCTACAAGCAACTTCATCACTTCAACACTCATAAACCAGCACCGATAACGTTGTCACTATCGACGGGATGCTGGTTCAACTTTGCCGTCAAAACATAGTGTGCACCCTGATCCAGTAAGAACACAGTGATGACAAATGTTGACAACAAGGTAACAAGCAAGGACTCCATGGTTAGTTGCAAAGACTTGAGACCTTTCTCCAGCGCATTCTTTTCTGTGACATTCAATATTTCTAAGAAGTCTTTGATGACGTGAAAGAAAGGTAAAAGGTCAGTAAATAAGCATCAACTTGCATGGAAAGGTACTTTGGCTTGCCTGTATTTCCTTTAATGGCTTTTGATGCTTCTCTCAGGTAGCTTTATGTTCTAGGCATCAAACAGGTCATTAAGCAATTTGGTGAATGCTTCTGTTCCCTCAGAACCCCTCATGCCTTCAGCACCGGCTTCTCTGTATATGTGGATGCCAATAGCTGTTCCAAGGCTGAATAGCTGCAAAAAAGTGCATTGATAAATTAGTTTAAAAATAGCCAAAAATAGTAAGCGCTGTTTTTAAGGGTACTACCTGTGTAGCAAGCCGGACGCCCATCTTCTGGAGCTTTTCTGGGGCAACATGTGCTCTAGTCAGTTTTGGCACAACTCTTGTATGTTTGCTTTTTTCTGACTCACACAGTGAAACATAATGTGCAAAGTTGATCTGATGATCTCCAGCCTAAAAGAACCAGTTTTCTGAGCTCTATTACACACAACTTCTTATTGGGAAAATAAATGCGACCGATTTGGGCCGTAAATGCCAGAAATCATTGACAATAATCACATTAAGCACATTCTATTAACGTGCCCAGAGCTAACAGAAAGAACACTTGAGTGAATTATAAGAATAACACATACTGTTACACCCAATTTTAAATTTGGGTGAGAATGGGCTCATTTCACAGAATATTCTTGCACTTTTAGGCAGCACTGGGTTCTTGCACATGAGTGTGATTCAACATTTGTACCAATTATCGGCTTCTTGATTCTGTCCACTCTTGTGACCAGCTTTACTGATTCTCAAACGCTTTTCTAGTCTCTTTTGTCTATGCCCAGGTGTATACCAGTTTTATTATGAGTGTCCCAGCATCATCTTACCTAGACAATTATCTGGCACATGACAGCCCGAGTTGCTTTTGCACTGAAAAATCCGATAAACCAACACAACCAATATTTAAAGATAAAGTGTTGTCGCATGTTGTTTTTACACAGCGCAAAATAATTTCTAAGTTGGAGTATAAGCACATGCACACTATTGTGTAAAAGTCTAAAATCACACAGCCTCCGCTGTGCTCCTGTTCCTTCTTCAATGCCTTGCACTGTGAAGGCTATGGGCTGTTAGGTATGGCCGGATGCCAAGGGCCATACGTCATCCCCTTACCTTCTACTTGGTCAGGCACCGTGGGTGCTACGTCATCCCCTTCCCCTCTACTTGGTCGGGCACCGCGGGTGCTACGTCATCCCCTTACCCTCTACATGGTCGGGCACCGTGGGTGCTACGTCATTCCCTTCCCCTCTATTTGGCCGGACCCCACGGCGCCGAAGAGGTCATTCACCCGACCCTCTCCCCGGATTGGTCGAAAAAAGGATCGACTTCTCTTTCCCGTGCTTGGTATTGCAGGAGGAGGGGCCTTCTCTCTGTGCCTGTCACGTGTCATCGACGGAAGCAAGATCCCACCCACACGATTGTAGAGAGCCTATTTAAGGGGCTCCGAAATGTACTTTTGATATACTTCGTACTTGATACTTCATGCTCTTCTTATTTTCTTTCAACTACCTTTGAATAAACAGTGCAAGTTTCGCACTAGCAAATCCTCGTCTCGCCCTTGCTCGGTCGCCATGGTCTACCGGATGCCTGCAGCTCGCCGACAATGCCACGCTACCCAATAAGGAAAGGTCGGTTGAGCTTCGAAAGGCAGGCGCCGCTACTTCTCGGCAGCAGTATGGTACGCTACCCTGGAGTATGCAAGAGACAGGTCGCTAGCAGTGGGATCGCCTACCAATGCAACAAACTGGTTGCTAACGGTGGGATCGCCCCTGAGGTGCAACAACTGGGTGCTAGCGGTGGGATCGCCCTCCAAACGCAACAAACTGGTGGCCAATGGTGGGATCGCCCCTGAAGCACAACAAACTGGTGGCAGCGATGGGATCGCCCCTGAGGTGCAACAAACTGGTGGCAGCGGTGGGATTCGAACCCACGCCCCCGAAGAGACTGGTAGAGATCCGCACCGATCCCTGAACCATGCAGTTGTTCTCTCGGGAGCTATGAAGCTCGCCATCCCGAGAACTACTCTCAACTGCATCGTCCAGCTGGCATCTCACTTCGGCACGCAGATGTGACTCGACATGGGTGCTCGCGTCTGTCAAGTCCGCAGTATCCTGTACCTTGCTAACGACCTCGCTACCATGAGATGCGACGCACACGCGCGGTAACTGTGCCAATTTGTTCGCAGCTGGCCTAGCTATCTCTACAGTCCACGCTCTTCTTTTTCCTTTAGGCGCTTGTGCTCTTCTTTTTCCTCTAGGTGCTTATGCTCTTCTTTTTCCTCTAGACGCTTACACTCTTCTTTTTCCTCTAGGCGCTTACGCTCTTCTTCTTTCTCTTTAATGCTCTTGAGGCATTCCGTCAGCAAATCGTCGTCTCGCCCTTACACGGTCGCCATGGTCTACCGGATGCCTGCAGCTCGCCGACAACGCCACGCTACCCAATAAGGAAAGGTCGGTCGAGCTCGAAAGGCAGGCGCCGCTACTTCTCGGCAGCAGTACGGTACGCTACCCTGGAATACGTAAGAGACAGGTCGCTAGCAGTGGGATCGCCTACCAATGCAACAAACTGGTTGCTAACGGTGGGATCGCCCCTGAGGTGCAACAGGGCATGCCCACAATGCTCCGCCTTCTAAATTTCATTGTGGCGCGCACTTGAAATTTCATTTTGGATGTTAACGTAGACACCACGGCTTCTGTCTTTGGTGCCTATGACGCGACAAGCACAAGCCAAACGCGGCTGTCCTCAGCGAGCTGCAGTGCGCTTAGCCAGTGGACTTGTGGTGGCACCTTGCGGCGGCCATGGTATCTACGCTCTGTAGCCAACCGCATATGGGAATCCGATTTATTACGAAAGAAAGCATAAGCCTACCTCTTTATCACATCACTCACCACTTTATTACCTTGAAGACCCTCGTTTAGGGGTATTACATAAGGGACGGGCCAACAGATGCAGGTTGCAAATAAGTCTTTATGCAGAACAGTCTGCTGTGACGCTTTCTGCAAAAGTTGATAGGCACATGATGGCTGCAATGTCTCGAGGAAGGCCATTCCAGTCCACTGCTTTACGAAGAAAAAAATGGGGCAGTGAAGGTGGTAGTGCGAGCACATGAGTGTGCAATTTGATACGGATGGGTAGTACTGTGGGAGATGCGTGTTGGTGGGATGATGTAGGGCGCATGATTGAGGAAGCTGTGGAAAAACTTGTGGAGCAGACAGAGGCTGGCGATGCGGTGACATACAGAAAGGTTTGGAAGACCAGTTTCGCGTTTGAGGGATGATACGCTTATGTCATGTGAGTATGAAGAATAGATGAGCCTAGTGGCACGATTTTGCATGGATTCTAATTCGTTAAATGTACCTGGTGCGGACTCCAGATGGGCGCCGCATATTATGGTTTAGATCTGATTAGAAAATTATACGCCAGAATTTTTATGTACTGTGGGGTGTGACGCAAATGACGCTTAAAAAAACAGAGATCTGTTCGCTGATGATATGACCTTGGTGAAATGTGCGCGCCAAAAAAGATAACTGGATAGGGTGATGCCAAAGTACTCCTAGGAGTGGACGTGTTGAACAGTGGAGTTAGAGATTACGTATGAAAAAATCAAAGGATTACGCTGGTGTTGAAATGAAATGAGTTTGCATTTAGTGGGATTAAGCTTCATTAGCCAAAGATTGCACCACTCCTCTGGACGGTTAAGGTCATTTTGGAGCACATTTTGATCAGGAAGGTTAGTAATTGTGCGGTGGATGACGCAATCATTGGCAAACATAAGGATATAGGAAGATGTATGGTTGGGTAAGTCGTTAATATATTGTTACGGTGCATTTGGACAGGACCGTGCAGGCAAGAGGGAGACGAGGAGGAAGGGGTAGACTGTCTCCTGGAGCTGTGACCTTTGTACCAGCCTGCGCCATTACTGCTAACTTTTCCACATGTAAATAGTTCTAAATACATTTGTGCATCGAGCTTCCTCTTCGCAACAATATATTGGGAACAGAAGGGGTGCGAGGACAGACCCTTAGGGGACGCCTGATGTTGCTGAGAAGGAGCTAGAACATTTATTTTTAATAGAGACGAACTGAGAACAGTTAAGAAATTCTGAAATCTATTCGAGAATGTGAAGGTGCAGGTTCAACATCAACACGCTCATCTGCTTGTTAACAACGCCAAGCTTTAGTAAGAGGCGTTTGCGGAGTACTTCGTTGAATGTTTTAGCAAAGTCCAAAAATATTGTACCAGTCTGAAGGTCAAGATTAGAATGTAAGGCATGAATAAATATTGCCAGTTAAGTTTCACAGAATAAAGTTCACGAAAACCATGCTGGAAACAATGAAAAATTGTTTGTGTCCAGGAAGTGCATTATGTGAGAGTAAATGACATATGTTGCATGATTTTGCATGGGACGCTTGTTAGTGAAATGAGGCGGTAGTTTAAGGTTGATTGTTCCCTGATTTGTGGACCGGAACGACCTTTCCCACTTTCCGGTCGTCTGGCAAAATTCCTGTTTCAAGCAACAGTGAGAATAGCATTGAGAAATACACTGCCATAATTTGTTTAGTATTTTTTAAAAGTTTGGAGTTAATTTCGTCTACGCCAGCCAATGACGAAAGTTTAATTTTTTCGGTGAGAGACAAAATGCCAGCAACAGAGAAAGTCATTGGGGCCATCGTTGGTAACGTTGTAGTAGGTGGCGTAGGAAATCTTAAATCAGCTTTTTTAGTAAACACGGATGAGAATGTGATGTTAAACATTTCAGTACAATGAGCGTTGCTCGCCTTCTCGCCATTATCATTCGTAAGTGTAATGTCGTATGTCGGTTGCGGGTTTATGACTTCCCAGAATTTTCTATGGTTACTTGTTAGAATTTTACATAAGCCACTGTGATAAATGTCTCTTTAGCATTTCGAATTTCAATACGAGTATTCTGCAGCATAGTACCTATCCCATGCGCACGCACTTCCATTAAGTTTCGCAATATGAAAGACATTGTTTTTTTTTGTGTTTTTTAAGCTTTGTGAAAGCCATCGTTTGCTTTTATTGGCAAGGAAGTTTATCTTGGAGATAAATTTATTAGCTCAATTATTTCGTCCTTAAAAGATAAGCCACTTATCATTAAGACTTCTGGAATCGAGACTGGATTCAAACTCAGGCAGGAACTGTCTTTGTTTGGGAATCAAGACTGGATTCAAATGCAGGCCGGAGATATCTTAGTTGCTTATTAATTGCATCGTAATTGGCCTTGTACCAACGAATTGTTTTGCTGAAGATGTGGCGTGTTTCGGGGAGGAAATTAAATGTAGTATGAATTACTTTGCGATCACTCATGTCACATAAGTATGCGATAGATTTTAAGTTTTCGGGGTTGTTTGTGTCGGGTCTAAAATGTTCAAAGGTTCAGTAGTAATGCGTGTTGGTTTGGTTACCAGTTGGCTAAGGTTAAAGTTCAGGCAAACGTGGACAAATTTCCTTGCTTCAGTATTTCCCGTGATTGGTGATGTTTGATTCAGCTGCAGTCATTGTTGGGGAAGTTGCCATAGAGGAGAATATTTGCGACGGGGTGTGTATGAGCGAGCTGAGATCACGGGCAGTGTTACTGTATCACTGTTTTGGTTGGAGTATTATCGGGCCGAGTATTACTGTTTCTCGAGTGGAGCACGGCACATTACACATAGTGGTTCAAGTTGTGAAGTAATGCTGCTAAGAGAGCATGATAGCTCTTTGTTAGTCGTCATGAGTACGCCTTCGCCAAGTGAGTTTCTGTAGTCATGACAGAAAATATTAAAAGTTTGGCAAGTCAGTTGGGGCCTCTGTATCTTAAGTGTTGTCAGTTAAGCCTCTTTTCAGTCAATATCAATATGCTGCTGCCAGATGACTGCAATAGATTACACAGGAGCATGTGCTTAGGAAGAAAACTAAGTATGTTAGTATAAAGTACATATAACGAAAAGTTCGATCTAGCATTTGTACGAGGCTGTTGGCGTGCTTGCTGATGGCATACTGATTCCTATGATATGTCTGACAATTCCTGCTGCATTGTCAGAGATGTGTCACGGCAATTCAATGTGCAAGGTCTTGAAACGCAGTGGGAATGGTACAGATTTGCTCCTAATAAAGGTGACGAGCTTCTTTCATGCAGTTCGAACAGAACGAGTGAAATCTTTGCCAATGCTGAGGTTAGTGCCTTCTAGTTTCGGGCTCTTTGAAAGAATAGATTCTTTAGTTTTGAAGGATGAAAGTTTCACTATTATGGGTAATTTGCGGTTAGTAGTGCGTCGTAGCCATATGCGGTGCGCACGCTCTATATCTTTTGGTTCAGTTGTAAGACCAGGGCGTTCATGGCAGTGGTGAATTAATATTCGTTCTGATTGAGCCTATGTTTCCTTGTGATTAGTGTCCAGAACAGTGGCGTAGCCAGAAATTTCGTTTGAGGTGGGGGGGGCTCACATTGCAGTTTGGCCTCCTCCTTAAGAGGAAGCTTTAGCTCAGGTGCTCCTATCTACATACATGTAGAACGAGAATTAGTTTTTCTCGGCAACCACTGCACCAAATTTGACGAGGTTTGTTGCATTTAAAAGAAAAGCTTAAATTCTAGTGACTGTTTGTTTCGAATTTTTTAGTTAGGTTTCAATTCTTTATTAAATATTGGCAAAAATTTCACATTTCCAGAAAGCGAAACTATCAAGTTTAAAACTCTATTTCAACAATTAAAAATGATATCACAAATCTGTGAAGTGCACCTAATAGTTCATCTACAGCGGACACACTTGATATGTTACAAATGAATCTAAAAAAAATTTAGTATTATGGAAATATGGCTTTTGCAGCACCCTTGTGCACAGTGTAACCGTAAGATATAAACTATAAAACATATAAAAAGATATAAAAAGTGGAATTTGTCCGCTTTGATTGTTATAGTAGATGCCGTTTACATAAAGGTGATATCTGTTCTTGATGCGAACCTATTAGTTTGTAAACATCATGCTTCTATTTTTTTTTTCAAACTTTCGAATTTTTCAAAATATAAGCAAAAAATTCACGCCCTAAATCAAAATTCCGCTTCCAACAGGCACTAGAATTCAACTTTCTCTCTCAAATGCAACAAATTTCATAGAAGCGATCCAGGGGTTATCTCAGAAAAGTGTTTCTGCGTTTTACATGTATCTGAATAGATTGCGTCGACATTGGGCCCGAGCTAAAGCTTCCTTTTAAGCAATTTGTTGAGGGATCAAATACATGAATAATAACTGCATTGGCATTGCCAAAGATGCTGCAACGGAATTCTTGAACGCTGCGCACTGTCAGAACAAGTAAAATAGTTAGTTTTCTTTATTAAAGAATATACTCTTATGTGCTGAAAATTGTGCCCAAAGTAATTCATATCAATGCTTCCATGTTTTTGTCTATTCAATAAATAAAGAAAATATCACACCAACTTTAGAACTATATCAGTTCGAAACCAGCAAAGCATACCGTTGATATGAAAAATGTAAAGGTCATGAAATGAACAAGTTGAGGACAAATATGTTAACAAAACTTTGTCATTCAAGAACCTTGTCTACATTCTTGCACACATGCAACGACCAGTGAAAAATCTCAATGGCGCTGTCATTTGCTCCAATGTATTACGCAGGACAAGCTGTCACCGGTCCTGTATCGTGAGTAATTGCACCGAAATTATAGTCGCAACAGAGAGCACGCATAAAAAGCAGGAGTTCTGCAAAAGATACGAGGGTGAATTAAATAAAAGTGATCCAATGCAAATATATGACAAACGGAGTACTTTATTTAAAAGTAGGCTCCACGCGCAATCAGGTATTTGTCCCATTGAATACCGAGTCGCGTGATTCTTGCCTCAAAAAACTCCTTGGGTTGCTGCTCCAAAAAGTCTGCAACTGACTCTTTCACGTCATCGTCCAAAAAGAATCTGGTTGCCTTGTGCTGTTTTTTTTCAGTTGCCGCAAAATGTGGAAGTCGCAAGGCGACAGATCTGAGCTGTATGGCGGATATTGCAGCGTTTCCCACTTTTACTTTGCCAGTTTTATATTAACCACATCAACGACACGGGGACGGCCATTGTCGCGCTACAAAATGACCCAATTCGTCAATTTTCCACGTCGTTTGTTCTTGATTGCGACACGTAGTCGGTCCCGCGTTTCACAATATCAGAAAAAATTGATAGTCCCTCAAGATTAGCAAATTCTATCAGTAATGGCCCCTGACAATTCCAAAAAAAAAGTCAACAACACCTTTCTCGTGGAAATGATGGGCTTTGCTTTCTTGGGGGTGGTGAATGCGAGTGTTTCCACTGTAATCGTTGCCGTCGTGTTTCAGGCTCGTAGTAGTGGCACCATGGTTCGTCCCCGATCACAATTGCAGACAAGAAGTCGTCACCCTCATTGTGATACCGGATCAGATCAGTCAAGGCAGTGCCGAACTTCTCCCTCTTCTGGCGGTGGTTCACAATCTTGGGCATCTATTGCGCGCCCAAGAGCCGATAGCCGAGATGTTCATGAATTGTGGCGTGAATGGAACCCTGACAAATGTTCACACGCTCGGCCAGTTTATCGATGCTTATCCTCCGTTCATGTCTCGTCAGCTCGTCAACCTTTGCAGTTTTGTTGGGGGTGATTGCATGGTGGCTTTGGCCCGGTCTTGGATCGCCTTTGCAACTTTCACGTCCTTCTTTCAACAGTTTGCTCCAACGCTTCAGTGGCCAATGAAATGCAATGTTCAACGTACACGGCAGCTATGCGGTGACTAATTTTTCGGAGAGAAACACCTTCAGCTGTCAGAAAACTCATGACACCACGCTGTTCAACTTCTGGAGCGTCCATTACACCACGCAACTATGTTCAACCAAGTGTATGAGAGCATTAAAGAACAATTATCCTCATACCTACTTGTCACTTTTGTAAATGAGAGATGCCTGTGTGCTATGCACATGCCTCGCAGATAATGAACTGAACCATTATTGCGTGCGGTGGGTAGACACACTTTCATTTGACTGGCCTCGTACATTAAAAATGTGAAGATACAATGGAATATGCAAATGCGAAGATACAGATTGATAAAGGGCAAAAAAATGTCACTGGAAACAAAGATCGCTGCACGTATACACAATACCTCGCAACAAGATATTTAAATATACGTATAAGTCTCCAATAAATCTACGTATCTAAGAAAAAATCGCTGTGTATAATGCATCAAATAAGGCAAATAGGCATGTTGCGCGGAATCCTAAATCCCACCCCCATTCCGTCCACTCCTCCCGATGTATCGCGCGCGACGGAAGGTGGCGCGCTTCCTCCCCGCTTTTCTCCTTTGCGCACACAGGACTGAGCCACCATCGTTGGCCCATCCATGCCACCACCCCCCTACGCTTTCACTCGCACATACAGTATGCGGCGCGTGGTCCCGATGTTATTGCCTTTGGACTTTCTACAGAACATGAGGGTGACGGCAACAGCAGGAATGCGCTCGTAGCGTCCGTATAATTGAATAATATAATAAGAGTATCCGGCAAGTGAAGCATCCCGTGGCCCATTGCTTTCCTTTCCGCAAAAGAAGTAATGAAATCGAACTTTCACCATGCGACAATTCGCTGCGCCACAACGTCTTTCTTTTTTTCTTCTGTGGGGTGGGGCACCGAAATGAAGAAACGCAACGTATATCTACAACCGAATGCCTACTTTGGGCCCCTAATGTGGCTACTGAAGGAATATCTAAGAAAACGTGAGACATTTGGTCCACCGAGAACCATGTGCATACTGCTCAGTGTCCTACACCGGCTAGGCAAGGTTTCCGGAGATGTTGCTCTCAAGGTAACGCGGTGCAATCCGTCAAGTCCCCCCAGTGATGGTGGCGAGTGACCATTGTTCCCTTTTCTCATCTGCTAGCCAGAAAGCATACAAAATTCTGTCAGGCGAAAATCCACTCGGCCAGAGAAAACCGAACGCGCACCGAACTGCGCCGCGCGGTGGTCGGGGCAACATGAGAGAAACGCATGCGCTCTGGCTGGCTCTGGCAGCCCGCGGGTAAAGTATAGCGGGAACTAAAAAATTGAAGAGCCTCAATGTGTCCTCGTGAATAAAAGTCAAAGTAGAAAAAATAAATAAGAACGCAGCTACCTTTGCTGGCTTTAGTGTCTTGACATGGATGCTTTGGAGTAGGTGAAAAAAAAACATTTGACATTTTTTGTGTGAGATGATGGCACAAATGAACCACCCCAACGCTTCGTCTCATCAGACCTCGCTGCGTGCTTTGTCAACTTGTCTGATAGTGTGTTGATTTGGCTTCCGTTATTGTATGTTCCAATGTAAGACTTTAGAAAAGTAAATGCACCTTTGGCGTCCAATATTTATAGTAACATAAAACCCACAAAGTTACGAAATTGAAAATCTAAAGCACAACTTTGGAAATGTCAATGCACCTTTCACATCAAAAGTTTATGAGAACTTTATACCCATAAATTTCGGAATTGACATCGATGCGCTGCGTAGATTCCGCGACCTCCGCAAGATGCCGTGGCGAGCCCGTTCCCCATCAAAACGCCCTTGAAACTTTGTGCCCGGATGGGGCTGCTTGGCGTTATGTGACTCATGGTGCATGGGTGCTGGCGCGAAATCCAGCCCGAGTTCGCAAGGTTCGCACTGAAATGTCTTTTCGAGCGTGAAAAGGACATTCTAGAAAAAATTCAGAATGATTTCCGGCACTGGGGATTGCTTGGGTGGGCGGTGCATCGACTGCACGAAAAAATTTCTGGTAGGAGGGGGGGGGGCGCTGAAGCCCCCCCCTCCCCCCCCCCCTCCCTGGCTACACCCCTGGTCCGGAAGGCCGTAAAATATTAGATTGTTACGCCCGGTATGGTTGTATCCGTTGTATGGTTGTATGGTATCCTTACTTCATATAGGTATTTATTAATTTGCTATCGCAATTGATGCCTTTCAGGTAGAACTACGACATTTTTTGTTGACATTTTTTGTGTTGCAGCAAAATTGCAAGGTATCTTTCAGTTTATTTTTGATATTGTTAAATGTATCTTTTCATCAGGTACATTTTTTCTGTAACAACTGGCACCTACTTTTTTAAACGCTGTGATAGAAAGGCTAAATATATGCATATAGTCACATTTTTATTGTGCTTCTCCTATATAGCTGTGCAATGATACCTGTGGCCACCTTTGTTCAATGCTCAAGTTGCCTGTATGAATATATATTCTAAATAGGAGTGCCATGACTCTTCCAGCTAACCTGGATCGTTTGCACTGAAACATCAGTAGCATATCGCAGTCAGTTTAATGTCATGCCACATTTGTTTGCATTACTTGCCTATATTGTTTATAATAATTATAATGTGCTTATGATTTGCAGTGATGCAACTAAAGAAATATCGGTATTACTGATGCGGCACAGTGGCCCCTCCTGTCCCCACCCAGGCAAGACACGCTATCTGAACAAGCTTGCTTCGCGTTTGCAGTAGCGCTGACAGATGGCACTACCGCTATCATGCAGTGAACTCGCCTTTAGTGGCACAGCTGCAGCTGACAATTACGTCGAATTTATTAGCACATAATAATGGTGAACAACCTCAGTGGCACAACGCATGTTACGAAACGAACTGTTTATTTGGCAGACCTGTGCCCAGCAAAACAAGTAGCACTATCATAGCTTCGAGCACACTCGCTGGTCATTGAAATCTCGTGAGGGTCAAGTGCGTCGGCTTTTATACATGACGCATCGAAGGTTCCAGAGTAATCACTAGTGCTTGCATATCTCCCAGAAAGTACAACACTATTCATGTCATACATACAATCTGATTACAAAGGTTTGGCAAGAACAAACAACAGATAGAATCAGTGATAACATTAGAGTAATTTCCAAATAATGCAAATGTGTCTTGCACTGATCAATAACTTTAGTCTGTCAGAAGGTGAAATGAGGTCCTCGGAAGAAGGATGAAGAACATGGTACAAGCAGCACAAAAATAATAGCAACACAAGGCAGAGAAATGCACAGGACAGGATTTTTCTGTTTTGTATTGCCATTATTTTTGCACTGCTTTTACCGTGAAGATAAACCAACTTGCCCAGTTTTACACTCTATTTAAGGATAACAAGTACATGTGTCCTTATTTGAACAAAGCAGGCACACACATGTAGCATTAGACTAAACCCACTGTGAAATACTACCTTTCATGAAATTTGAGTGCGAATGAGACAGTGCTTGCTGTAAGGGTCATGTATGCCTGGCACTCCTATTCACAGAACATTTCGTTCACTGAATGGCAGATGTTGCTGAGTAGAACACACTCTCCAATTAGAATAATTGCAAAGAAAGCAGGGCCCTACCTTGGTGTGGCAATTAAATGCACTGTATGCTTCTTATCCTAATAATGTGCAGTAGCATACTACGTGAGGCACCAGCTCTCATTTAAGTCTCTCTTCCTCTTGCAGCAAGTACCTGTTTGAATCGCCAGCGACTGACCCTAACTACAACCCACTACCAGAAGACAGGCCAGGTGGATTTGACTGGGGCAACAACTGAGTTGGCAAAAGTGCTTCATTTTCCTTTCTCAAATGTTGATGCCTGCCCAAACCTGGAGAATAAATGAAGATTGTTTTTTTTTTCTTTTAAAGCTGCCATGTTGTCTTCTTTACTGGGGCTGTTCTCACTGTACAAATCAGCATGCTTATGCTGAAATTAGATGTTTAAGGGTCACAAGATGGTTGAAGTTCCTCTTATTTAAAATTTTTGTGGTATCTATTGCCATGCAGCAGGAGAGGAAAGCCACATTTCTTGAAAGCCTGCAACATTTATTTGTGACTGAGGAATACGTGCGCTTCTTGTGTGCATTCAATTCAGGGATATTTAACATGGCTGCAATTGACTTTAATGTATTTGCTGCCCACAAGGTATAACCATTTACATAAAGTGTACTTGTCTGTTAAAGGGACCCTAAAACGGTTTCGTCGATTTTGTACAAACATGCTGAGTCATTAGAGTAGGCCCTTCTGATCATTAATTGGTGCATCTAAGTGCTCCGCGTAAAGTGCGTAATTTATTATAAGGTTTTAAAAATGTACCTCACTGCCGATCGCAGCACACTGCTCGGCGGAATTTTCATCCGCCCCTACCCATATGACGTAAATCACCCAATTGACGTCAGTAGGGCGAGCTATTGATTGGCTGCCCAGGGCGCATCATCAATAATTTTTCCACCTTTATGGTGAAAAAATGATGTTCGTAATAGTTGGAATGTTAGTAAATTTGTTTCTATAAAAAGAAAGTAACAGAAAGAGAATGCACAAGAACTATTTCTTACAACACTTAACAGCTTCTGGCACACAGCAAGCGTCATCTGCTTGTGTTACAACGTGCTCCATTTTTACGAGAGCTCTGCGGTCAGAGTCGGTCTAAGTCTTTTCACAAGCACTATGATTAGACTGTTGCATTGTGGACTGCAAACGTAGCGACTGGCAATATGTCAAGCTCCGATATCGTGTCCCTCTGCAAGGCACCAGACGAGTGGACTGGCTACAGCGCATCGGACTGCCACTGCCCGATCGGCGCCAGAATTTGTGTGTTTGCGGCCGTCACTTTACACTGGAAGATTACTTGTGCAATAGTGTTTCGCGAGTCCGATATTAGGGTAAACGCAAGCGCAAGGGGCCAGGGCCTGGCCGTTTGACCGTGTCGTTTCACGGGAGGAGCAGAAGGGCAAATGTGAATGGAATGCATGGTGCAGCCATCTGGTGGCACACAGCTCAACCGCATGCAGTAACAGTAACGAAATGTATTCTTTGCTGCTGGTGTAAATTTTTTGCAGGAGTGTAATCGTTAACACATTGTTTTTGTAAATGTTTAAAATGTTTTACACTTGGTTAGAGCAATATTACCTCTTTGTTTGGCTGGTTAAGCTCTGCGCCAACGGGTGGCTGCACCGTGGAGGCTGATCAGCTTTCCTGGACACGTACCAACTAGCGCCCCAAGCGGCCCCGGCACGAAGCTAGCGCGTTTTCAATGGAAGGAGCGGGTTTTTCGCGAATAACAAAAGCTGCAGGTCGATTATAAAAAAACGCAGGTGACAGACGTGTTCTGGAAGACAATCCACACGAGCCAAATGCAGTGATCACGCTATGGCACGTAAGAATTTTCTTCCCACAGCGGTTAAAGATTTAGCGATGGAAGCCTATGGAAACGACGAAAATTTGTACTCCATTTTCGAGGGAAGAACCGTGGCTGTGATTACACTAGGGATCCTACCGTAATACGCAGTGCAGCGTATGTAGTCCGGAGACTCAGCTTTCGATTGATGCCTAGCTCGACTCTCCACACATGGCGTAACACTGTTCCCAAAAGCGTTTTTTGTAACACTGTCGAAAAAATTCATTTAGTGTCTATAAAAAGATGTTCGTACGTCGGCGCGAACCCTCGGAAGCCGTGGCCGAGCGGTAGAATTGCGCGCACCTTCAGTCACGCTTCGCGGTGGCCGTGGTTCGATTCTCGCTTCGTACTTTTTTTTTTAGCCGCATAGGACCTAGTTTTGTAGTCTCTCACTAGATGGCAGAAACACAAAACCCAACATTTGCTTTCGGTTCTGGTTTTTCAGCGGCGCAGTTTTTTTTTTTTACAGCCGCATAAGACTTAGTTTTATTGTCTCCCATCAGATGGAATAAACGCAAAACTCATTATTTGCTTTCGGTTCTGGTTTTCCAGTCGTTCTCTTGAAATATTATGTTTTCTATTTTTCCTTCCTAAAACACAGCAATGTCGTGTTCATTTGTTAAGTCATCGCATTTATGAAGGTTTTATTCATTGGACATCATAACTAGAAGCTTGCGCAAAGCTTTGTGCTATGCAAAAAAAAAAAAAAGAATTTCGTGCTTTGTAGCGTGGAACTTGGGAGAACAAAATGGCCATTCTTATTGCGTCCTTCTGGAAGGTGCGTTTTCTTCGATTTTCCCCTGTCCTTAATGGCACATACTCCGAGCGAATGAGGTCCACCTGGGCCACAATGCCGCCCAGTGGCCAGTGCCATTCCTATGCAACATTCGTGCGGAACAAAGTGTCTGCTAAGCTGAGTCGCTGCCCGAACGTTAATTATTTCTAAAGATTCATCCAATTAAGAAATGCACCAAATAGGAGAAGATCTGCAGTGTGTGGATTAATAGCTACTGGTAATGTGTTCCCTACAGCCAAGTGGTATGAATCCGTAGGTGTGGCCGTAAAAAAACAATTTGAATAAATTTCCCGTGCTGTGTTTGCCCCGGTCGCTTTACAGAGAAGCTAGCTTGGCTAGCCGTCAGTATTTAGGATCAACATATGGCGTCGCTCGTTCGGTGCAGTTGCTTTTAATGCGAAGCATTCTTTGGTGAGTGCCCCAGTGATTTGGTAGCAAAATCGTGCGAAATCGTGTCTGTAACGCCAAAAAACTTGACGCATTTCCTTTATGAATACATAGGTCTTTATAAAAAGGGGTGGGGTGGCCAACTTGAAATTGGAAGTGGCGTCAGCATAAATTTGGCCATGATACAGGGATTGGTCAAGTTGAATGTGGTAGTGATATGGGAGTGGCCCAACATAAATTTGGGGTGAAATGGTAGTGAGCCAAGCTGAATTTGAGGCTGATATGGGGGTGGCTCAACCTAAATTTGAGGCGATATAGGGGTGGGTAAGCCTAAGTTTGGGGAAATATGGGGGGTGGACCATCCTGGATTTGGGGAGGATACGTGGGTGGGAGAACCTAAATGTGGGAGGGATATGGGGGGTGGGCCACCCTAACCATGGGGCTGATATCGGGCTGGGCGAAGCTGAATCGGGGGTGATACGGGGGCGGGTTAACCTAAATGTGGGAGTGATTTGCGGTGGGCCATCCTAAATTTGAGGTGATAGAGGGGTGGGCTAGGCTAAGTTTGGGGCTGATATGGGGGTGGGCGAACCTGGATTTGGGGATGATATGGGGGTGGGCCAACCTAAATTTGGGGCTGACATGGGGACGGGCTAACCTAACCATGGGGGTGATGCGCGGCTGGGCCAAGCTGAATTGGAGGGTGATATATGGGTGGACTAACCTTATTTGGTGGGTGATTTGCGGTGGGCCATCCTAAATTTGAGATGATCGAGGGGTGGGCCAGCGTTAGTTTGGGGCGGATATGGGGGTGGGCCCACCTCGAGTTAGTTGCTCGAATGCCCACTCCAATACGTATTGGAGTGGGCCAACCTAAATTTGGTGGTGTTCTGGAGGCGGGCCAATTTGTATTTGGGGGTGATATGGGATTGGTCCTACCTAAATGTGGGAGCAATCTCGGTGTCGGCCAATCTGAATTTGGGGGCGATATGGGGGTGGGCCAACCTAAATGTTGGGGTGCGTCGGCTCGAAATTTGGAGGACGATTTATGGAAATTCGTCTGTGGACCAACTTGATAATTAGGGGTGGCCCAATTGAAATTCGGGGTTGAGCCAACTTGAAGTTTAAGGCTGGGCAAAAAGAAAATCGGGCGTGGCCGACTTTAAACTTGAGGGTGGGCCAACTTAAATTTGAGGGTGTGCCAACTTGAAATTTGGGGGTGGGCCTACTTAATGTTTGGGGTGGGCCAATTGAAATTTGGGGGCCTGTTTACGAATAGTTAGACAACACCAGTGGTGTTTCTGCATATTTTTCATCATCGCAAAGTACGTATACCAATAATTGTTACCTATATCCCTCAAGGTGAGCTACCACTCGAGCCTTCCCAGCCCACTGAGCTAATGATGTCACGGGAGTGCTCTCATCGTAACGACTGCGATGTTCAATGTGGAGATCCACAAAAACAAATCGCAGACCGAGCTAACCATTTTCACACCAATGACATCGCTAACACTACTCGCTCGTGCTAGACGCAACACAAGCTTACAACGATCATAATTCTACTTTCAATCACACCTAGTCGACACGTTCTCAGTGCAGAATTTCGTCAATCTGGATAGAAACCATGCTGGATGCTTTACTGTTATGTTGGGCCGTTTTTCACAAAAGCCTTCTCCCAGAAAGACAATACATTTTTGAGATTGACGAGGCAAGCTAGTACATAACTCATACGAAGCAAACGTATAAAGGGTTATAGTGATTTCTCAAAAAATATGTTAGGTAAATAAGATTTCTTTAGAAGAGTTAACTGCTGGGCTAGTTGGTGATCTTGCATACTGAAAATATTTTGCGCCAAAAAACACAACACACACAAGAAAGACGACAACACCACGGGCGCTACTTCAACTGTTTAATGAGGGTGAAAGCACTCGACATATATAGCCTTCCAAAACACCGCGCATGCGTACAAGGCAACATGGAGTACATAGATTTATCAAAGTAGGCGTGATAGAAACTTCAGCTCAGCCTCGTAAAGAAAAACCGATGTATCACTAACACAGTTAGGACCCGCTTTCTTGATGTAGAAGGCTTCCAATGTTTCACGCGATGTCTGTTTGCCTCTACCCAAAATCCTCGCTTCGCGGAACCGTGGAACGCAATCGGTGCAAGCCCTGCAGTGATCAACAAGTCGCTCACCTTCATTATTTTTTATACCTTTTGCATGTTCCCTAAGCCGGTCGTTGACACAACGCCCCGTCTGTCCAATGTAGGATTTTCCGCAGGACAGAGGAATTTCATACACGACGTTTTTGGCGCACTTTACGAAACGCTGGCCATGCTTCTTCTGACAGCCTGACTTGCGAAAGCCAAAGGCCTGGCTGTCAGAAGAAGCATGGCCAGCGTTTCTTAAATTGCGCCACAAACGCCGTGTATGAAATTCCTCTGTCCTGCGGAAAATCCTACATTGGACAGACGGGGCGTTGTGTCAACGACCGGCTTAGGGAACATGCAAAAGGTATAAAAAATATTGAAGGTGAGCGACTTGTTGATCACTGCAGGGCTTGCACCGATTGCGTTCCACGGTTCCGCGAAGCGAGGATTTTGGGTAGAGGCAAACATCAGACATCGCGTGAAACATTGGAAGCCTTCTACATCAAGAAAGCGGGTCCTAACTGTGTTAGTGATACATCGGTTTTTCTTTACGAGGCTGAGCTGAAGTTCCTATCACGCCTACTTTGATAAATCTATGTACTCCATGTTGCCTTGTACGCATGCGCGGTGTTTTGGAAGGCTATATATGTCGAGTGCTTTCACCCTCATTAAACAGTTGAAGTAGCGCCCGTGGTGTTGTCGTCTTTCTTGTGTGTGTTGTGTTTTTTGGCGCAAAATATTTTTAGTAAATAAGATTTCAGATGGTATTATTTCGACCGGGCATGACAACGATTTCTTCCCGCCTGTCACGGCGCTTTCACCGAAAACCTAATCATTTTGCTCAAACGCGTTGCCCCAATACTACATGTGCTGAATGTACAAAAGTGCGGTGCGTGGTCACAGCTTCAAAGCCAGTCTATTTTGTGTACTGTTGTTGATATTGTAGTAATGTGGAGTTTTCCTCTTCATTAGAGCACAAAAAGAAAAAAAAATATTACAGATAGTAGCTGAGCGCAAAGTACATTGGAAGATCTGAAACCAGCAATTATCTTTAATTTGCGGGTTGGTCTTCTATGCTGGTAGATCGCTGTCCGATCACTTCAACGAATTTTGTTTGTGTGCAACTGCAGCAAAAACAAAGATACTACCATTTCATTGCGAGGACCTTTATGCCATTCTCACGTACAATAAGGACAACAGATAATTGACACTATCAGTTCATAAACTGATATTGTTTTGCGAATTTCAGTGTAGCGTGGTGTCTGCGAACGGAGTATTTCCTTAGTATCAGTCCAGTGGTAGCAGTGAGAAGCAGTTCGGTCTATCATCTCCGTGAGGCCATACTAGCCATAGTGGCGCTTTACTCTAGGCCAAGTGCTAAAAACGTGGTGTGCTTCGTCCTTTCCGCAGGTCGTCCATCCATTCTGTTATGGTGGCCATCAACGTTGCGTCCGTCAGGCCTCCTCCTCATTTTAGCTTCACCATCGTGAGAGTGGGCAGAGAAAGGAAGCTTTCTTCACAATCAGCCCCAGCGGGGTTTCACCACTCGTAACTGCTGCAATTTGCATTAAGTGGCTGGGCATGCTAACTACATCCTTAGTTTCACAATGGCTAGCGCGTGCAGAAAAAGTAGAGCTATGGTCGCTATCACTACCACGAACCCATGTCAATGCAGATGTAAGTACGTGGAGGGGCTGGGCATGCTAACTTCTGCGCTACGACCTGCCGCCGCCACCTCAGATTTTCTATGCATACCTGCTTCTGGTTTCTATCGCACAGGCATGCAGGACAAACGCGGATAAGTAATTGGATTAGATTGGGAAAACGTTTATTGAGCCTGCAGTAAAGCGCGAAGGCGTGCTTCGGACGTGGCCTACGTCGTCATCGTGGCGGTGTTAGGAATGGCCGTACGGGGTGGCAACGTGCCAGCTTTCAGCCCGCAGCACGTGTTCCAATCCCACCAGACGGGGCGCACTTCAGAGAACTGCGGATGACCGGCAGCCACGTGGCGCGTGGTCAACTCAGGAATGTGGTACTCGGCTGCGCCACCCGAGACAAAGCAGAGTTCTACGAAGCCCTCTGCCGTTGGCTCCGGACCCTTTTCCCCTGTGCGTGTGTGCGGTATGTGCTTGTGAGCCCTCCGCCAGAAGGGCTGGTCCACGGGGACATCGAACGGTGACGTCGAACGATGACGTTGAACTATGACGTCGAGCGGAGAGCTTATAAGCAGCGTTTACCGGCTGCTAGAGCGTGCTCATCGTCGGGAGCTGAGCGCTCGTTGTCATGCTAGAAATGTACTAGTGAGCTGTGTGCTCGTAAGCTGTTTGCTGTATGATAGTCTTGCGGGCTCCATATGGGAGTGGCGCTAAACTGCCAATGTATATTGCTTAACATGTTAATATGTACATAAATCCTGCTCGCCTAGTCCTGTCGCCACAAGGTCCTCCTTACAGCTACGACTGCCAACTCTTACAGCGGATGCTCTGCGAGGATCACCGCTCGCCGTTGCCGGCTCGCCAGGCTCCTGCCTAGCCATCGCCTCGATGACCTGCTGGACGGCCTGTAGTTGTTTTTCTTGGTCTTCGCTCCACGTTGCTTCCTCAAGCTGCGGCGGTATATGTCCTGAGTTAGCTTGGCTTGGATGTTTGGAGCAATCCCATAGCATGTGCTCGAATGTGGCCTTCTCCCTGCAGCACGCTCTGCACTTGTCATGGGGGTGCGATTCTGGGTACATCCTATGCAATAGCGCCGGGCTTGGAAGTGTTCTCGTTTGTAGTTACCTGAACAGCACGGCCTGCTACCTGCTCAGCCCTTTGCAGGGTGGCGGGAGAAGTCTACGGGCCAGCCGAAAGCCTTGGTCAGTTCGTTATAGGTGGTCATCCGGTCGTTGGCGCTGAAACACAGCGGGCAACCATTGACTTGGGCGCGGTCGGTTAATCCTCGCGCTCGGGCGTGTGTCGTTTCGTTGCGATTGGCATGCTTCTCCGACGCTTGTCCTGCGTGCTCCGGGAACCACTTGATTCGAGTCCTCCTGTCGCGGTATGCCTGTCGGAGCAGGACGCGTGCCGACGTTGGGGCAATTCTTTCTTTGGCGTAGTTCTTCACCGCCTGTCTGGAGTCGCTGAGGATCATGTGGCCTTCTCGGGCTACGATGGCCAGGGCGATGGCTATTTCTTCTGCTTCCTCCACTTGCTTGCTCGATGTGCTGGCAGTCGCCCGCACGGAGTCGACCACCGCGATCGCGAAGCAGTTGCGGCCGGCATATTCGGCTGCATCCACGTATCTGGCACCGGTGCCTTCCGCGTGCAGGTCCGTCAGCGCCTTGGCTATAGCGCGTCTTCTGCCTTCGTTGAATTCCGGGTGCATGCTCTTCGGCAAGGGGTCAACCCGCACGTTTCATCGTACGTGGTCGGGGACGGGGCATTTTGGACCCTGCTGTTCGTGATAACCGATGCCTAGACTGCACAGGATCTTTCTGCAGGCCTTTGTTGATGACAATCTTTCCAACTGAGCGGCTCTTTGTGCTTCGACGATCTCGTCGAGCGTGTTGTGTATGCCCAGCTGGAGGAGACGTTTCGTGTTGGTAGTCGTTCTGTGGAGTGCATAAAGTTACGCAAGTTTAGTTGTTCGTTTACGGTATGTGTCCTGTATAGACTAGAGGAAGAAACGTGAGTAAGCGTGATGAAACGTTTGCCTACGGCGCAAGTACGTGTTCTGAATAGGGACCGCAAAGCTTGCGCGATTGTGATTACGTACCTGTGGAGTTGACCAGACTGTTCAGTGGCACCAGTACGTGTGATAAGTACGCCACTGCGACAAGGTAAGAACAGGCTGTTCGTGAAGTTAGGCCGCTTAAGTTATGTTCGCTTGTTTTCCTTAATTTCTTAACTGTCTCTCGTTTCTTTTGCAACGACAATATCACTCTGGCCTTGTCGGCATTCGAGGAGATATGGAAAGCAGTTTAGAAAGGTGGTTGGAACTGCTTTATCAAAATTGGCAAAAGAAAAAAAACGCGGGGCTCATTTTGACCTAGTAATAACCTGGCGAGTCAGGGGTGAAGAGCCTGCGCTTGCAAGTGGTGCAGCGCTATGATGTTTCGTTTTTTTAACGTACGCCCTCCAGGGCCCGGAATCCCGAAATTCATCACATGAGGCTCATCACCAGTACACTACATGTTCTATCAGCGTTCCTCATGGCCAGCGAATTGATTTCACCGGCCATTCCAAACTTCCAGGGCGAGGAGGCGCTGTTCTATACGGACCATTTGAAGGGGCAGCGCAAAAAGACGATGACAGAAGGCAGGAACACACAGGACAGCGCTGAACTCACAACTAACTTTATTCGAAGGCATACATACACTTATGTACACAACCCATAGCCACGTGCTCTCCCGTCTATGGCGTCATTATCAGTGCGCAGGCAACAAAAAACACGCAAAACCATTTAATCTAATGCTACGTTATGAAGCGGCTTAAAAATTCAAATTCACTATCATGCAAGTTTATCGATGGCATGCTTACACAACGCGACCCTTTTTTTCCGATATAGAAGGCCTCAATAATCTCCCTCGTAGTCTGAGTTTGTGCGTGGAAAGTATTGTGGTGTCTTTATATATTGGAGTGCACCCATGCTCAGAGCAATGCCGCGCGACATGCGAGTAGGCATTACCCATTAGTGAGCGCCTATGTTCAGACAATCTAATATTGAGGCAGCGACCTGTTTGACCGATGTATACATGCCGCAGGAAAATGGAAGTTCGTAAACAACTCCCATTCTACAGTGCACAAAACGGGGAAGTATGCTTAACAGTACAGCCTTTCCCAGCATGAGTGGAGGCAGCCTGGGCCAATTTCCTATCGATCTTACCAAAAATTTTGATCAACTTGTTAGGGGCGCAAAAAAACAACCTTTATATCAAATCTGCCTGCTACATTCCTAAGATTATGTGATAGTTTATGTACATATGGAATTACAACCAGTTTTTTCTTCTTATCGGCTGGCTCTGGATTATTCATTCTTGTGGGTGCTCCTAGTTTTACACGTTTGACAAGCTTCTGTACTGTCATGCGGATAGCATCCTCTCGAAAACCTGCCGCTCTCAAACGTTCCAGTTGTGTTAAGAAACTCTTAGACGTCTTGTGAAAACACGATTTAGAGAGTGCGGAAAATAGAACCGAAAACGCAATGCCGTTTTTCACCACCTTGGAATGTGCGGAGTGAAAATTTAAAAGTGTTTTTTCTGACCTTGGGCAATACATCCAGCACACATGCGTATCAGTTAGCTTGAGCCTAGTATCTAAAAATCGTAGTTCATTCTTATCCGGCACTTCATGTGTGAAAACTAACCCTGAGCCACATTTGTGAAATACTTGAAGTACATTATGAACCATTTGTTGGAAATTAGTACTCTTCACAAAGATCAGAAAATCAACATATCTTAGGACTTTCAATGTTCGGTCATCTAGGTTACTTTCTATATTTCTGTCTATGCTACCTAGGAAATGTACTTCAAGTATTTCACAAATGTGGCTCAGGGTTAGTTTCCACACATGAAGTGCCGGATAAGAATGAACTACAATTTTTAGATACTAGGCTCAAGCTAACTGATACGCATGTGTGCTGGATGTATTGCTCAAGGTCAGAAAAACCACTTTTAAATTTTCACTCCGCACATTCCAAGGTGGTGAAAAACGGCATTGCGTTTTCGGTTCTATTTTCCGCACTCTCTAAATCGTGTTTTCACAAGACGTCTAAGAGTTTCTTAGCACAACTGGAACGTTTGAGAGCGGCAGGTTTTCGAGAGGATGCTATCCGCATGACAGTACAGAAGCTTGTCAAACGTGTAAAACTAGGAGCACCCACAAGAATGAATAATCCAGAGCCAGCCGACAAGAAGAAAAAACTGGTTGTAATTCCATATGTACATAAACTATCACATAATCTTAGGAATGTAGCAGGCAGATTTGATATAAAGGTTGTTTTTTTGCGCCCCTAACAAGTTGATCAAAATTTTTGGTAAGATCGATAGGAAATTGGCCCAGGCTGCCTCCACTCATGCTGGGAAAGGCTGTACTGTTAAGCATACTTCCCCGTTTTGTGCACTGTAGAATGGGAGTTGTTTACGAACTTCCATTTTCCTGCGGCATGTATACATCGGTCAAACAGGTCGCTGCCTCAATATTAGATTGTCTGAACATAGGCGCTCACTAATGGGTAATGCCTACTCGCATGTCGCGCGGCATTGCTCTGAGCATGGGTGCACTCCAATATATAAAGACACCACAATACTTTCCACGCACAAAACTCAGACTACGAGGGAGATTATTGAGGCCTTCTATATCGGAAAAAAAGGGTCGCGTTGTGTAAGCATGCCATCGATAAACTTGCATGATAGTGAATTTGAATTTTTAAGCCGCTTCATAACGTAGCATTAAATTAAATGGTTTTGCGTGTTTTTTGTTGCCTGCGCACTGATAATGACGCCATAGACGGGAGAGCACGTGGCTATGGGTTGTGTACATAAGTGTATGTATGCCTTCGAATGAAGTTAGTTGTGATTTCAGCGCTGTCCGGTGTGTTCCTGCCTTCTGTCATCGTCTTTTTGCGCTGCCCCTTCAAGATGTTCAACCAGTACCAACTCGCCCAAATGTCGATCCTTCTATACGGACCCTTTTCCTGGCATTCCTGGAGTTCGCCGACCACATCCAATCACCGTGGCACCAAATTAAGGTCCGCAGAAGCGCGTCTAACACGTTCCCAGACCTGCCAGACAAGTTGGCGACCCCCAACTCGTGCGCCGCATGTCGAGCTATTGTCCCCCTGCTTTACTCTTCCCGAAAGTGCAACGGGAACCTGGCACGGTTCCAGGTAATCTTGGTCCCGAGCGAAGCTGTTTTGCAGCTCTGAAAGGTCGCTCGAAAACAACCCGTCTCCTACAGCTGAGCACTTGCAAACCAGGAGGCGTCGCCGTTGCAAGCCACCCCTCGGACAACGGAGCCCTTGGAGCAACCCCGTGAGCCGAATGTGACGGTACTTGCAGGCCAGGAGGCAACACCGGTGGCAAGTCATCCCTCCGACAGTGGAAACCTTGGAGCGTCCCCATTGGCCGCGTGTGACGGCAGTTACACGGGCGCCTGCCATTGGAGGAAAATGACGACACCTGAGCGGGCTCGACGATTGGGCGAAAATGACATGACCCCGAGACACCGAAAGGGTTTAAAGCGAGAGACAGGGAGCTGAGACAAGCATTCTTTTAATCTTTCAACTCTTTCGGGCTTCTTGCCACGGGCCGCAGCGTCCTATTTGCTGCCGGCCATCAATGATTTTATGACTATTAACTACTTTGTGTTATTACTGTAAATAATGTAAGTAAACCTCCAGTTTTCATCTCAAAATCCTCCTCAACGTCGGCCAACTCCCGCACCCAACGGCAAGATACAACAGCCTCTTAGTGACGCTGAGGCAGTAAAGCGGCAGCAGCTGCAAAAGCCCTCGTCGTCCCATGATGTGTCGTATGCTGCAGCCCCGATGGGCTGCTCCCATGACTGCAAATCCCTGGCGAACGCGTGGCAACCGGCCGATCTGTTTTGCATGCGGCGGCCCTGGTCATACAGCCCGACACTGCCGTCGTCGTGCGCCAGGATACTCAGACGCCCGTTCACCGAACTACATGGACCATTCCCGCTATCATTATGAAAGTCCGGATCCCTAAACAAGCACGTCCTCACGTGACTATCCGCAACCGACGTCTCGTCGCTCACCTTCACCGCATCGCCACTCCTTGTCACTCATGCGTCGTCGACCAGCCCCTGAAAATGAGGGAAACTAGCCCCCGCACTTCATGAGGCAAGAACTGCGCTGTCGAAATGCTCAAGTCCTCGAACTTTGCCGTAGAATATTGTCCAAGTTGTTGTAGAAGGCACCCATGCATATGCTCTTGTCGATACCGGTGCTTCCGTTTCTGTTATAAATGCCAAACTTTGCCGCAAGCTTCGAAAGGTGACCACGCCTCTTGGCCAGATAAATCTCTGCACAGTGACGGTGAAGGCGCCTTTAAAACTGTTTTTATGCGAAGCATATTACGAGGGCTCAACCCAGCTCCTCAGGCGCGGCGGTGACCATGAAATCACGTGACACCGTGACGTCACGACAGAGGAGAAGTGGCTTTGGCTCAACTCTTGCAAGACGGGCTGGGTGGGAATCGAACCAGGGTCTCCGGAGTGTGGGACGGAGACGCTACCACTGAGCCACGAGTACAACGCTTCAAAGCGGTACAAAAGCGCCTCTAGTGAATGCGGTGTTGCCTTAGAAACGCGCTGTTTCTAAGGCGTGCGTCTCTTGCTCAGGCGCACATTTCGTTGCCGCGCCGAACGCTGCTTTGCTCGACGCTCACCGCGTCCAATGCGGGGCGCGTAGTCGCTGCCCTGTAGCCCATTGTCTTACACCCCTTGGCGGGTCGACGGGAACGCTGTCGCGTTCCACTCTTGAAGGCGAAGAAGTAATGCATGAGTTGTTTCTTCGTCTAGCCGAACCAAATATAGCCAAGCAACAGCAGTTCACCAGGCTAAACAGTGGTTCAACAACTAAAATAAAGGCTAGTATGCTTCGCATCCTGGGCTTAACCTTACCTAAGCCACAGCCATTTTTTGCTCTTCTACACAAGTTCGAAGTTTATTTCATATACCACCTCTACAACTACGGAGCTACGAGTTATTGATTCTGCACTGAAATAAATGCAAGAGGAGTTAACCGCATGGAAGGTTGCCATCATTATAGACTATATTCGTTGCCCTTAGCAGACTACAACGAAGTCACATTGATCGTCCAATTGTGCTTAGCATCGCTAGCTCTGCCAAGAAAATGTCATCACGGGGGGTATCTCTCGTTGCTCGGTTCGCATGTAGGTATCGCCGAGATCATCGGATGGCCTCAACGTGGGCTCATAACAACCGTGACTGCCTGGACATTTTGTGCAAGAATCGTCGCCACCTCCTCAAGGAGCACCCATACTGGCATGCCGAAAATGGAACGTTTCCGCCCCGTATTCGCGGCACAGGCTTGCCTCTTCGCGCTATAGAGCTCAGTTAACCAAGCTAAAGGTTGGCGGTGTGAAAGTGTGTGAATGTTCACGTAATTGTTCACACACGTTCACGACAGACTGTCCACACGACACCGTCTTTGGCACCGACGAGGATAGTGGACTTTCTGTCACGTACGCCTTGGCGTTGCTGAGACAAGCATTTGATATTGTAGTGTCCCGTCTTCACTGCACAGCGCACGTTGCTAGCGAGAGAACATATCCTCTCCTGCGGTGCACGACGCTGGACGATAGTTTACACCCCAGCGGTCTCGGCGCGACCATGTCGTTACTTTTACAGAAAACAATTTTTTTTTTGCGTTTGTACGTCATTTCCTTTGGCACCTCTTTGACATTCTTTTGGTAGCGTGACTTGCAGCGACAGACCGTATTCTGTTCTGTTGTCATTGTTCTGCTTTATTCATTGATATCGGTCATTTTGTTCTCTTTCTGCTCTTATATTCCTTTCTTCCACTTCTGTTTACCCGCCGTGGTGGCGTTGTGGTTTTGACGTTGCTCTGCTATGCGCGGTATGAAATACCGGCCACATTTGGATGGGGGCGAAAAAAAAAAAAGTCCGTGTAGCGTGCATTGGATGAACTTCAAATAAGCCCAGGTGGTAAAAATTAAACCGGAGACCCCCCGTCCCTTCTGCCCCCTAGCCTACGGTCTCATAATTATATCGTGATTTTGACACTTAAAACCGAAGGATACAATTTTTAAAATTTGTATGCCTGTCTGAAGAGTAGGCAGGCGTTGTTCCCCTTCTGGTGACAGTTGCCAGCCTGCTCCTCGCTTTCCTTCCCCTCTCTAGTGTATATACGTTTATAACCCACATAATAATAATAATAATAATAATAATAATAATAATAATAATAATAATAATAATAATAATAATAATAATAATAATAATAATAATAATAATAATCCTGCAACATGAATTGTCTTTCCTCCATGGGCATGGCAACTGGGCATAACTTATTGTGCCCGGGCTGTGAATGCTATCTTGTGTTTTTATGAGCAGCGAACGAACGCAGATCTTCAACATTTGAAATATGAGCACGTCAAGAACCAAAGATATAAAAAACAAAAAAAGAAAGAGACGTAAATATCTGAAATAATCTGAAACCCCACGTAATGACAAACAATGACCGTTATTTAGAGGCTTGAGATTATTTGTTCGGGTGGATGTTCTTTTATGCATTCTGCAAGTGTCTCATTTACTTGTGTAAGGCGCACACTCTTCATTTGTTTGGTGTGTGTCACGCTAATACGCGGCAGGCCTGCTCCCCTGCCCAACTGCGCTCCGGGAACTTGATGGCCGATGCGATGATGCCTATTGAGCGAGTCTTACCTGCACGCCCCGGCCTGCCTACCTATTTTTCTGATCCGTGTTGTCGCTTCGAGACTAATCCGTACTGCTGTCATCGCCGACCGCTCGGAGGCAGGGAGTATAATCGGCCTGCGATGTTTGCATGGCCACAGGACGCACGACACAGCCGCCCCTGACATCCGCCCGTCGTGCAGGAAAGTTGCAGCCCCCAACAACTCGGGTCGCTTACACAAAACGAGACGGGTTGCCCCGACAACGAAGTGCCGCCCTTTCCGCGAGTGCACTCGAGCGCACTGGCATTGAAGTGGACGTTTCCAAAGAACGGATCTTAGCAGGCAAAAAAATATATACCACGTTCCACTTGATCGTTTATCGCTGTAAGAGTGGTGAGGTTTTCTATTCCCAGCACTAAGTTATAGCCAATCTTTTGCACAGTGTCCTGTACCTATCAACGAAACGACGCAACACAGCAATAAAGAGACGTGCGTGTTGCGTCATTTTCGTTGTAAGAAACATGCGCAAACGAGTCCAACGACAAGTATGAATTGTAATCTCTGCTCCGCCTCGAGATTCGAGTGCTGGCGGCACTGCGCAGCGTGCGTCGGAATCTGTGGACGTGAATGCCGGTTGTAACGGTGGCATGGAGGAACACGATTGTGCAGAACTTGTAAACCTGGCCGGGTCCGAGTGAAGGATACATTTGGACTGATGATCAGACAAGCTGCGGATGACGCAGAGAGTACTTTCGCGCTTGGATGCTTATGCGAAAGATGATCCGAAAGACCGCACTGGGATGCAGTGCTTCATTAGTTGGCTTCTGAGGCCTCCACATAGATTGGTCAGATACACAGCATAGGCGGCCACTGCAGGTCGAAAAAAAAAAAAAACGTCCCTGTGTCAGCTTTTAGCTGAATAATAATGATCGTGTACCTGCGTGTAGAATACTATTATGCACCAACGTGTTTACTGGGGCCACTGAATATTCGTCGCAGTGAAAACGTCCAACGTTTCCGCGACTGAGAAATGGCTAGGTATGTCCGCATCTCGACAAAGCCCTTGCTATTTTTGGCATTCACAGTATTGCGGATATCAGCAATTGGCCCCGTTGAGCCACACAGCGTGTTTCACCTGCGGAGCACGATGACAATGCCTTGTCACTGCCGAGAAACGACATTGCTTCTATCCTAGTCGTCAGATTAGGCTCCCGCTTATTTCACTTTGTTCCAAAACTAAAAACGCAATTTTGTCACCATTGTCTTAATCAAGCTTGAATCGAAGTAGAATTCTAGACTCCTTCCGGAAAGATGACGTCCAGGACGTATTCGAAAAGTGGCAGGAACGCTGGTAACTCTGTATTGCTGCGCAAGGGAACTATTTACTTAAGGGTGACAGTGTTTGATTGCACATAAATAAGTCACTGTCTTCAAAACAGAGTCAGTCTCGAAGCCTTTCGATACCACCGTGTATAACAACTGACTTTGCCAAGAATGAGGCTTTGTACATTTTTCTGCCTTTATCCTTGTGCGTAATTGTGTTGCAAGTTCATAGGAGTGAGCCCAGTTCATGTTACTAAACGGCAGGCGTGCAAACATGGGCGCAAGACGGACAACACAGACGCCGGCTATCGAATGAGTGGAGGAAAGAGAAGGAACTTATCTCCAGGGACGGCAGAGCGCCAACTGTTCATTCACGGACACGTGCGAGAACGATAGCGGTCAAGGCATCGTGCTAGATAAATACACGCTATACCGCTGATAATGACATGCCAAGCTTTAAAGCATCGGGTCACTCGTTTCGTCGTTATGTCAGAACAGTTTATAATGTGTCCCAGTTTTGGAATACACTCGCAATCGCGATAGTGTAGTGAAATGTTTCTGGCGATCAGCGAACGTCTACAGTGAATGACTGGGTGGTGCAATCAGTGGCGTAGCTAGGTCATCTGGCACCCGGGGCTCATAGGTCTTAGGTCATAGGTCATAGACGAGTTCAAATTGGGTAAGCTGGGTGGTCTCCTGCACAACTGCATTATAGGCATCCGTCACGTACGCCAAATTTTGTCCCATGTCTTGTGCTCTACATGAATATACATCGACAGCATATCGGTCAATGTTCTGTTTTGGCGCTCTGTCAATACATTAGTTGTGGAACGATAAGCCGTGGTCTTCCGGTGGTTGCTGTGCGTCAACGTGACGACATCTTGTATGAAATCAGCAGTAAATGCCGAACCGCGATCAGTAATGAGTACAGCCGGTGAACCATGACGCAATACAATGTTGTAGATGAAAACTTGGCGACTTCAGCTGCGGTTGCCCACGGTACAGCTTTGGTCTCGGCGTGACGGGTTAGATAGTCGGTTGCGACGATTAGCCATTTGCTTTCCGAAGATAACGTAAAGAACGGACCTAGAATATCCATTACCACTTGTTGGAACGGCGCTGGAAGCTGTTCCAGAGGTTGCAGCTGACCGGCGGGCTTGACGGGTGGTACTTTGTGCCTCTGACAGTCACGACAGGTTTTCACATAGTGATGAATAGACGAGAATAGCCGGGGCCAGTAGTATTTCTGAAGTATGCACGCTAGTGTTCTGTTGAAGCGTAAGTGTCCGCATAGGGGTCATTGTGACATGCCTGCAAAACTTCCTCGCGCAGTGCCGTAGGAACGACAAGAAAGAACGTTTCCCGCTTGGTTTTAACGTTCTTCTTGTAGAGTTCGTTGCTCCGAAGGCAGTACGATGTTATTCCTCGTGACAGTGGGCATGGGATAACGTCAGCTCCTTGAAAATACCGGACAAGAGGAAGCAGTTCTGTATCTGCACGTTATAGATCAGCCATTCGCGCTGCGTCAACGACACCAAGAAACGGCAAATCTTGCTTTAAGTCTGAGGATTTCATGGGTATTGGAGCATGTGATAGGCAGTCAGCGTCGCTGTACGTTTGTCCAGATCAGTACACGACACTTATATTCCTGAAGGCGGAGGCTCCAATGAGTGAGGCGGCCTGGCGGATCCCTGAGATTGTCAAGACAACAAAGCGAATGGTGGTTGCCGACTCCTCGGAATGTCTGGCCATACAGGTAGAGTCGAAACTTATGGCCCAAACGACTCCTTAACACTCCTTTTCAGTGGTCGAGCAGGTAGCCTCTGCCATTGTGAGACTACGATTACACGCTCCGTACAGTCTCGTCATTTTACAAGAATGGCTCTGAGTCCAACCTTGCTGGCGTACGTGCGAATGTCAGTTTCAGCTCACACGACCACTGGAGCTATTTGAAGTCGTTTGCGTAATTGTGTGAGCGCCTCTTCTTGCTATTCCGTCGACACGAAGGGCACATCGTGGCGTGTTGGTTTCGTCAAAGGATCAGTGATTTTTGAGAAACCTTCAACAAAACGAGGGCAATAGGCGACGGGAATAGGCGCACAGCGGCACGAAACCGCTTAACAGACTTCTTGTAATTGAATAATGGTAAGCGCAGTTACAGGATGGAACAAGAGAAGACACACGGGACAAGCACCATGCGCAACTAATCGTTATTGTGAACATTTGGCCTACTTACATACACAGCATCACAAGATCGCGCACTGCTCACCAAGCCACAAATGCGTCAATAACCGAAAGAAGAGACTACAGCATTATTTCTAAAGACTGCTTTTCTTTGCTACGTAATAGAGCCGACCCATAGTTAAACAGGCGTTCTCTTTCTTTCTAATATGATATACTTCCACGATTTCCCCTGGCCAAAGCATTCCCACTACTACCTGGAATCAGCGCTGGATTAAGGGGGGGGGGGGGCTAACGGGGCTGCAGCCCAGGCCCTCACCTCGTACATTATGAGAAGGGGCCACTTATTCCAACTTGCTTAGTATAGGGAACGATGGTCAACGGAACTTCGAGCGACATGCATGTATGAAGCGAGAAAACCACAACGAGCAGACGGGGCTCCCCGCCTAATGTAACAGCATACGTTTAGCCTGATCATTTGGGGAGAGCTTGTCGAGCTGAAAAAAACAGGAATCCCCCGCCACCCTGGCGGGGCCCCCTTTCTTACGAAGCGAGGTGCGTTTGCTTGCAAGAGGTCTTGTGGTTTCCTGTCACTCCGTCTGTCCAGTGCTGTCTGGAGAGGAGGGGCAAGGGGAAACACCTAAAACAGTAAAACATGTAATGTGGGATGAGGACCTAAATCACCCTTGCCCCCCGTCACGATCCCGCCACCCTCCACTTCTCAAATAGTTACGCCGCTGTCCTTCTAATGAAAGGATGAGCTGCAGTACCCAACAGTGCTTCCCATTCGGCTTTTCTTTACCGTGATGGTAATTTGGGCGAGGGAGGATGAGTCCGATAGCAGATGATGAGTCTGATGGTGGAGTCTGGGTAGGAAAGGAAAGAAGACGTCACGCGCGCTTTTGTTCGCGTGCCGTAGGGCATGGGATGGTCACTGTCCGGGCTAGGGTTGTGGAAGAGTGAAGGGGGAAGTTGGAGAGCTGGACACAACGGCTTGTCTCCAGGGCCCGTTCCTGCCTAGTGGCTGCGCACCCTCGCGCGCGCTCGACGGGAAAAGTAGGTCAGACTGGCCGCCGAACTTTCCAGAAAGAAGTAGAAAAAGATGACCCAGAGGCGACGGAGGGCGTGTAACTTCGCCCGTGCTAGGAGTCGCCCTCTCACCTTCGTTCTCGTGCTCGGCGTCGACGGGGAGAAAGAAAAATCGAAAACCTCCCAGAACAGACGATTGCTCCTAGCCAATAGGAAGACGAAACCGGAACGGGGGAGGGAGTGAGTTTGTACGGAGAAGGAGGGAATTTTGTACAAGGAACTCTACGCGTATGTGAACGCCTGCTTTGGTACTAGTAACAGACAGACGTGGCGCGCGTCTATAAAAGAAAATTGATCGCGGGCTGCGATTCAGCGCCGAGCCGCTGATTAAGCTTGCATAAGCGCGCCCGCGGAGAAGCTCCCGGGGGACGCACCACTCTCGGCCAGCCACGGACCATCCAGGCAGCGTGCGCCAGCCATAGGGACGGCCACCGTTGGACACCTGCGGTCTCGTCGGACTGACGAAGTGCCCGGTGAGCAATTAGCATCCATTCATGCGAAAATGCTCAGTCGAAAGCATCATATTTGTGCGTCTAAATGAAAGGCAAAGTTAGAAAGAAAAGAGCGTGAAAAGAAGCTACCAAAGATGACAAAGTGCCCACTGAAAGCAGCTTCCGTGGAGCAGTATGATCGCTCTACCCAGAGTCCGTGTGAAATTCCCAATAGTACTGACTGTGCTTCTGTGGAGGACTTGCCAACACCATCACCACGGTTTCCTGGCAAGAAGCAAGGTTTGACTCATCTTGGGTATCTGGATCCCGGGAAAACGGTGCCAGCCTCGGTCGTCCATATTTCTGAGCAACCGATGCTAACCAAGCCCTGTTCTATTCCTGAGTCAGCAATGTCTGTGTTACTCGGCCGGGCCCCTGCCACAGAGCTCTAAGTGTGCGGTACGCCACGCCCGATTTCTATTACTGCTGATCAACAGGTGCCAAACCTCCCCGATAAGCCTCCTTCTATGACGAGCGCCAGGAAACAACACTCCAAGAACCGACTCACTTGTTTCCTGTTAGTTTGGCTTCAAATAATCATGTTCTCACCCACGAAGTGTGCCTCGAGAGGATGAATGAGACGGCTTCTCGTTGCAGCAACAGAGAAGTACGGACACCCCCGCTGCAAGAGTTATGTTGTGAGATTCTCCGAAGTGACCCTGCCAAGTGGCCGGACGTTATAACTGACAGCTTTCAGAGTGTAGGCCTTGAGAAAGGGCCATTGTATTTTCAAAATCGGGCAGAAAATTTTCCGTTTTCCGAAAGGCAATTCAAAACTCAGAAACGCTATATGTCACCTCATCTTTTCGTGCGATAGGCTGTAAATGGGGAGGCGTACGAGCGACACTGGTTAATGTACTCGGAGTCCGAAGGTTCCGTTTACTGTTTCACGTGCAAACTATTTTCGATTTCAAGCAACCCCAGTGCTTTCACCACGCACGGCTTTTCTGATTGGAAAAAAGCAGGGGAAAAGGTTTGCGCACATGAAAATAGCGTCGAGCACCGGAATTACATGGCAGCATGGCTCGCCCGCTCTAACTCGAGCAGCACAATTAACAAGGAGCTGGTTAAGCATCTTGTCACTGAGACCGCTTACTGGACAGAGGTGTTGAAGCGCGTAGTCGTTGTAGTTAAGCTTCTAGCCGAGCGCAACCTATCGTTTAGGGGCAGTGAGAAGATTTTCGGTTCACAGAGAAATGGCAATTATATGGGAGTGCTTGAGGCCATTGCAAAGTTTGATCCCTTTCTAGAGGAGCACATCAAACGCTACGGGAACAAAGGAAAAGGTCACTTATCGTATCTGTCAAAAACCATTTGTGAGGAATTTATCGAGCATATGGCAACGGCTGTCAAGGAACGTCTCGTTGACGAAGTGAAACGCGCAAACTACTTGAAAGTCGGTGCAGTGACCTTGCACAGCAGTTGAAGGCTCATGAAAGTCGTCTCCTGCATGCTGAACAATACTCTCGAAACACAAATGTTGAAATTAAAGGTGTTCCTTGCAACATGCCAGAGAACCTAACTGAGATAATAGGTAGAATTGCAGCAAAAGTGAATGCCTCTATTTTGCCAACTGACATTGACGTAATTCACCGCGTCCCGACAGCAAACTCGGCAGTAAAAAATATACTTGTGCAGTTCAATCGGAGGCAGGTCCGTGACGCTTTTCTTCACAAAGCGCGCGCTGCAAAATTGGTATGCTCTGACATTGCTTTTGGTTCTGACATGCGAATTTTTGTTAATGAGCGCCTTTGCCCTGAACTCAAGCGCATTCTGGGCGAGGCAACTGTGCAGAAGCGCCAAGCCAAATGGAAGCATGTTTGGGTGCGCAATGGTAAAATCTTTGCTCGTCAAACCGACGATACGCCCACAATCAGAATTGCAAGCAGAGAGGACATTGCGAGGCTCACTGCGTCATCAGATAGTGACTAAAGCAAAAGGTGTCACTGGCTCAGAAATGGTAACGTTTGAAAATATGTCGCATGTCTATGTTTCTGAAACCAAGCGCACTTGCAGTGCGACATGTTTATTCTGTAGAAGTTTTGTTATACCCTCGTACATCCCTTGTGAGTATATTATACCCAAAACGAATTGCGTCATGTTACGTTGTTGTGTCCCCGTGCTTAAGGTTGTGGCACTAAACAGTTTCAGTCATGATGCAGCATCCAGTTTGATTGCCCAAGTTTATATCTTACAAATTAACAGTCCCACGTGGTTATTGTTACTGCACCAGGGATATCTGCATATGTCAGCAAGAACTCGGCCTTGCAGTTGCACATGTTGCGTTTGCCAACCATTTTCCGTATGGTCACGCACTTTATTCTTCTTATCATTTCTTGATGACAGTCAATCGGTATTTTGAACGTGTTTGCCCCTGTGAACTGGGATTTAGTATGAAAAAGAAAGGCTTGTTCTCAGCGTTGCATTTAAACATTCACTCAATGAGGCATAAACACGAACAGCTAGATCAGCTGATACATAATCTTCCGGTATCTTTTGATTGTTTTATGTTTACTGAAACATGGTGCGCACAAGAAAATGATCTCATTTCGATGGAATCATTCTCGCGCTTTTTCTTGAACAGAGGGATCCGCGGGGGCGGCCGGGCAGTTTATATTAAATCTTGTTACGCATTCGAGCTTGTTGATGAATTTACAGTTATAACAAATGACTATGAAGTTCTCACATTACGTCATAACCATCAAATCTTATCGGTAGTGTATAGGCCCCCGAGCGGGAACAGTGACCAGTTTCTCAATTATGCAAACAAATTTCTAGAATTCTGTTCTAGTAACCGTTATATAGTGCTCATGGGTGGCGATTTCAATATAAATATAGCTGAAGATAATTACACGTCACTTAGTCTTGCCAACACAATTGAATCCAATGGTTTAACAAACGTAATAGTGTCTTCCACAAGAATTACTGCTTCGAGCCAGACAACTATAGATTTATACGTCGTGAATGCAGACACTACTGTCGAATACGCTGGTACATTGTCGTCCGACCTTAGCGACCACTGTCCAATGTGTTGGTTGTACAAAAACTTTCAACTTTCACTAGAAGAGCCCTTACTACCTATCAGTCAATTAATGACACAAATCTTAATAAATTTAGAGAAATGATAAACAGTGCTGACTGGTCCGAAATTTATACTAATAACAGTGCAGATGAAGTGTACAATATATTTATAAATAAATTTCGTGAAATATATGATGCATGTTTCCCGTGGTCCACAAAGCGCCAATCTAAAAAATGAGAAAACCATGGATTACGCCGTCTCTTTATAAACAGATAAAAAAGAAAGACAAGATGTTTCAAAAAGTTTTATCCAGCCGAGATTTGGCCGATCTGACTGCCTTCAAACAGTTCAGAAATAAATTAAACAGCGAGTTGCGGAAGGCGCGCAAGGAATATTATACGAATATATTTGAGAAAGATGGTCGCTGTGATGCAAAATTAGTTTGGAAATCAATAAACGCAGTCCTCAACATGTACAAGCCCTCCAATTCTATAGGAGGTTTTACAATGAACGGTGTAACCTTAATGGGTACTGAACTAGCGGATAGCTTTAACAAACATTTTATTGGTCTCCCGAAAACGGACTACAACAAAAATGCTACCTGCCTAATTTCTGTACCGACACCTGACTCCTTTTTTCTCCACCCTACGCACCCATCCGAAGTTTTTGCTACACTAATGGCCGTAAAGAATAGCTCCAGCTTTGACGCAGAGGGTCTGTCGGTAAAACCAATAAAATTTGTAGCTGACCTTCTTGCACCTCACTTATCGTATATATTTAACCTATCGATATCTTCATCTGCCTTCCCAGAGAGACTAAAACTAGCCAAAGTGATTGTTATCCATAAATCTGGGACGACACAAGACATGGGCAACTATCGGCCAATATCGATTCTGCCAATTTTCTTGAAACCACTAGAAAAAATTTTGCTTAAGCGTTTGGAAATTTACTTTAATGATAATCGCCTTTTTACAGATTCCCAATTTGGTTTTAGACAAGGCTTATCTACGGAATCTGCGCTACATAAACAAAAAGAACTAATTTTGCAAAACATTGAAAATAAACTTCTAACAATAGGCATTTTTGTCGATTTCAGCAAAGCATTTGACTGCATTAATCATAAGATTCTTATAGATAAACTTTATGCATACGGTATAAGAGGCAATCCGCTTAAGTTGATAAAGTCATATCTTGAAAAACGGCAGCAATCCGTATGTGTTGATGGTTGTAGCTCCAGTTTTGAGTATATAAGATGCGGAGTACCGCAGGGCAGTATCTTAGGTCCGTTCCTCTTTAACGTATGTATAAACGATCTCGTTCATATTTCCAAGAAGGCGGAATTTATAATATATGCCAACGACACTAGTTTATTTTTATCTGGAAACTCATCGAATGAACTCCTCTTTGAAGCAAACGTCATATTGGAGAGCCTCCATAACTGGTCACATGTAAACAGTTTAAAGATCAATCATAATAAAACAAAGGCGGTTATTTTTCGTTCGATAAATCGGAAAGTAACCATATCAATCCCACTGCTTATTGGAGACTACGCTATCAAAATCGTAAGTAAATATAAATCTCTTGGCGTAATATTTGACGAACATCTTAAATGGGCTGATCACTTCCGTCATCTTTCTTTAAGCTTGTCGAAATCTGTAGGAGCTCTTTCACGAGGTCCGACTTGTTTCCCGTGAAAGTTAAAAAATTAATATATCATTCATTATTTCACTCTCAAATAAGCTACTGCCATCTTGTGTGGGGAACTGCGGCTCGCGTGCATCTAAACCAACTACTACTTCTGCAAAAAAAAGCTATCCGCATAGTTTCTGGCTCAGATTACCTGGCTCACACCAGACCACTGTTTATTAAACATGGAATATCGCCCATTCATCATCTAGTGTCATTTACCATTCTTCGCGCCTTGAATAACTTCAGCTTGCCTCGGGCTAAGTTCATAATCCAACTCTCATCGGTGACACAAACGCACACTAATACAAGCACCAGACGCAAAGAGAAATGGCATCTACCCCGACTTCGCACGACGTATGGCTCCCAAATGTTGCATTTCCTGGTTCCGAACACCCTTAACACACACAAATGGTACACAGAAAATATGAACCTAAACAGCAAAACAATTGTTCAGCAATTTTTTGAGCATGTGGTGGATTCAAACCCAAATTAGGCTAATAGTGTTTTTTTCCATTGTATAAAAAGAAATGCTGCTATGTATTGTTTGAACTTGATATATTATATCGTAATGTTGAAATGCAATTACGTTTTACTCTTTCTGTTTCTGCTATAACGCTGTATTATGCTTTTTTTGTTACTTCTCAGTGCATTGTATATTTGAATTTTTACTTTGTATTGCATTAAGCTTAATTGAATTTCTTCATTGTGTTCCTTGATTCATGATGTATGTCAAATTGTACTTTTTTTCTCTTCACTGCTGCCATGCTGTAAATGGGCCCCGGACGCCGTCAAGCTGCTTCAAGGCAGCTTTTTGTCCCCGGCCTTTTTCTCTTGGAGAAATAAATGAATCTTGAATCTTGAATCGTTAATTGTTGATTCAACTCCATACCTTACTCACGTTGATCAGCAGTCAGTTGTTTTACGATATTATTTAAATGGGAAAGTGTACGAACGCATCCTTTGATTTGTTCCAATTGAATCGCATACCGGCTTGTATCCTTTCGATACCGTGATGTCCCTCTTGACGAAAAATGACATCTCAATGGATGATTGTAGGGGCCAAGCTTATGATAATGCGAGTAATATCTCAGGAAAATACAAAGGACTGCAAGCTCAAATCATATACCTGAACGAATTAGCAGTCTGCGTGCCGTGTGCTGGTCATTCACTAAATTAGTTGGTGCGTGTAGCGTTGACAGTTGCCTTGAGGCAGTCAAATTTTTCACTGTAATTCAGAGACTGTATGTGTTCTTTGCTGCCTCACCTAAGCGATGAAGGTATGTTTTGGACAGCATGGGTGGAACTGGCCAGCAGCTTGCTTTGAAAAGTCTCTCTGAGACCAGGTGGTCAAGACATGCTGAATTATGTAAGGCCATTCTGAAAAATTTCAACGTACTCTTGTGTTGCCTTGAAGCTATATCAAAGAACGAGGAAGAAAACGGTGCCACTAGGAACGAAGCGCACTATCTCTTCAAGAATTACAAAACTAAAGGCTGCATTCATGGCAATTTTCTGGAGTGAAATCTTGGAGCGCTTTGACAAAACGAGCGTAGCACTTCAGAAACCAGGCCTAGATATTTTAACTGCTGTAGACCTGCTGAGCTCTCTAGAAAACTTTGTTAATTCTTTGCGACCTCTCTTTGATACCTTCGAAGAGAGAGCACGCACGCTAAGTACCAATCAATGTTATCAGGATGAGGGCAAACGCATAGTTTTGAGTAAGCACCCGCATGGAAAAAGCGATAGTGCGCTACAAGGTAGTAAAAAAGTTATCGTAGAGACCTACACTGTTGTACTTGACAGTCTAGGCTCTGCTTTGCGAGTGCGAAAGGCTGCCTACACTGAACTCTGCGAAAGGTTCGGATCCTAAAATTGCTGACAGAAGTTGGGAGCGAGGCCTCTCTGGCACAGCAAGCTGATAAGTTGGTGAAAACCTACAACAATGATTTGGAGCCACCATTTTCCGTTGAAATGGTTCAGTTTGCGAACTTTCTGCACAAATTTGTGTGCCAGGACACGAATTCCCTGGGAATAATGAAGTCGCTACATGAAAGAAAGCTTATTGATGTGTTTCCGAACATTTCTACTGCATTGCGAATGTACTTAAGCATACCCGTGGCAAACTGTGAGACTGAACGATCGTTTTCCAAGTTGTCGCTGATAAAAAATTGCCTTAGTTCGAGCCTCCTTGACGACAAGCTGAACTCGCTTGATATCATGTCTATTGAAAGTGACCTCCTCCGCGATCTCTCCTTCGAACAGTCTATATCTGATTTCGCCAAAGTGAAGGCGCGAAAGATGCCATTTTAAAAGAGGACTGTTTGCGCTATACATGAGTAGTTCCAATAAGTTCGTTGTGTCGCCTCCCAGCCTCCACGTTGCCAATGAAACGCTGAGCAGTGTAATTCAAGATATGCAAATCTTCGCCGTTCGTCTCTTGTTTGTTCTTGTGATATTTAGCGTGCTTATAAAGAACTGTATTTTTGTTGTTTTTGATAGTGCCACGTTTATTTGGTGTCGTCCTTGTTTGTCTTACCTTTAACGAAAATATTTTTCAAATAATGTTTTCTAATTACAGTTGGTCATTTTCATCTGTATTCTAGTGCATTTTTATTGTGTTTGTATTGCCTTAAGTATTGTATATATCTATTGCATATTTATAGAATGACGTGTATAATGATTACTTCAGTCTGATGCTCGAATTTTAATAAAGAATGTTTTGGATACAACCATGCGTCTCCTCACGGGATTAAACTTAGTGATGCAAACAAAGCCTAGGTTCAGAAGGATCGACATCCGAGCTGTGTTGTCTTTTCTACGTTCTTGTTCGTCTTGAGCGCACTAAACTTTTCCTTAAAGCCTAGCTTTTGCTGAGGACAGAATGCAGATTAATCACAAGCTGGACATATGAGCTGGTGTTTACAAAAGAACGCGTTTCAAACAAGTTTTCTTGTTTTCCTTAAAGCAGCAGCAACAACAACAACAAGAACAACAACAACAACAACAACAACAACAACAACAACAACAATAATAATAATAATAATAATAATAATAATAATAATAATAATAATAATAATAATAATAATAATAATAATAATAATAATAATAATAATAATCCCGTTGATCGCACTTCGTTCTTTTTAATTTCGTGGAAATAAAACGAAACATGGCGCATTTCCAGTAGCGTAGCAGGTGACAGGGGGGCGGGGGATGTCAGTATAGGGAAAGGGGGCCTGCATGCGCATTAGCCTAGGGCCTCCGTTTTTCTTAATCCGGCTCTGCCTGGAATCCTAATACCATGCAGAAAGAATTGGCTTACAGGCAGAAGACCTACAATTTATTTATTTATTTATTTATACATACTGCAGCGCAATTTGCGCTATAGCAGGAGTGGGTTAAGAAAAGGTACAGAAAATGCATTGGAGTATACAGCGTTAAACACAAGTGAACATTTTGAAAGAGCACAGATGAAAGTAAAATACACGAATAAACACGAGTGAACACTTTTACAAAAGAGCACTGATGAAAGAATACACAAGAAGTTATACAAATGCTGCCAGCTGCATAGGTGAGCACGATTACGCATTTGGGATGGCGGTTGCAGAAATTTGGGATGAGCATGAGCGAATGGACTCAGGTAATGAATTCCAGTCTTCGATTGAGCGGGGAAAAAAGCTGAATTTGAACATGTTAGTACGCGCGTAGTAGGGTACCAAGTTTAGGTTATGATGTTTTCTCGTTGATGATCCAGGCGCGAATTTAATGTAATTATCATTTGAGAGCCTAACTAAAGAATTGACGATGCAATGCAAGAATTTTAATGATTCGATCCGGCGACGAGAAGAGAGCGTGTTTAGGTTCAAGGAAGAAAATGTTGAAGAGGGCGAAAAGTCGCAAACGTAACGATGACATATAAATCATTTCGTGCCGAATTTTTATTCAACTCATGTCATTAGTTTCAGAGATATTGTTCTGCGCAGTAGCGTACAAGTATGATCTGTGAAGCACTGTGTGTGAGCTTGCTGTGTTCGAATTTTATTTTGACATTTTTTGGTTGTACAGTATCCCTTTGTATTTTCTATGTACCACTCCTGCTTTGGCTGCTAAAAAGCAGCTGGCAGTATATTCAAATATATAATAAATAAATAAATAAATAAATCGCACAGATTTTTTCTGTATAGCCTCTAGTTCATTAATCTCTAACTGCTTATGCGGGCTCCAAACTACAGATGCATAATCAAGAACAGGGCGGATTAGAGATTTATACATTAGTAGCTTTACTTACTGTCAGCTTACTGTCCGCTGCCTACAAAGTATTTACTAAGGTCATCGCAAATAGAATCAGGAACACCTTATACTTCTGTCAACCGAAGGACCAGGCAGGATTCCGTAAAGGCTACTCAACAATAGACCATATTCACGCTATAAATCAAGCGATAGAGAAATGTGCAGAATATAACCAACCCTTATATATAGCTTTCATTGATTACGAGAAAGCGTTTGATTCAGTCGAAACCTCAGCGGTCATGGAGGCATTACGGAATCAGGGTGTAGATGAGCCATATGTAAAAATACTGGAAGATATCTATAGCGGCTCCACAGCCACCGTAGTCCTCCACAAAGAAAGCAACAAAATCCCTATAAAGAAAGGTGTCAGATAGGGAGATACGATCTCTCCAATGCTATTCACAGCATGTTTACAGGAGGTATTCAGAGGCCTGGAGTGGGAAGAATTGGGGATAAAAGTTGATGGAGAATACCTTAGCAACTTGCGATTCGCTGATGATATTGCCTTACTTAGTAACTCAGGAGGCCAATTGCAATGCATGCTCACTGACCTGGAGAGGCAAAGCAGAAGGGTGGGTCTGAAAATTAATCTGCAGGAAACTAAAGTAATGTTTAACAGTCTCGGAAGAGAACAGAAGTTCACGATAGGTAGCGAAGCACTGGAAGTGGTAAGGGAATACATCTACTTAGGGCAGGTAGTGACCACGGATCCGGATCATGAGACTGAAATAACCAGAAGAATAAGAATCGGCTGGGGTGCGTTTGGCAAGCATTCTCAAATCATGAACAGCAGGTTGCCACTATCCCTAAAAAGGAAAGTGTATAACAGCTGTGTGTTACCAGTACTCACATATGGGGCAGAAACCTGGAGGCTTACGAAAAGGGTTCTGCTGAAATTGAGGACGACGCAACGAGCTATGGAAAGAAGAATGATGGGTGTAACATTAAGGGATAAGAAAAGAGCAGATTGGGTGAGGCAACTGTATCGTCAGGTCGCGCATGCGCTCCTGGAATGGCCCCTTCCGATCAGACTGATCAACGAAGCACGTGTCTGTTATCGGACAGTCACCCAAAGCTATATATACCTGTAAGCATCCCTGAATAAAACACACTTCTTGTTCTTGTTGCATCCATGCTGGTGGTCGTCACTGCGCACCGGAACATGGTGTCAGAAGTGGGATAGAATTGCTCAAGCAGGAACGCATCGAAAGACGGGCGTCTCAGTGAACCGACAAGATGGATTTAGTGAAGCCGCCGCAACCGCTGGTGCTGTCCGGGAACACCGCAAGGAATTGGTGCCTGTTCAAGCAGAGATTCGAGCTGTTCTTGCAAGCAACAGAAACGGCGAAAGCACTGAGGTCCGAGCCAGCCAAGACTGCGCTCCTGCTCACCATTGCCGGAGAGGACGCCCTAGAGGTATTCAACAATTTTTCGTTTTCGGACGACGAAAGTAAAGAGGATTATGGAACAGTGACGGGAAAGTTTGAAGAATATTGTCGGCAACAGCAAAACGAGGTGCATGAACGGTATGTCTTCCGTACAAGGACTCAAGCGGAGGGGGAGCCTTTTGAGCATTTCGCTCGAGACCTGAGGAAGCTAGCCCAAAGTTGCAATTTTGGGGACCTAAGTGATTCTATGGTCAGAGACCAGATTGTTTTCGGCACCGTTAACCCGGAATTGCGAAAGAAGTTGCTGAAGGTTAAGGACCTTACATTACGCAAAGCCGAAGAAATCTGCAAGGCGGAAGAAGTATGTGCCGAGCAAAACAATGCATGGGTTCAAGCAGAAAAACAAGTGGCACCAACCGAAATGCGCAGTTCGAATGTTCAGCGTGCGCAGTGCAAATGTCTGGCACGCGAGGAACTTGCCTCAGGCTCCGAGCAAAGTTACGCTCAACCTGAAACGGAAGTAGCGCAGATCAAAACAAAGAGGCAATTCAAATGTTCCAAGTGCAACCGCATCCACGAACGTGGAAGGTGCCCAGCCTTTGGAAAAACATGTTTCTCGTGCCGTGGCGCTAACCACTTTTCGGCTTGTTGTAGGAAAGGTCCTCAAATAAGCGCTGTGAGGGACGAGCACGCCGATTTTGAAATCCTGGATGTTGGCGTGGGCAACAAAGCTGATTGGGTTATCGACGCCCAAGTCGCGTCCCAACTGGTGTCTCTGAAGGTAGACACGGACTCGCAAGCCAACTTGCTGCCTTACACCATTTTTCAAAGGTTCAAGGTGAATCAATGTTTGAAGACAAGCCCCTCTGTTCTGTGCTCATACAGTGGCAACGTCATCAAGCATATCGGCGTGGCTACGCTACCAGTGACGGTGAACAACCGGAGCCAGTACTTTGACTTTTTTATCGTCAGGAAGAGCAACCAAGCCATCCTTGGTCTGTCGGCGAGCGAAACTTTGGGACTGGTGTCGCGTACTGTGGATTCTGTTCACATGAACAGTACTGACCAAATGACGAAGGAATTCCCAGAGTTGTTTCAGGGTATCGGCTGCCTGGCACGCCCGTACCACATGGTCCTGCGGGAGGAAGCAACGCCGGTGGTCCAGCCGGTGCGACGGGTGCCCCTGGCATTGCGCGAGCCTCTCCGAGAAGAGTTGGACCGCATGGAACGTGCAGGCATTATCGTCAAAGTCAGCGAGCCGACGGATTGGGTAAGCCCTTTTGTCGCGGCAAGGAAAAAGGATGGCAAACTTCACATATGCATTGATCCCAGGCGCATTAACGCAGGCATAAAGCGAGAGCACTGTCAATTGCCCAAAAGAGAAGATATTGAGGCAGAGCTGGCTGGAGCAACATTTTTTACGCGCCTCGACGCGTACTCGGGTTTTCATCAAATCCCTCTTGATGATGCCACTTCAAGGATATGCACAATTGGAACGCCGTTTGGTCGTTGTCGCTTCTTGAGACTGCCCTTCGGAATCGCTTCCGCACCGGAAGTCTTCCAAAAAGCCATGAATGAAATATTTGACCAGGCCCCAGGTGTGCGTATATATATCGACGACATACTCGTATGGGGGAGTACGAGGGAAGAGCATGATAGCCGCCTCCGTACCGTTCTCAATTTAGCAAGGAAGGCCGGCCTAACGTTTAATGCAACAAAATGTAGATTCGGGGTGACTAAAATTGACTTCTTGGGCGATGTGATCAGCCAACACGGAATAAGTCCGAACCCAACAATGACGTCAGCATTAAGCGAAATGCCTCAGCCAAGCGACAAAGCAGGCGTCCAAAGAATGTTGGGGGTCGTAAACTACTTCGGTAAATACATACCTCACTTGGCGGAAAGAACAACGCTACTACGAAGCCTAATTAAGAAGGACACGGTCTTTGAGTGGTCTCAAAACCATTGCAACGAGTGGCACGCTATCTGCCGTATTCTAAGCACTGTGCCACTGCTAGCCATATTTGATCCGACCCGAGAAACCAAAATATCTTCTGACGCATCACAGAATGGGATCGGCTCGGCCCTACTTCAGCGGTATGGTGACAGTTGGCGGCCAGTAGCCTACGCTTCCCGGACAATGTCCGAGGCGGAACAAAGATACGCCCAAATAGAAAAAGAGGCACTGGCTATAACATTTGGGTGCGAAAAATTTTTTCACTTCGTGTATGGCCGCAAATTTATCGTTGAAACCGACCAGACCATTGCTAGCTATCGCGGCTAAAGCCATTGCAGACATGCCTCCAAGATTACAGCGTTTTTTCTTGCGCTTATTAAGATACGATTATGCCCTTCACTTTGTCCCAGGGAAACAACTGCTCCTGGCTGACATGCTATCCAGATCGTCACCTGTCTCTCCCCGCAGCGTGGATAGCTTCACAGATGACGTCGACATACATGCAGTGGGCGTGGCTTCAGAATTGGTGAGCAAGAAAATGTTAGACAGACTAGCAGAAGCAACAGCCGCTGACCCAGACTTGCAAATTGTGTTGCGCTGCCTTAGGAACGGCGAAGAAATTAGTGGCGCGATGAAACCGGTTTCCCCTGAGTTATCAGAAGTACAAGGCATGGTGATGAAGGGATCCAAGGTTGTTATCCCAAAACTCATGAGAGCTGAGATGCTCACTCGTATTCACGAAGGACACTTAGGCATTAATAAGTGCAAAGCAATTGCCCGACGCTTGGTGTTCTGGCCAGGACTGAGCGGGGACATCGAAAATTTAGTAAAGTCGTGCGCCGTTTGTCAGAAATACGCATATAAGCAGCCCAGCGAACCGATATTACCTCGACAGATCCCAGAACATGCCTGGTACCGTGTTGGGGTTGATCTCTTCGTGTACGGCGCAGCCTCCTACTTATGTGTGTTTCATGCATTCTCAAATTTTCCGGAAGTCGAGAAACTAGCTGACACAACAACTGTCATAAGTAAACTTAGTGCAGTTTTTGCACGATACGGAATTCCCATGGAAGTCTGCACCGATAACGGTCCGCAGTTCTCATCCTATGAATTTGCCCTGTTCGCATCCAGATACGACTTCAAACACGTGACGTCAAGTCCACGGTTCCCGCAGTCCAATGGTCTCGCCGAGAAGGGTGTCCAAATCGTCTAAAGGATCATGAAGAAAATAGGTGAAACGAGGGAGGACTTCTGGCTGGGTCTACTCTCCTATCGTTCGGCCCCTCTTGAAGACGGCCGCTCCCAAGGAGAATTGCTTCAGGGCAGAAGGTTACGTACGCGGCTGCCAGACTTCTGGGCGTGCCCCAGGAAACAAGCACTTAGGCGCCAACCTCGGCAATTGGCAAGCAGGAAACCCCTACCCGAACTCCAGAAAGATGCAGTAGTAAGAGTACGGGGAGACACGTGGGACCGCAAGGCTCGAGTCATGGACCTGGTGGCGCCGAGGTCCTATCGCGTCGCTACAGAGGACAACCAAATACTCCGACGCAACCGGCAACACCTTCTAGCCACACGTGAGCTTTTCCACGCGGACTTGGGAGAAGATGAATCCGAGAGCGACGAGGTTTCCCAGGCGACGATGCCTAGGAGGGCGTCGCCATCAGAATCAACCGCAACTACGCCATTTCAAGCAACGACAGCTGCTTCACAGTCAACAATGCTGCCCACGCAAGCGGTGCCAAGGCGTTCCACCCGGCAAAGACAGCAACCCAATCGTCTGCATTACGGCCGGGATTTTAAACAAGTCTCGTATCTTACTCTCAACTTATAACATTATCCCGGGGGAAGATGTATCGTCAGGTCGCGCATGCGCTCCTGGAATGGTCCCTTCCGATCAGACTGATCAACGACGCACGTGTCTGTTATCGGACAGTCACCCAAAGCTATATATACCTGTAAGCATCCCTGAATAAAACACACTTCTTGTTCTTGTTGCATCCATGCTGGTGGTCGTCACTGCGCACCGGAACAGCAACAAACGCGGGTAAACGACATCTTAGTTGAAATCAAGAAAAAAAATGGGCATGGGCCGGACATGTAATGAGGAGGGAAGATAACCGATGGTCATTAAGGGTTACGGACTGGATCCCAAGGGAAGGGAAGCGTAGCAGGGGGCGGCAGAAAGTTAGGTGGGCGGATGAGATTAGAAGTTTGCAGGGACGGCGTGGCCACAATTAGTACATGACCGGGGTAGTTGGAGAAGTATGGGAGAGGCCTTTGCCCTGCAGTGGGCGTAACTAGGCTGATGATGATGATGATGAACTTTGTGTCTTAAGGAGGTCGGGTTAGCGTTCGCCTCAAGTAACCTAACTTTTTAAGTGCTTTACTACATATGTAATCAATGTGTTTGGACCATGACATGCTATGCGTAAAAATGACACCAAGATACTTATACTCAGAAACCATGATTACTGTACGGCCATTGAACGAGTAACTGAAAAGGGAGGGTGACGATTTGTTGCAGAAAGACATCAGAACGGTTTTATTAAAATTAATGTTCATTTGCCAAGTGTTACACCAATCGCAAAACCTAGAAAACGACTCTTGAAGGCGATGATGATCATTAGAAGATTTAATCACTTCATACAGAACGCAGTCATCAGCATAGAGACGGATGTTAGAAGAGCAGTGAAGTGGCAAATCGTTTATGTATAGCAAAAAAAGAAGCGGCCCAAGGACGGAGCCTTGGGGCATCACGTGATGTCACATCAACAGTAGCGGAGTCAGTCGAACTGTAAGAGACGAACTGGGAGCGAAATGAGAGAAAGCTTAAAATCCAGTTAACCAAATGAGGATTATTCAGTACAGCATTAAGTTTATCAATAAGTTTAGAATGTAAAACGGTGTCAAATGCCTTCGAGAAATCTATAAATATGGCATCAACCTGGTTGCCTACGTCAAGGTTAAATGAAATGTCATGCGTGAACTCAACTAGCTGCGTTAACGTGCTAAAACCGCGCCTAAACTCATGTTGCATGTTAGACAGTAAATTTGATTCCAGAAAGAGCGTGATGTGCTTATGAATGATGTGTTCCAACATTTTGCATGACTGTGACGTCAGTGAAATTGGTCTGTAGTTCGACAAACACTACTTATCTCCAGATTTGTAAAGAGGGAGCACTTTGGCCAACTTCCATGAAGAAGGTACAGTAGAGGATGATAAGGACTCTCTGAATATGACTGACATATATTTTGATGACCACAACGAATAACGAACAAGGAACGAGTTGTGTATCCCATCCGGACCGGTGCATTTCTTAACATCCAGGTTTAATATAAGGTTGAGGATGCCTTCGCAGTTTATCTCAACGTCACTGATTGCTTCAGAAGAAACTATATTGGTAAATGTCGGGATAAAGTTGTTATCGGAAACAAACATGGATTGGAAATACTTGTTGAATGCATCGGATATCACCGCCGGGTCGTTGGTGACGTCATTATCTATTCTGAAAGAAGTGGATGAAGCATCGCGAGGTAAAATAGAAGACCAAAATTTTGGTGGGTTAGTTCTTAACAAATTGTGCAGGGGAACGCGAAAAAAGAAATCCTTGGCATTTTGAAACATAAGATTGAGTTATTTCTTTGCTTTAACAAATATATCCGATGCCATGGGATCAGTGCCTCTTCTGGAACGCCTTAACCTTCGAACGCGAAGGGACAAATGAAAGATATCACCAGTCATCCATAGAATGTTAGAATGTTAGAACAATGCGCACGCATTTATTATGTTAGCTTATTATCATGAACCAACTATCCCAGTAATGAATTTTGTTAACTCATAGACTTCTTGTCTTTCAGGCAAGGGATCTCAGCGAGGGCGGCCAGCATCACAGGGTGACAGAGGAACTCGAGTTGCTGAACACCAACATTTTTCAGGCTTGATGGGGAGATTTGGCTTGCGGATAGTATTGAGAACGCTCTTCTGCCGTGCCAGATGTTCAGCAAACGTATTTGAAAACATAACGACATTGTCCAGGTAGATCAGGTACCTTTGCCACGAGTTGAGTGAGCACAATGTCTGTCGTTCTTTGGAATGTGGCGGGGGCAGAATAGCTTCTGTAGACGCTAAGGGGCAGAGAAAATCACGCCCACCCCCCATTTCGCTGCTATTCTTCTGAGAATATGGGGAATGCAATGAATGTGTGAGCGTCTGCAGAAGCAATGCAAACAAGTTGATACAGAGAGTAACAAAAGGCACGCATGTTCTACTCAACATCGCACATAATTTGTAACGTGCACTCATAACGTTGCCTATGCCATTCCACTTTTGTGCGGAAGAACGTATGGTGGTAAAAATGCCAGATACGTCAATGAGATATTAAAATAACATCGATATATTGTCACTAGGGTAATCTCGGGTCATTTGGGTATTCATTGCCGAGATTTTTTCCGGTGAACCATGTTTGAAAGTACTTCGATTCTGTATAGGGCTCATAGCAGGATGACAAGACAGATTGTGGAGGCCTACGAAATTGCAAATTTAGAAGAAAGGTGCGTGAGCAAGCCATCAGTGTTCGATATTTGATATTTTACCTCCTGGGCACGGCACGCGTCTGGTTTCAGACCCACGAGGAGGAACTTGCCAGCTGAGACATTTGTGAACAGACGCTCAGAGATTGGTTTGGCAAGCCTGTTGCACGTCAGCGTGCCGCCCAAAAAGACCTCGCTTTGGGTGTCGAGACGTGCACTGAATCCTACCTCACGTACATCCAGGACGTGCTCGCTGTGTGCCGCAAAGTGGATCCGAAAATGTACGAACCTGATAAAGTTGCACATGCCATTAAGGGCACAGCAGATTATGCCTTCCATCTACTCGTGTTCAAGAATTCTTCCACTGTGCAAGCCATTATTACCGAATGCCAGCGGTTTGAAGAAGCCAAGAGTCGCCGCATTGGCCACCCATTTCCCCGCCTTCCCAACACGGCTGCTACGTCCACCTGCGAAGACCTCCGCAGTCCGCCCACGCCCAATCGCTCTGATCGCATCCTACATACTGACACGTGTACTTATATTTAACAGGCGACCACGTTTCGCCGCTTAACAACTGTAATCGCACAGCGAGGGACGCGCCTGCATGTATCCGACGTTTCTGGAAAGTTATTGACGCTTCTATCCGCGTGTCTGTTGTCGCCGAACCTTGTGTTATCAGATTTCATCGCGTGACACGAATGGTGTAGAACTTTGTGGAAGACACGCGGGTCCCATCAGTTAATCTGGAACATTCGACGACTGATCTATAAAAGCCGACGCGCTTGACCCGCTGATCAGATTTCCGACGATCGCCGACCGTGTTCGCCGCTATCGTTGTGCTATAAGTGTAGCCTGTTTTTGTGGGCACAGGTTCGCCCAATAAAAGCTAGTTTTGTATTCCACCGTATTCTTGCTTTCTTCACCGTCACTGCCCCGTGACATCTGGTGGAGACTGTCAACGACGCAAGACACCACCGACAAGGCCAGAAGGATTACTACAGCCGATCGAACCTCCTCGCCGACCATTCCAGCAGATTGGGATGGATTTGTTGGGGCCGTTTCCGATATCAACATCCGGGAATAAGTGGATCGTCGTGGCGACGGACTATCTCACCCGCTTTGCTGAAACTAAAGCTCTACCAAAAGGCAGCGCAGCCGAAGTGGCGAAATTTTTCGTCGAGAACATCCTGCTGCGACATGGTGCCCCAGAAGTCCTCATCACCGACAGAGGAACGGCTTTTACAGCAGAGCTCACCCAAGCCATTCTGCAGTACAGCCAGACAAGCCACAGGAGGACAACTGCCTACCATCCGCAGACGAATGGTCTCACGGAGCGCCTGAACAAGACCCTCGCCGACATGCTAGCAATGTACGTCGACGTCGAACACAAGACGTGGGACGCGGTCCTGCCGTACGTAACCTTTGCGTACAACACGGCGGTGCAAGAAACAACACAGATCACGCCGTTCAAGCTGGTCTACGGCAGGAACCCGACGACGACGCTTGACGCATGCTGCCGCACGTAACTGACGAAGAGAATGTTGACGTCGCTAGCTATCTCCAGCGCGCCGAAGAAGCCCGACAGCTCGCCCGCCTGCGAATCAAAAGCCAGCAGAGGACCGACAGCCGACACTACAACCTCCGACGACGCTTCGTCGAGTACCAACCTGGCGACCGTGTTTGGGTCTGGACCCCGATACGCCGACGAGGACTCAGTGGGAAACTACTCCGACGATATTTCGGACCCTACAAGGTCATCCGACGTATTGGCGCACTAGACTATGAGGTCGTGCCAGACGGCATTTCGCATTCACAGCGGCGCCGCGCACGATCTGAAGTGGTCCACGTGGTGCGCCTTAAACCCTTTTGCGGACGCTGACGAACTTCGTTATTTTTGTTTTCTTTGCTACGAGTGCTTTTGTTTATTAACTTCGTTTGTTTGCAGCATCGGGTCGATGCTTTTTAAGAGGGGGGTATTGACACGTGTACTTATATTTAACAGGCGACCACGTTTCGCCGCTTAACAACTGTAATCGCACAGCGAGGGACGCGCCTGCATGTATCCGACGTTTCTGGAAAGTTATCGACGCTTCTATCTTTCTCTATGCTTCTATCCGCGTGTCTGTTGTCGCCGAACCTTGTGTTATCAGATTTCATCGCGTGACACGAATGGTGTAGAACTTTGTGGGAGACACGCGGGTCCCATCAGTTAATCTGGAACATTCGACGACTGATCTATAAAAGCCGACGCGCTTGATCCGCTGATCAGATTTCCGACGATCGCCGACCGTGTTCGCCGCTATCGTTGTGCTATAAGTGTAGCCTGTTTTTGTGGGCACAGGTTCGCCCAATAAAAGCTAGTTTTGTATTCCACCGTATTCTTGCTTTCTTCACCGTCACCACCTCGTGACAATACCCTCCGACGTGAAATAGAAGTCGCATCTCCTGTCATGACCCCAACCTATGGCCCCGACAATTGCCAGGCGACCGTCTCATTGATCCAGTCCGTCGGGCGCCAAGAATTGGGCAATGTTGGCTTGACCAACGTCTGCTCAGTTAATCGGCCTGGCTACACTCCGTCCAGCACTGTCATACGCACCCGCAGCCTGAATGCCCCAGCGCGGTATCGCAACCCGGCCGTATGGCGTACTCCAGACGGCAGACCTATTTGCTTCACTTGTGGCCGTATTGGCCATATTTCACGTCACTCCCGGTCTTCGTGGAATTCGATCCCTTGGTCCTACTTCTCATCCCACGGCCCTCATGCTGCTCCTCGGTTCCCCCCGCAAACGCAGTCAGTAAATTTTGATGACACTTCTCTTCCTACCCGCTCTAGCCGCTCTCCTTCGCCACGTCGCCGCTTCTCCCGATTGCCCCGATCTCGCCGATCACCGTCCCCTAGCTCCTTCCGGCGCACCCTTCCGGAGAACTAACGGGTGCACCACCTGGAGGTGATGCTGCCAAACCGACCCGACGCAAAAATCCTCTTGTGACCTTGCCCACACATCAGAACCTCATTAAAGTGAACGTGGATGGTGTACCTGTTATGGCTCTGATTGACACTGGTGCACATATCTGTGATGAATGCTCGGAGAATCGTCTCAAGAAAGTTCACACTCCTGCCCCGTTGCCTGTGGTCCAAGTCGCCGATGGTGGAACACCAGCCCTTTATTGGCATATGTCCAGCTCGCGTGAGTGTCGCCAGACATCATACTTCTGTTTTATTTTATGTTCTAGAGCACTGGGCCCTCACGACCTCATCCTGGAGCCTTGACTTTCTGTCTACACATTCTACTTTGATAGAGTGTTCTGCTGGTTCTGTGCAACTCGCTCTACGTGCTGCTATGGACCCTCCCGATAGTGCTCCGGTACGGCTATGTTCCACAGAGCATATTCGCTTCCCTCACCGTGCCGTTACCTACATAGGTATCTCCCCCGTTCGACCTCTACCAGACGGTGACTACATCGTATCCCCTAATCCGGATGTCCTGCACTCCCATAACGTCGCTTTTTTTCACACCGTCATTACCATTTCGGACACGTCCTGCGTTCAGCTTGTGAACTTTGGACTCTATACACAAGTACTCCCGTGCGGAATATCCCTGGCTCAAATAACGCCAGCCAAGGACTACCACATTTCGGCTTTAACTTGTGACACCTCCTCGTGTTCAACTCTTGCTTAGCCCCCTGTCCCTTCAGACTTGAATGCTCTAACAAAAATGATTGCTCCCGTCCTTCCGCCCCAGCGTGCTCAAAAACTACGTTGCCTCCTTACTTCATACACTCTTACGCAAAATTACACCCTTTTGCCACACAATAATAATCGTCATCTGTCTTGTCCGCATTTCCTGTCTTTAACGCGGTGAGCCCGGAGTGACGAAGCATCCGACACAAGCGGTGGGCTGCACCAGTTTTTCTTTTGGATGTTTGCAAAATAAAATGTTATTTCTCACACCCGTCTCGTCATGATGTCGCAGCGAAAAGGGGGAGGGGGGTTATTCCAGATTTTTCAAATCTAAGCACCCCCCCTCACTTTGGGCATCGCAATCACGAAAAAAAGGGGGTGCTTAGAATCGAGTAAATACGGTATATTGTACCACTCTTACGTGCGCCCAGACGGCCCTGACCGGCTCTTAGTTGTGCCTGAGCATCTGCGTCAGACTGTTCTCGCCCAGTTTTATGATATACCGACTGCAGGTCACCTTGGCGTGTCACGGACTTATGAACGCGTTCGTCGGCGTTTCTTTTGGCCTGGTCTATACCGTGACGTCTGACGTTATGTCGCTGCGTGTGACCTTTGTCAACGACGCAAAAAGCCGACCACACTCCTTGCTGGTCGCCTTTATCCACTTGACGTACCATCAGAACCATTCTTCCGTGTAGGTGTTGATCTTTTAGGCCCTTTTCCTTCGTCTGCTTCGGGAAACAAGTGGATTGCTGTAGCAACAGACTACTCCACCCGATATGCAATCACACGGGCTCTTCCGACAAGCTGTGCAACCGATGTCGCCGACTTCCTCCTAGAGAACGTCATCCTTCACCGCGGTGCCCCTCGACAGCTCCTCACCGACCGAGGCCGCTACTTTCTTTCTAAAGTTGTCAATGACATTCTACACTCGTGCGCGACTAAACACAAACTTGCTACTGCTTACCGTCCACAAACGAATGGCCTAATCGAGCGCCTTAACCGCTCCCTTACTGACAGGCTGTCCATGTATGTCTCCGCTGACCATGGCGACTGGGACGTTGCCCTGCCGTTCGTTACTTTCGCCTATAATTCGCCTTGCCATGATGCCGCAGGCTTCTCTCCATTCTTCCTCTTGTTTGGCCGCGACCCTACGCTACCTTTCGACCCCGTTCTGCCCGCTAGTCTGAATTCCACATTTGAATACGCCCGTGAAGCCATACTCAAAGCGTAAGAAGCACGCCATATTGCCCGATGTCGATTTGTGGAGGATAGGAATAAACTTTATTTGTCCAATGGTTGTCGCAGGACAATCAGCGGCGCTTATATGACGCCCGCCATCGTGGCGTCCATTACACACCGGGCGTCCTGGTTCTTCTTTGGTCGCCATCGCGACGCGTTGGCCTCTCGGAGAAGTTACTTTCACGCTACTCTGGCCCTTACCTTGTCTTGCGTCAAGTAACTGACGTCACGTACGAAATCGCCCCTCTTGAGCCAACCGTGGCTCAACATCGCTCCGACGTGGTCTGCGTTGCGCGTCTTAAGTTGTATCACTTGCCCGTCTCCTAACCAGCATCGAGCCTGTGCTTGAGCCGCCGGGGGTCATGTGAGACGCTGACGAAGAGGATGTTTTAATCTTGGTAGGAAGAAAACGATGCTCTGGACTTCGCGCGCTGTCTACCATGTTGTTAGCTATTAAAATTATTGTAAATATCCTGTAAATATACGTATGGGTGTTTTTAACTCCGTAACCATATCTTGCCACACAACAACAATCGTCATCTGTCTTACTTGTGTTTCCTGTCTTGAAAACGTTGCGCTCACTACTTTCTGTCGAGAATGCGCGTCAGGCTGAAGAAGCGCTTGTCGTTCGTGATTTGGAAGTACCCGGCTTGCACTGTTAAAGAAAGGAAATTCGGGCAAGACAGATGACAGTTATCGTTGTGTGGCAAGGTACAACCCAACGGGTGTAATCTTGTTTAAGAGTGCCGAAGCCAGTGCGCCTCATGCAGCGTCATACACTTTAAAAACAGTTGCACTTCTTGCGGTGTATATTTGCCTCACAACAATAATTGTCATATGTCTTGCTTGAAAACACTGCCCTCGCTATTTTCCTGTCGAGAACGCTCTATCATGCTGATAACGCACTTGCCGTTCGTGACTTGGATGTACCAGTCTCGCGGCGTTAAAGAAAGGAAATGCGGGCAAAACAGATGGCCATTATTGTTGTGTCGCAAGATACGACCGAAAGGGCGTAATTTTGTTTAAGCGTGTAGTTTTATTACGTCGCTCGTGCTGCCAAGCCGACATTCAGTTATCACCGCAGTTTATGACTGCTCTTGCATACTGTTTGACTTGTTGCTAAAGTCGGGTGACGTTGAATTGAACCCCTGTCCCCTTTATGCTGCTGACGTGGCAAACTCTCAACTCCTTCCCACTTTACGTCAGCTTCAGTCCGGGCAGTCAGCTATTCTCGACCAACTTAAACCAATTCAAGTAACCTTGTCACATCACGAAAAACGATTTCTTGAATTTAACTCTAAATTGGCTAAAATCGAAATTGAGTGCACAGCACTCGTGGCTACCAAGGCTGAAATTGACACACTCCGTTCGACAGCAACCGCTTGCCTGGCCGATGTGTCTGCTCTGACTGCCTGCGCTGACGCCTCCGGCAACAGATCTCGTCGTTGTAATCTTGTTTTTATGCGTTGCATATTGCAATCACTCAGTTCAGCCCTTGGGCGCGGCCGCGCAGCCACTATTGAGGGTATGAGCCATTGTTCATTGCTGCGCGTCTCATATGTAGGTCTATTCTCCTTTAAGTTTGCTATGTTTGTTATTAAGTTGCTTCTATTGTTAGGCGTTGCATATTGCAATCACTCAGTTCAGCCCTTGGGCGCGGCCGGGCAGCCACCATTGACCTTTAGCGCAACCACGTGACGTGACGTCACGACAGCCGCAGGAAAAGCTGGGCCCCAACTCGCGCAATATGCAACGCATTCTTGGCTTTTTCTGGCCTGGCCATTTCTTTTTTTTGGGGTAAGCGATTCTCCGCATGAAAACTGGCAAGAGTCCGTAAAAGTAATCATTGATCACAGCGTTCAGCACCTTCAGTCGCCTATTGAACCAAATGAAATTGAATGCGCTTATAGGCTCGGAACATGGCAAGTCCAGACCAGTAAATGTTAAATTCACTCACTTCAAAGATGAAGACTTCGTCCTTTCGCTAGCTAACAAATTTAGAGGAATAAGTTTTGGCATTTCCAAAGATTTTTGCCCCATGGTTCGCCTAGCTCACAAACGCCTCATTGAATTTGGAAGGACTTACAACATCCAGTTCAAGCAACGTTTCGACAAACTCGTTTCTGGCAACAAAACCTACATTTCCCACCGGCAAGCTGATAAGGTAGTTGAGCACAAACCTTAACAATTACCAAAGTCGAAGCCTCGTTCCACCCCTCCTAGTCCTTCTATTGCTTTTTTGTTCACTAACATCCGCAGTGTCATTCCAAAGCGTGATTCGCTATGAGGTCCCATCAGCTCATCTTCATGTAATGTTTGCCTAACAGAAACATGGCTTAACTCGTCTATTCTAGATTTTGAGATCTTGCCCCTCCTTTCTGACTTCGACGTACTTCGTAAAAATCGAGCCGACGATACTCGTGCTGGTGGTAGCGTCCTTATCGCCATGAGTCGTCATCTAGGTAGTACCCCGTTAATCATATCCTCACTTCTTGAACTACTTTGGTTATACAGTGCCGCATCCTTGCCCCTTATCGCCCTACTTCTGCTGATACATCCTTCCTGCGCCTTTCCACGACGCCTTATGCAAGATAACTAACCCGTATCCTGACACGCCTGTGCTACTATTGGGGGATTCTAACTACCCTTGAATCGATTGCTCTAATCAAGTTTCCTCGGTATTAAAAGATAACATGGCTGGCGAGTTCGCCAGCATGTCTCGCACTTGGATTAACCCAACTTGTCAGTCATCCCACCCAGTGGTGTAGGTAGGTCAGCTGGCACCCGGGGCCCATAGGACTTCTGTCGCGCCCTCGCCCCCCCTCCCTCCCGGGTGTAGTCAGGAAGGCGAGGAAATCTAAAATTTTCGGGGAGCGGGGGGTGACGTTTCAGCACCAGCAAAGCCGCCTTGGAACACCCCCCTCCTCCGCCTTCGCCTTCGTGCCCAGAGATCGCTAATGTAGCAGGTACACAGGCTGTTTTATTTTCTGCACCAAATAACACATAGGGTTCCTTTGTATTTGAAACAGAACAGCGCGGTATTCACGGGGACAAGCAGGGAGAAACGACATGGACGAGCGCTAACTTGCAACTGAAGTTTATTGCTTGGAACGAAGCATATATAACAGCTCCAACCAACAGAAGAAACAAAAAAAAAACATACATATATTCACAATCATTCCTACACGCTGCACTGAACAGGGGAGGTACCTGTAATCATATCCCGCCCGCTAAAAATGCTAGTTCTTTGGACGTAATGGATAAGGAGGGGCTACTGACGCATGCGTCTTTTGACCAGGCGATGTGCGCTGCTTCGATGATTTCACGAGTTAGTTGGTTTCTATGTTTACTTAAAATTTGTGTTCTAGCGAAGTCAGGATGGCAGGCCCTAGTGTCGCAGTCTCTACAGTGGATGCCCAGATGCCCTTTTACTGTATTATGCACATTGTTGTTGTGCTCCTTCAGGCGTTCATTAAAGCACCTCCCCGTTTGACCGACATAAAGCCTGACACATGACAACGGAATGGCGTAGACATCTCCCTCTTTACAAGAAACGAATTGATTTTGATGTTTAATGTTGCACTCTCTTGGAACGAATTCATTGTTAACCATTTTGCACATTTTCACAAGCGTATCCAGTGCCGAGAAAACTACTTGACACATGCTCTGTTAGCTGTCTTTTTTATACTGTGGGAGACATCATGAATATAAGGCACTACAGTGGTTTTTACTTTTTCTTTCCACAACAAGGAGCACAACATCAATGTGCATAATACAGTAAAAGGGCATCTGGGCATCCACTGTAGAGACTGCGACACTAGGGCCTGCCACCCTGACTTCTCTAGAACACAAATTTTAAGTAAAAAATTGGAGGACGCTTAAGCTTCGCCCTCAATAGTGGAACGCGACAGCGTTCCCGTCGACCCGCCAAGGGGTGTAAGACAATGCGCTACGGCGCAGCGATCACTTACGAGGCGACCCGCATCGGACTTTTCACCCACCAATCACGCGGTGAGCGTCGAGCAACGCCGCGTTCGGCGCGGCAACGAAACGTGCGCCTGAGCAAGCGGAACGAACCAAAGAACTCGGTGTCTCGGAGGGGGAGACGATGTACTCCAGCCAAACGTCGTGATCGGCACGGGCAGAGAGATAGACAGATAGTGATCTAAAGAAAGGAAGGACGCTTGATTCTGCAACCCGTGAGGGAGCACGACGAAGCGTCGTCAGGGGAGAGGGAGTCCGGGCCGCGACGCGCCTCGCACCGGTCCCCGCACAGCCCCAATGCGCGCGTGGCGCGCCAACTGTCGGGGCAGCGCCGTACATTGAGAGGAGGGGGTCGTCTGTGTTTGCCGCAAGATGGCTCTGCGTATGCGGAAAGCGCAGAAGAAATGTACCGGAAACGCTCTTCTCTACTCGTGTAACTGCGACTTCTGTAAGTTACATGTTCATAATTACCGATATACACCGCAATATGACTTTCTACGGCTTGTTTCTAAGGCAACACCGCATTCACTAGAGGCACTTTTGTATCGCTTTGAATAATCGAACTCGTGGTTGAGCGGTAGCGTCTCATGCACGCTCTGGAGACGCTGGTTCGATTCCCACCCAGCCCATCTTGCAAGTTGTTTTTTATTCATGAAGTGCCTCACGAGATTTATCACTCACGGCCAACGCCGCCAACGCTGACGACAACGGCTTTTCTGCGACATGAGCTCCTTAACGCTGTCGCGTTAACATAGTAACGAACTAACCTGTGAAATCATCGAAGCAGCGCACATCGCCTGGTCAAAAGACGCATGCGGCAGTAGCCCCACCTTATCCATTACGTCCAAAGAACTAGCATTTTTAGCGGGGTGATATGATGATTACAGGTATCTCCCCTGTTTAGTGCAGCGTGTAGGAATGATTGTGATTATACGTATGGCTTTTTTTGGTTTCTTCTGTTGGTTGGAGCGGTTATATATGCTTCGTTCCAAGCAATAAACTTCAGTTGCAAGTCAGCGCTCGTCCGTGTTGTTTCTCCCTGCTTGTCCCCGTGAATACCGCGCTGTTCTGTTTCAAATATGTCTTACCAACTCGCCCAAACGTCTGTTTTAACGAGTTCCTTTGTAGCAACTGCTGCGAATGGTTGGATGTCCGATTTTTCTTTTATTAATTACTTCTCTCCACTTTGCGGGTTTCCTCAGAATTATTACGTCAATAACACAGGGTGCTGCACTGATAACTTGTGATAGGCGGATTTGCACATCTGCTGTCAGACTGTAAGGCTTGGCAGCCAATACAAACAAAGTCTTAAGTAGTGATATTAGAGGCAATATTGCATTTGCAAAATTGAAGCCCGACAGTCATATAATGCCCAACAACAACTTCACAAAAATCGTCGTAGATACTATGGCATGAAATATTTTGGCTGTCGCCAGCCCTGATCCCACCTTATGACCTCACCTTATAAGAAAATGCCACCTGCTTCCTTGCTGCGCGGGCGCCAATGCTATGAAAGTCAAGCGTTCATTTAATTCTGATCCATAAAGTCTTTCTTCATTTGCTGTCATAGGCAAACGTGATCATGCGAGGTGCGGTACCGCCACAAGATTGGAAACGGAATAGGGCACGCTCCGCGTCGATTCCTATAGCGTCACCATGCAAACAGCGAGAAGACCAGCATGAAGCCCATGCCAGCGAAAGCTTGCGCTACTGCTGGTCTGCACTCGCAATGCAGAGGATAGAGAGATCGACGTCACTGGTGCACTATTTCATATTTCTTTCGGCACTGGCATACCGGGCCGCCCTCAGTGCCAAAGTACTGCAGGCTCTAGCACCCAAGACGATTTTGTTTAGAGAATAAGTTTTTGTTGCTTCAATAATATGACTTAGGGTCCACAATTCCCGAATTGCAATGTTTCCTCTATAATTGCTAATTAAACAGGTATTTAAGATATCCTTATTAATTATCTGCCACATTTTGCAAAATAATGAGTGCCTAGTGGTCACAAAGACACATAACCTGATAGAATATCGGGAGATATCCACACAAAATTCACCTTTTTGTAGAATTCCGTGTAGCTGAAAAAGGACACTGTATTTTTGACATTAAGTCACACAACAACAGGAAGAGCTGGAGCAGGAGGAAAAGAAGGAAAGAAAGATAGAAAGCTCAACACTATGCACGTCCGGTTTGCTATCCTACACAGGGGAAGGGGTTTAAGGGAAGAAAAGAAAGCAGAGAGAAGGAAGAAGGTACTATCAGTGTGAATACGTCTGATTGTCGACACCTTAGCGCCTATAATCGGGCAATGAGGCCAGTTGATTTCATGAAATGTAGCAGTGCCCACGTCGCTTTGTAAGCCTGTGACGCGCGGGGCCAAGGTCCGAGAATGTTAGTCTCTGAAAATGATCTGCTATCCAATCGGTGTAACACCCTCCAAAGAAGGTCGCGTTCGATGTCGTAGAAATCACAAAACCACAACACGTGCCCGATCGTCTCGTCACATTTTCAAGAGTCACAAATCGGTGCGTCGGTCATCAAATACGGAATGAGTAGGATTTCGTACAAGCCAACCCTAAGCGGAGGCCGCACAGTAAAGTTGCATCGCGGCGGGAGAAGGTCGATGGAATCTGCAGCTTCAATGTAGGATCCAGCCGTTGGAGACGGCGGTTGGAAAAAAATTGGGGTGTTCCACAAATATTTAGTCTCGGTTTGAGCAAATAAACGACCCCCCACACCATCTTTTCTTGATCAGGGTACAGGAAGTGTAAGGGTTTCTTTATAGACTGAACAGGCAGCATCATCAGCACGGTCACTTCCGACTATGCCACAGGTACCCCGGATGCCATTAGAAGATGATGTTATGTCCGTTTATGAGGGCTTGATTGAGAACCTTTCTGGTCTCAGACACCAGTTGTTCATGGGTCTTGCGTCAGAAGGCTGATTGCAGACTCTGAAGGGCTGCCTTGAAGTCGCCAAAAACGACACACTTTCGAGGTTTGGCTTGTGCGATGTAATTGACAATGGAACGTAGAGCGGCAAGTTCTGTTGCCGTAGAGGTCGTTATATGGGACACTTTGAGCGTAATTGTATCTTGTAAGGCCGGGATGTTAACAGCGCCTGTGGAGCTGGTGGCTGAGAGAGATCTATAGGTGTAAATGCGCGTTCTTTGTTAATATGCCTCGTTCATTAATGACAGTGTGAACTGACGTAGAGCCGCTGTTGATTGATGGTTCTTCGTCTTAATTCCCGGAATCGTGAGGCGTACTTGTGGCTTTCGTAGGCACCAGAGGGGTAACAGTGGCCTAGCTGCTGGGTAAAGCCCGACGGAAGGTAGGCTTGATGTGTCACAACAAGTTTGAAAAATGTCGCTTAAGGTCTTTGTGCTGGCAAAGCAGCAATATATTTACAGGGTAATGTATACTTTAAGGTTGACAGTCGTTATATATGTTGGCACTAAGTAGTCTCTAACAATCAAGATTGTTGCGTGAGTCCAGGCGCATCGTGGTAGTGCAAGACATGACAGTAGAGCCTGGCCCCTCAATGTTCCGAGAGTACGAATGTTAAACATGTGTTCACCAAAACCAGGAAGCTGTACCGTAAAAAGCCCAGAAACAGTGCTTTGTGCTGCTGCAGCATGGACCTTACCGACGTGCCCAGGTTCTTCCGCAGAGGAACATGAGTAAATGTACAATTAAAATTAGTCTTCGCTTCAGGTAGATGCAGGGGGGGCTTCATGAAAGGTCCCTGTCAATAATCATACCTAAGAATCGGTGATACTTCTCGTATTTGATACCCTAGCCATTAAGTGAGTGAGTGAATAAACTTTTATTGGGTCCAGCAAAACTCGATAAAACACGCACCCGGCTGATTCCACGACGGGACTGACAGGTCTAGATTGCCGGCCCTATCGCGGGTGCGCTGGAGGGCCAGGATTTGGTCTTCAAAGACGGGGCTTCGCAGGAGCGCGTTGCACTCTTCCTTGGTGAACTTCGGGCCCAGCTACCCGTGCTCCCAGAGCATCTGTGGCAAAGTAGCAACTTCACCAGAGGCCACGCAAGAACAGTTCGGATAAATATCGGGATATAGCTGTTAAGGGACGCCAGGTTTGGGTAGGAGTTCGTTTGCAAGAGCCTGAGCGTGACGCCTGCGGCCTGCTTAGCTTAGAGTGAGGCGGCGGGAAAACCCTTCTCTCTAAGCAAAAGAATTTAGTTATTTCATTGTGTGTGAGAGGAGCGTCTCGGTGTCCGGGGAGAGAGTCGCCCGACCCGAGGGCAGCGCGGTCGGTCAAGCCACGCGCAGCCTCGTGGGCAGACTCGTACAGGTTCAGAGGAACCCCCTGAATCGCCCCGACGTGGGCAGGGAACCGAAGGATGGAGTGTGCGGACGTGTCGCCGTGTTTGGCGCCTTTCAGAATTTGAATTACCTGCCGGCCTACCCGGCCTTTCTGGAATGCCCTGACGGCCACTTTCGAATCGCCATACACCCTTTCTCTCCGACTGTCTTGCATGGCGAGTGCAATGGCCACTTGCTCGGCCACCTCGGGGTTCGTCGTCCGGACGGAAACACAGTGGATGACTTTGCCCAGCGTGTCCACGACGGAAACCGCAAAAGCCTTGCCATCTCTGTATGCAGCTACGTCCACGAAACTTGCTTCGATCTTGTCCTTGTTTATTTGCTTTAGTATATTCAATGCTCTTTGAGAGAAACAAATTACGGTGCCATGGGTTTGCGCGTAAACGTGAGTAAAGCCCATTTATTCGATGGCCACACGAAGGCCTTCTTTTCGGAGATAGGAACACGTTCGGGTGGCTGCCCGCTAAACTCTTGCGCGCACTTGAAGACAAGTAACCGGAGAATACCAAGGACAAATCTCATCAGCGTACATTGATAGGTGAATTGTCTTGGATAATAATTAAGGAAGGCCAACCATAGTAAAGTTAAATAGGGCTCAATACCCCGCCTTGTGGGACGCCACCGTTACAATAACAAAAACAAAAGGACAAAGAGATGGTTAGCTATGACAAGGAGACAATGTTTTCATTCAACACCACGAGACTGACACAAAAATGCAAGTTGTACAAAACCGATAAATGGAACACTGGGGCGCTATAACGTAAAACTATTCCAAACTTTTCGATTCCAATTCTGCAATCAGCCCACTGTGATTGGTCAATGACTTTTTTGGACTACCCCCACTTCACCTGTCTGTCACGCGACGTCATGAAAACCGCGATAGCTCCCCATTTGATGTGACGTGTACACACTGATTATGCATAATTTGACCGAACAAAACAAAAATAGTTATTTTTAGGTCGACGCCTTTTCGCCATTAGCCCTCGGCTATTGGTCAAAAGTTTTCGGGTTACACCCATTTCACCTGCCTCTCGCGCGACGTCACAGAACCGCAAAATCTTACCGCGTCAAAGTGACGTGTACGCGTTAAAGATGCATTAATATGCCGAACAAAACTGAATTTTCTTCCTAATGGCCGCAGGCTGCCCCGTTCAGAAAGGAATAAAAGATGGCTGCCGCCGACAGCTCCGGCACTGGCTACTCGCCCCTGCCGGAGAGCATGAGTTTATGTGCGTGTAATAAAACATTTTGCGTGGCCGTGTAACGTTTACGAGAACTTTCGGCACGTTTATGACTTCGTGCTGCCAACTCTTCTTTGCTGAGGATCCGTTTTAGCGTCATTCTTAAGCTTCCGTTGCATGCCGCCGCGATTGTCGACGAGCCACCGCAAGCTAAGTAAGAGAAAGCGGACCAATCGCAGACGCCGGCACCATCCTCTTCATCCGGTTATCGATATTTAGTGCAGTGGCTCGGCCCCATCGAATCCCTCTCCACTTGAGCATGCTCCTCGCCTCTTGTGAGCCAATTAGACAAGGCAAGCAGCTCAGCCACCAACTCACCCACATCAAGCTTCTGCAGCTCAGTGCGGGCAATGTTATTCGTTTTTCAAGCGAACAAAAGTGACCTCTTATGAACCAGGGGAGCATTTCATTGGTTTGTTCAGACAACCCTGTCGGCGGCTGCGCAAATTTGACGTCAGGAGATTGGAACAAAAACATATTGGAATAGTTTTACGTTATACGGCCCCTGTATAACCGACGACACACAAACCATGGTGGGACATGAGCCCACTGCACATGAGACATTCCGCTACCATTTATGCCCAGTCAAGCCGGTGGAAAGAGGGGGGCCTTCAGACATATACGAACCCCCCCCCCACCCCCCCCCCACCCCCCCCCCCCCCCGGCCCCGGCACCTGGCACCCAGAGCCCACGGCCTCCCGCCCCATTACTACGCCACTGATCCCACCCGCAATACAGACCATTCTTCTATCAGCTTGGATTTAGTGCTAACTTCACACCCTGAAAACCTTTACCCTGTCTCGTGTCGGAATGGCCTTAATGACCATGAGATACTGCGCGCTGCTTTTTCATGCGCTGTATCCCGTCCCACAACTAAAAAAAAGAAAAAAGAAACGCTCACGCTTTATGAAAGAGGAGACTATAACAGCTTGACCTGAGATTTAACAGCCTTTTATCATAATTTCACAGCTGACTTCTATCTTCGTTCACTAGAGTTTAAACTGGGTCTCTGGTTAAATGTGAATTATTGCGTCTCGGGAAAATGTACTGTTCCTACCATAACAATTAATGAACAGAAACAATATCCATAGTTTAACAGCGCACTAAACAACAACAACAACAACAGCAACAACAACAACAACAACAAAACGTCTCTTCCGCTCTGCAAACTCTTCTCAATCCGAACTTGAGTGGGTGAAATATTGCAGTCATACACGCCGTGGTTGCTCAGTGGCTATGGTGTTGGGCTGCTGAGCACGAGGTCGCGGGATCGAATCCGGGCCGCGGCGGCCGCATTTCGATGGGGGCGAAATGCGAAAACGCCCGTGTACTTAGATTTCGGTGCACGTTAAAGAACCCCAGGCAGTCCAAATTTCCGGAGTCCTCCACTACGGCGTGCCTCATAATCAGAAAGCGGTTTTGGCACGTTAAACCCCATAATTTAATTTTTTTTATATTGCTGTCGTATTGTATATGTTGTATATTGTCACATTGTATATCATACTGCTCTCAAGCAATATGACATGTAGGTTGCAGAGGCCAAACGTGGCTTTTTTTTCATCCACGTTGGCCTCTATGTTGCGTAATAACACAAACATTTCTGGTAAGGCATTAATCCCCTATGGTCCAACACTTTCTCCGTGATAGTTCTGGCTCCCCAGTTCCCGAAGGCGAGGTTGCTGAAGCTTTAAACATTGCATTCTGTTCATCTTTTACTAATGACTACCCTGAAATTCTTCCCGTATTACCACCTCCTACTTATCCCTTTATGGCAAACATTAGTTTTGATGTGAACAGAATTGTTAAAATAATCGATTCCTGTAAAAATTCGTCCTCATATGGTACTGACGGCATTACCTCCCAGGTATTAAAAAGCACTAAGCACATCAGCAATCCTTTTTTAACGATAATATTTCAGCAGTCTCTCACAACTGGATCAGTCCCCAGTGACTGGAAAGTTGGCCAAATAATTCCCATCTTTAAAAAAGGCGACCGTACTAATTTTAGAAACTACCCGCCACTTTCTTTCACCGGTGTTTGCTCGGAACTGATGTTTTATCCATTTCCACATTGCCATTTCCTGTCATCGGTCAATCTCTTTCATTCTAACCAGCACGGATTTCACAAAGATCATTCTTGCTACACTCAACTTGCTCTGTTCCTACATGATTTGCATTCTCGTCTCGATCGCAACATCCCCAGTGACCCTCTCTTTCTGGACTTCGAAAAAGCTTTCGATAAAGTGGCACACATTCGTCTCCTGCATAAACTTTGCACCTTAATCTTCAAACAGACATTCTTAATTGGATCCCTCAATTTCTAACCAATCAGCTACAGTTTATTTCCGCTAATGCGATCTCCTCAATCCTATGAAGTGGGCCCCAAAGCCTTGGGGCCCACCTCCTTCTCATATATATATATATATATATATATATATATATTAGTGACCTCCCACTTAACTTATCATCCAACACACGCCTTTTCGCGGACGATTGCGTTTTATAGTGACAAATAACAAAGGTTTTAGACTGCTCCGCTCTTCAGGAAGACCTCCTCCAAATCCAGGCATGGTGCACCAAATGGTGCACGTCGCTTAATGTAAGTGTTATGATGTGTGCTTTCATTGACGTCGTAAATATGTAGTACTTTCCTACTCCCTTAACAACTGCACTTTAACACACCGTGAAACATTTAAATACCTAGGAGTGCATATATCGAGTGACTTATCTTGGACCCATCATGTCAATCAGCTAATTCCTGCAATTGATTACTAGGTAACTTGTCTTCAACATCTCCCTCAGTCAAACTACTTGCATATAAAACCTTAATCCCATCTACAGTAGAGTGTGCTTGTGCTATTCATAACAACAATCAGGTTAATATGATTAACACCATTGAATCGGCTCAGAAACGAGCTGCCAGATTCATTCAGTAAATGTATTCTTTTTTATTTTTTTACGTTATTTCATTTAAGGCCCACATCTAACCAAATCATCAGTGCAGCCCATTGTTTCTCCCGCCACACGCATCCTCATGCTGCGTATCTACCACGCGCCCACTCCTCTACGTATCAACCTTTTTTCTACCCACACCCCGAGAATGGAATACCACTCCTTCTGATATCGCCCTAATCACTGACATATCTCGCTTCAAAGCTGCCATCGAAGACCATCTTTCAAGTCACACCACTTAACTTGACACGCCATATTTCAATATGTGGCCACCCCTCACACAATATACCGTGTTGGGACCTTTGACGTATAATCAATCAATAAATAATTATAAATAAATAAATAAATAATAATAATAAGACGTGCTTGCTAGGCAAAGCGTGACGTATCAGCAGCTGCTGCGACAGGTCGAGATGTTGAGACTGTTCACACGTCCTCGCGCTTCTCGTCACGGGGCGCCTCGGCTCACGGGGCTGACTTCCCGAGGCGCGCTCGCGTTCCGCATTGCCTGGATTTACACTTTAAATTCGATTATGAATATTTCCGATTAGTTGCGACCTTAAGGATTTTTAGTATATGAGGGTGCATGAAAATATTACTGCCTTCAATTTCTCCATTTAAACAACGGCCTCGAACGCACTAATAAAAAAAACATGATAACAAATTTTAGACATTTAGTGATCTGAAGCTCATGTTCTTTGCAGCAAAGTATGTCCACCTCACCTAGGAACTTATCTGCAAGAAGGCAACGTTCGTTGCGCCTACAGCCTTTAAAAAAAAAATCTGCGTTGTCTAAAAAGAAAAGAAAACACACCCTGTATACACATATATAGAAACATACACGCTTTTCTAAGCTATCCCATCCCCTCTCTACCACGTGACCGGCTTCCAACGGATACACCCACTTTGACGCCAATAACTGAAGTTCCGGCAATCTTGTGCATAGCGTCGTACAAGCCTTGCCACTGGACGAGCCCCCGTGCGGTCAGCGCCGAATATATCCCACCAGCACCGGCGCACGCTTGCGAAGCTCGACGGTCCGGTTCGAAGGAAACGCGAGGTCGGCGCTGTCTTGCCCCTTTCAGCACGCAGGATCTCGGCGCAGCCACGCAACCCATGACGGAACGAGCTTGCCGAAGGAAGCCGCGTGGCGTGATTGAGGCCCGACTGACGTCAGCCGGCGTTCTCTTTGTGCATCGCGCGCATCAAAAGGCGCAAGCCTCGAGGCCAACAAAAGAAATGGCGACGTCGCAACCCCTTAGCAAAGTGCGTTCTTGGGCGGCACTTGCTTGAAAAAAAAAAACAAAAAAAAAACAACGAACAACGAAAGTTACGCAAATCTACGCACGTTGGGGATCGACGCAATGAGAAGTATGTCCATACTTAATCGGCACAAATCACGCATAGCAGATGACGCTTTGTACGCAATAATGCCATATTATTTCACTGTTTCTGGGCACGTAGACACGAAGTTATAACTTTGTTTAGGCACATGATGACAATATGACACCCACCGTGGTTGCTTAGGGGCTATGGTGTTAGGCTGCTAAGCATGAGATCGCGGGATCAAATCAAGGCGATGGGGGTGAAATGCGAAAACACCAGTGCACTTAGAGTTAGGCGCACGTTGCAGAACCCCAGGTGGTCCGAAATTATTGCGGAAGCCCCCTCCCCGGCCCACCCCTCAAATCAAATTCTGCATTTGGCCCGTACAGCCCCATAATTCAATTAAAGTTTAACGCTTCTACTACAATGCGTTGTACCTTGTGAGTCAATGAAAATGCTAACCTTTTTTGGAGGTTATGACATCTTGCGCGACTCCATCGGGCAAAAAAGGGTGTTCCACATCTGCCCATCATGGCTCTGACTGGCACTGGCTAACACTCCCAGCTATAGATCTAGTAAACATAAATACAGAAGTTAGTGGACGGATTGATAGTCGTCGCCGTAGCACAATTGGTAGTGCAACGCACGCGTAATTTCGCGGTAGTGGGTTCGGCTTCCACCGGCGACAAATTATCTTTTCGTCCACTTTTATTTCTCTTCATTATTTTCTGCATTTCCATTGAACTACAGCAAATTTTCCCGATGCTTTCGTTGGCTTCATTGTCTGTCGGATAACAAAATCGACTTCACTCCGAAATTCTATGCCGACTAGCGTTCATGCATGTCCGACGGCATACAGTTTCAGACTGAAAACTCCAGAAGAAAATTGCTCACACTACGTGTCCTGAACAAGTTCCTCGTGTTTCTAAAATGCTGAGGGCTGCTGTGGCCATGACGTACAACTTGCGAGGAAAAAAGTAATTGCGGTCATAGCACTGAGGTCTTGCGACGTAATTTATAAAGGGTAACAAAGAAGAACAGCAACAGAGGCAGCGGCATTCCCAACGTGCAGCACAAGATGAGAGCGCGCAACTGTAGGCCTCACCGCATCAGACTCAACGTGGCCTGCACGAACTTCTTCAAGTGCGATATTCAACTGACAGAACATAATGTTCTGTCTGTAACGCCTCTCAAGATCTGCGACATGTTCTGTGCTACTGCTGCCACTCCGCCTGAGAGAGACAGTCTCTGAAGGTGGTACTATACCGTTGCGACGGGACTCCTGCTTGGAACTGCGGCACATTCTTGGCCCGTGGCAAAGAACCTTTCGCTCACTACGCGCCCGGAAAGCGCTGCTGAGGTTCTCGTGGGCCACCAGCTTTAATGAAACTCTGAATTTCTCTAGCTATAGTGTTTGTGTGTGTGGCTGTATGTACTGTTTATGTGTTTGTGTGGACGCTGTTTATATCATTGTGTAGGGATATTTAGACAACTCGGTAAACGGCTTTCCTTTATTTACGAACTTCCACTCGAAAATTCCCTGCGTTTTTCAGGCCTAAGCATTTCCTTTGCTAAAGGCCACGCGTGATGGCAGTACTTCCCTCGGGCACCGTAGGGTTTGGTGCCATCTGACGCCTCCCAGTCAAAGGTTGTAAAACGAGGAGTAGTGATACTCTGTTTAGAATCGGCTTTCCGCAAGTTGTGTATGCACAGGATGTATCTTGCCTTTGACAATCAGATTTCCCGTCCTAAGACGGCAGGATTCCCTGACTCGATGGTAACGCCAGTGGTGGAAACCCTCCTACAGAAAGTAAAATGACCTAGGAGCAAAGCAAGGGTGAGGACGACTACTATGGCCGTAAGACCTGAAGTGGTACCGTATGTTCACAGGGTTACTCACAACTTAAGGAAGGTGGCAGGCAGGCTTGGAGTCCCCTTGTCTTTTCAGCCAGCTGGCGCGGCTCTGCCCTCGCACCTCCGGTGACCCTAAAGGAAGGAAAGGCTGTAGCAAGAACCATACCAAGTCGTACGCCAAATGCAATGTAGGAGTTGTGTACCAAATCCCCCTGGCGTGTGGCAAGTCTTACATAAAACAGACGGGACGGTGCCTGAATGATCCAGCCAGGGAACATGAACAAAAGTTAACGAAAGATGAAATGGGCCACTTGCCTGGGCGCACTGAAATGCCAGCCCCTGTGAATGACTTTTCAAGGAGACAAAGATTCTGGGGAGAAACCATGACCAGACTGGCACGCGAACTGATGGAGGCATGTCACATAAAAAAGAAAGGCCAAGGCTGCGTTAGTGATATTTCTATTAGGTTATTTCAATCGGAAATATATTTTTTTGATAATTGGGTGTCCCGCTAGACTGATGAGTGTTCTTGTTGCTGCGTTGTGCGCAAGTTCTATTTGTGTATATATTGCCACGGACTGCCGTTAATGAACCAGTTGAAAGTTACCGCCCGTGTTGTTCTTTTGTTCTCTTCCGCTGTCCTCGTCTTTATTTGCGGTCCTTATGATATGCAGTAAACACCAACTAGGCCAAACTGAAGTTCTTCACCCACTAGAAAGCGGTGGATCATGCCAATCCTTCTCTACCACCACACACACACACACACACACACACACACACACACACACACACACACACACACACACACACACACACACATATATATATATATATATATATATATATGGTCATATCATAATAAGCCAAGAAACACTGACGCCAAGGACAACATAGGGGAAATTACTTGTGCTTAATAAATGAAATAAAGAAATGAGAGTGGATGAAACAACAACTTTCCGCAACTGGGAAACGATCCTACAATATTCGCATTCCGCGTGCGATGCTCTATCGGCGAAATACGTCGAAAAGTACCTGGCCACAAAAAACACAACAGTATACACAGATGCTGCAGTATACGCCAAGCAAAGAGGCACAAACATAGTAAAGACAGCTGGGATAGTAATGAGCCAGGACTACAAAGAGATCAGCAGCGCGTCAATGAAGGACTGCTCGGTAACGGAAGCTGAGGAAATAGCCGTAGCTCTAGCGGCAGTGGAGGGCTACCGATCCGAAAGGTCTTTAACAATACTCACCGACTCGCAAACTACGTGTCGGAATTACATGAACGGCAGAATAGAACGCAGAGCGCTTCACATCCTCCGCTCCTGCAGGGCTAACAACAAAGTCAGGCATACAATTTTCTGGGTACCGGGACACGATGGAATAGAAGGGAACCTAAGGGCGGACAAGGCAGCTCGAGAGCACACAAACCGAGCGGCCACAAGCACCGACCCTGAGGAACCCATACCAGTCGACCCAAGCTACTCAGACATATTGAATTACTATAAGGGGGTCCGAATCAAATACCCTCCACCCCACAACAGCCTAAATCAGCATGAAGCAACCTCTTGGAGGAGGCTGCAAACAGGAACATATCCAAACCTAAACACACTAAGCAAGATGTTTCCCACCCAGTATAGAGACATTTGACCCTGGCGCGGTGCCAAGCCCACCTTATATCACGTTACGTGGGAATGCGTTCGGAATCAGCAATTCCTTCAAATAAAAGACCCGAGTGCGGAGCAGTGGGAGAGGGTGCTCTCCAGCAGCGACTCGAAAGTCCAGCATGGACTAGTAAGGCACGCTCGCCCAGTAGCCACCCTCTGTGGTGCCCTGGAATAGGGGCGTCGACCCTGCGCAGATGGGGAAGAAGACCGTGAAGATGGCCGACCACATCTGCCACCGCTAATTTCTACACCATTAGAGCAAATAAAGATTTTCCTCCTCCTCCTCTATCAATTGAGCTACCGCGGCGCTCTTTCCCCATCCACTTTCTTGGGCAATTATGTGTCCTAGTAGAACCCTGGGAGTGTTAGCCAGCGCCACCACTCACAGACCTTGGCGGCGGACGTGGAACGTCCTTTTTGCCGCAGGCGTCACGAGAACGAGGTCTTTCTATTTCTGAGCTCAGGCGAATATCAAGAAAGCTAAGAGACCTATCTACCGGCAACTCACGAGTGGTTTAAAGGGGAAATAAGCGCTTCTGAAATGTTTCTAACGCTATCTTGGTTTCCAGAATGAAGGAATCAGAAGAGCAGTGAATGAAAATTAAAAAGTCGTCAACTTATCTAAATATCTTAAAAACTGCAGTGCCTTGCACTTGTAGTGAAATGTCACAGTCTAAACGGAATAAAAAGGAGTCACTAAGAATGGGAGCAATGCAAGAACCAATACAAACTCAGCTCTTCTGCAAAAAAAAAAAATTGGAGGCTTATCAAGGTTAAGCCCAGTGGATGCTTCGCATCCACTGGGCTTAACCTTAGCGTATCCTTAGCGTTTGGAGGCATCTTGACCGCATACACGCCCGTCGCAAAGACGCTGGTGCGGTTGCGGGCACAGAGACTGACGCGACGGCGGGCGCGCGCCGCTTCATCCCTCGCGTGACGTCACATATCACATGATGCAGCGATGGTGGCGCCGCCGCCGCGTCGCGCGCGACGGCGCGAACCGAAGCGTGGAGGCCTCCGCCGGGCGACGTCCGACGGCGCGATATGAGGCCCCATCTGCAGCCGGTGTGACGTCATCACGTGACGTCACATCATGTGATCTCACTTCAGGGTCAATGGTGGCCACCGCCGGGAGGCGACCGGCGGCGCGATATGAGGCCCCATCTGCAGCCGGTGTGACGTCATCACGTGACGTCATGCCACGTGACCTACATGAAGGTCACTTGAAGGCCCATGGTGGCCACCGCCGGGAGGCGACCGACGGCGCGATATGAGGCCCCATCTGCAGCCTGTGTGACGTCATCACGTGACGTCATGTCACGTGACCCCACTTCAGGGTCAATGGTGGCCACCGCCGTGCGTCGCGCGAAGGCCCGAAACCTACGTTAATATGCTTCGCATAAAAAGCATTGGTTATGCCAAGTCATGAAGGTGGAATTAAGATAAAGCTGTAAAAGTTCTAAAAACTGACTGCAAGACATGCCGGCCTCATTCTGGAAGGGAACAGCACCATACTCATCAATACATTGCTCAACGCGGGAAAGTATACGCTTCTATGCGGCAAAGAATAATAGAGCTCATTTACATCGATAGAAAACGCCCGAACGCCACGGTCGGAATGTAATTTCAAAAAAACCAATCGCAGTGTCTTCTGTCCTACGTTCGAGATGTCTCAAGGCTTGTCCCAGACCACGAGGTAGGTCGCATCGTATTGGAAGGTGTCGATGTAACACAAAGGTGCAAGAAACCGAAGGCGAATATTTCGGTGCAGCGGACGCTCCCTGGAGGCATCTACAATGCCAGCGCACGGCGGGTACGCGAATGCTTCGAGCTGGTCACCAACGGTGCCTCAACCATCCGCCACCTACCGACCCGTCATCTTCACAAAACCACGTGACCCAGGTACCTTTTTCCGGCTCTGACAACACCGACGTCCAAGATTGGCTACAACGTTACGAACGGGTGAATACCAGCAACAACTGGGACTCGATTCTGATGCTCGCGAATATCATATTTTACCCGGCGAGCACGGCACAAGTGTGGTTTCTGAACCACGACGGGGGCTTACGTGCTGGGAGGTATATAAGCAAAAGCTCATCGATCGGTTCGGCGAGCCCATCAAACGCCGACGGGCGGCGCAGAAAAAACTTCCGCGCCGAGCTGAGGCTTGCACCGCGTCCTATGTGACGTACATACAGAACGTGCTCGCGCTTTGTCCCAAAGTAGATGACACGATGCCGGAAACGGAGAAGGTTGCGCATATCCTCAAAGGTATCGCGAATGACACGTTTACACTTCTGTTTTTTAACAACTCATGTACAGTGAAAGACGTAATCAATGAATGCCGACGTTATGAAGAAGCAAAAAGTCGCCGCGTTACTTCGAACTTCACACGGCTTTTGAACATGGCTGCGAACTCTACCTGCCTCCGTCTCGCACCCGTTCTACCCATTCCTGCTGCATCCGACAATATTGTGCGCATCATCTGCCGCGAGATTGAAGCTGCCTCGCCAGTTCTCCTTCAGGTGCGTAATCCCGATGAATCCCATGCAATCATTTCTCTTATCCAACCCGTTCATTAAAACTTCTTTCTGGGCGAGTTGGTGCATAGTAGATTTGAAAATTATGACAGTGCTAAAACATGCAACCAAGAAAGGACAAGGACGAGACACAAGCGCTGACTGTCAACTAAATTTTATTGTTGGAAGACGGACACGTTATATAAGGCGAAGGGCAGAGGTGAAGTTGAAGGGGTGAGGTGAAGTGGAGCCCAACCGTTCGTCCTTGTTTTCAGAATTGCTCAAAATGGAGCACTTCCGATAACAGGCCCATCTGCTTCTGTTGTGGACACGTTGGACACATTTCCCGCCATTGTCGCAGTGCTTGGAACTCGCAGCCTTGGCCGAGCTATCGAAACATCCGCCGTCCAGGTTGTAGTTGCCGAGTGCCAGTACACAGTGACGACGACACCGCCCCGCCATGATGGCCAGCACGATCAAACCACTCCCCTTCTCCTTCCCGGCACCTGCCCCGCTCACCTCTGCGTGGTCGCTCTCCTTCGCCTTCATACTCCTGCCACTCATCGTAAAATTGACGGGTGCAACTCCGAGAGGTGAGCCTGTCACGACGACCCGAAATTCCTCTGCTCACACTACCTGAACATTACAACCTCATCAACATAGACGTGGACGGTATACCTGTCATCGCAGTCATTGACACCGGCGCCCACAAAGTGGTTGTGAACTCAAGCTTCCGAATTCGTCTGAACGAAGTTCTTGCCTTACCCCTGCTCCGATCGCTGTAGTCCGCGTAGCCGATGGTGCGACTCAGACTGTTGCTGTGTTGCGTAGCGCTCACATCACTGTTGCCGGAGGCCATACTTCAGTTTTGCTTTACGTCTTGGATCAGTGCCCGCGTGCAATCATCTTAGGGCTTGACTTTCTTTCCGCACATTCGGCCCTTAGACAGCTCTGCAAGGGTTATCTTGCGTTACATCAAGCCATAGAGCCTTCTGATCCTGCGTCGAGTCGGCTGTGCTCTGCCTTACATCCGTCTAATGCATCAGGCCATGACGTATATCGACGTCTCTCCTTATCCCCTTATGAACGACGATGTTTACATCGTGTCGCCCAACGCTGCCGTCGTCTGTTCGCAGAATGTCATGTTCCTGGAATCAGTCATCAGTATAAAGGACAATGCCGCATGTCTCCCTATTGTGAATTCCGGACTATACCCTCAAGTGGTACCGCAGGGTATCTCTCTTCCAACCCTAGCTCCAGCCTCCGACTATCATGTTTCTGTTCTTACTGAGCTTGCTGCACCGCCTCCTGCTGATATTGATTCAAACCCCTGAGTGTAGATAACTTAGCGAAGATGATCGCCACTGACCTTCCGGCCGAAGACGTACACGCGCTTCGGGGACTGCTCATGTCGTACCAGGGCATTTTTAATCTCAATGACTGGCCACTGGGCCAAACAACAGTTGTCAAGCATCGGATTCACACCAGTGATGCCAAACCCATAGACCGACGTCCCTATCGTGTCTCCTCCGCTGAGCGCCAAGTTATACAAAAGGATGTTGACAAAATGCTTGCCCGTGATATCAAACCTTCATCAAGCCCATGAGCATCTCCTGTCGTACTCGTTAGAAAGGACATCGCTGGCGCTTCTGCATCGACTACAGGAATGTTAACCAAGTAACAAAAAGAGACGTGTACCCCTTACTTCGGATAGACGGCATTTTTGCCATCTATCCGACGTAAGATGACAGAGCGCGTTGTCACGTGGTATTTTTTAAACACCGCGGGCTTTCGTTTTTCCCGAACAAGAATGGCCACGCTTTCCTAGAACGCATGAACGTTTCAAGCTATATTTATTAGGTTAATTTATCTCTGTTAATTAGTCAAAAAAGACGAGCAAGACAATGGTACTGTAAGTTTAGATAAACGCTCACATCTACGCAATTTCTGCTCTGAAGAACGCATAGGTTTTTTCACAATCTTGGTCCAAGTTAGCTGAGACACACAGTGTGTGTGTATATATATATATATATATATTGCCGCCAGCATTGCGAGAAGACAAAGACGACCGACATATCCCAACTGCGTAGCCGCCACACCGCGAGCGTCAAGCAAAGCACCGCAAGGCAACGCTCGGCCGGTGCTGACAGGCCGGCGGCTCGTGCGCGAGAATCGGACGATTGGCACGCGACAGCAGGCGAGAAAGAGGAGGACGACGTTCGAAGGAGCGAAGCTCGAGGGACGTTTTTTGTTGTTGTTGAGTGCTCAGTCGGTTTTTGTTGACGGGCACAGGTTCGCCCAACATAAATCAGCTTTCGCAGAAACGGCTGTTGTAACTGTTCGTTACATATCTGGTGGAGGTGCTGGGTATGATTCCAAGCCCCACACACGCAAGGGAAGGTAGCCCGGATCCCCGAAGTTTGGAACCAACAGAATTAACGCCTGTCCACCAACGCACGAGTCGCCGCATACGAGGTGAGGCCCCCGAGTTTGGTCCTCTCGCCGATTCACCAAGGGCAGCGGCGGCAGCCAGCCGAGGTACTGGTGCGATGGCTACTCAAATAACCCCTTGTCACGTCGTCGTTGACTCACCCCGGACGCCAGAATCCTTCCACGGAGACACATTTGAGGATGCCGAGGACTGGCTCGAGAACTTCGAGCGTGTCGCCAGGTGTAACGGTTGGGACGAGTCAAAGAAACTGCGGTATGTGTACTTCGCGCTGGAGGAATCTGCACGCACGTGGTTTCAGAACCACGAAGCGTCGCTATCATCGTGGAACGACTTCCGACGAGAGCTGCTAGCTACATACCCGAGCACGGACCGCCGAGAGAGGACAGAAGCCGCTCTTCAGGCGAGGAACCAGCGGAACAACGAAAGTGTGACCATGTACATTGAAGACATGACCCACCTCTTCCGCCGAGCCGACCCAAACATGGCTGAGGACAAGAAATTGCGGCACCTAATGCGCGGTGTGAAACAGGAACTCTTTGCCGGCCTGGTTCGTAATCCGCCCCGCTCTGTAGCCGAATTTCGATCAGAGGCGACGACGATGGAGAAGACGCTGCAGCAGCGCGCGCGGCAGTACAACAGAGATGTATGCGTCGCATCATTTGACGTTGGGTCAGGAGCCCTCCCCAACAACATGGACATCATACGCGAAATGGTGAGGTCCGTCGTACGAGAAGAGCTGCAGAAACTGCAGCTGGCCCAAAGCCCTCCTACGGTGTCCTCACTTGCTGATGTTATACGTGAAGAAGTCCGGCAAGTAATTTGTGAGCCAGAGCCTCAGGTACGGCCCCACGCACAGCCAGAGCGTCAGCCGCGGATGTCGTACGCCCAAGCTTTACGTCAGGACCGAGGACGCGCCGACTTTGGACGAACGGCCACAATACCCCAGGTACTTCCTCGCAATGTGCAGCCCATGCCAGAAGGAAGCCCACGTAAAAGCGATGTGTGGCGCACTGCAGACCGGCGTCCCCTCTGCTATCACTGTGGAGAGGCTGGTCACCTATACCGGGAATGCCAGTATCGCCGAGTAGGACTGCGTGGCTTTTCTGTGAATGCACCTTGCCCCCGAAACGGTGAGCGCCCTTATGAGATTGAGGCATTTTTATCGACGCGCCAAACTGTTCGGAACACCCAGCAACATGAACCTCGATCAGCAGCGCCTATGCGTTATAGGTCGCCCAGTCCGCGTCCCGCTTCCATTTCACCGAGGCGACGCTCCCAAAGTCCGCGACGGGAAAACTAGAGCCAGCGACCTGTGGAGGCAAGGCCGCTGACACCCGGAACACCGAAGGCCCTCCATCGCCAATCCGACAAGACGACGGCAGTGACGAAACGACGGACAAGTGCAGTGATGACACCGTTACTTCCGAGTTGCACGTCATCATCGACGACTTCGAAGTGACTGCATTGATAGACACTGGTGCGGACTATTCAGTTATTAGCAGTGTACTCGCCAGAAAATTGAAAAAGGTATTGACCCATTGGACCGGATCTCCAATACGTACAGCGGGGGGACACTTAGTCGACCCCGTAGGAATGTGCACCGCAAGAATCGGAATTAGAGGCTTTACATACGTCAGCAGCTTTATTGTTCTCCCTGAGTGTTCCCGTGATCTGATACTGGGCATGGACTTCTTGCGAACGAATGGCGCAATTATCGACTTGCAAGAATCACGCGTGTTGTTTTCCACAGAAAATGCTGTTACCATTTCTGATACAGAAGAGCCACATATTTCCTCTCTACGTATTGTGGATGAAGACGTGACGGTGCCGGCACGGTGCAGTATGACTGTCGTTGTAAGGAGCGACATATTTCGTGACTATGAGGGACTTGCAGACGGAAATATCGGGCTTCTACTGGAAAAGCAAATATGCGTGGCAAGAGGCCTAGTTCACCTGCGTAACGGATATGCGGACGTCCTTTTGACTAACTTTGGCAATGAGGCACAACAAGTGGCGAAGGGAACAGCCATAGCGTCTCTTCATGACTATGCACAATTTGCAGATGTGTCAACCCTCGATGCAGCATCACCAGCTTCTGCCACCTTAGACAGTGTCCTTACCTCTATCGACATTGACCGAGAGCTGTCATCACTACAAAGAGATGAGATTGTGAACTTGGTCACAGAGTTTGCGGAATGCTTTTCGACTTCATCGAAAGTCCGTCGTACTCCCGTCGCAAAACACCGCATTGTGGTCGAAGAACCTGCAAGACCAGTTCGCCAACACCCGTACCGAGTAGCTCCAAAGGAAAGAGAAGCGATAAGAAGACAAGTACAGGAAATGCTCAAGGACGATGTAATACAACCATCCAATAGTCCATGGGCATCTCCGGTAGTCCTAGTCAAAAAGAAGGATAACACCCTACGATTTTGTGTTGACTACAGGAAACTCAACCTCGTCACGAAGCGGGATGTTTATCCACTCCCCCGCATCGACGACACCTTGGACAAACTACGCAATGCTTACTTCTTCTCTTCTCTGGATCTCAAAAGCGGATACTGGCAGATAGAAGTGGACGAGCGAGATCGCGAAAAAACGGCATTTGTGACACCGGATGGTTTATACGAGTTTAAGGTGCTTCCATTTGGTCTGTGTTCTGCGCCAGCCACATTCCAACGGATGATGGACACTGTTCTCTCCGGACTGAAATGGCAGTCGTGCCTCGTCTACCTTGATGATGTGGTGGTCTTCTCCACTACATTCGAGCAGCACGTGCAGCGACTAAGAGCAGTTCTGGATGCTATTCGCACGGCGGGATTGACCATAAAACCTGAAAAATGCCACTTCGGCTTTCGCGAGCTCCGCTTCCTCGGACACATTGTCAGTGCTGCAGGCGTCCGTCCCGATCCTGAGAAGATCACTGCAGTAGAAATGTTTCCGAAGCCAAGAGACAAAAAAGCTATTAGACGTTTCCTGGGACTGTGTGCCTACTACAGGCGTTTCGTCGAAAATTTTTCTAAAATTGCCGAACCACTCACGCGACTGACAAAAGAAGATGTCCCTTTTTCGTGGGAGAAAGAACAAGAAGACGCCTTCTCTGAACTACGACAGCGTTTGCAGAGTCCTCCTATACTTGCCCATTTTGATGAAAATGCCGAAACGGACATCCACACCGACGCGAGTAACGTTGGTCTCGGTGCCATACTTATTCAGTGGCAGAATGGAGAAGAAAAAGTTATTGCGTACGCAAGCCGTACCTTATCGAAAGCCGAGACAAATTACTCAGCTACAGAAAAGGAATGCCTGGCGGTTATATGGGCCATCAGTAAGTTCCGGCCTTACTTATATGGCAGACCGTTTCGAGCCATAAGCGACCATCACTCATTGTGCTGGCTGGCCAACCTCAAGGACCCTTCTGGAAGACTCGCTAGATGGAGTTTGCGTCTCCAGGAGTATGACATCACGGTCGTTTACAAGTCCGGTCGCAAGCACAATGATGCTGACTGCTTATCACGCGCACCAATCGAAGCTACGTCACCTGAATACGAGCAAGATTTCCCATTTCTTGGGGCTGTGAACACGACGGACATGGCTCATCATCAGCGTACTGATCCGGAATTACTCCTGCTCATCGAGTACCTGGAGGGTCGACAAGTGAAAGTGCCTCGAGTTTTCGTTCGCGGATTGTGTTCGTATGTCCTCCGGAACAACGTCCTCTACAAACGAAACTTCGAGCACAGTGGTGAGACGTTTCTACTTCTCGTACCATCATCGCTGCGAGCTGAAATCTTAGAAGCTTGCCATGATGACCCTGCAGCTGGCCACTTAGGCGTTAGTAGGACTCTGGCGAGAATCCGCCAGAAATATTACTGGCCGAAGTTGATGAATTCAGTGCAGCACTATGTCAAATCGTGCCGAGATTGTCAAAGACGCAAAACACCGCCACTCAAACCAGCAGGTTTTCTGCAACCGATACAGCCACCGACAGCGCCATTTGAACAAATAGGAGTGGATTTACTTGGACCATTTCCAGTTTCAACCTCAGGAAAGCGGTGGATTGTGGTAGCAACCGATTATTTGACCCGGTATGCTGAGACCTGTTCTCTTACAAAAGGAACCGCCGTTGAAGTGGCTCAGTTTTTTGTCACACACATAGTATTACGACATGGCGCACCTAAGGTACTCATAACAGACAAAGGAACAGCTTTTGTGGCCCGTTTGATGCAGTCTGTTATGAAACTAACACATACTGCTCATAGAAAAACCACAGCGTACCATCCACAAACAAACGGCCTGACTGAACGGCTCAATAGAACGCTCGCTGACATGATCTCAATGTACGTGGACGTCGAGCATCGGACATGGGACAGTATTCTACCATATGCCACCTTTGCGTATAATACTGCAGTACAAGAAACGACACATTTCACGCCATTTGAGCTTGTTTACGGTCGGACAGTAACAACGACACTGGACGCGATGTTACCTGTAGACAACAGCACCGAAGACGACCCTGACGTTAGCGAGTACATAGAAAGGGCAGAAGAAGCACGGCAGTTGGCGAGGCACCGTATCATACAACAGCAACACGTGGACGCAAACCGGTACAACCTAGGGCGAAGAGAGGTACAGTACAACCCCGGAGACAAAGTGTGGGTATGGACGCCTATACGTACACCCGGTCTTTCGGAGAAGTTACTGCGCCGTTACTTTGGCCCCTACAAAGTACTTCGCCGGTTAAGTCCCTTAAACTACGAGGTAACTCCTGAAGGCCAAGTCTGCTCCACACGACGCAGGACTCGCCCAGAGGTCGTCCACGTAGTACGAATGAAGCCATACTACGAAAGACATTGACAGAGGTCGTACACGTAGTACGAATGAAGCCATACAACGAAAGACATTGATTAACAGAAGTTGCACATACGATCAAGCCTAGCACCGGCCATCCTCTGACCACTGTCCTTCCAAAGCAGTTGGCCTCTCTCGGCCTTTTCTACGCATCGGGACGATGCTTCTTCGGAGGGGGCTAATGCCGCCAGCATTGCGAGAAGACAAAGACGACCGACATATCCCAACTGCGTAGCCGCCACACCGCGAGCGTCAAGCAAAGCACCGCAAGGCAACGCTCGGCCGGTGCTGACAGGCCGGCGGCTCGTGCGCGAGAATCGGACGATTGGAACGCGACAGCAGGCGAGAAAGAGGAGGACGACGTTCGAAGGAGCGAAGCTCGAGGGACGTTTTTTGTTGTTGTTGAGTGCTCAGTCGGTTTTTGTTGACGGGCACAGGTTCGCCCAACATAAATCAGCTTTCGCAGAAACGGCTGTTGTAACTGTTCGTTACAATATATATATATATATATATATATATATATATATATATATATATATATATATATATATATATATATATATATATATATATATATATATATATATATATATATATATATATATATATATTGCCACATCCTATATGGTCACCGCAGGTATGTGCCAGGCGATGAGATCGACGCTGAAATAGCGCGCGAGTGGAAAAACGGAGACTGCAACAACATCGCGTTGACTGCTCTGATAAAGTGCTTTCATACGTCCTCTACGCCGGCTTTCCCGTCTCCTACTAGGCTGCGACACTGGTGGAGGTGCTGGGTAGGATTGCCTCATGCTTGGCACCCCTTCGCGGAGCCATACCTCGACAGCGGAATCAGCTATCAGCTTCGGTCGTTGAAACTCCTGTTCACCGGTACAGTCGCCGTCTGCTAGGCCTGACGCCCGAGTTCAACCCTTTGCAGGACCCTGCTGGAACGCGTCTACCTACTTCCGCCATGGCTACTGCAACTCCATCGCAGGTGGCGCTGCAGAATCCTAAGATTTCCATGGCGACGCCTTTGAAGATGTCCAAGATTGGCTGGACCAATTTGAGCGTGTCGCCAGTTATAATGACTGGGGCTCCCAGCGAAAGCTGTCTAATGTCTATTTCGCGCTTCAAGACAGTGCGCGAACGTGGTTTGTGAACCAGGAGAGAAGTTTCACCACGTGGGATGCCTTCCGCACCCAGCTGCTAGACACGTTCACTAGTAGCGACAGAAGAAACAACGCGCAGCGCCTACTCGAATCCCGTATTCCAAAACCAAACGAGAGCGTTGCCATGTTTCCAGAAGATATGGCCCGCCTTTTCCGCAGAGCAGACCCAGAGATGGCCGAAGAAAAGAAGTTGCGCTATCTCTTGCGCGGAGTGAAGGAGGAACTGTTTGCCGGGCTCGTGAGGAACCCACCGACGACAGTGGCTGAATTTACCAAAGAGACTACCGCTATAGAACGGGCACTACAGCAACGGTACCGCCAATATGACCGCAAGAGTTCGCCGGTGAATGCTTCAATTCTACCTGAGAGCTGCAGCACGTCTCTGCGTGAAGTAATCCGAGAGATTGTGCGAGAGGAGGTCCGGCAGCTCGGGATCTCTCCCATGGCACCAGCGGTGGCTTCTGTCGCTGATATCGTTCGGGAGGAAGTTCGAGAGGCCTTTTCGTCACCCGACTGGCAGGTGGTGTCGCGACGATTAACCTACGCGGAAGCTGTCTGTCTTCCACCTCCCGCCACTTCGATGCTTCTGACACCGTCGACCAATACGACGCAGCCATCACCACCACCCCCGACGCCATACTTTCGGCAGTCAAAGCCGCCGTTAACTATGCCGTATCGCCGCCAGTCGATCGCTGCGCCTCGTTTCTACGGCGAATCCCCTGCCGGCTACCCGCTTCGAAAGACCGATTTGTGGCGCACCGCTGACCGCCGGCCGATATGCTTTCATTGCAGCGAAGCAGGACATGTTTACCGCGCGTGCCACTACCGCGCGGCTGGGTATGCAAGATTTCCCAACCGCAATTACCCTGTGTCTGATGCTGCACGTAGCGGCGACGGAAATTCTACAAACTTTCGGCCAGAAGGTTCAACGACGCCTCGATCGCGTTCCCCTTCTCCGGCACGTTACGCCCCACCGACCCGTCGCGATTTTTCTGACGCCTCTAGGGGCAGGTCCCCTAGCCTGCGCCGGGGAAACTAGACGCAGCGACCTCCGGGGGTGAGGTTGCAAACCGGCTAGATATCCAAGAGCCCCCATCTCCGACGATCGACGACTCTACAACTCCGACGACTCCAACCACACCCCCTGTAACCGACGCCGTCAACGCCGATCTCGTCGTTCGCATTGACGGCCACCAAGTGGCCGCTCTCGTCGACACTGGTTCGCATTTTTTGATAAGTAAAACGCTGGCCGATAGGCTGAGAAAAGTGAAGACGCCGTGGATCGGGCCCAACATCAGAACTGCCGGCGGCCAGTTGATGACGCCGATTGGACAATGCACAGCCAGGATAGTAATCGCCGGTGCAAACTTTGTCGCCACCCTCGTCATTCTCTTTGAGTGTTGTGAGGAACTTAAACTGGGGATGGATTTCTTGAGAGAGTACGGTGCAGTGATTAATGTCCCTGACCTCGTCGTCACATTTTCTACGAGCTCAGACGACGTCGACTCCGCGGCACACCAGCGACCCCGTTTACGTATCGCCGACGACGGCGTCACGCTTCCGCCGCGAAGCTGTTCCCTCGTACCTGTAACTTGAACACCGGCACTGGCGTCGCTGAACACATCGACGCACCGGTACTTAGTCAAGGGGTTTCCATCGCCAGGGCCGTAATTAACGTACCCGACGGACATGCTGAACTCCTGCTAACGAATTTTACCAGGGAACGTTGGCACATTGTTAAAGGCACAGCTGTTAGTTATTTCGACGAATTTACTTCAATACAGGACTGCCTCTCAGTGGAGCACGCGACGTCCACCGTGGTTATGCCTGCCGCTGTGGTTGACATCAGTCCCACCTTATCGCCCGCGGAACGCAACAGCCTTCTTGAGCTCATTGATGAGTTTAAGAGCTGCTTCTCATCCACGTCACGAGTTAGCCAGACGCTGCTCACTAAGCACCGTATTGTCACCGAAGCCGACGCCAGGCCGATTCGGCAGAATCCTTATCGTGTAGCACCTAAAGAGCGCGAGGCAATACAAACGCAAGTGAAGACCATGCTTGAGGACGGAGTTATTCGGCCCTCTAAGAGTCCTTGGGCATCGCCTGTGGTATTGGTGAAAAAGAAGGACGGCAGCCTGCGCTTCTGCGTCGACTATCGAAAACTCATCCAGATCACAAAGAAAAACGTTTATCCGCTACCGCGTATCGACGATTCACTGGACAGGCTACGAAACGCACATTACTTTTCTTCGATGGACTTCAAGTGCGGCTACTGGCAAATAGAAGTTGATGAGAGAGACCGTGAGAAGACCACTTTTGCGACGCCCGACGGACTTTATGAATTTCAGGTGCTCCCCTTCGGTTTGTCTTCTGCGCCAGCAACGTTTCAACGACTAATGGACACGGTACTCTCAGGCCTCAAATGGCAAACCTGTCTGGTGTACCTCGACGACGTGATTGTTTTCTCCGTCACGTTCGAGGAACACTTACAGAGACTAAAGACGGTCTTTGAAGCAATACGTTCAGCTGGTCTAACTTTGAAACCTGAAAAGTGCCATTTTGGTTTTGAAGAACTTCAATTTCTCGGTCACATTGTTAGTCGTGAAGGTGTCCGACCTGACCCTGATAAAATCTCTGCCGTCGCTAATTTCCCAACGCCATCAGATAAAAAGGCAGTGCGACGTTTTCTGGACTTTTGCGCCTACTACCGACGGTTTATCGCGGAATTTTCGCGTATCGCATGGCCATTGAAACATCTTACCAGAGAAGATGTCCCCTTTGTGTGGGGTGAAGACCAGCAACGGGCTTTTGATGACCTACGGCAACGGTTGCAGACGCCTACCGTGCTCGCACAATTTGATGACGACCCCCTACGATTCTTCATACCGACGCCAGTAATGTCCGCCTTGGCGCAGTGCTTGTACAGCGGCAGGATGGCGCCGAAAGAGTGATTGCTTACGCCAGCAGGACGCTATCAAGGACGGAGGCTAACTACTCTACTACAGGAATAGAATGTCTCGGACTGGTGTGGGCCGTCCTGAAATTTCGGCCTTATTTGTATGGTCGGAGTTTCACCGGTGTCAGTGATCATCATGCACTTTGCTGGCTGACTAATTTAAAAGATCCAGCTGGTCGGCTTGCGCGCTGGAGCCTTCGGCTCCAAGAATTCGACCTCACTGTTGTATACAAATCGGGGAAGCGACACGCCATCGCCGACTGCCTTTCTCGGTTTCCCGTTGAGACTGCCGTGCACGACGATGATGACGCGGCTTTTCTAGGCGAGCCTGTGGCTGTTTCACGCCAGCAACGCGAGGACGCAGAACTTGTTCCTCTTTTCGATTACTTAGAGGGAAGAACAAGCAGCGTGCCGAGCTTATTTGCCAGAGGGCTGCCTTCATACTGCTTACGCCACGACGTTCTCTATAAAAAGAACTTTTCACCTAGTGGCAGCAGCTACCTACTCGTCATTTCCGCATCTCTACGCGACGAAGTCCTACATGCCTGTCACAACGAGCCGACCGCTGGTCACTTAGGCTACACTCGGACATTGGCAAGAATTAGACTAAAGTACTATCGGCCGAGACTTGCGTCGATCGTTAAACGTTACACACAGACACGCCTGGATTGCCAGCGCCGCAAAGCTCTACCCGGCAAGCCAGCTGGACTGCTGCTTTCTGTTCAGATACCGCAAGCGCCGTTCGAACAAATTGGCATGGACCTTTTAGGTCCGTTTCCACTGTCTACTGCCGGAAATAGATGGATTATCATCGTCACGGATTATCTTACTCGATACGCCCAAACAGGTGCTATCCAACGTGGAACAGCAGCCGAAGCAGCGCGATTATTCGTCGAAGCCGTCGTCGTAAGGCATGGCGCTCCCGCAGTGGTCATAACATACAGAGGATCTCCGCGCATCTGCTTTTTTAAATATTTCTTTATGCCAGAAGGCACGCTGTCGCAAAAAAAAAAAAATCTGCGTTGACGGCTGCACTTCTGGATACCGTGTTGCGACTAAGTGGTACCACTCACAGAAAGACCACGGCTTATCATTCCCAAACCAATGGGCTGACAGAACGTATGAATAAGACTCTGGCAGACATGATGAGTATGTCCATCGAGGTCGACCACAAGAAATGGGACGAGATTTTACCATATGTTACATTTGCGTATAACATGGCTAGCTAAGAGACAACACGCGTGACGCCTTTCAACCTCGTTTGCGGACGCGAAGTGACAACAATGTTGGACGCAATCCTGCCACACGAGTGCGGTGACGACGAGACTGGTGCCGAGGAGTTTACGAAACGCGCAGAGGAAGCCAGGCAGCTTGCGCGTTTGCGAATCAATGAACAACAGGATTACGATGCCCGACTCTACAATCTTCGGCACTGACCCGTCACATACAACGTCGGTGACCAGGTGTGGGTCTGGACTCCGATTCGTCGGCGGGGGCTGTCTGAAAAGCTCCTGCGAAAATACTTCGGCCCGTACATAGTTCTGCGCCGCATCAGCGATGGTAATTATGAAGTTGACCCCGACAGCCATAACTGCTCCAAACGCCGGCGGTATCCGCCCAAAGTTGTGCACGTGCTTCGTATGAAGCCTAACATTTCCTCATGACCTCAACTTTGCAGTGCACAGCCTTCGGCGGTTGGTGCATCGGGCCGATGCCGTTTTTTTTCAAGGGGGGGGGGGGGGGGTCAAAGGGCACATCCTATGTGGTCATCGCGGGTATGTGCCAGGCGATGGGAACGACGCTGAAATAGCGCGCGAGTGGAAAAACGGAGACGACAACGACGTCGCGTTGACTGCTCTGATAAAGTGCTTGCATACGTCCTCTACGTCGGCCTTCCCGTTTCCTACGAGGCTGCGACAATATATATATATATATATATATATATATATATATATATATATATATATATATATATATATATATATATATATATATATAAGAGAGAGAGAGAGCGGGAGATTTATAGAGATTTATACAGTACCAGTGGCCCCCACGACAATAATGGAAGAGAGAATAGTCTAGAGGAATTTGAAATCCCACAAGTAACGCCGGAAGAAGTAAAGAAAGCCATGGGAGCTATGCAAAGGGGGAAGGCAGCTGGGGAGGATCAGGTAACAGCAGATTTGTGGAAGGATGGTGGGCAGATTGTTCTAGAAAAACTGGCCACCCTGTAAACGCAATGCCTCATGACTTCGAGCGTACCGGAATCTTGGAAGAACGCTAACATAATCCTAATCCATAAGGAATGGGACGCCAACGACGAAAAAAATTATAGGCCGATCAGCTTACCGTCCGTTGCCTACAAAGTATTTACTAAGGTAATCGCAAATAGAATCAGGGACACCTTAGACTTCTGTCAAGCAAAGGACCAGGCAGGATTCCATAAAGGCTACTCAACAATAGACCGTATTCACACTATCCATCAGGTGATAGAGAAATGTGCGGAATATAACCAACCCTTATATATAGCTTTCATTGATTACGAGAAAGCGTTTGATTAAACTGAAACCTCAGCAGTCATGGAGGCATTACGGAACCAAGGTGTAGACGAGCCGTACGTAAATATACTGAAAGATATCTATAGCGGCTCCACAGCCACCGTAGTCCTCCATAAAGAAAGCAAGAAAATCCCAATAAAAAAAGCCGTCAGGCAGGGAGATGCGATCTCCTCCAATGCTATTTGCAGCTTGTTTACAGGAGGTATTCAGAGACCTGGATTGGGAAGAATTGGGGATAAGAGTTAAGGGAAAATACCTTAGTAACTTGCGATTCGCTGATGATATTGCCTTGCTTCGAAACTCAGGGGACCAATTGCAATGCATGCTCAGTAACCTGGAGAGGGAAAGCGTTTAACCTTTGTTAACGCTTTGTTAAAGTGATAACTTTAACCTTTGTTAGCCATAAAAAAAGTCAGTCACGCGAGAGAGATAAACAAGTACACGTGTCAATATATGCAAGGTGTCCGAACTATTATGCACTAAGATTCAGAAAGACACAAATGCTACGGAGCTGGACACAATCAATGTTATAGTGTTTGCTGTCACTCGGATATACTCAGATTACTTTTTTGCATTCAGCCTAATTACATAAATACACGTAATTATTCAACTTCTCGAATATCATTAGATGAAACGTGTCAATGAGAGAATTCTAGAGCAGCATGAAAAACTCCAGATACAGCTTTCTGTTGCTCAATACCTGCTACATAAGTGTTGTTCCGAGCGTGAATGAAGACCGCGAAAACACGCAAAATTGTTGCGCGAATGGCCGCTCGACGTACTTTGCATATGTTCGCGGGGTTCGTTCACGGGCGGAAAGAAAAAAGAGAGGAGCTATTTATTAAAGAAACAGAAATTTTTGCCGGTGCGCATACAATCACTGGCATGTCACTCTGTATAGGTATGGGGAATGAAATTAGAAGATTCCAGAGGAGAGCGAAATAAAAAAATGAAATGCGCAAATGGACCTGATACTAATATTTCCAGGTGAGATGGCAAATAAATTTAGGCTTTTCTATATGAAATGGTTAATCTTTAAAGGTTTTCGATTGGACCCTTTCTGACAGGTATTTGAACAATAAATCCAAAATCCACCGCTGTGTTGAAGGGCCGGACATTGGACCTATAAAGCTGGGTAACGTTAACGGATTGGGCAAATAATTTCTATTTGTCGCTCAAAACAACTGTCTCTCGTCGCAGTTGGAAAAACACTTATGTAGCCCGTATTGAGCAACATAAATTTGTATCGGGAAGTTTTTCATGTTGCTCCAGAACTTTTTCATTGACACTTTTAATCTAGTTATAATATTTGATAAACTTATAATTATTTCAGTATATCTATGTAATTATGTAGTTATGTAAATGTTCCTTCCTCCGACGACTACGGAGTGTAACGAGAAGGAAATTTTGATGACTGTTTTGCTACCGTTTCTTCTACATTCCCAGACTGGATGACTTTCAGGGCAGGGCAAGAAAATTGCATTATTTTGGAATCACTATTTGCAGCTGCATCGGGTCCTGGAGCCACCGTTAGAATTCGTGTCCGCGACGACCTTTTTTACAAGACCAATTATTAGGCTAAATGCGCACGCTTTCTTCTCACGATGCCAGGGAGTCTGCGAGCGGACATACTGAGAGGCACGATAGCCATCTAGGGTTCATCAGAACTTTGAACCGGACACAGGAGCGTTATTACTGGCCCAGAATGCGAGGCATAGCTAAGCACTAATACGCCGCTAGTTGCGGATAATGTCAACGTTACATGCTCCCGATGACCGCTCCAGCGGGTCTTCCCTAACCTCTGCCTTTTATCGACGTTTTGGGCCCATTTCCACAGTAATCTAGTGGCAGGCGATGTGTGATCGTATGTGCCGACCACATGACCCGTTGCGCAGAAACGGCGGCCATCTTCAACAACTGCGTGCGTTGCAATCCAGGCCGTCCACGCGGCCCGCGACTTCAGTCACCACCTCCCGCTGCCGTCGGGGGTGGAGCCACCAACTTGATTGGCGAGCAATCAACTTCCTCAGCTCACTTCAATAAAGTTCTCGTCAATTGTCAATCGCAACGTTTTTGCTTCGATTCATTATCCTTCGCCATAGTCCCCCCTGCGTCATCATTAATGATCGCGGTCTTCAGGTCGTTGTGGACGCCGTCGAATAAAAGGCTTCGTCTCTGCAGTTGGCAGTTGCGCCATTCAACGAGTTGTCCCCTTCAGACGACGTACGAACAGAACTCTAAGAACCTGCTGGCCATTTACGTACCTACCGATCACAAAGACTGGAACAACGTCATCCCGGTCATCAACTATGCTTATAATACTACAAAGCGTGAGACGATTGATTAGAGTCGTTTTTATCTCCTTTAGGTACGTCCGCCGCTAAGCTGCATTGACACACTACTACCGTTTGAATTTCACAGCGAGTACTTTGTTGCCAAGATTCGCCGAAGAAGCCCGGCGTATTGCTCGTACTGTGGAATCGCAATCTACATCAGTGGCGCGCTAAAGGCGTGGACCCCATGACGCGACCGCGGCTTCTTATGCGCACCCCAGTGCGCGCGGGCCCATTCGTCACTTCGCGACTTGACGTGCGTGGCGGCACGCTTGACGTCAGCTGGTCGCGTGTCTAGCCGACACACTTAGTGCATGTTGTTCGTCTCAAGCGGTTTCACCCTCCAGCCTCTGGGAACCGGTACGGCCCGAGCCGGCCAAGGAGACGTCGGCTGGCGCAGCCTATTGACGCCACCTGACCATCAACGATCGCTTTGTAAATAAACACAGTTCAACCGCAACAAGCTAACTGTAGCCAGAGGTTAAAAGTATGCAGGCGCACTCAAAGACACAAATTTCAGCATTGCCATTAGTTGGGCGTGTTGGTAAACTGACTCGGAAAGCATATTCAGCGGGAGTTAGCGCATTGTGGTGCCGTCTACCCTCTGTTCTTGTTCGCTGGCGCTAAATATGCTTTCCAAGGCAGTCTAAGACAACGCGACCAAATGCATGTTGCCGATTGTTGTATGTAGTTGGCCACACTACCTTTTATAATCTGCTTAATTGCCTAATTAGTCAAGATGAATTAACCAACTTCTGAAACAACGGACTTAGGCAAAAGATTCTAAATAATAAGTTGTAGAGCGCTTTGCAAAACGTCCAATGAAACAGTTTCCTACTTTCTATGTATTAAGCATTAGTGCTTTTCCGCTTACTGCAGATGCCTGCGAAATACAAAAAAAAAGAAAAAAAAACACGTGACTTGCCCGCAAGCGCGTCGTGATTGCAGCGCTCTTAAACATTTCTCTTACAAACGAACATAGCATCTAGCAGGGTGTGCTGCTGCTTAAAATGCGACAGGGCAGCAGTGGCGTAGCCAGAAATTTTGTTCGGGGGGGGCTACGCCACTGGCCCCATGTGTGTATGTATGTATGTATATATATATATATATATATATATATATATATATATATATATATATATATACATGGGGCCAGTGGCGTAGCCAGAAATATTGTTGTTGCCTTTAAAAGAAAAAACTTTAATTCTAGTGACTACGGGTTTCAAATTTTTTATTTAGGTGGTCAATTATTTATTAAAAATTGGCCAAATCGAAAATTTTCAGAAAACGAAACTATCAGGTTTAAAACTCCGTGACCCAACAATGAAAAATGATATCACAATTCTGTGAATTGCATCTAATAGTACATCTACAGCGGACAAAATGGATATGTTACACATGAATCTCAAAAAAATTTAGTATTGTGGAACTACGGCTTGTGCAGAACCCTTGTACACAACGTAACCAATTCACGTAAGATACAAATTGACATAGCAAACTTGTCCGCTTTGACTGTTATAATAGATGCCGTTTACAGAACCATAATGTCTGTTATTCATACATAGCTATTAGTTTGTAAACGTCGTGCTTCTATATTTTCGAACTTTCGAATTTTTCAAAATATTTTAAACGACATTCAGGCCCTAAATCGAAGTTGTGTTTCCAACAGAACTAGGATTTAACTTTCTCTCTCAAGTGCAAAGAATTTCAATAAAAGCGATTAGCAGGATTATCTAAGAAAAGGGTTTCTGCGTTTTACAAGTATTTGAATAGGCCACGTCGGATTGGGCCCGAGCTAAAGCTTCCTCTTGAACAATTTTTCAAGGGATCAAATCCATGAATAATAACTGCATTGTCATTGCCAAAGATGCTGCAAACGAATTCTTGAACGCTACGCACAGTCAAAACAATAAAATATGTATTTTTTCATAAAATAATATACTCGTATGTGCCAAAAATATTGCCCAAAATAACTAATATCAATGCTTCCATATTTTTGTCCATTTAATTAAAGAAAGTATCACACGAACTTTAGAACTATATCAGTTCGAAACCAGGAAAGCAGTGCATGCCACTGATATGAAAAATTAAAAGGCAATGAACTGAACAAGTCGAGGACAAATATGTTAATGAAACTTTGTCATTCAAGAACCGTGCCTACATTCTTGTATATATGCAATGGCCAATGAAAAATGTCAATGACGCTGTAATTTGTTTTAATGTATTACGCAGAAGCAGCTGTCACCGGTCGTCTATCGTGAGTAATTGCACCGAAATCAGTCGCAACAGAGGGCACGTATAACCAGCAGGAATTCTGCAAGATATACGAGGGCAAGTCAAATGAATGTGAGCCAACAACGGGGTACTTCTTTTAAAAGTAGTCTTCATGAGAATTTAGACATTTGTCCCATTGACTAACGAGTCGCGTGATTCCCGTCTTATAAAACTCCTTGGGTTGCTGCTTCAAAAAGTCTGTATCTGGTTCCCTTGAGCAGTTTTTTTCGGTTGCCCCAAAATGTAGAAGTCGCAAGGTGACAGGTCTGAGCTGTATGGCGGATGCTGCAGCGTTTCCCACTTGAACTTTGCCAGTTTTGTATTAACCACATAAGCGACGTGGGGACAGGCATTGTCGTGGAACAAGATGACCCCATTCGTCAATTTTACACGTTGTTCGTTCTTGATTGCGACACACTGCCGTTCTGGCGTTTCACAATATCGGAAACAATTGATAGCCTCTCAAGATTTAGCAAATTCTATCAGTAATGGACCCTGACGACCGAAAGAAAAGTCAACAACACCTTTCCAGCGGAAATGATGGCCTTTGCGTTCTTTGGGCCTGGTAAATTCGAATGTTTCCTCTGTAAGCTTTGCCGTCATGTTTCAGGCTCGTAGTAGTGGCACCAAGGTTCATCCCCGATCACAATTGCAAAGATGAAGTCGTCATCCTCATTGTGATACCCGATCAGATGAGTCAAGATAGCGCGAAACTTCTCCGTCTTCTCGCTATGGATCAAAATCTTGGGGATCCATTGCGCACCAAAGAGCCGATAACCGAGAAGCTCATGAATTAAGGCGTGAACCGAACCGTGACTGATGTTCAGACGGTCTGCCAGTTCATCGATGCTTATCCTCCGTTCTTGTTTCATCAGCTCATGAACCTTTGAAATTGTGTGGGGGGTGATTGCACGATGGTTTTGGCCCGGTCCTGGAATGTCTTTACAACGTCCTTTAAACCGTTTGCTCCAACGCTTCACAGTGGTCAATGAAATGCCGTGTTCAACGTAAACGGCAGCCATACGGCGATTAATTTCTGTTTCGGAAACACCTTTAGCTCTCAGAAACTTCGCGACACCGAGCTGTTCAACTTTTGAAGTGTCCATTATGTGACGCAACCATATTCAACCCAGTGTATGAGAGCATTAAATAACATTTATCTTCACACCTGCGTGTCACTTTTGTAAATGAGACATGCCGTTCTCCTACGCGCATGCCTCGCAGATAATGAACCGAGCCATTATTGCGCGGTTAGGGTAGGTGCACTTTCGTTTGACTCGCCCTCGTACATTAGAAATGCAAAGATACAATGGGATATACAAATGTGAAAATACGGCTTGATAAAGGACAAAAAAGTGTCACTGGAAACATAGTTCACTGCATGTATACACAAAACCTCGCAACAAGATATTTAAGTATACGTATAAGTCTCCAATGAGTCTATGTATGTAAGAAAAAGTAACTTTATGTAATGCGTCAAACAAGGCAAATAAACATGTTGCACAATCATAACTTCACAGAATCCTAGATTCCGCCCCCATTCCATCCACTCCCCCCGATGTATTGCGCGCGATGAAAGGCGGCGCGCTTGCTCCCCGCTTTTCTCCTTTGCTGAGCCACCATCGTCGGCTCACCCATTCCACCTCCCCCACTACGCTTTCACTCGCACATACAGCATGCAGCGCGTGGTCACGATGTTATCACCCTTGAACTTTATACGAAACATGAGGGCGACGGCAGGAATGCGCCTGGAGTGCCCATATAATTGCTTTCGCAATAATACAATTGTAAGGATGTTTATTGAGCGAGTCCAACAAACGGGCGGTAGCTCGGAACAGTGAGCGCGGAGAGCAAGATGGTGGTCTTCGAACGCCGGTCTCGTGCCCTCTGTTCTTGATGATGATCGGTATGCCATTCTCCTCCTTTCTTCATTACAATTGCCCCCGTCGAGAAAGGTGGAGCCATCCTGGCGATCTAACAGGTGGGTACAAGAGGGTCGAAGTACGGCTTGAGGCGGTTTACGTGAACAACATCACGTCCACGTCGACGACGGTCGCCTTGCAGCGTAAGAGGCTCAATGACATAGTTTACGGGGGAAGTACGCTCGACGATGCGGTAGGGACCATGATAATTTGGGAGCAGTTTGGACGACAAGCCAGGGGCGCAGGGTGGTACAAGCAGCCACACAAGTGCTCCAGGAGCGAATGTTGCGGCCGGAGAGTGATCATCATCGCGGGCGTTTTTCTGGCGTTGTTGGTCGGCTGTAGTAAAGCGCTTGGCTAGTTGTCGGCAATCTTCAGCGTAACGGGCCGCTGCTGACACGGGCGTGCACTCTGAGGTATCTGGTGCGTATGGCAGCAACGTGTCGATAGTGTGCGTCGGCTGGCGACCGTACAAAAGGAAGAAGGAAGAATTGTAATGAAGAAAGGAGGAGAATGGCATACCGATCATCATCAAGAACAGAGGGCACGAGACCGGCGTTCGAAGACCACCATCTTGCTCTCCGCGCTCACTGTTCCGAGCTACCGCCCGTTTGTTGGACTCGCTCAATAAACATCCTTACATTTGGTGGATCGTGCTGGGTACGCACATCGTCGGCACCCTGGAACTCCGATCCCGCACGTTGCACTCGACCATGCAAGCTGACGCAGCCCAACAGCCGCCACCTCTCCCGGCCGCCGTTTGTCCCGGCCCCGTTCGCCAGCGAGACCCCCCGGTATTTTCGGGTACGGAAGACCAGGACGTCGAGGACTGGCTGTCGTCCTACGAAAAAGTTAGTGGACCCAACAAGTGGGATGACGCTACTAAGTTGAGTACCGCGAACTTTTACTTGGCTGGCGTGGCGAAGCTGTGGTATACGAACCACGAATCGGAATTTGAAAACTGGTCTGCTTTCAAGGAGGCAATATCTGCCGTTTTCGGTCGCCCTGCCGTGCGGAAGTTACGCGCCGAGCAACGGCTGCGCACACGGGCACAGGAACCGAATGAAACATTTACCGCCTATATTGAGGACGTACTCGATCTCTGCAGGCGCGCCGATGCCTCAATGAGCGAAAGTGCCAAAATACAGCACATCATGAAGGGCGTCGACGACGATGTCTTTCAGATGCTTCTTGCGAAGTCTCCTGGCACAGTGTCTGAAGTGGTAACTCTGTGCCACAGCTACGACGAGTTGAGCTCATTCCGCGCTCATTCGTCCATCGCAGACGGACTGTCCCCATTTGAACGCACTGCTCTTCTCCAGCTGCTCTACCAGTTCCGCGACTCCTTCGATGTTGCCCAACGTGCCCTTGGCCGAACTTCTACCATTGTTCACAACATCGACACCGGCTCCAACTCGCCAGTGCGACAACGCCCTTACCGCGTCTCCACCGCGGAACGTCAAGTTATTACCGACCAGGTTGACGATATGCTTAAACGCGACGTTATTCGCCCTTCACAAAGCCCGTGGGCATCCCCTGTGGTTCTCGTTAAAAAAAAGGATGGATCGATTCGCTTCTGCGTGGATTACCGGCGCCTAAACAAGGTCACTCGAAAAGACGTGTACCCTTTACCCAGCACCTCCACCAAATGTAAGGATGTTTATTGAGCGAGTCCAACAAACGGGCGGCAGCTCGGAACAGTGAGCGCGGAGAGCAAGATGGTGGTCTTCGAACGCCGGTCTCGTGCCCTCTGTTCTTGATGATGATCGGTATGCCATTCTCCTCCTTTCTTCATTACACAATAAACGTATCCGGCAACTGAAGCGTCCCGTCACCCATTACTTTCCGCAAAAGAAGTATCAAAATCGAACTTTCACCATGCGACAATTCGCTGCGCCGCAACAATGTATTTTTTTTCTGTGAGGCGGAGGCTCCGAAATGAAAAAAAGAAACGCAAAGGAAAGTATGTTGGCCAGAATCGAATGCCTACTTCGGGCACCTAATGGGGCCACGGAAGGAATACCGAAAAAAACATGAGACGCTTGGTCCACTGAGAACCATACGCATACTGCTCAGTATCTTACACCGGCGAATCAAGACTTTCCAGAAAGTTTCCGCTCAAGGAACGCGGTGCAATCCTTCGAGTCCCCACAGTGATGGCGGCGAGCGACCATTGTTTTTTTTTTCTCGTCTGCTAGCCAGAAAGCTTCCAAAACTCTGTCAGGTGAAAATCCACTCGGCCAGAGCAAACCGAACGCCCACCGAAGTGCACCGCGCGGTGGTCGGGGCCATACGAGAAAAACATATGCGCTCTGGCTCGCTCTGGCAGCCCGCGGGTAGGGTAGCGAGAACAAAAAAAAAAATGAAGAGGCTCAATGTGTTCTCGGCGAATAAAAGTCAAAATAGAAAAAAATAAATAAGAACGTAGTTACTTTGGCTGGCTTTAGTGTCTTGACATGGTTGTTCTGGCGTAGGTTAAAAAAGTGTTGATATATTTTCATGTGACATGACGGCACAAATGAACAACCCCAACACATCGTCTCATTGGACCTCGCTGCGTGCTTTGTCAACTCGTCTGCTAGTGTTTTGATTTGGCTTGTCTCGTTCTATGTTCCGATGTAAGACTTTAGAAAAGTCAATGGACCTTTGGCGTCAAATGTTTATAACAACATTAAACCCACAAAGTTCCGCAATTGAAAATTTAAAGCACAACTTTGGAAATGTCAATGCACGTTTCACATCAAGAGCTTATGAGATTTATACCCATAAAGTTTCGCAATTGATATCCATGCGCTCCATAGATTCCGTGGCCTCAGTGAGATGCCGCGGCGAGCCCGCTCACCATCAAAGCGCCCTTGAAACATTGTGCTCGGATGGAACTGCTTGGCGTTATGTGACTGCCGGTGTATGGGCGTTGCCACGAAATCCAGCCCGAGTTCGCAATCTTCGCGGTTAAATGTCTTTTCGAGCGTCAAAAAGACATTCTAGACAAAATCCAGAGTGATTTCCGGCGCCGGGGGTGGCTTTGGTCGGCGGTGCATGGACAGCACGAAAAAATTTCGGGGGGGGGGGCTGAAGCCCCATAAGCCCCCCCCCCCCCCCCCCCTGGCTACGCCCCTGCAGGGCAGTGACACAGGCGTTGGTTGCGCGCCACCGACGTGCTTTCCCCGTGGCGGTTCGTGATGGCGACAAGCAGGCGCAGCGGCAGCACGCCCGGCTGTATTCGTTTGCACGCGCTCACGTAGCATTTTTTTTTTTTTCGCGGGCGCCTGCAGTAAGCGGGTAAGCCCTAATGCGTAATACATAGAAAGCAGGAAACTGTTTAATCGGACGTTTTGCAAAGTGCTCTACAACTTTCTAACTGTGATTTTCTGCCTAACCTTGTTGCTTTAGAAGTTGGTTAATTAACCATGACTAATTATGCAGTTATACAGTGCTAAAAAGCGGGCACGTCCTGTGCTACAGAGGCTTAGCGGAGAGAACAGAACTAGGAGTCGGATTCCTGATTAATAAGAATATAGCTGGTAACATACAGGAATTCTATACCGTTAACGAGAGGGTAGCAGGTCTTGTTGTGAAACTTAATAAGAGGTACAAATTGAAGGTGGTACAAGTCTACGCCCCTACATCCAGTCATGATGACCAGGAAGTCGAAACCTTCTATGAAGACGTGGAATCGGCGATGGGTAGAGTGAAAACCAAATACACTATACTAATGGGCGACTTTAATGCCAGGGTAGGCAAGAAGCAGGCTGGAGACAAGGCAGTGGGGGAATATGGCATAGGCGCTAGGAATAGCAGGGGAGAGTTATTAGTAGAGTTTGCGGAACAGAATAATATGAGGATAATGAATACCTTCTTCCGCAAGCGGGATAGCCGAAAGTGGACGTGGAGGAGCCCGAACGGCGAGACTAGAAATGAAATAGACTTCATATTCTGCGCTAACCCTGGCATCATACAAGATGTGGACGTGATCGGCAAAGTGCGCTGCAGTGACCACAGGATGGTAAGAACTCGAATTAGCCTAGACCTGAGGAGGGAACGGAAGAAATTAGTACACAAGAAGCCGATTAATGAGTTGGCGGTAAGAGTGAAAATAGAAGAATTCCAGATCAAGCTACAGAACAGGTATTCAGCTTTAACTCAGGAAGAGGACCTTAGTGTTGAAACAATGAACGACAATCTTGTGGACATTATTAAGGAGTGTGCAATGGAAGTCGGTGGTAACTCCGTTAGGCAGGATACCAGCAAACTATATATCGCAGGAGACGAAAGGTCTGATCAAGAAACGCCAATGTATGAAAGCTTCTAACCCTACAGCTAGAATAGAACTGGCAGAACTTTTGAAGTTAATCAACAAGCATAAGACAGCTGACATAAGGAAGTATAATATGGATAGAATTGAACATGCTCTCAGGAACGGAGGAAGCCTAAAAACAGTGAAGAAGAAACTAGGAATCGGCAAGAATCAGATGTATGCGTTAAGAGTCAAAGCCGGCAATATCATTACTAATATGGATAAGGTAGTTCAAGTGGCTGAGGAGTTCTATAGAGATTTATATAGTACCAGTGGCACCCACGACGATAATGAAAGGGAAAATAGTCTAAAGGAATTCGAAATCCCAAAGGTAACGCCGAAAGAAGTAAAGAAAGCCTTGGGAGATATGCAAAGGGGGAAGGCAGCTGGGCAGGATCAGGTAACAGCAGATTTGTTGAAGGATGGTGGACAGATTGTTCTAGAGAAACTGGCCACCCTGTATACACAATGCCTCATAACCTCGACCGTACCGGAGTCTTGGAAGAACGCTAACATAATCCTAATTCATAAGAAAGGGGACGCCGAAGACTTGAAAATTATAGACCGATCAGCTTACTGTCCGGTGCCTACAAACTATTTACTAAGGTAATCGCAAATAGAATCAGGAACACCTTAGACTTCTGTCAAGCAAAGGACCAGGCAGGATTCCGTAAAGGCTACTCAACAATAGATCATATTCACACTATCAATCAGGTGATAGAGAAATGTGCGGAATATAACCAACCCTTATATATAGCTTTCATTGATTACGAGAAAGCGTTTGATCCCTAGCTGCTTCACCTAATAAAAATGTTTATTCTCTCTCTCTTCTGTCGAAACCTCAGCAGTCATGGAGGCATTACGGAATCAAGGTGTAGACGAGCCGTATGTAAAAATACTGAAAGATATCTATAGCGGCTCCACGGCCACCGTAGTCCTCCATAAAGCAAGCAACAAAATCCCAATAAAGAAAGGCGTCAGGCAGGGAGATACGATCTCTCCAATGCTATTCACAGCATGCTTACAGGAGGTATTCAGAGACCTGGATTGGAAAGAATTGGGGATAAAAGTTAATGGAGAGTGCCTTAGTAACTTGCGATTCGCTGATGATATTGCCTTGCTTAGTAACTCAGGGGACCAATTGCAATGCATGCTCACTGACCTGGAGAGGCAAAGCAGAAGAGTGGGTCTAAAAATTAATCTGCAGAAAACTAAAGTAATGTTTAACAGTCTCGGAAGAGAACAGCAATTTACAATAGGCAGCGAGGCACTGGAAGTCGTAAGGGAATACACCTACTTGGGGCAGGTAGTGACGGCGGATCCGGATCATGAGACGGAAATAATCAGGAGAATAAGAATGGGCTGGGGTGCGTTTGGCAGGCATTCTCAGATCATGAACAGCAGGTTGCCATTATCCCTCAAGAGAAAAGTATATGATAGCTGTGTCTTACCAGTACTCACCTACGGGGCAGAAACCTGGAGGCTTACGAAAAGAGTTCTACTCAAATTGAGGACGACGCAACGAGCTATGGAAAGAAGAATAATAGGTGTAACGTTAAGGGATAAGAAAAGAGTAGATTGGGTCAGGGAACAAACCCGAGTTAATGACATCTTAGTTGAAATCAAGAAAAAGAAATGGGCATGGGCAGGACATGTAATGAAGAGGGAAGATAACCGATGGTCATTAAGGGTTACGGACTGGATCCCAAGGGAAGGGAAGCGTAGCAGGGGGCGGCAGAAAGTTAGGTGGGCGGATGAGATTAAGAAGTTTGCAGGGAAGGCGTGGCCACAATTAGTACTTGACCGGGGTTGTTGGAGAAATATGGGAGAGGCCTTTGCCCTGCAGTGGGCGTTACCAGGCTGCTGCTGCTGCTGCTGCTGCTGATGATGATGATGATGATGAATTATGCAGTTAAGCAGAGTACGAAAAAGTGACTTGGTCCAATGGACACAATAGCCAGCAACATGCATTCGGTCGCGTGTTCTTAACTTCACTGCCATAATTCTAAACTCTGACTAAAGTTTGCTGGGAGACTCTGTATATATCTGCGTGCTAAACGAAAAAAAAAATAACGATGTCAAGAGATAAAAAAATATTTATTATAATGATTGCCTCCACTCCTATGAACAGCCCATTGCGGCGTCCATTCACCATGGCTTCGTTTCCAATTCACCCAAAATCTCGTCCTCAGATAGAGGAAATTATGTGTGCCCGTTTAACAATGCTAGACCATTCAATCCCAGCGCCCCTGTCGTGCAGCGGAGGTAGGTGTTCAAGCGGCTCAATGTTGAAAAAGACCTCTCACTTGTACTATTATATAGGGCTCACAAATAGGCTTAACTCATGAAAGGCTAGCTAATAATGCTACCTCCCCGAAAATCGTAGCTGGCCAAGCCAGACGTGGGGGACACATCCGAGCCTTCGGGCCCGTCCACATGTCTAGCCACGAAGGCAGTTTCCTGCCGTAGCCGGGTGGATGACAACGTTCCCTTTCACGTCCCTTCCTGTACCTCGCGGACTCACACACACCTGACCTGCCATTTGAAACCTGCAGAACTGTATATGTTCTTTAGTGTTTAGCGACATGGTTGAGACAATCCCTCTACAGAATTTACCTCATGCTCCCCTTCTCCTTCAAGTGACGTTTAAACACGAACATTTTTTTAAAGCTGACCTGAGAATGCAAATGAAAGGTTCTGTGGATACCCTTCACTTGGTGAACCCCGGTTGTCAGTTCCGGGAAAGGCGGACAGGGGTCAAAGCAGGAATATCACTTCGCTCACTGCTGCTGCCACGCTTGCTCCCCTCGCACACTTTCACTCGCACATACAGCGTAGAGCGCGCGGCGACGCTGTTGTCGCCCTTGACACGCGAAATCGCGGTGACGTCGACTGCGTAAATGCGCCTGGAGTGTCCATATAGTTCATATCGCAGTGAAACAACAGTGAAAGAGCTTTGAAACGCAAGTGCAGACACTTTAGCCTTCGCCAGGAGCCGGCGCCGAGATCGTTCCCTTCCACCCAAGGTTAGGCCTAGCGCACCGGTTCAATCCGTCTTACGCGAACTGCGCTCAGGAATAAACAAGCCTGACGAAGCCTGACGAAGGTTTTGAAGTGAGCCTTTTTTTTCCCCGTCTGTCCACGCAAGAAGCAGTGAGCGCCGACGTAGCGCGTTGTAAGCATGCGTATATATGCGGTGTCGCCTGCCAGACGCACTAACTGACGCTTCTCTGCCGGAGATATGTGCGTAACTACACAGACGTGTCGATTGAAACGCGTTGTTGAGCCAAGAAAATGTTGCATTTCTCTTGTGCGAAGAACAGTAACCGTCTGTACACATCGTCCCGGTTCGGCGGTACATTTAAGACATTTTTTCCAAGTTAAAATACCAATCGCAAAAAAAGAGCGTTGTGGCACTTGAAGGCGTACTATTGGATATGTATTTTATCTTTTATGCGTAGCATATTGCAATCACTCAGTTCAGCCCTTGGGCGCGGCCGGGCAGCCACCATTGACCTTGAGCGCAACCACGTGTCGTGACGTCACGACAGCCGGAGGAAAAGCTGGGCCCCAACTCGCGCGGTCGCGCGCGGCCGCAGCCACCACCTGACTCCCGCTCCTCCCGCTAGGGGCGCTGCGCCGGCGCGTGACGTCACGGAGGAAAAGCTGAGCCCCAACTGGCGCGGTCGCGCGCGGCCGCGCAATATGCAACGCATTCTTGGCTTAACCAAGCTAAGCCTGGCCATTTTTTTTATAGAGGCGTAAGATTTAGTTGCTGGGTGAAAGCACACCTACTATGGTTGTGCGTGACATTCAAGCAACAACAGAAACAGCACCTGCAGCTGTGTTCACACATTAAATTATTCACAGATCGCAATGTTCCGGCTCGGCGCCGCCGTGCATATCCAGGGGACATACATAGTCACCCAATTCGGCGTCAAAGAGATTCAGCGGCACAAACACCCGCGTGAAACGGCCCGCATACTGCAGTACATTCAATATCAGCGGACATCCTTTCAGACTTCATAGGATAGGTCCACATACAGGTGCTCCTATCTGAATACATGTAAAAGGACAATTCGTTCTTTCTCGGCAATCAGTGCACCGAATTTGGCGAGGTTTCTTGCATTTAAAAGGAAAAAGTTAAAATCTAGTGACTGTCGGTTTAGAATTTTGATTTAGGTCGTCAATGTTTTATTAAAAAGTGGTGAAAATCGAAAAACTTAAGATAACGAAACTATCAAGTTTACAACGGTGTAACTAATCAATGAAAAACGATATCACAATTATGTGCATTCCATGTAATGGCGCATCTAAAGCGGACGAAATAGATATGTTGCACATGAATTTAAAAAATTTTTGCAATATGGAAATACAGCTTTGCGGAACCCTTGCACCCAATGTAGCAAATTCACGTGAGATATAAAATGACACATCGAAATTGTCCGCTTTGAATGTTCTAATAGATGCCACTTACAGAACAGCGATATCTGTTCTTGATGCAGAACTATTAATTTATAAAGTTCGTGCTTCTATATTTTTGAAACTGTCGAATTTTTGATATTTTTAACACAATTCAGGCCATAAATCGAAGTTCCGTTTCCGACAGTAACTAGAATCTAATTTTCTCTCTGAAATGCAACAAATTTCATTAAAGTCAGTCCATGGTTTACCTCAGAAAAACGTTTCTGAGTTTTACATGTATCAAGAGGCCGCGTCGGAGTTGGGCTCGAGCTAAATCTTATTCCTAATACTTGCCAGGCACGTACCCAGGATTTTTCTTTTCGGGAGGAGGTGCCCAACCCAAGGTAACCTTTTTATGCAGGTAAGGGGGGGTTACCTTTACTGGGTCGAATGTCAATAACGCCCGCCATTCGCCATAAAGACGCGTAAACCAGCCCAATAGATATGAAATAAGGTGTATCTCGCAGCTACACCTGTGAGATGCACCTCTCCTTTATTTGGCAAACAAGGAACCACATCAAATGGACTCGCGCTGGAATGACGCGCAGGAAGAACACTGCCAAGAACAAGTAAATAAGCGAAAGTGTAAAATAAAGATTTGTACAGTAGCATACAACCTTAAAAAACAGCAGTTGGCAACCAAGGCCCACGCACCGCGCGGGGTTGTGTTACACCGCCAGCCAATCACAGAAGCAAACAAAATTGTCATCATGCGGCCTTTACAAAACGGTATCGTATATACTTGATACCTCCGGAACGTTTGCTCTTCTTGAACAGTCTTTTCGTCGACCGAAGCAGTGATGTGTTTAACTGACATGGAAAAAGTGTATGGTGTCTGAGCATTTCACTCTTCAAAAGTCTACCTACCGGGGTTGCCTAATGGCTATGGTGTTGGGCTGCTAAGCACAAGGTCATGGTATGGAATCCTGGCCACGGTGGCCACATTTTCGATGGGGGCGAAATGCGAAAACACTCGTGTACTTAGATTTAGGAGCACCTTAAAGAAGCCCAGGTGGTGCAAATTCCCGGAGTCCCCCACTACGGCGTGCCTCATAATCAGATCGTGGTTTTGGCACGTAAAACTCCATAATTATTTATTAAATCTTCAAAAGTCCGCGGTGCAGTTCATTTGACTGCTGAGCCCGTTTTACTCATGAAACTTTACGACCAACTGAAGTGAAACTTGACAATATATAGTTGCAGCGAAGCGAGCATTTTATTTCAGTTCAATAAAGAATTGGGCTTTCGTCATTCCTTTATAATAGGCGAGGGAAAACGTATAAAATTACGCGCTAATAATTTTATTTTTGTGGTTACCGACCTAATTGGGTAACAGGAGAGAGAGAGAATGAAGAGGAAAGGCAGGGAGGTTAACCAGATATGAGTCTCCGGTTTGCTACCCTACACTGGGGATGGGGGATAGGGGTTAGAAAGATGACAGAGAGGAAAACGCTAAAAAAAGGAAAAAAAACACGCACACATGGAGGCACACACACAAAAGGCGTTCCAGTTAAAGTCGTTCACTCAGGCCGGTAGATCGCAAAAAGCGCAATAGCGCTTGCACGGCCTTCTGCTGTGACGGTAGGTCCTTTCGATGTTGTAGAATTCTTTTTTCGGATAGCGCTTGGTCGTCCAGTTTGTCAAGTTCGTGGCGAAGGCATGCCCTCTGTGTACTGTACTGCGGGCAGGCACACAAAATATGGCCAATTGATTCTTCATGGCCGCAGTGGTCACAGGTTGGGCTGTCGGTCATCCCGATGCGGAATGCATAGGCTTTAGTAAAGGCAACGCCCAACCAAAGTCGATATAAAAGCGTGGCGTCTCTACGGCGAAGCTGTGATGGCGCTCGAAGACTTAGTGTTGGATCAAGTGAGTACAGTCGCGTGTTTCTGAAATGTGGCTCATTCCACTGCGACGCGGTGCACTGCCGAGCAAGTAGGCGGAGCTTCCGTGCTGCGTCAGTTCTAGAATGAGGAATCGGGACGCAGCGCTCCTCAGTATGGGCTGAGCGGGCAGCGTGATCCGCCCGTTCATTGCCGATAATCCCGCAGCGACTTGGAAGCCACTGAAAGGTTATCTCATGGCCTGCTTCACTTATATGTTGCAACGTCTCTGTAATATGGAATATTAGTTGTTCGTGTGGTCCACGTCGTAAAGGTGACATTAGAGACTGCAGTGCCGCCTTCGAATCGCAGAATATTGTCCATTTATGTGGTGGTTCATCACCAATGCGATGAAGGGCAGTGAAGAGCGCTGCGAGCTCTGCTGCCGTCGATGTTGTCGCGTGGGTCGTCTTAAATTTGATTGTTGTAGCTTTCGCTGGTATGACAATTGCCGCCGCGGTGCTACTTGGAAGGACAGATCCATCAGTGTAAATATGCGTAGAATCACGGTAGTTCTCGTACAAATGTAGTAGCGTGAGCTGTCTAAGGGCTGGCGATGATAGATCAGCTTTTTTCGAGATACCAGGTATTGTGAGGTTGATTTTTGGCTGAGCGAGGCACCATGGAGGAATCGAAGGTCTCGCAGCCGGGGTGAAGCAAGCTGGCAATGATTCGGGTAACAGGAAAAGTTTGAAGTATGAATTATGTGCAATCGCGCAGGAACAGTGTTTGGCGGTTATCAAGGCATGGCGGTGCTTCACTGCAGAGTCAAGTTGTATCAGACCATAGTAGCGTTTTTTGAATTAGCCTTGAAAAAATGATAGAGAAATGTATATTTGAGGAACAATCGCAGTTCTTTCCGATTCCTCCTTTACTGCTCTACCAAGTGCCAAAACCGACTCGTATTGTTATTTGGGAAGTTGCGTAACGACGCGTAAGCAGCCGCATAGTGCGCAGGACGCTGTGATTCTAGACGTACTGCGCCCAACGCGGAAGGTTAGAAAAACACTGACATAAGCACAGCAGAGAAGTGGCTACGTCAGGTGGCGCGAGTGATAACTGTAGAAGCCTTATCTAAAACGCACGGAATGGTTCTCCACTTCCGGCAGCGTTTTCTCTACTTCCTCTCTAAGTAAAAGGATGTTGATCCATAAATATTTTCATAAGCAGTGGTTAAATTTGTTAATTTTCGCTCTTCCTTCCTGTTTGGCTGTCGCCTTCGCTCTCTACCTTAGTATCTCGCTTAATTTGTCAACTCCTTGGGACTCTTGTTTCTGGTTGCCAATATTGCACGTAAAGTGCTGTACAATTAGCGGGGAAATCAGACGAGATAACGGGTGACAGTCATATTGCTTATTAGTTGAAAGGTTATCGCAGAATTTCATGATGGACGCTGTTTCACATTATGTTATTTTCAACCTTATCTAATCCATATCGCGGGTATATATATGCTTCCGAGGATCTGCCAGCGTCGCCAGGAGCCGTCACTCAAGGAAGTAATGACGGAAAAGGAAAAGTTAAACGCAACTGGCATTTTCTCCGGCCGCAACTCGTTCCACGAGCATACAGCCCAGCTGACTACGAACCGAATCCCTTCCCTGGACCCTGGATCAGTCTAAACAAAATAGGTTGAACTAACGAAGCAACCGCGATGAGCGTGACCGTTGAATAGATGGTGACTACTGAACGCATCTCGAGTTAAGTGCGCGGGCATCGAATCGATGAGAGAACTGGCCTTTACACCCCAGGAGATGCCGATAACTACCGTCATCCAAAAGGAGTGAAAAAGGCAGCAAAATGTTGACCGCCGAATAGCTGTCAAGTCTCAACATCGATTTGGCGGCACCTTAGGAATGTGTGTGAGCAGTGGTGGCGTGGGCGGGGAAGCAGGGCCCGGGCCCCCCCCCCGGGCATCCTCCCCCCTCCCCCCCCCCTCGTGGGTACGTGCCTGATACTTACGTTTCATTTCTGTTCAACGGGAAATCATACAAATCATGGTGGTGGTGGTGTTGTAGCTGGCGGTGTTAGCCTAGCATACATAGTCGGCAATTGTTCTGCCTGAGCCTCCTACGAGTGTCGGAGTGTGTCAGCAGGTGTCGGAAAGCCCTGTGTCTCGAATGATGGATATGAAGGCGTAGAAATCACTTCATACCTAACACCTGTTGTTTGAGCTCCCACTTCACGTCATTTAGTGAAATTTCTTTCGTTAATTTTTTTAGTTCTTGGTCGGTGTTATAATTTTTTTCATCATGAGTCTTCTCCACCAGAAAGGATTCTGTCAAACCCCCATTTCAACTTCGGTCGATGTTCTTTGATGTAGGCATCTATGAGCCTTATTGTCTCCTTCCTGCACTGACGATATCACAGTGATTCGTTTGCAAGATTCCTCGTCGCAAGCACAGTGAATGTGGGTAAATCAGAATAACGTACACAAAATGCAAATGCTGGCACAAACCAACTCTTATGCATAGTGTTGGCATGTGGTCATTCGGAGCGTGAGTTCCTACGTTCGAGCATGAACTTGCAAAGGGCTGAAGAATTTGACGCACGAACTCGAGGGCCAAGCTGTAGGCGAGAGAGTAAACGATTCTCAAAGCCCCATTTTGGATGAAATCAGCATCGTTAGACTCCGGGCCCCATTTATATAGTCAAGCATTTATGTCATCTGTGGCAACAAGAGGGTCAGTGAAAGCCTGTAGTGGAGACTGTTCAGGAGCAGCGCCGATAATTAAACACGCACGGTGGTTGAGCCTTAGTGTCCCCGCCCCCCCCCCCCCTCCGCAAAAAAAAAAAACACCACAGGAAAAAAGACCGCAGAGGTCTTACAACGCAGAGCTATGCCATACTGACTTTTTACTAATCTCGTTAATCAAACTTATGTAACCGCTGACGCAAACAATGGGTGGTGACCCGCAGAGTTGTTTGAGCAGCCCGATCAATACGCTCCTCGCTTATAAGGTGTTACTTTGTTAGCTTTGAAAGCAAATAGTATTGCCTATCTTACAGTTCTCTACCATCTAATTGGCTGACAATGGACTAGGAGTGCGCCCAAGTGGAGAGGGTTCCGGTCGGTCTGAGCAGGGACGGGCTAGCTTCTAGCCTGGCCGTGTTTGAGTAAACTCAGAATGGGCAAAAAATGAACTGCGCCGCCATATGTCATGAAAGCTGCAGGCTGGAGCCACCGCTTCGCTATGCCCGACAACACAAAATAGTGCTGTGTTTCTTACACGACGAGACCTTTCAGTGCCGCTGTCAACATAAACAACCAGAACATCATGCTTAGAGTCACACTGCAGGTTTCGCTTCAGAGAAATCTCATCAAAGATGAGGACACATGCCCTATCCATGACATCCCATATTTTTGTTATTATGCGAAGCATATTACGAGAGCTGAACCCAGCTCCTCAGGCGCGGCGGTGTCGCCTTCAAAGACCTTTGACCCCATGCCATACCACGTGTCACCGTGACGTCACGACAGAGGAGAAACGGGGCTCCAACTCGCGCCGTCGCTCGCGGCGTCGCGGCGGTATATAAGCAGCTGCGCTTGTTTCTAGGTGGCTTTGGCTCAACTCTTGCAAGATGGGCCGGGTGGGAATCGAACCAGGGTCTCCGGAGTGTGAGACGGAGACGCTACCACTGAGCCACGAGTACGATGCTTCAAAGCGGTACAAAAGCGCCTCTAGTGAATGCGGTGTTGCCTTAGAAACGAGCTGTTTCTAAGGCTCAGGCGTGCGTCGCTTGCTCAGGCGCACATTTCGTTGCCGCGCCGAACGCTGCGTTGCTCGACGCTCACCGCGTCCAATGCGGGGCGCGTAGTCGCTGCGCCGTAGCCCATTGTCTTACATCCCTTGGCGGGTCGACGGGAACGCTGTCGCGTTCCACTCTTGAAGGCGAAGCAGAGTAATGCATGAGTTGTTTCTTCGTCTAGCCGAACCAAATATAGCCAAGCACCAGCAGTTCACCAGGCTAAACAGTGGTTCAACAAGTAAAATAAAGGCTAGTATGCTTCGCATCCTGGGCTTAACCTTAGCTAAGCCACAGCCATTTTTTAAAGCAGCAAACGCTTTTTAGCTCCCGTTGTCGGCGACCTTCAAGTGTCTATAAGCGAAAAGCCAGAGCCGTTATTCGGGCACTCAAACGAGAACATCCGGACAACTAGTCAGGCACACATTACGTACGCTAGGTACTTCCCAGACAAGTTACAAAAACTACGGATTTCGAGTTGTTACAAATATTTGTTCACAGTATCACTCAATATGCGGTCACGCACGACACGCTTCTAACGTCTCACTGCTGTGCTTTAGATTTCTGCCATCGCCGCCGCCGGCTGCTCGTGCGTCGACCTAGCGCGATTGTGAAGGTACGGCCTGGCCCCCGTGTCGACGTCGCTGTCCTGGAAGGGAAAGCTACGGCACCTGCGCTGTGACTCCTGGGCCCAGCGCCACCGCACCGCATAATACGCACTGCCTCGCCCTGGCCCTCCGGGATATGCGGTCACGCACGACACGGTTGTGACGTCGGACTGCTTTGTTTTAGGTATGTAATAGCATTTACCGCCCCATATTTGTATTATCTATTGCCGTGGCTGCTTATCCCAATATTGCCGTTTTTCCCCAACGTTTTTGTACCTCTTTGAGTGATGGGAATTGACAGAGTAACCTTCAGGGTTCGTATCGCCGCCTTCAGTACCTGCCACCGGAACAAGATTGATCTAACTGAGCACTCACATGCAGTAGTCATCTTAATCTGCGTCGTCTGCCGCAAACCCTCGCTTGCCCTGTCAATTTGCTTATCGCTGCTGTTGCTCTGTGCTGGCGACATTGAAGGCAACCCTGGCCCCAAAGCAGATGATGTATATGCGCTACTGAAAGAATGCGTGGATGCTAGCAAAATGAATTTTACACCACCGCAACTATTCTGAATGAAATACAGCGATATGCTGGCGATATTAGGTCCCGAGTCTGCGCAGTTAAAAGAAAATGTACAGGCTCGTCCACTCTTAGAGTGAACACAGCTCACCGTGGCGGCGCTCCGCGGGGCGCCAGTGCGTCCGGCGCGGCGGCGCATCGAAGCGAAGCGGCGCAGGCGCACACGGACCTCGGGGAGGCGCTTCGCGTCGTCTGCTACAGCGCTGGAGCGCGCCGCTCTGGCTTTGCTGTAAAGTACGCTTCGCTAGACCCAGGTGACTGAGCGACCGAGGCGGCTTTGCAGGAAGGCGCACTTCACTTACTGGAGCATTTTCCAGCTGGTTCGGTCTACAGCTTGTGAACAGCCTGCTTAATCAATATACATTAACAGAAACAAGCTTATCACCACATAAATAACTTAGCATGTTTTTAATAAGTGATGAGGATAAAAATACAGTAATTTCTTCGCGCTCTTTATTAGGCTGGTGCCATTTTATTTTACTCTCACAGCACTTGGTGTAGTGCATACCGAGAAACCTATTAGGCGCGCTCTTCTTCGTTGGAGTCATCATGTGATGAGCCTAGCGCGCCATTTCGCGCATGTCTTGATGCTAGAACGAATTTGCTTAATTGACCTAAAAAAGCGACCGAAACCAGCAATAATTTCCACAGAAAGTTAGAGAACGATTGTTAAATCATGCATCATCATGTTTGCCATCCATTTTACCATTAAGGAGGGCAATAATATTACTTCGATAGCAACTAAGAAGTGACATCCGCTACTTCGCGACTTTCTTATTGACGCGTTAATGTCGCTGGTAGGGGTGCATGGAGCGCTTTACGCGATGTAGGAAAGGGCTCTCCCCTGCATAGCAACTGATTTGGCGGCAGTTTTACTCCCCCTTTTCATCTTTCTACATCACATTTTTGTTGTCACACATTGGTTAAAATCGCCGAAGCGGTGCCGGTCCTTTGACAGCTACCTGACGTGAGAAGTCGCATTCTTATTTAGAGGAATCGTCGGTCAGTTATTTGATTACATTGATTAGGTGGAGTGAAACATGTGGCGCCGTCGTTTATTTGGTTGTTTGTTTTTTTCTCCTTGGAGTTGATGCACGCCGCATGCGAATGCCCTTTCTGTCCGTTTTGAATAGGTAATTGAAGTGGAAAATCTATATTCTACATGTCTGTTTTCTAGCTTAAATTACGTCTTGCCGGGTAATTAAGTCGTTACTCGCTTGTATTTCATTTCAGTACTTCCTCGGAATAGGTCATATGCATATTCTCACTACCATATAATTGTGCGGTATGCGTCCCGAAGCGGCACATGGCCTCTGCGTTACGCCATATAGGTGGGCACCGGATAAATTTGGAGAAATGTTCTCTTTCTTTTAGGGGTTAGGGGGGTGGCGAGGCTGAGTGGGTAAAACTCAAATATGAACACGGCGCAGGAACCCTTGCCTTGAACAAGCGATGCTGTTGCCGTCGTGGGGAAGTGGCCGGTCCGTGTGTTGGACGAACGTGGCCACGATAATTAAACCGGCGGTCATGAGGCCGGCCCGGTGTCGTCTGCCGACAGCATGCCGGTGGTCGGCCAACGGGCTCGACATTTGTGAAAGCCAAGCCCGGCCCAAGCCAGATTGCTATGTTCGGGCCAGTCTACTTTTAACTGACCATGGGCGTCAGCCGGATCTACCGCCGAGCCCCCCACCCCCCTCCCCTTTTTTTGGCTTAGGTCATGCTACTCCATTTTAGCTTAATATGGTGATGTGGTGCAGCCAACGGCTGCTCAAGTGAGTGACTAGCCGCTCACGAGTTAAAGATTCTGGGATGACTCGTCAAATCGAAATACACCAGAGGTGTTTCCAATAAACGCATTTCTATCGACTTGCATGATGAATTGCATTTTGTTCGGTTGTCGGTTGCCGTGGCACTTCGGCGACAAAAACGCTGTAACAGTGCAGGATTTTATTTCCCCGGTGCACTTTCGGAAACTGGCCATGTCGCGGGTACCGGAAAAAGAAAGACGACGCATTGTAGATCTGTGCCTACAAAACTATTCTCAACGCGTTATATCGTAGATGACAAAAAGGCCACTGAAAACTGCGAATCGAATAGTCCAGGTTTACAAGAAGGATGGAAGAATTGCGGATGCTCCCCGTAAAGCCCGGCAAACAGTGACCACTGAAGCTGAATACATGACCATTGTTGCGGCGGCTGCTGCAAACCCGGCCTTTATCGCTCGGGAAATTAAGAACAGTCTCTGGCTGGATGACGTCTCTGACACGACTATCAAGCGTCTCCTCTATGCCCCAGCCTAACTATTATTAAATTATTATTTAATTATTATTAATTATTAAAAAACATGCTTAGTTATTTATGTGGTGATAAGCTTGTTTCTGTTAATGTATATTGATTAAGCAGGCTGTTCACAAGCTGTAGACCGAACCAGCTGGAAAATGCTCCAGTAAGTGAAGTGCGCCTTCCTGCAAAGCCGCCTCGGTCGCTCAGTCACCTGGGTCTAGCGAAGCGTACTTTACAGCAAAGCCAGAGCGGCGCGCTCCAGCGCTGTAGCAGACGACGCGAAGCGCCTCCCCGAGGTCCGTGTGCGCCTGCGCCGCTTCGCTTCGATGCGCCGCCGCGCCGGACGCACTGGCGCCCCGCGGAGCGCCGCCACGGTGAGCCGCGTTCAGCCTAAGATTGGACGAGCCTTTACCTATTGTGCCCGAAATCGGCACTGGTGTTGAAGCTGTTAATGACTAGCTTGAAGAAGTTAAAATGACCTTGTCACGTACGATTGGTGACTTAGAAGGTGTTGTAGATGACCTGAATAATCGTTCACGAAGAAACAATCTCCTTATCAAAGGTTTAGCTGAAGTTGAGAAGGAGGACTATGAGGGTTGCGAGAAGTTAAAGATCTCTGTTCCACTCACCTAAATATAGCCTTGCACACTCAAGACATTGAACGCGCTCATCGAATCGGGCAGCCTCGACCTGCTTTTATGCGTCCGTTAATTACAAGTTCCCTAAATTTCAAGACGAACGACACACTTCTTCGCAATGCGCATAAACTCAGAGACGTGGAATCTAAGATCTGGCTTGAGGAAGATTTCTCTCCTAAAAAACAGTTTGCAAGGAAAATGCTGCGTGACTTCGCGAAACAAAATAAAGGGAAAGGTGACCGCTACACTATACGATATAACAAACTGAAGCTTGGAGGGCACTTATACTGCTTGACGCGATTTCCGCCCGTGCACTTTTTTTTTCAATTCAATTCAATTCAAGTTTTTATTTGCATCTATACATGTACAGATGACAGGTGTACAGACAAAAAGCCAAATTAATCCAGCTTGACGGGGTCTGTACCCCCTACAAAAATGGCACTGTGTACATTAAAGAGAACACAAACATACAATAATGGATAAACGAGAAAAAAAAGTGAACATTAGTGAACATTGTATAACAGAAATGCATACGTGTAGAAAAATCAACAATAGAATGCTGCAAGAAATTGTATTACAGAAAGCGAATAGTATGAAATGACACAAATAATTCAGCCTTGAAATTCACATCTATAAATAATAAGTTATTGACAAGCAGAGAAAATTGGTTAAGCATTCATGACGTCCGTGTATACCAGAACAGAACAAAAAAAAGGAAAAAAAGGAATACACAATCAGCCTATTAAAAGGAGAGATAGGCGTCTGTTGAGTTTCCGATGAGTTTAACAGAGATGGCAGTGTGTGGCGTAACATTTGTTGACCGTAGTTAGTGCGCGGTTTAGGAACGTACCATGTTTCTCTGTGACGTGTGTTGTAAATGTGAGAATTCATTGTCAATAGAGATAAATGCTCGAGAAATGTCGTGTTCTGTTTTTTCGCAGTAGTGAAACGCTTGAGTAAAATATTACGATATATGGAGGTGACGGGTTGTAAATTTAAGGGCGCTGAAAAGGGGCTGCGTATGAGCGTCATATGAAGAATTGGCGATAGCGCGCACTGCTTTTTTCTGCAATAGAATAAGTTTTGTGATGTTAGACATCGTGGTGTTTCCCCAGACTAAATGACAGTAATCAAGATGGGACAGGAAGAGAGAGTTATACAGCAATTTTTTGACGCTCAAGGAAAGAAAAAATCGAAGTTTCGTTAGTATTCCCACAGCACGAGCGATTTTGTTAGCAACTGAGTCTGTATAAAGATTCCAAAGTAAGTTTTCTTGAAATACGACCCCGAGACAATTAATAGATGGCACAATGTTGATAATCGAGGAACCCATTAGCAAATGGCCGTCAATGTGGACATTTTTGTTTTTAGGTTGAAAAAGTACAGCCTTTGTCTTGTTTTTATTTATAGACAGTGAATTCAATGAACTCCATCGATTAAGTTCACTTAAAGCAGCGTTCGCAAGAGCCAACAGGTCCCTTCCACAACCAGATGTAAAGAACAGACTAGTGTCATCAGCGTATATGATGAATCGGGCAGTGGTGTCAATATTAATTATGTCGTTTACGTAAATGTTAAACAACAAAGGTCCAAGAATGCTTCCTTGAGGTACACCAGAATGAACGGGTAAGTTATCGGAAATACAGTTATTTATTGAAATCCTTTGACACCTGAACTGCAGATAGCTTTTGATTAAGCCAAGGAAGGGGCCCCTGAAACCATAAATTTCAAGTTTTGTTAGCAGAGTGGTGTGGTTGATTGCGTCAAAGGCCTTTGAAAAATCGATGAAAACGCCTAGTGTCACTAAATTTTGCTCCAATGCTTGTGTTAGTTCCTTTTGTGTTAGTAGAGCTAATTCTGTCGAGCGACCCTTCCGGAAATCGAACTGACAGTCAGTAATAATATTGTGTTTTTCGCAGAAAGCGGTCATTCTCAGTGTTATTAATTTTTCTAGGCATTTTGAAAATACAGGCAAAACGGATATTGGTCTGTAGTTGGACAGGTTGTTTTTATCACCGGCTTTGAAGAGCACTGTAACCTTTGCGAGCTGCATGCGCTTGGGAAATATACCGTTGACAAAGCACATATTATACACATGCTCAAGAACTGGGCATAGCAAATCTAAAACGTGTTTTACGGAGCGTATTTGCAGGTCATCAATATCGCAGCTTTTACTATTTCGCAGAGCGGAGAACGTGAGATAAATTTCTTCGGCGCTAGTTGGAAGTAGAAAAGCACTATCACAATTTCTGGAATTGAGGTACTCTGCGGAGCGTGGATAGTGCAAACTATTCACGAGGGACACAAGATAATTATTAAAAGCGTTTGCTAAATGCGCGCCTGATGAACGTTCCCCGTTAACTAACAATTCTAGTACGCCCTCTGAATGCTGACGTCCAATGTTAAGCACTCTGCTAAGGTTTCTCCACGTGACATCCGTTCGCTTTATAGCTTCAGGATTAAACAATCTGTGAACGTAATCTTTCTTAGCTTGTCTAAGAGTAGCAGTTAACTTATTTCGAAATTTCCTAAATTCGGATAGATGGCATGTGTCTCTTGTGTCCAAAAAACGTTTTAATAGAGCATCTTTTTGTTTGATTAGGTTCATGAGTGCATTGGTTATCCAAGGTTTTCTAGCTTTTCTAGGCTTCAGTGTTTTAGGATGAAAAGATTCCGAATAAGCCTTTTTGAAATGACGCAAAAATGACTTACGCGCCATCTACGTCAGATTGATTGTACACCTCGAGCCAATTTATTTTTGATATTTTTGTGCGGAACACCTCAAGTGTAGACGGATTAATATCTTGAATAGTCAATGGGGGACATCTTCGGTTGTTTAGCCGAGACATACGATTCCAAGAGAAGAAATGCTGGCAAATGATCGCTAATATGAGCGCTCATTACTCCGGAGTTAATAGTTCGAGATTCAATGTCTGTAATAAAGACATCAAGCAAACTTTCACAGTCGTTGCTAATACGAGTTGGGGCAGTAATTGTGTTAAAACATGCACTAGCTTCTAATAGTCGAGTGAAATCAGTACGCAGCTGTGTTCCGTTCAACATGTTAATATTTATATAGCCGCCCAGGACGAATTCATAACTGTTTTCATTTATCCAGGATAAGAAGTTTTCCATATTTGTAAAAAACTTTGCCACGTTCCCGCCTGGAGGGCGATATAAAACAGAAAATATGCTTTTGTTATGAATGACGGTCAAAATTTCAAAGTCCGGTGTGACCGCCGTAAAGTCGTCGATTTTATCACACTGGAAGCTTTCTCTGGCCATGAAAAGTACTCCTCCACCGTTCTTGACTGAGCGATTTAGGTAGTGTCTTATGTAACCCGGGATCTGTATTACTTCGTGTTCGTGTCGGTACCATGTTTCACAGAGCATAATAACACCAAATGGAAAGCCAAAACATGAAAGAAAGGCACACAGCTCATCAGACTTATTGCGCGCTGACCGAGCGTTTAACAGGAAGAAAGATGTGCATGTTTTCTTAGGGTAAATTTTAGTCACATCTGCAGGGTTCAACGATTTACTAGCCATCGATGTGAATGGCGGTTCAAAAAAGTGCTCGGATTCCTGGATCCTCATTTCATCTTATCGATGTCCGCAACGCAAGACATGCGCAGTACATTCGAAGTGTCTGTTTTGCGCGCGAAAATTTTGCCGCCCTTTGTCCACGCGTGCTTCCATGCTTTTTTCTTCTTTCTTCTTTTTCTTTCTTCTTTCGAAGGCGGGGCAAAGGTGTTCATTAATAAATACCGGCGGAGAACTGGAACCATCAGCACTCTGGTAACCAAAATCAGAGGTTAAAATTCGATTTTTCCTGGCCTTTTCAATCACCGCTTCCCGTTTCGCACGAGAGCGGAACTGCACGACAATGTTAGGACATCCTTTGCCTTTCCTTGGCACACGATGGCATATGTCTGCATCGGAATCAGAAATGGGATCACTTATGACATCGCCTAGTTTGCTCAAAATTGAAGGCAGGTTCTCGTCGTTGCTTAGCGGAACACCTTTAATCTCAATGTTCCGGTTCCTCGAGTACTGTTCTTGGTTTATCACCCGGTCTTCAAGGTCAAATAGTTGTTGTTTTAGTCCTTTGCATTCCTGTGATAGTGCGGCATTTTCTTTCTTTAGCGCTGAGTTTTCCTTTTCCAATTTTGCACTGCGCTCAGCCATAGTATCGAACTGTTCACTAAAGAAATCTACGGATTTTTTCAGGTCTTTATATTCCTTTCGAAGTTGTTTCTCGAGTGCACTGCGCATATCTCGCATTTCTTGTTTAAAATCTTTGAACAGTTTTGTGACTTCAGAGGGCATTTCAAATTAGCAGTTCAACAAACACTTGCACAAGAGCTTGGCAGCAGCGGCAGGGAAAAAATAAAAATTGACTACAAATGATTGCACAAACCTGTGTATACAATGCGCAGATTTAGTGAACCGGTCGGCACAGCCGCTGCTGCCAAGTGAGGATCAGCGGTGAGGCACAGTTCCTTTTGTAGTCGGCGCCTCTTTCAGGCAGCCAATCCTGGTCCACGGCTCGCTGACGTCACACTGGAGGCAACGGCAGTTTTTAGACGAGCGGCGAAACGTGCGATAGCCGAAGAGATACGGCACGTGCAACGGTGATCCGCTGAAGATGCAGACCCAAAGCCATCGGGAAAGGCGGTGATGTCCTATGTATACAATGCGCAGATTTAGTGAACCGGTCGGCACAGCCGCTGCTGCCAAGTGAGGATCAGCGGTGAGGCACAGTTCCTTTTGTAGTCGGCGCCTCTTTCAGGCAGCCAATCCTGGTCCATGGCTCGCTGACGTCACACTGGAGGCAACGGTAGCTTTTAGATGAGCGGCGAAACGTGCGATAGTCGAAGAGATACGGCACGTGCAACGGTGATCCGCTGAAGATGCAGACTCAAAGCCACCGGGAAAGGCGGTGGTGTCCTGTGTATACAATGCGCATATTTAGTGAACCGGTTGGCACAGCCGCTGCTGCCAAGTGGCAGACACAACGGCAGACAGACACACCGACAGGCAGGCAGACACACCGCAACCACGCACCTCAGATTGAGAAACTGTACGCATCGAGCCTGTTAGAAGAAGGGTACATAACTTACCTATTCTTCTGGCTAACTTTCGGAAAATTATAATTAAGGTTGATTCATTACTTTCAATACTTCACACGTGCTCTGCTGATATTATACTAGGCACAGAAACTTGGCTCCGGGGGGATGTACGCAATGGCGAGTTATTGCTTCCTGATTACTTCTCAATATTTATTAACACGACAGCGTTAAGGAGCTCGTGTCGCAGAAAAGCCGGTGTCGTCGACGTCGGTGTCGGCGGCGTTGGACGTGAGCAATAAACCCCAGCAGGCACTTCATGAATAAAAAACAACTTGCAAGATGGGCTGGGTGGGAATCGAACCAGGGTCTCCGGAGTGTGAGACGGAGACGCTACCACTGAGCCACGAGTTTTTTTTTTCTTTATTGCACTGAGCCACGAGTTCGCCTCTTCAAAGCGGTACAAAAGCGCCTTTAGTGAATGCGGTGTTGCCCTAGAAACGAGCTGTTTCTAAGGCTCAGACGTGCGTCACTTGCTCAGGCGCACATTGCGTTGCCACGCCGAACGCGGCGTTGCTCGACGCTCACCGCGTCCGATGCGGGGCGCGTAGTCGCTGCGCCGTAGCCCATGTCTTACACCCCTTGGCGGGTCGACGGGAACGCTGTCGCGTTCCACTCTTGAAGGCGAAGCTTAAGCGTCCTCCATTTTTTTATTTATTTATTTGAGTGTCCTAAGGGCCCGTTAGGGCACTACATAAGGGGGGGGGGGGAGGACAAAACAGTCCAAGCGTAAGTGGAATGTGTACAATGCAAATATATGAACGCATCAAGAACCATAAAAATGATCTAAACATCTAGCAGAAACTAACAAAATAAAAAAGACATAAAGAAAAGAGAAAGGCAGTTTATACAATTAGCGGGAAAAACTAATAAGAACCTAAAATGTGATGTAGACAATCAGTACCCACCAGAACACGAGTCTAAGGATACAATCGAATGATGATTTAGGGAAACAACCTACACAGATACATATCAGATGAAACGGAATGAATTTTATACAATGCCGGGCTCATGAAAACACTGTTTAACTAAAAATTCAAGTAAATGTGGGTTCGGACAGGTTGATACACTCTAAAGAGTTTAGCAGTGCTGCATGAAATGATGATTCCGTAAGCGAGACAATGTTTGAAGGTAGCGAGTTCCATTCGGCAATAGTTGAAACTAGAGGCGAATTTTGGTAAGCGTTAGTCCTGGCAAATATCATCATCATCATCATCATCATCATCATCATCATCATAAGCTTGGTTACGCCCACTGCAGGGCAAAGGCCTTTCCCATGCCTCTCTAACAACCCCGGTCATGTACTAATTGTGGCCATGTCGTCCCTGCAAACTTCTTAATCTCATCCGCCCACCTAACTTTCTGCCGCCCCTGCTACACTTCCCTTCCTTTGGAATCCAGTCCGTAACCCTTAATGACCATCGGTTATCTTCCCTCCTCATTACATGTCCTGCCCATGCCCATTTATTTTTCTTGATTTCAACTAAGATGTCATTAACTCGCGTTTGTTCCCTCACCCAATCTGCTCTTTTCGTATCCCTTAACGTTACACCTATCATTCTTAACGTAGCTCGTTGCGTCGTCCTCAATTTGAGTAGAACCCTTTTCGTAAGCCTCCAGGTTTCTGCCCCGTAGGTGAGTACTGGTAAGACCCAGCTATTATACACTTTTCTCTTGAGGGATAATGGCAACCTGCTGTTCATGATCTGAGAATGCCTGCCAAACGCACCCCAGCCCATTCTTATTTTTCTGATTATTTCTGTCTCATGATCCGGATCCGCCGTCACTACCTGCCTTAAGTAGATGTATTCCCTTACCACTTCCAGTGCCTCGCTACCTATTGTAAATTGCTGTTCTCTTCCGAGACTGTTAAACATTACTTTAGTTTTCTGCAGATTAATTTTTACACCCACTCTTCTGCTTTGTCTCTCCAGGTCATTGAGCATGCATTGCAATTGGTCTGCTGAGTTACTAAGCAAGGCAATGTCATCAGTGAATCGCAAGTTACGAAGGTATTCTCCATTAACTTTTATCCCCAATTCTTCCCAATATAGGTCTCTGCATACCTCCTGTAAACACGCTGTGAATAGCATTGGGAGATCGTATCTCCCTGCCTGACGCCTTTCTTTATTGGGATTTTGTTGCTTTCTTTATGGGGGACTATGGTGGCTGTGGAGTCGCTATAGATATCTTTCAGTATTTTTACATACGGCTCGTCTACACCCTGGTAACGTAATGCCTCCATGACTGCTGAGGTTTCGACAGAATCAAACGCTTTCTCGTAATCAATGAAAGCTATATATAAGGGTCCGTTATATTCCGCACATTTCTCTATCACCTGATTGATAGTGTGAATATGATCTATTGTTGAGTAGCCTTTACGGAATCCTGCCTGGTCCTTTGCTTGACAGAAGTCTAAGGTGTTCCTGATTCTATTTGTGATTACCTTAGCAAATAGTTTGTAGGCAACTGAAAGTAAGCTGATCGGTCTATAAGTGTTTGAGTCTTTGGCGTCCCCTTTCTTATGGATTAGGGTTAAATTAGAGTTCTTCCAAGATTCCGGTACGCTCGAGGTCATGAGGCATTGCGTATACAGGGTGGCCAGTTTCTCTAGTACAATCTGTCCACCATCCTTCAGCAAATCTGCTGTTACCTGATCCTCCCCAGCTGCCTTCCCCCTTTGCATATCTCCCAATGCTTTCTTTACTTCTTCCGGCGTTACCTGTGGGATTTCGAATTCCTCTAGACTATTTTCTCTTCCATTATCATCGTCATCGTGGGTGCCACTGGTACTGTATAAATCTCTATAGAACTCCTCAGCCACTTGCACTATCTCATCCATATTAGTAATGATATTGCCGGCTTTGTCTCTTAACGCATACATCTGATTCTTGCCAATTCCTAGTTTCTTCTTCACTGCTTTTAGGCTTCCTCCGTTCCTGAGAGCATGTTCAATTCTATCCATATTATAATTCCTTGTGTCCGCTGTCTTACGCTTGTTGATTAACTTCGAAAGTTCTGCCAGTTCTATTCTAGCTGTAGTGTTAGAGGCTTTCATACATTGGCGTTTCTTGATGAGGTCTTTCGTCTCCTGCGATATTTTACTGGTATCCTGCCTCTCGGAGTTACCACCGACTTCCATTGCACACTCCTTAATGATGCCCACAAGATTGTCGTTCATTGCTTCAAGACTAAGGTCCTCTTCCTGAGTTAAAGCCGAATACCTGTTCTGTAGCTTGATCTGGAATTCCTATATTTTCCCTCTTACCGCTAACTCATTGATCGGCTTCTTATGTACCAGTTTCTTCCGTTCCCTCCTCAGGTCTAGAGTAATTCGAGTTCTTACCATCCTGTGGTCACTGCAGCGCACCTTGCCGAGGACGTCCACATCTTGTATGATACCAGGGTTAGCGCAGAGTATGAAGTCTATTTCATTTCTAGTCGCGCCGTTCTGGCTCCTCCACGTCCACTTTCGGCTATTCCGCTTGGGGAAGAAGGTATTCATTATCCGCTTATTATTCTGTTCCGCAAACTCTACTAATAACTCTCCCCTGCTATTCCTAGTGCCTATGCCATATTCCCCCACTGCCTTGTCTCTAGCCTGCTACTTGCCTACCTTGTCATTAAAGTTGCCCATCAGTATAGTATATTTTGTTTTCATTCTACCCATCGCCGATTCCACGTCTTCTTAGAAGCTTTCGACTTCCTGGTCATCATGACTGGATGTAGGGGCGTAGACCTGTACAACCTTCATTTTGTACCTCTTATTAAGTTTCACAACAAGACCTGCCACCCTCTCGTTAATGCTATAGAATTCGTGTATGTTACCAGCTATATTCTTATTAATCAGGAATCCGACTCCTAGTTCTCGTGTCTCCGCTAAGCCTCGGTTGCGCAGGACGTGCCCGCTTTTTAGCACTGTATATGCTTCTTCTGGCCTCCTAACTTCACTGAGCCCTATTATATCCCATTTACTGCCCTGTAATTCCTCCAATGGCTCTGCTAGACTCGCCTCACTAGATAACGTTCTAGCGTTAAACTTTGCCAGGCTCATATTCCAATGGCGGCATGTCCGGGAAATATCGATTTTACTTTATGAACATGATGTGTGTGGATCGAGATGTGGGGAGCGGGAATAATATCGGCTGGAGAGAATGCAATGTTGCTGTGGTTAAGGCTATGGAAGAAGGGCAAACGTGATAATATCCTGCGCATGTCAAGTGAAGGGAGATTAAGTAATTTCTTTAGGGCGGACACACCTTGATATCGAGAGTATGAGGTTAAGATGAACCGCGCAGCTTTATTTTGAACTGATTCGAATGTGTTCGTGAGATTAGAGTAATGGGGGTGCCAAATTATGGACGCATATTCTAAAGAGAGCCTGATAAGAGAACTGTATGCGCGAAGTCTGGTATCTATGTTCGCAAGGTGTAAGTTCCGTTTCAGGTAACCAATGTTTTGCATACTTTTGTGGTAATGTGTTCAATGCCAGCATTCCAGCTTAAGTTGGAGGTAAACAGGACACTAAAGTACTCTATTGAAGATACTGAGTCAACAGTAATACCGCGTATTGTATACTGGTCAGAGGTAGGTCGCGTTATCGAAGCAAATTTTACGTCTTTAGTTTTGTCTATGTTAATTTCCATCTGCCATGGGTCACACCAGTCAGTTAGTTTTGTTCAATCAGACTGCTCTACAGAGATGGCGGCAGGGCAGCTAATTTCATTGCGCAAAACACAGTCATCTGCGAAGAGACGCATTTGTGAGGTAATATGACGTCATTGATGTGTGTTAAAAATAGTAGTGGACCAAGGGCGGATCCTTGAGGAACTCCCGAACTGAGGTGAGTGCGGTTAGAAAAGCAGTTGTTTAGACTGATTACTTGAAATCTATTCGTTAGGAACTCCTCAATCCATCGCGTCGTGTTGTAGTCAAGCTGTAAGTTTCTAACTTTCAGTTTTAGTCGATTATAAGGTACCTGGTCGAAAGCTTTAGAAACATCAATAGAATGGCGTCTGTACGAATCAATGTGTGCAAATAAATATCGTAAAGATAGGACTTTGTCTAGAGGAGATGGTGTCTTGATAATAATAAGGACAGTTTATCAACCCTCGCTTGTAGTTATTGATACCCGTCTTCAGTTGCTCTTTATAAAAACCCGATTTGAAGGCAGCACGTGCGTTATCGGCGTATGTTATTGGCCTCCTGACAGCAAACCGGATTTGGTTGATCACATGACCGGTCTGTTCGAATTTATTTATAATAAATTTCCTCAGTCTCTTTTGTTGCTTGGCGGCGACTTTGACTACCTCGCTATTAACTGAACAACGCCATCATCGCCATTAACGCCCGCCCAGCTTGAGGCATATCACTTCCTTCAAACATTCAACCTGCTTCACTTAATTCAGTTGATGAAGGAACCGACACGAGGCGAACGCACCCTTGATTTAGTCGTAATGGACAATCCAACTAATGCTGCAGTTCACGTTCTTGACGAAATTAGGGACCATAGAGTAGTACATTGTTCGCACCCGCTCCTACTTCCTAATAAGCCAAGAAAGCTAAAACGCATACATAATTACAAAAAGGCAGATTGTGGAAACATGAATAGCATGATAACTGAGTTTGCAAGATCCTTTTCAAACGAATATACTAATCTTACGACTAATGACAATTGGATAGTGTTCCTTGACTTCCTTAGGAAAATCTAAAACACGTGCATCCCTGAGATTTCATTCACATGAAGAACAAATGCTCCCTCGTTTACAAAAAAAAAAAAAAAAAATCAAACGTTGCCTGAATAAAAAATAAAGAGCGCATAAAAAGGCCTCGTGATGCAAAACTGATTATGCGTGGAAAAAATATAAAGAATTAGTTTGTGTATCGGAAAAAAAAATGGCTGTGGCTTAGCTAAGGTTACGCCCAGGATGCGAAGCATACTAGCCTTTATTTTAACGCGACAGCGTTAAGAAGATCGTGTCGCAGAAAAGCCGGTGTCGTCGGTGTCGGTGTCTGCGGCGTTGCACCTCATGAATAAATAAATCGTCGCGCCGAACGCTGCGTTGCTCGACGCTCACCGCGTCCGATGCGGGGGGCGACGCCGTGAGCGACGGCGCGAGTTGGAGCCCCGTTTCTGCTCTGTCGTGACGTCACGGTGTCACGTGGTATTGAAGGCGACACCGCCGCGCCTGAGGAGCTGGGTTGAGCTCCCGTAATATGCTTCGCATAAAAAATTCTAGAAGCTAAGGATCATTATTTAAATTACACCCTGCCCACTTTGTTAAAATCTGACCCAAAAAAGTTTTGGCGTGTAATTAACCCTAAAGATACGGACACCGTAATAACCCTAAAGGGCGCAGATGGCTGCCTTGTGCCCAATCAAGGATGTGGTGACCTCTCGAACAATACTTTCAGTCAAGCTTTTACCGACGAACATCCACTCGACCAGTTTAGTACTTCCCTCCTCTCTCTCCCTGTGATCTTTGTTTTCCCCTTTCCCATTCCCCCGGTGTAGGGTGGCCAACCGGACGTTATTCTGGTTAACCTCCTGGCCTTCTCCTTATCTCTTTCCCTCCTCCTTCAAGGGGTGTGCGGTAGCGCGATTAAAAGACGGGACAAAAGAAGACACGCAGGGACACACACAGCGCTGTGTGTCTTCTTTTGCGCCGTTTTTTAATAGCGCTACCACACACCCTTTGAAGATGCATTACCAACAAGCCCACATTGCAACCCTTGTGAATTTTGTACCGTCTGTCTTTCCAAGATAACTTACCCGAGCGAGCCCATCACCGTTACTGCAGCAGATGTATCACTGGCTCTTGGCAGACACCCACTTAGCTCCCGTCCTGGACCGGATGGCATCAGCTCAAAACTACTGACACTAACTTCCCACGTATCATCGTTTTTACTGCGTTTCATTTTTCCAGCAATCACTGGATACCGGCTGTGTTCCAGATGATTGGAAATCTGGCCATATCATACCCATATTTAAATTTGGTGATCCCTCATGTCCAAGCAATTACCGCCCGATTTTATTGACATCAGTTTGTTGTAAACTCCTTGAGCACATAATTTATTTTCACATTATGGGTCATCTTAATGCAAATAATCTGTTATTCAAAAATCAGCAAGGCTTCAGATACAAACGGTCTTGCCAAACGCAGTTGTTCGAACTAACCACTTACCTACATTACTATTTGCAGAATTTGCTTTATACTGACGCAATCTCTATTGATTTCTCGAAAGCCTTCGGTCGTGCTCCCTACAAACGGCTAATCATGAAAATAAACAGCCCTAAATTACATGAAAAAACCCAGTGGATTACCGAGTTCTTATGTGGTCGCTTGCGTTCAGCAACTATTAATAACAACGAAACTACTTTCTGTCGCGTTAGGTTGTGTTAGTGTTGTGTTAGGTCAGTGTTAGGCCCCTTATTATTCATTATATACATTACTGACATAGCTATGAATATGCCTTCAATAATACGGCTGTTTTCCGACGATTGTGTAATTTACAGACAGATAACAACCCTTGATGACGTTGCCATATTACAAAAAGATTTAACCACATTAGCTGAGTGGTGTCGCGTATGGAACATGGAAATAAATGCAGATAAAACTAAGGTCATGTCATCTTATTCCATGTTCCATGTTCCAAGCTTGCCGTCCAACGCATACATTCTACGCACTTACATACTCGAACGAACCCCTTCTTATAAATACCAGGGTGTTGTTCTTACTTCTGATTTAGGCTGGGCCATGCATGTTGAGCATATTACTAACAACGCACTAAAAAAACTTGGCTCTTTAGAGCGCCGTCTGTACCTTGTGACACAAGACTTCGTGCATACATTTCCCTTATCAGAGCAACCCTCGATTACGCCTCAATTATTTTGAACCCTCACACAGCTAACCTTTCTGATTGCATCGAATCAATTCAAAATGAGTCTTTATTTTGCGCTCCTTCTCTCCATACCAAAGTGTGTCTGCGTTAAAGCAGACCCTTAATCTTGCGGATCTTGGCACACGGCGGAACTATTGCCGTCTGTCTTTTTTTCAGTCCCTTTACTATTGCCTTCACCAGCTCCCATCTTGGCGGCCCATTATCTGCCCAACCGCAATGACCATGTATGCAAAGTGTCTCCCATATTTGCTAGGACCGAAAAATTTCAAAATTCCCCTTTGGTGTTATCAGTGAATGAATGGAACGTCCTCCCCCAAGATATTGTAACAATCACTGACCCGTCTGCCTTCCAATATTCCCTGCGCACTTTTTTAAATCTAGAAAATGCTCAGCTGCCACTTCTTGCCTGGCCTGGTTTCTATATACATATATATATATTAATTTCGTTTCGTGTTCTTTTACAAACGGTATGTTTTGGCACGTAAAACCCCAAATATTATTATTATTATTACAAACGGTATCTTTTACCCAAATCTGTTCTTGATTCTTGTCTTCAGTCATTTTTATTGTTTTGACATATCATGTGTGAATTGTATCCCCCCCCCCATTTAATGCCTTTCGGGACCTTTAGGGTATTCAAAAAAATAATAACCTGTAACTTCTAGCACGCTGAAGTTTCATTTGTTATTTTCAATGCGCACCCTCTCAATGCGCACCCTCTCCTTGCGCACCTTCTGAAAGGTCAGATAAATGGCGCTATACACTTGATTGTCATTTTTTGGCGAGTTGCCTGCGCTCTTTTCAACGCCAGCGGTTCGTGAGGTCAGCGGCATCTCCGGCAGCGTGCAAGCGACGAACCTTGTAATGAGATTCTGTGTGTGACAGGAAACTATCGCGTCCATATGGACCAGTGCACAGTATGGCATTGTGCGGTGTGGTATGGTGGGGTATGCCGTTGCGAACGTGCACTACACCCATCTTAATATTGTGGCTAGTACCATCTACAAACGTGCCGGTAGTCATTTCATGTTTACATGTACTCTCGATAACGGGAGAGCCAGCATTTCTTTCACGAAATTCACCATCTCTGACATAAATTCAGGTTTGAGTGATGTTGTCGATATCCAGTTTCTGAACTTTTTCGCTGCTTGAAGGCTAAGAATTTTTGCCAGGTTCCTGTATTCTTTTGGGATACCAGAATAGAGGCTAAGGGCAAACTGATGGAACTCTTACGGCCAGCGTCGTCCGTGCTTGTTCAAAGGTTGCAGATGCATCTGAACAGGAAGAATTTCTAGGATGACTCGGCCAATATCCATGGTGGTGGAATGAAAGCCGAAGCTCTTTTCAATCTTGACACAGCCTTCCGTAGACTTGCTATCTCTTGCAAATACTTGTGCATCCGCTTCTTCGTTCCAGGTGTAAAAGTCTTGCGAATTCGGTGCCGGCCCCTTCCTGTTGGTGTAGATGGGGGCTCTTGTGATGAGGACCAAGAAGTGCTTGGTATTGACTCTGTTAGGACATCTAACACATAATATACAGCAGTGGCAACAAGGTCAGCCATTAGTCACACGCCAGCTCTGAATGGATTGAGAGAGAGAGAGGGCTCTTTATTAGAAGAACAGAGAATTTTGCCGGCGCGTATATAACCGCTGGCATGCTACTCTGTACAGGGATGGGGAATGGGATTAAAAGATTCCAGAAGAGAGTGGGAGAAAAAAAAGGATAAAAATAAATATGAAATGTCCGAGTGGACCTGATACTAATTTTTACACGTGACATGGCGGGTTAATTTAGGCTTTTGTATAGGAAGGATGTAATTTTTAAAGTTTTCCTATTTGACCAATTTCTGTCAGGTATTTGAACAATAAATCCAAAACCCGTCGCTGTTTTGAAGGGCCGGGCATTGGACCTAAGATGCTCGGTGATGTTAACGGTTCGTGGCGAATCATGTCCATTTGGTGCTCAAAAAATTGTCTCTCGTCGCGGTACGCGGGGCATTCTAGTAATATGTGCTCAATTGTCTCTAAGTTGCAACAGTTATCACAGTATGGGTTAGTGGTAAGTCCTATGCGGTACAGATAATTGTTCGTATATGCCACGTACAGTCGAAGACGATGGTACAATGTCTCTAAGTGTCGAGGAAGTGGTCGTGGAATTTTCGGTCTCATTTCTGGGTCAATGTAACGTAGGAAGTCATCTTGGTGAAGCGGCAAATTCAAGATGCGGTTTTTTTCTTGATAGGCATATTTTTTTGCCATGGTTGAAGCGTCGGCTTTTGTAAAATATGTTCTTCTGAACTTGCGGTATTGGAGTCCATTTCTGGCAGCTTCGTCCGCTCTTTCATTTCCCGAAATGCCGGCATGGCCAGGTATCCACTGGAACTTTATGCAATGCCCAGCAATCTTAGCCCTGTGGTGAAGATAAGCAATGTCAAATGCTGCTGGTTGATTATTGCAACGCTTGTGCCTGTTCCATATACTTTGTAGGGCTGCTTTTGAGTCTGTGAATATCACCCATGTCTTTGGCGGCTGCTGTCGAAGTATATACACAAGGGCCTCCTTAATGCCATATAGCTCCGCTGAGGTAGATGATGTCGCTCGCTCAAGACGAAACGAGAATCGTTGTCCTGTAGACGGAACAAAAAGTCCGCATGATGAACGATGTGGAGTTGTAGAGCCATCTGTGAAAATGTGCGTTGCGGCTGCGTATTCTTTGTGCATATATTCTAAAGCTATCTGATAAGTCGCTGCTTGAGGCATTTTCTTTTTCGCACTGATACCAGGTATGTATGGCACGATTTCCAGTGGGGACAGTGTCCATGGTGAAATGTTTCGCGGCATAATTTGTGACGCCTGAGCAGGAATCGAAATAGATATGCTTCCGACGGCCTGCCCAAAGCTAGATGTAGCACGGGTTCTGGAAATATCCTTTAAAAAGTGAGTCTTCGTATGAATGACGTGGCGGAGGTGTATCCGAAGTGTCTCCTGCGAACATAGCACTTCCAGAGGCAGGCAGCCAGCTTCTGCTACAGTCCCTGAGCGGGACGACCCCTTCGGAAGGCCAAGACATACGCGAAGGCAGTTGTTTCGTGCTGCCTCGAGTTTTCTCTTGCTTGTGGGAGATATTTTGTGCAGGATCGGGAGGTAATATCGGAGTGTTCCATCGACGTAGGCCTTATGGAGGAGCACCATTGATCGACAGGTGCTGCCCCACTGTGATCCGGCTAGAAATCGGAATACGTGCGACGCCGAGGAAATCTTCTCACTCAGTTTTTTCACTTGGGGCGACCATGTGAGGTTCCTGTCGATCGTCACTCCAAGAAACCTTTGCGTCTTGACGTATGGAAGGGCGCGACCACCCAACACTAGTGGGTATTTTTCCATACACCTCCGCGTGAAAGCCATGGCAACGCTTTTGTCGGGGGACAATTTCAGACCCCTTGGATTTAGGTAGGCCGATATATTTGCTAGCGCTCTCTGGAGGCGTTGTTGGGTGGTACTGCGGGAACGCGCCGCACTCCAAATACAGATGTCGTCCGCATACAGTGTGATTTTGACGCCAGGGGGCAGGTTTCTTTTCAGATGGATGAGGACTAAATTAAATAATACCGGGCTTAACACAGCTCCTTGTGGCACTCCCTTCTCGACGGCATAAAGCGCCGTGGGGCCATCCGGGGTACACATGAAAAGTTGGCGTCCTTGAAGATAGTCTGCAATCCATGCGTAGAGCCGTCCTCCAAGACCAAGGGTTTCCAAAGCGTCAAGTATTGCTGTATGATAGACCGAATCATATGCTGCCCTAATGTCTAAAAATAATGCAGTAGGTGTGTTGCCAGAGACCAATTCCTCTTCAATTGATGAGACTAAGGCAATGACATTATCAATTGCGGATCTATTTTGCCGGAAGCCATTCATTTCCTCCGGGTAAACTTTTGCAGTTTCCAGGAACCAATTTAGTCGTTTGTAGATCATTTTTTCGAATAGCTTCCCTACGCAGCTAAGCAGAGATATGGGTCTGAAGGAGGCGTAATTTGTTGGCTGCTTCGATGGCTTCAATATAGGAATGACTTTCGCAAGCTTCCATTCCGTAGGAACCTCCCCAGTTATCCATGAGGCGTTGTAGTACTCCAGAAGGCGTAGGCGAGATGTGTGACATATATTTGCGAGTGCTTCATAACTCACGCCGTCATGGCCAGGTGATGATCGCTTGTTTACGTCGCTGATTGCTGCCGTGAGCTCTTCGATGGTGAATGGTAATTCTAAGTCAGGAAGGGTAGCTCGAGGTGGACTAGGCTGACGACTTGCAATTTGCCGCAAAGGTTGTGCCCCGTTGGAAAGGAGCCTGCAGTACTGCTCTGCCACCTCTTTCAGGGATGCGCGCTCATGTAATGAGAGGGCGATAAAAGGAAAAAGCTGTTGCGGCTCTTTGCGAATGCCTCTGACAACTCTCCAGATTTTGCTCAGCGGTTGTCGTATGTCCAGTGTCCCACAAAAGTCCCTCCACCTTTTTCGGTCCAGTTTGGTGAGGTAACGTCGTATATGTCTTTGTGCCCGTCGACAAGTTCTGAGGTCTTCGATATTCTTAGTACGTAGAGCCTTCCTTTCGGCACGCCTTCGAATTGCACATAACCTTTCAAATTCCTCGTCGTTTGTTGGTACATTACAATGCTTAGTGGCAGAGCGGGTACTTTGTTTGAGGCAATGAGCTATTGTCGGTATTATTTCTGTATTCGTAGTCGAGGCTGTGATTCCTTTGTCTACGGCTGCTGTGTAAGCTTCCCAGTTTACCGACTTCAGTTTCACTTTTCTGGGCGACGTCCGAAAATGAAGGGCAGAGATTAGGATCGGGTAGTGATCACTACCTCGAGTCTCGAAATCTGTACACCATCCGAACATAGGAGCCACTTGACTTGATACGAATGTGACGTCAATGCAGCTAACAGTCGTCGGATTTTTCAGGTATGTTATGCTGCCATCGTTCAAGGGCTCTATATTGTATTTTGCAAAAAGCTTCGCCAGCTTGGCACCCCGAGCACATGTATGTGAACTGCCCCAGATCTCGTTATGTGCGTTGAAATCACCACAAATAATATGTGGAGACTGAGTGTTTGTCAACAAGTTTTCCAATCTTGTCACGTCGAAAGGTGATCCTGGTTCCAAGTAGACGCCGATCAGGGTAAACACTTTGGATGCAATCACTGTGGTCGCGCAAATATATTCGTTCTTGTCATGTGGAGTTACGTCAATCGCAGAGGCAGGTATGTCGTTGCGAAATCCAACGAGCAGTCGGCTAATTCCATTTTGTCGCCTTGAATGATGTAAATAATACCCCTTTATCCTAAAGTGCTCGTCGACGCGAGACTCGGAAATGACTAAAAAAGGGAATCGGTACACTCGCGTAAGATGCTTAAAGTCTGCTAACTTCGAGCGCAATCCGCGAGCGTTCCACTGGAATATAGTACATGTGCGGAAGTGTCTGTTGGTGGACATCGCTTGTGAGACGATTGTTGGCGAAGCCATCGTAGCTACTGCGAAGAATCACGGCTTTGCGCCGTGAAAGAAGACGACACTAGCGGTTCCAAAGCCAGGACGGCCTCTACTTCAGGGATGCTCTTAAACGATGGGCTGGCACGGAGAATAGCCTTGATTGCGGCGAACATCATGGGAATCAGCATACTTGATATCTCATTTGCAGTGCTACCACCTAACAACCTTTCTTGGTTCTTCCTGTTCTTCTGCTGCGACCTTGAGGACACTTGATGCTGTCGTAGGGTTGAGGTTATATCACTTGAGGGCTTTGATGGATTCGTTGCAGTTGAAGGCCTTTGCTGGTTTTCTGTCACGACTGAGGCGTAGGACTTTTTCAAAGCCGTGTCGCTGCGCTGCACCGTGTCGTGTTGATTTTGGTTTGTAGATGTATACATCACATCCGGATTCGGTGGTGCTTCTCGTCGTTTCCGTACTTTTCCTTGGATTTGCTCCATCGTCCGTGCAAGAGTGGCTGATTTCTTCTTAGGACACCCTCCGTATGACGCAGCATGCTCAGCTCCACAGTTGGCACACCGAGGCTGGGAACGTGACGTACACTCCTTATGCGTATGTGGACCAACGCATATCTTGCAGCGGATGGGGCCTTTACAATATTTCGCTATATGTCCATGTCTTTGACATCTGAAACATTGAGTAGCAGACCCCATGTATTCCGTCACGGGATAACTGCAGAATCCAAGCGACACTCGGTTTGGTAAAGGGGCGTCCTTAGAGAATTCCAGGATGACCGAGCGTCTTCGGATTTCCGTTACTACGCCATCTTCGCTAGGGACGTAGAAAACTTGCCTTTTAGCAGATATGACTCCTTGTTCGCTCAAATACTCCTTGAGGTCGTCATCTGAGTATTCGACAGGAACGTCTTGTATCCTCCCGTACGTGGCAGAGTAGGAGTATGGAACTCGAGCTTCTACAGGAATACCCGATAGATCTGTCACTGTGAGGAGACGATTGGCTGCGGGAAGTGTAGACACTGTCACCAAGAGGCTTCCATCCTTGTTGAGACAATGGCTGAGTATCTTTTCTTGGGCTGTTGTCACGACCGCTGAAGCCAGAAGATTTGGGTTTACTCTCCATAAGCTGCTGTCAGGCTGAGTTGGCTTGAATATAACAGGAACACCTGCGGCTCTTTTCTTTTTGTAAGAGACAACAGTGAAGGCTGTCTGATCCATCTCTTCGTTGTCTCCTGCAGATTCTCTTGTGTCGATGTCATCTTCACGTAGCCTTTTCCTTGCTTGCTCTTCTTCTCCGTGGTCTACAGAAGCAACGTGCTGACCTGATTGCTGATTGCTTGCGACGGATGCCATCAGAGCATCACGAAGGGCGACCGACGGCGGAGGCTCGCCTCGCTGCTTCGGTCCGGGGCGCTTCGGGAGCCGCTTGCTGTGCTTCTCTCGCAGGACGGTGACCCCCAGACCGGCGTTCGGTGATAGAGAGGCACAAAGAGTAAAAATGAGCTCTACACTGGCTAAAAAAGACTTAAAATTACAGACGGGCGTTCGGAAGCGAGCCTATCACTCGTCGTCTTCGTCTTCGTCCCAATGGATTGAGACTACTATCCATCATGCATAAAGTCATGGAAACAATCTTTTGTTCTCAGAAGCAAATAAATAAGTTCGTCTTTTGTTGTGCCATTTTCTATCAGAATGGCAATTTACTATGACTCTCTTCCTATCAGTGAAGTATTGAACACAGTAATTTATCCATATTTATTGCTGCAGACCATGACCCAGTCAGTGCTGCATATGCTGGCAACTGGGCAACATCTGGCTCATGGAGTAGACAACACATATTCAAAGAAATTGTGTCGTTCATCGAATTGATTGTGTTTAGGTGAACTCAAGGAATTTAGAACACTTTCCTTATAGTTTCTTGGAGAAGCTACAAACTTACATATCAATGCCGTGAATGAACAAGTTACAGAGGCTCCTTCTATGACAAGCGACGAAGAAGTTAGGATGGCATTGCAAGACATGAAACGGGGAAAAACGACAGGAGAAGATGGAATAAGTCGATTTAATCAAAGATACAGGAGACATAATCCTTGGAAAACTGGCGGCCCTTTATACGAACTGTCTATCGACTTTTCAAGGGTCGCAGCGAACCGAATAATGCCAACGTTTTACTAATCCACAAGAAGGGAGACGTTAAAGAATTGAAAAATTATAGGCCCATTAGCCTACTTTCAGTATTACATGTGTAATGAAGAAGAAGAGCACAAGGACAAGGCCAGCCAGATCGTCAGTTCCGTGCCTGCAGTGCAACCAGTTGGCCAGTCGGATCGCCAGTGCTTAGCACGAGCGTGAGCCGTTCGGGCAACCAGCTGTTCCTGCTCTGCGTGACCTTCCTTCTCGATTACGAACAGACGCTACCAACTGAACTGTTCAAGCACTCCATTACAATTGGTGGAGGTGCGGGGTATTCAAGAACACCTACACCCTGGAACTCCGGTCTCGGACTCTGCCTCTCGTCATGCCTGCCTCTCCCCAGCCGACGTCGCCGCCGCCCTCCGTTGCCTGCTCTGGCGCTGTCCCGCAACGCCATCCAGTGGTTTTCAGCGGTGTGGATGAGCAGGACGTCAATGACTGGTTGTCTACATACGAACGGGTGAGCTTGCACAATCGATGGGACGATACCACCAAGTTAAATGCCGTCATCTCCTACCTTGCGGGAGTGGCTCACTTGTGGTTTAAAAAATCACGACGCCGACTTTCAGTCCTGGTCCGCGTTCAAGGCCAGTTTCGCTGAAGTTTTCGGTCGCCCCGCAGTCCACAAGTTGCGCGCCGAGCAGCGGTTACGAGCGAGCGCGCAACAACCCGGTGAAACATTCACCTGTTATATCGAAGTGGTTCTCGACCTGTGCACAGGTGTGGATGCTTCTATGCCCGAAAATGACAGCAGCCGCTGCCGTCACAGCCTCCTACACAGCTCGCCCCTACGCTCCGGCGGGTTATTGAAGAGCAAGTTGCTGAGGCCCTACCTATGCAGCATCAGCAGTACCCTGTCGCCGCGCCACTTACCTACGCAACCGTCGCCGCGCAGCCTCAAGTTGCTGAGGCTCTACCAATGCAGCATCAGCTGTACCCTGGAGCCGCGCCACCTACTTACGCATCCGTCGCCGCGCAGCCTCCTCGTCAACCACTAGTTGCGCTACATCCACGGCCGCCACCACCCGTTCGTCATCCCGTTCATCGACCTGCTCCTGCGTTTGCTAATCCTTGGCGCACACAAGACAACAGGCCCATATGTTATGCCTGCGGTATTCCCGGCCATGTTGCACGACTCTGCCGCCGCCGCATGCTGCACTCTGATGGGTTGGTGCAGTCGCCTCCCTATGCCGACGTGCAACCTTTTCAAGACCCTTATCTTAGTCGGCAGTCGAACAGGCCACCAGCCGAGCGCCCGGTCCTTCCACGTCGTTCGCCTTCCCCGCGTCGCCGCTCGTTATCCCCCTTGCGTCGGCGCCCTTCACCCACGCAAGAGGAAAACTAAGCGCCGCGGTTCAGGAGGCAAGAACTGCGTCGCCATCGATCTGTACAAGTCCTCCTTGTACAAGTCCTCCTTTGTCGCCTTCGAACGTTGTCGACCTTACTGTGGACGGCCTCCATACCGTTGCGCTAATTGATACTGGAGCAGCCATGTATGTCCTAAACGAACGCCTCTCTCGCGCCTTACGAAAAGTTACGACGCCACTTTCTGAGTTTTCTCTTCGCACAGCAAGCGCCCAGCCAGTGCAGCCTTCAGCAGCATGCACAGCTAGAGTTGTTATTCAGGGCGTTCTCTATATTGTGGAGTTTGTGGTTCTTCAGTCCTGCTCTCACGACGTGATACTTGGGTGGGACTTTCTTTCGGGAAATAACGCCGTCATCAATTGTGCACGTGCTGAAGTCGAATTATCGCCTCTGTGTGACGTACCTCTCGTCGGCGCCACATCTCTGCCCGCTAAGCTAGCCCTCCGGGAAGCCATCACCATACCGCCGTACTCGTCTGCCGTTGTTCCCGTCTTCTGTGGCGCTGTCTCTGGAGGCACTGTCCTCTTCACTCCTTCGGAACTCTTCATAACCCGCAACGATGTTCCCCTCCCTTTCGCCACGCTTGACATTTCAGCCGGACTCAGAGCCATCGTTGTCTTCAATCCGCTTCCTAGAACCCTGACGGCTCTTTGCGGTGAAGCACTTGGCCATGTTCGGCCTCTTGATGACATGTTTATAATCGACGTGCCGGATGCTTCGTATACAGAGCTCACTGACTTCTGTGCACCTTCCACTTCTGCTCCGCCATTAGCTGACTTATTCACACCTTTAATTGCCGATGACCTTACTTCCGAACAGCGCTCCCAGCTTCTTCACCTGCTTGCCCAGTTCCGTTCTTCTTTTGATGTCGCTCAGCCTACTCTGGGTCGCACGTCAACCGTCAGCCACCACATCGACACTGGCTCCAACGCGCCATTGCGGCAGCGCCCGTACCGCGTATCCGCCAAGGAGCGTCAGGTGATCAGTGAGCACGTGGACGACATGCTTCAGCGCGGCGTCATTCGACCTTCCAATAGCCCGTGGGCATCACCGGTGGTTCTCGTCACAAAAAACAGATGGTCCCATTCGGTTCTGCGTCGATTATCGCCGTCTCAATAAGATAACGCGCAAAGATGTATACCCTCTACCGCGCATTGACGACGCTCTGGACAGCTTGCAAGGCGCTAAATTCTTCTCTTCGTTGGATTTACGCTCGGGCTACTGGCAGGCAACAGTTGATCGCGCTAAAACTGCATTCATTACGCCAGATGGTTTATACGAATTTAATGCGATGTCATTTGGCCTATGCAATGCGCCTGCTACTTTTGAACGAATGATGGACAATATCTTGCGCGGCCTAAAATGGAGCACGTGTTTGTGCTATCTCGACGACATCGTTGTGTTCGCCCCTGATTTCAGCACGCATCTTCTTCGCCTTAGGCGAGCGTTGACTTCCTTGACCAACGCAGGCCTGCAACTGAACCTGAAAAAGTGCCAGTTCGCCGCGCGCAAGCTCATGATTCTCGGTCCCGTCGTATCACAAGACGGCATTTGCCCCGAGCCATCAAAACTTCGCGCCGTGGCAGCATTTCCGAAACCAAAGACACTCAAAGAACTCCGCGCCTTCATCGGCTTCTGTTCTTACTTCAGGCGCTTTGTTCGCAATTTTGCCTCGATAATATTACCTCTGACACAGCTCTTAAGTGGCGCCAACGACCTATCCTCCTGGTCTCCTGCATGCGACACCGCGTTCGTGACCTTACGCCGTCTCCTGACGTCTCCGCCTATACTGCGACACTTCGACCTCACCGCCCCAACTGAAGTTCATACCGATGCCAGTGGTATTGGCCTTGGCGCTGTCCTTGCGCAGCGCAAGTCTGGCTACTCCGAGTACGTCGTTGCTTACGCCAGTCGTGCGCTGACCAAAGCGGAACGCAATTACAGCGTCACAGAAAAAGAATGCCTGGCCATCGTTTGGGCACTCGGGAAGTTTCGCCCCTATGTATACGGCAGGCCTTTCAATGTGGTTACTGACCATCATGCCCTTTGTTGGTTATCCTCTTTAAAAGACCCGTCTGGACGCCTTGCACGCTGGGCTCTGCGCATTCAAGAATACGACATACACGTCATATACCGCTCAGGTCGCAAGCACATTGACGCTGACGCAATGTCCCGCTCTCCGCTGCCAGCCGACACGGCCTCCCTCTCCACCATTAAGGCGGTTTCCTCGGTCGACATCGACACCTTCGCATCAGAACAGCGCAAGGATCCTTGGGTGGCCTCTCTTCTGGATCTCCTTTCTGGCTCGCCTGCATCTCCCATCTCCTGCTCCCTGCGTCGCCCGGCTGCCCACTTTGCTGTCCGGGATAACCTCTTGTACCGACGCAACTACCAGTCCGATGGTCGCAAGTGGCTCCTGGTTATCCCTAAGACTTTGCGTTCCGACATGTGCGCGTCTTTCCATACTGACCCGCAATGTGCACACGCAGGCATTTTGAAGACGTATGACCGCCTGCGGCAACGTTACTACTGGCGAGGAATGTTTCCTTTTGTCCAAAAGTTTCTCCGCTCATGCCCGCAATGCCAACGCCGCAAATCTCCGCCTCATCCGGCCCACGGTTTATTACAGCCGCTTCCGTGCCCTGCTCGTGCCTTCGACCACGTGGGAATTTTCATTTCATTTCATTTTCATTTTATTTCCTTAAAGGCCCCATTGAAGGGGTATTACATAAGGGGTGGGTACATACATACATACATAAAGAAATTGAAGGCCATATTTTTATTACAGGGTAAGATAATTTGTTACGGTGTTTAAAAATGTGCTAGGACAGGTTATGACTGTGATTTCGTTGGAAAGGCCGTTCCAGTCTGTTGCTGCACGAAAAAATAATGAGGACGAAAAAGTGACAGTGCGTGTACGTGGGCGCGCGACTTGTTGCGGGTGACCGGTGCGACTGGATATGCGTGCCGGGGGGAGAATGTATGGTGCTTTGCCAAGTGAGCTGTAAAAGAACTTGTGAAAAAGACAAAGACTAGCAATGCGGCGGCGAGGTGCACGCAATGATAAGCCAGATTCTGTTTTTAGTGCCGATATACTGATGTTGTAGGAGTAATTGGAATGAATAAATCTTGCAGCTCGATTTTGAAGCGATTCATGTTGATTGATGAGATATACTTGATGAGGGTTCCAAATGGGGGATGCATATTCTAATTTCGTCCTGACGAGAGACTGATAGGCTAGTAATTTTACATGTTGGGGGGCGTGGCGCAAGTGACGTTTTAAAAACCCGAGTGTTTTGTTAGCAGATGAAATGATGTTCATAATGTGCGTTTCCCAGGTTTAGTCGTGCAAAAGGATAGACAGTTGGGCGAGTTGGTACGGTAACATGATTTTGGCTTCTAGCGCGAAGTGAAACACGGACACAGAAAGGAGCAGACAGGACGAGCGCTATTTACTCTAAACTAAATTTTTATTGAAACGAGGAACATATATATAGGTGATTGCAAAAACCGTAGAATCAGAACATGACAATGTAAAAGCATCAGTTAAACATGTCAGTGGGTATGGAAGTCAAAGAACAAAAATTATTTCAGATTAGTACACGTATTGCGAAGGTACTGGAATTCGCAATCTAACAGAGACAACGAAGCATGACTGACGCAAGTGTCTCCTAATCTTTTTATGTGGAAAGCCTCGATAATTTCCCTCGTGGTTTGGCATCTGTGTCTAGAAAGAATTTTTGTGTCTTTAAAGAAAGGTTTGCATCCACAATCGAAACAATCTGCGGCTAAATGTGATGCGTTAGGGTTGTTTAGTGAATGTTTGTGTTCTTTTAGTCTAATGTTAATGCATCTACCACTCTGTCCAATGTAAGCTTTCCCACATTCGAGTGGAATCTGATAAACTATGCCCGTGTTGCAAGGCACTAAAGGGGACACATGTTTAACTCCATGTTTAACTTTAGCGCTCGTCCTGTCTGCTCCTTTCTGTGTCCGTGTTTCACTTCGCGCTAGAAGCCAAAACCAGGTTTAGTCACTACAAAGGGTTACTCCCCCCCCCCCCCCTGCCTGTCAAGCACACGAACCCTTACGTCCCTTGTACGCAGTGGGCAGTTTATTTCATTCCTCTGACAAGGTATATATCGGGCAGATAGACCTTGTAACGCGAGGCTTACAGAGCACAACAACCACTGCACAGCTGAGGACTTGGGAAACTTGGCCTTTTTTTGCAGAGGCTGCTCGCCCACACTTACAAAAACAGAGGTTGTGCGCAGGGAACGCAACAAACACACTGGAAATTTTATAAGCAATGGAAATGAACAAGTGGAAGGGCATCTGTTTCAGCTGCTCCTAGGTACCGTTTTCAGAAAAACCTGCAATCCCATCTTAGCGCATATGGCGATGGTCATATTCACTTGCTTGTTACTTTTCGTCGTCATGCGCTCTCCAAAGCGCCAAATAAGAAACCACATCTTTCAGCAATCAAGCGGAAAAAAGAATCTGCGCGTGTGGATGTCCTCCTTATTTACGTTTATGTTCTTTCCATGTGCGCTGGTTTATGGAAATCATGGATTACCAAGTAGGCCGTCAGTGCCTATGAAACAATTTCGCGCAATATGTATAGTTATCTGTCATTTTTATCCGCTTTAGATGCTATAACAGATAAGTTTGCACCACTTATCTGTTTTACGCGCAGAGTTACGGATTTGTAAGCTTTCTGGTTGTATTTTTTTTTTTGGAACATACCTGTATCCAGCAATTTTCGCAAATATTTGAGGTCCAAAATCGAAAGTGTACTTCCTATACTATAGCGTCGCTAGATATCCCAAATGCGACACATTTCATTGAAATTGGTCAGCGGTCATGAAAGCATTTACACGCCCTTGAATAAGGAAATGGCTCCGTCTTAGGATCCTCATTCGCCTTCGTTTTGGCCACGCCTGCATCGTATTTGAGCCCGAACATGAGTACTTCTCACTCAGAAATAAATTTACAGTCGCAGCTGAGCGTTCGGGTTTGCGCGACTTATTGTTCGTCCACGTGGCAACAACTGCGATGCATTTTAAACAATAGTGGCTCGGGAAACGGCCCACCTCCTCAGCTGTACTTCTCGTCGGCATAATATGCCGCCCAGTGTACATCAAGAATTGCACACGAAAAACGCAGCAAGCCATTCTTTGGCTACGATTCACGAAGCGACGTCTTAATGAGTAACCCTAGTGCTCGCGTAATTGCCGAATCGAAGCCGTTCTTTTCGTGCTTTTAGTATTGCTTGCTCTGCGAAGAAGAGGAGTAGCCTGCGCCAATCCTACATATCGAAGAAATGCCGGCAAGTTTCTTGCCAGGAATCCAGACTGGCAGCAGCAACGCACTTGCGCGTAGCAGCGGCGGTGCGCGCCACGCGGATCACGGGCGTGCCGCGGCCACCAGGGGGCGGGCCGTCACGTCGCCGCCGCCGCGCGGGCCGCGTCTCCGCGAGTGCGCGCAGCAGCTTCCGACGGGTAAGTCGCCTTTCCCGCTTGCTCGTTCCCCCGATGCACGCGTTGTCACCATTCCCGTATGCTTTCCGACGCTAGAGGCAGCGTTTGGCACCGCGGCTGGTACGCATGCGTTGAGCTGTACGCGTAGATGCGCCTTCGTCGCTTCAGATCTCGTTGCGGATTTGTTTACACTGTGCTTTAATCTGCCTTTATTGCCCTTAGGTTCGAAGCAGTCGTATACAACTCAAAACGCAAAGGGTGATACCACTATACGAAAGCGCATAGATAACATCTTTAACCAGTCTATTTCCTCTCGTGAGGTTACGTCTGATTGGCTTAAAGCTAAATAAAGTATTTACGAGATCTGCACAAAGCAAGTCATTGTTCCAAATGAATACGCTGCAGTCGACGGGGAATATGAATATCTAAGAGCAATTAGAAGACGAGCAGAATGGGCTTACCGCCGCAGTGGAAAGCTGGATGACTACAAGATGGCACAGAAAGTTCGGTCAACTTCACGCAGACGCTTACAAAAATTAGGTACGAGAATACTGCGCGTCGTGGTTTACTCCAGTTCCCAGAATATGGTCAGTTCTTTTACTGGTCCAGTCACCCAGAGCCATCCCTTCCGAGCCCTTGCCGTAGCTCGAAGCACTCCGGTAACATCTGTTGCTGACGAATTCTGCCAACTTATATCCAGACCAGGAATTCCGTTCACCTGCCTACAATTTACAAGTTCGATAACACTAGCAGAACAGAAAGTTCGTGCGTGCTTTATGTCACAACATCCTCAACTTGACTGTGAGTTTAGTCTAAATGAATTGAAATGTGCTCTTTCGTCATGCCGTACAAAGACAACCGCAGGCCCAGATGGTGTCACGTATACGATGTTAAAGAACCTAGGTCCTGTAGGAAGAATGGCTCTTTTGGAGATATTTAATGACATCTGGATAAGAGAGACTCTGCCAGATTCATGGAAATTAGCCCGGGTAATTCCAGTACTAAAACCACGAAAGACTCCCCTTTGTCTTCACTCCTACCGACCCGTCAGCCTCACAAGCTGTTTTTCCAAACTAATGGAGAAGATGATAGACTGTCGACTGCAGTGGTGGTGTGAACACACAAATATGTTTTCCAATTACATGACCGGTTTTCGACAAAATCGGTGTACAATGGATTCAGTATTAGACATTGCCACATGCGTCGAACATGAACGAAGTTGCGGAAATGTGACAGTAGCAGTATTTTTAGACATTCAAAGAGCATTCGACACTGTAAGTCACATACACGTCCTTGCTGGTATGTTAGAGCTTGGCCTACACGGTCGAGCACTACGATGGGCATCAAATTTCTTGAAATACAGAAAAATATTTATGGAAACAATCGAAGGCGCGAGTAATTATCACAGCATCACACAGGGCGTTCCGCAGGGCAGTGTTCTCAGTCCGTTTTTATTCAACTGCGTCATGGCAGCCTTGCCACTAAAGCTCCCGTCTGGTCTACAGTATTCGCTGTACGCAGATGACATCTGAATATGGGCCTCTGGATCTCATATACGAGACATTCAAACAACGCTGCAAGAGGGACTTGATAGTATCGACACCTTTTTAAAAGAAAGAGGCATGAGTCTTTCATACGCAAAGACAGCCATACTTCCTTTTACTAGACGACAGCTGAATAATTTCCAACTTACGCTTAATGGGCAAACTTTGATGTTTGTGAAAGAGCATAAATTTCTTGGAATTATTCTCGACCGCCAGCTAACATGGGTTTCACACATCCGCGCAATTGAAAAGCAGACGAATGCAGTAATAAACGTACTTCGGCGACTCGCAGGTACAACGTGGGGGGATCAGTCTCTTCGCTACTACAAGTTCATAACGCACTCATAAAACAAAAAATTGCTTACTCGGCTCCTATTCTCCATGGTTTATCGCAAACTTCTGAGGAACGTCTTCAATGTTTACTGGCAAGAGGGCTGCGAGTGTGTCTTGGGGTTCCGCAGGCTACCTCGAGTTCTTTAGTAATTACTGAAGCTCGTCACCCACCATTTCCAGTCATACGAACGGTTGAAACATGCCGACATATTTATCGCATCTTAACCCAACACGAGAATCATCCATTAAACCTCGCGCTTACCGAAAGAAACAAAAGCAAAATTCACGATGTTGTTCGAGAACATAAAGCATTATTACCAAAATTTGAAATATGCAAAGTGGATGTTTGTTACCCTCCCTGGATGTTAACATGTCCTAAAATAAAATCATCGGTTGACGGGATTATATCTAAGAGAGACATGTTCATAGTAGCCGCCCAAGAACTGGCACTCTTCCAGATTTACTCCTTATATCCCCAGTACATACACGTTTATACAGATGGTTCGTGTCATAAAAATTCCTCGACTTCAGCATTCGTCATTCCACACTTAGTGTTAGAGCAAACATTTAAATTATCCCGAGAGACATCTTCCACCGTGGCAGAACTGTTTGCAATCCTGTGTGCTTTGCGGTTCATAGCATCAAAAGAACATTCGCAAAAATGGGTTATCTTTAGCGATTCGCAAGCCGCTCTCACATTACTACAGAGCAATAAGAAAAATTCTTTGAACACTTTGCTATTGTATGAGACACTCAAACAACTTACAAAAGCAAGCGCAATGAACCACGTAATTGCATTCCAGTGGATACCTGGGCACTGCAATATTCCTGGAAATACTGCAGCGGACGCAGCTGCGAATCGGGCGCACAATAACGTGGAGACAACCAATCTTCCTCTATTGCGTAGTGAAGTCCGTATGCTCCTGAGACAGATTTCTTGTCGCCTCTCCAAAACTACCTGGTTTGACCAGCAAACTAAAAGCTCTGAGTTATACTTTATAGACCCATGTATAAACTTAACAATGCCGGAAAATCTAAGAGACAACAGAAAATTTAAACTTCGGTACACCGCCTGCGTCTTGGTACTGCATTCACTAAACACTTCCTGTACAGGATAAAACGCGTCTCTGGTCCCCAGTATTCTTGTGGCCATGCAGACGAAGATGTGCATCATCTTCTCCTCGAGTGCACTAAATACAATCCACAAAGAAGGGTACTGCAAGCAAATTTGTTGATATTAGACAGAAGACCTCTCACTCTAAAAAAAAAAAAAATACTTGGCCCATGGCCAACTGCGGGCCTTCAAAAAAGAGCACTTGTTGCTCTGAAAAAGTTTTTAGAGGAGACCAACATTTTGGGAAAATATTAGGTATCAGATGATCCGAATGCACTAAATGAGTAACATAAACGTTGTTCGTGATTCATAATTGGTTTATGTGGCGATCGCAACTTTTATGCAATATGTATAATTCTGTTCTGTACTTGCAGTGCATTACATGTGTTGTGTGTTATGACTGTTCTAAATATCTGACTTTATATATGCGTACGTGGACTGGACTAATGCACAGAACTTTGCGACTCATGTACTGTTGGAGTGTATATTTTTTATTCATCCAGTGTTCTACTGAGTGCCATATTTCGTGTCGCTATTCTCCCTTTTTACGCAAATTTGTTTCCTTTGCCAAGTGACAAGGAGTAGCCGGTGCCACCATAAAGGCGCCAACCTCTCCTAATATTCATCTCAATAAAAAAAAAGTATTTCCTGTGCATAAAAAAAGCAGATCGCTTACTTGCTTCGAACTACAGGCCTGTATCCATTACTGGCTCCTGCTAAAAATTCCTTGAACGCGTAGTCGGTAATCATATCAAAAGACTGTTTTATCACGCGGGGCAGCACTGTCGTGCCATCAACATGGCTTTCGTAAAAAAAAATTATGGGGTTTTATGTGCCAAAAGCACTTTCTGATTATGAGGCACGTCGTAGTGAAGGACTCCGGAAATTTCGACCACCTGGGGTTCTTTAGCGTGCACCTAAATCTAAGTACACGGATGTTTTCGCATTTCGCCCCCATCAAAATGCGGCCGCCGTGGCCGGGATTCGATCCCGCGAGGTTTTCGTAAGCCGTCTCCAAAGTCACACAGCCTGTCACTGCTGTGCATGAGTTTTGGCGGGTTTTGTATGTGGCGGGACAAGTAGAGGTCCTATATTTGGACTTCTGTAAGGCATTCGACTAAGTGCTCAATGGAAACTTATTGTATAACTTCCAGCGAATAGGGCTACCCAGGTTCATTGTTCAGCGGATAAGTGCTTACCTTTGTAACCGAGAACACATTGTTGCTATAAAGTTGAAGGAACGGCCCACGTATGGGGAGTGCTTAACGCCTTCTTCATCTCTGCCGGTGATTGACCCGGTGTTACACTATCTTCGGGATGGGCCCACATATGGGGAGTGCTTAACGCCTGTTTCACCTCCGCCAGAGGTCGGTCCCGCGTTTCACAATCTCCGGGATCGGCCCACGTATGACGAGTACTTAACGCCTGCTTCACCTCCGCCGGGGATCGGCCCGGCGTTGCACTACCCTCGGGATCGGGCCACGTATGGGCAATGCTTAACGCCGGCTGCACCTCCGCCGGCGGTCGGCCCAGCGTTGCACTACCCTCGGGATCGGGCCACGTATGGGCAATGCTTAACGCCGGCTGCACCTCCGCCGGCGGTCGGCCCAGCGTTGCACTACCCTCGGGATCGGGCCACGTATGGGCAATGCTTAACGCCGGCTGCACCTCCGCCGGCGGTCGGCCCAGCGTTGCACTACCCTCGGGATCGGGCCACGTATGGGCAATGCTTAACGCCGGCTGCACCTCCGCCGGGGGTCGGCCCAGCGTTGCACTACCTTCGGGATCGGCCCACGTATGACGAGTGCTTAACGCCTGCTTCACCTCCGCCGGGGGTCGGCCCGGCGTTGCACTACCCTCGGGATCGGGCCCCGTATGGGCAATGCTTAACGCCGGCTGCACCTCCGCCGGGGGTCGGCCCAGCGTTGCACTTATTTCGGGATCGGGCCGCGTATGGGAAGTACTTAAAGCCTGCTTCACCTCCGCCAGTGGTCGACCCCGCGTTTAACTATCTCCGGGATTGGCCCACCAGTGGCGTAGCCAGAAATTTCGTTCGGGGGGGGGGGGGGGGGGGGGGCTCAAGTTGCAGCTCGGCTTCCTCCTTATGAGGAAGCATTAGCTCGAGTGCTCCTATCTAAATACATATAAAAGGAAAATTCGTTTTTCTCGACAACCTGAGCACCAAATTCGACGAGGTTTGTTGCATTTAAAAGAAAAACTTAACCTTTAGTGTCTCTTGGTTTCGAATTTCTGAGTTAGGTCGGCAATTTGTTATTAAAATTGGCAAGAATTGAAAATTTTCAAAAAATGAAACTATCAAGTTTACAACTCTCTAACTCAGCAACAAAAAAGGGTAATTCAATTCTGTAAATTGCATCTGATAGTACTTCTAAAGCGAACAAAATTAATATGTTACACATGAATATTAAAAAATTTAATAATATGGCAATACAGCTTTTGCAGAACTCTTGTACCCAACGTAACAAATTCATGTAACATGCAAAATGACATATGGAATTTGTCCGCTTTGAATGATCTCGTGGATGCCGTTTACAGAACCGCGATATCTGTTCTTGATGCAGAGCTGTTAGTTTGTAAACATCGTGCTTCTATTTTTTTTTGAACTTTCGATTTTTTCAACATATTTTAAAGAAGATTCTGGCGCTAAATCGAAATTCCGCTTCCAAGAGACACTAGAATTTAACTTTCTCAAATGCAACAAATTTAATTAAAAGCGATCCAGGGGTTATCTCAGAAAAGCGTTTCTGCGTTTTTCATTTATTTGAATAGGCCGCGTCGGAGCTGGGCCCGAGCTAAAGCCTCCTCTTAAAGAATTTGTCAAGGGATCAAATACATGAATAACTGCGCTGCCATTGCCAAAGGTGCTTGCTGCAAGCGAATTCTTGAACGCTACGCAATGTAAAAAAAAGTAAAATATTTGTTTTTTCATAAAAGAATGTAGTCGTATATGCCAAAAATTGTGCCGAAGATAACTTATATCAATGCTTTCATGTTTTTTGTCTATTTAGTAAGTAAAGAAAATATCACACGAACTTTAGAACTATATTAGTTAGAAACCAGCAAAGGAGCGCATGTAGCTGATATGAAATATGTAAAGGCCATGAAATGAACAAGTTGAGGACAAATATGTTAATGAAACTGTCGTTCAAGAACAGCGTGTTTACATTCTTGTACATATGCAACGACCAGTGAAAAATATCAATGACGTTGTCATTTTTCGAATGTATTACGTAGGATTAGCTGTCACCGGTCGAGTATCGTGAGTAATTGCACCGAAATTATAGTCGCAACAGAGAGCACGTATAAAAAGCAGGAGTTTTGCAAAATAAACGAGGGCGAGTCAAATGAAAGTGAGCCAATGCGAATATATGACAAGCGGGGTACTTCATTTAAACGTAGTCTCCATGAGCATTTAGACAATTGTCCCATTGACTAACGAGTCTCGTGATTCCCGTCTCACAACATGTCTTGGGTTGCTGCTTCAAAACGTCTGCAACTGACTCTTTCACGTCATTGTCCGGCATGAATCTGGTTCCCTTCAGCTGTTTTTTCGGTTGCCCCATAATGTAAAGGTCGCAAGACGACAGGTCTGAGCTGTATGGCGGATGCTGCAGCGTTTCCCACTTGAACTTTGCCAGTTTTGTATTAACCCTATCAGCGACGTGGGGACGGCCATTGTCGAGGAGCAAGATGACCTCCTTCGTCAATTTTCCACGTCGTTTGTTCTTGATTACGACACGCAGCCGTTCCGGCGTTTCACAATGTCGGAAAGAATTGATAGCCTCTCAAGATTTAGTAAATTCTATCAGTAATGGTCCCTGACGATCGAAAAAAAAGTAAACAACACCTTCCCGGCGGAAATGACGGCCTTTGCTTTCTTTGGGCACGGTGAATTCTAATGTTTCCGCTGTAAGTTCTGCCATCGTGTTTCAGGCTCGTAGTAGTGGCACCATGATTCGTCCTCACTCACAATTGCAGCCAAGAAGTCGTCACCCTCATTGCGTTACGGGATCAGATGAGTCAAGGCAGCGCCCAACTGCTCCGCCTTCTGGTAGTGGTTCAAAATCTTGGGCATCCATTGCGCACACAAGAGCCGATAACCGCGATGTTCATTAATTATGTGACTTCCGGTACGTGGGCCTTGGCGCGAAATCCAGCCTGAGTTCGCAATGTTCGCGGTGAAATGTCTTTTCGAGCGTGAAAAGATATTCTAGACAAAATCCAGAATGATATTCAGCGCCGGGGGTTGCTTTGGTCGGCGGTGCATAGACAGCACGAAAAAATTTCGGGGGGGGGGGGCTGAAGCCCCATAAGCCCCCCCCCCCCGGCTACGCCCCTGTGGCCCACGCATGGCGAGTGCTTAACGCCTGCTTCACCTCCGCCGGGGGTCGGCCCGGCGCTGCACTACCTTCGGGATCGGGCCACGTATGGGGAATGCTTAACGCCGGCTGCACCTCCGCCGGGGGTCGGCCCAGCGTTGCACTTATTTCGGGATCGGGCCGCGTATGGGGAGTACTTAACGCCTGCTTCACCTACGCCAGGGGCCGGCCCCACGTTTCTCTATCTCCGGGCTCGGCCCACGTATGGCGAGTGCTTAACGCCTGCTTCGCTTCCGCCGGGGGTCGGCCCACCGTTGAACTACCTTCGGGATCAGGCCACGTATGGGCAATGCTTAGCGCCGGCTTCACCTCCGCCGGAGGTGGCCCGGCGCTGCACTACCTTCGGGACCGGGCCTCGTATGGGGAATGCTTAACGCCGGCTTCAACTCCGCCGGGGGTCGGCCCGGCGCTGCACTACCTTCGGGATCGGTCCTCGTATGGAGAATGCTTAGCGCCGGCTTCACTTCTGCCGGGGCTCGGCTCAGTGTTTCACTATCTCCGGGATCGGGCCACGTATTGGGAATGCTTAACGCTGGCTTCACTTCTGTCGGGAGTCGGCCCAGCGTTGCACTACCTTCGGGATCGGGCCACGTATGGAGAATGCTTAGCGCCTGCTTCGCTTCCGCCGGGGGTCGGCCCACCGTGGAACTACCTTTGGGATCGGGCCACGTATGGGGAATGCTTAACGCCGGCTTCACCACCGCCAGGGGTCTACCCCGCGTTTCACTATCTCCGGTATCGGCCGACGTATGGGGAATGCTTAACGCCTGTTTCACCTCCGCCGGTGGTCAACCCCGCATTTCACTATCTCCGGCATCGGCCCACGTATGGGAAGTGCTTAACGTCTGCTTCACCTCCGCCGGGGATCGGCCCGAGGTTGCATTATCTTTGGGTTCGGACCACGTATGGAAAAGTTCTGATGTCGGACTCCGAAAATACGTCAAGGGTGCGTTACAGGTTCCCCAGCGCACAGGGGGATGTGCCATTGAGCCATATGCGTATATACCGGCGGAGGGGGGCACTTGCCCCCCTCTGTCATAAGATTGCGGGGGCGGGCAAAGTGTGTAGTTTGCCCCTTCCCTCCACTTTTGAAAGCGGACGCTTTCGGCTGCACCATAGAGTTTCTCACTATAACACCTAGAGGGTAATCTGGCGCCACCGTCTATGCGAGTTTCTTAAGGGGGCACCGTGCCGTCATGGGAATGACGGTATATGTGTCTGCGAGGCTCGTGTTGGCTGGTGTTGTAAGAGGCTTCGTCTAAAACGTGGATATGGCCACGCAAATAACGCGTTCTCAAAGTAAAATATTCATAAAATGTTTCCATTCACGCATAATACATCTTTACTCACCCATGATGCATGACCAAGCGAAGAAAGCAAGAACAGACGACCAACTGTTGCAAAGCGAGCGCGAACCTTGTCGTCTGTCCTCCAACTTTAGCGGCCCGCTGATACTTTTTACGTAACATGTAGTCGTACACACAATAACAAGTTCCCATAGTTAAACAAAACATGTTTTCGCGTAATAATAAAGCTAAAGGAGCTTTTCACGTGCTGTTCTAGTAGAAAATGAATCATTGTGACAGACGGAACGTACTTGCCAAGCGCGTCTTCAAGGTGTCCTGTCTCTACGAGAACGATGCCAATCCGAATCCACAATATACCGGCATTCCCATGCATACCACAGCCCAGCAGCGCCAGATTTCCCTCTAGGTAATGTAGTGAGAAACTCTATGGGCTGCACGCTGAAAAGTCCAACAGAACTGCAGCTGAAGCTAAATTTTCTTTCTGAATAGTGTGAGCACACAAGTAATGCTTTTATTTACTGCGCATCCCCTGCTTGGAATGCGAGGATTGCCTTGTCGGTACCGGCCAAGGTTGACGACTGGGCGTGTTGGTATAGCATATTGGAGGTTGGAATGCGCAACAGATTGACGATACACACAGAAGAGACCTACGAGGTGACGTGGTGCTACCGGAACCAATCAAGGACGTTCTCTCGAAGGGACCAAAGTTTGCCGTTCAACCTAAGCTCTCACCGCCAGCTCTTCTGGGTATCGTCAAGCGCGTCTCCAAGTTGGCTCCGGAAAGTGAAACTGACCGCTGTTTGTCTGAAGGCATCGGCGTTTTGGTGAGATGCAAGACACCTATGAACGTTGTTCCTGTCAAAAAAGCAGTGTCCTTCCTAAAGGAGCATTCGCTGTCTTTAGTTCCCGCGGATAAAGAAGGAGGCTTCTTGGTGTTACCTAAGGAATTGTATTTATCTAAAGCAGCAGAAGCCATCAGAGGGACTTTTGACTGCCGCACCAGTGTCTGCCTGTCTAAAGTAAAAAATGAAGCTAGGAAGTTGTGCGCCAAATGGAAACTGGATAATCTGAATAAGTCTCTTGATAAAAAGAGAAAATTAAGCTTACAAATGTTCTTCACAGCAAAGACACACAAGGTGGACTGCCCGCTTAGGGTAATTGTCACTGCTAAAGACACCTGGCAGTTGCCGGTAGCCTCGTTCCTGCAGAGCAGGTTAAAATTACTGGAAGTTGACGACCCCTTTTTGATAAAGAACTCGGAGCAAGCTATTGCGTTCCTACGAGAAATTTCTAACAAGGGGTATTTGGCTTACTCTTTTGACGTCAAAGACTTATTTTACTCTATTCCTCACAAGGAGCTCTTGCTGTGCATTGAACGATGTATTGACAAATACGGAAACGTTGCTTTTCAAAATGATTCACAGATGCATGTTGAAGCGTTTTTAGAGTTGTTGTCCATGTATTTAACATCCACCTACGTGTCTTGGAATGGAGACATTTTCCTTCAAAAACAAGGAATATGTATAGGTTCGTCTATTGCACCGATTCTGAGTGACCTGTTCCTAGCCAACATTGACAGATCCCTAGCCGCACGCCTCATGAATTCACGGGTTGCTCGTGTATTCAGGTTTGTTGATGATTACTTAGTTTTAGTGGACAACGTTGATAACAAGAATCAGTCGCTGTTGACAAACCTTGAAAGTATTTTCAGAGAGGGGCTAGAGCCATTGGTGATCACAAGTGAAGAGCCAGATGGTGGAGCAATTAGGTTTCTTGACTTAAAACTAAGTCTGGGCTCCAGTCATTGTTGTTGGCAATATGAACCGCGTGCAAATAAGCCTCTTTTGCCCTTCGAATCTGCGCATTCCAAAATCGTAAAACGAGGCATAGTTAAGTCATGCTACAGAAACGCGTTGCAAAAGTCGTGCCATCATAGCATTGCTGACAGCTTTCGGGAGCAAACGCGCAGGCTCACAGAGGCAGGTTATCCTTCACAACTATTAGTATCTGTGGCACAATGTTTGTTCAAGGAAATCGGAACCAGGGCTCCGTTATCTGGGAAGGAGCCTTGCGGTCCAAGCACACGACAAAAAATAGTGGTGATGCCGTACATTCATTCGATCGCGCACCGAGTTAAGAAAATTGGTAAAAGATGCGAGGTAAAAGTGGTGTTTTCCGCACCGGAGAAATTGCTGAGCATGTGTGCAAAGGTTAACCCAGGTGCCACACAGAAACGAGGTTGTGAAACACAACACAGAAAGAAGTTCGTCGACTGCGCTGAGGGAGTAGTATATTCCATTCCACTTCAGTGCGGCAGAAAGTACATCGGTCAGACTGGACGATGTTTAAACGAAAGATTAAAGGAACATGATTATAACGTTTCAAGAACAGTCACCGGACACCTTGGGATACATTGTAGAGATTGCGGATGTCGGCCATTATTCAAGAATTGTAAGATTGTGAGCAAAGATGGCAGCCAAATAACGCGGGAGATAATCGAAGCTGCTGAGATTGCGCGTTTGGGTAGTATGTGCGTGAGCACGCCTTCAGTTTCCCTTAGTGCAAAGGAATTAGATTTCCTCAAGCGCTAATCGGGAATTTTCGTATCCGGGGTTTTTTGTGATGAGTGCAGCAAAAACGATCGCATGACAAAGCCGGCTTGGCATTGGTAGATGGCAATATTTGTCAAAACTATTTTAGTTTTTTGTTTGCTTGTTTGTTTTGTCGCTACCGCCCTCCCCCCTGAGTATCTTCCTGTATTTATTCCACTGACAAGGGAATAAAACGATAGTTGCAAGTAGCACTCTGTGGTGTGTGTCTCTTCTGTGTGTTTCGTCAATCTGTTGCGCATTCCAACCTCCAATACGGTACCGGCCGACGCGCGGGATTCGCCATACATGCTCGCGGAGAACGCGAGGCGCTGGATAGTACCCGCCATTACAGCTTGCTTAAGTTGCATCATGCCCAGTTTTTTTGGGACCACTATATCTGTATTCAAAAACGCAATCAGCTTCCTATATTTAATCTCCGGGAGTGGAAGGTCTGGAGAAAATATTATAATCAACCGCGCTCAACGACTGGTGGGCCTTATGGCATGGAATCCTTAAGGCATCAAATCGTTCGATTCTCCGATTGCTGGAACTATTTCATCTCTGTACAGAGATAGCCTACATAGCGTTGCAGTCTCAGTGGCTGATCACCATAAAAAATCAAATCGAAACTCTTACAAGTGTAGGTGTGTAATTTTGTGTTATCGTAGATATGCTTGTGAAAATGACCTTCGTCGAACGTGCAGAGCCATTTATATACCAATAGAACACTCACTCGAATTTTTTCTAAAGGCACGTGTCACTGCTGATATTGACGATATCGTTTTCAGGCTGTTTCTGAATAAGAGAAAGACTGTTACTTGTTTTCCGACAGGAGCAAAAGAGCAGATATTTTGTATTTTGAAAAATTGAAGGCCACTTTTTGGTGACGTGTACCGAAAATTTGCACTCTGTAGGATGCTTATTCATTTTGAAAACGTTTACACAAAAGTCAATTTCTCCCAACTTTTACGCGTTATAAACCGCATTTACTTGTTTTGCGTCGGTATCCTCGGTAATGTAGATCTATATGCGGGGAACGGTGTTGATATTTATTTGAAGTACGAATCAATGTTCTGAGTGACGAGCGATATGTGTTTCTTCTGTGGAGATTCATCGCAGCCTTTGTAGAGAGTTGCTCATTCAAGCATTCCAGTGTCACACTGCCGCTAATCGAAATGTTTTCCATACTCCTAAAACAACAGCATGGGAGTCGGTTGAAATTCCGTGACATTAGAGAGAACTTTAAATGCAATGCTTTGCTAAACTTTCACTTTCATGCTTTAAATGCAAGTGTTGCAGATCAGCCTATTAAACCCCCGGTATTGCATGTGTTTTCGTGCATCATACGAAATTCGTCGTTGATTTCTCCGGTGTCTTTTGGAAGCTACACAATGCATCTTTTTTTTTTATCTGGGAAACATTAGGGGCATAGTATGGCCAGTATGTGGGCATTGTTCCAAATGGGTGGGCTTAATGCTCACTTTCCAGTAAAAAAGGTGTGAAAGTCGTCTATAGCATTATCAGTTTGTTTTATATTTATATACGAACGGTGTAATACTTAGACGGCTGCGCTGGCATAATTACAACTACAACTACAACTGAGCTCATATTTTGCCAACATAATGAGCACAATACGCCTAGTTTATGTGCCATGGTAAACGCGTGTTGATCAAATACAGCGTTAAAAATATGTAAGCAAGTTTTTGAAGGCATCACGCTGCTGCTATTAGCTAGGTTTCCCAATGTTCCAACAGAAATCTGCGTTTCAGATATTTTATACTTTGAAGGAATAGGCGGCATTTTAAGTGCAACATGACGCGTAGTTCTAAGGTTTCTGGCATATTTGGAAGCGTTACGAAGAATTATAGCAGCCAAATCATGTTTTTTCTTCTTCATGCATGATATATTAGTTTCATCTGGTGTTGAAGGACGCAGCTTCGTTATGTTCGGTAACTGTAAGCACAAGTTAATGGGTTAATTAAATGAAATTATGAGGTTTTACGTGCCAAAACCCCTTTCTGATTATGAGGCACGCCGTAGTGGAGGACTCCGGAAATGTTGACCACCTGAGGTTCTTTAACGTCCACCTAAATCTAAGTACACGGGTGTTTTGGCATTTCGCACCATCGAAACGCGGCCGCCGTGGCCGGGATTCGATCCCGCGACCTCGTGCTCAGCAGCCCAACACCATAGCCACTGAGCAACCATGGCGGTTGAAGTTAATGGGTGATGCGCAGGTGAAGTTAAATATAGGTGGGCAATCGGGACTTTCGCTATAAAATACGTATGCAAGCACTATAGATTTTTATGGGCATGTCTGACAAGCGGGGAAGTATTGAGTCCGCTGCCCTGGCAGAATTATATATAAAATCCACCATGACCAAATTTTGCAAAAATTGGTAGTACGCTATGAAAACTCAATGTGGTAAGTTAAATACGGTTAGTTCAAACAGAGCCTTTGCGAAAAACTCTTATTCAAGTGTTAGCGCGTGTGATATGGCCGCTGTAAGCTATGCTTCCCAGTGTCCCGACATAGCTGTAGGTTACAACATGTTTATATTTCCTGGAATGGATAGGAGGGGGGAAGGGGCATGGCAAACGCAAAGTGCGACAAAAATTTTCCGTTCCCGATTTGTTTAAAAGCGTTGCAAATACTCACTATGCCGTCGTTTTCCTTTCCATAATTTCAGGTGTCATAACATGTTCCAACTTGGTTTGATCGATTTCTTCGATGAACTAAACAAGATATTTTGTTTATATTTGGCGAAAATAAAAGGAACATTATGGTCAAGATGTAGGTAAACTTCAAAGACAGGAGACTAATTATGAAATATGCAGTAAATCGCGCATGTAAGCAATCCGGAGCTTTATCAATGCGTTTTGCGAGCAAAAGAATTTACCCCGTTACCTCGGGAGAACTGTGAAATCAACCGATATCAAATCTAGCTGAAATTTACTGGGGAAGGGAAGGGTGGCGAGGACACCATAGTAAATCTTATGGCGGAGTAGCATGTGTGTTGATGTACAGGGGCGCGAAATGCGTCCGCTGTAGATAGACGCACGCAGAGAGAAGAGAACGAACTTTGAGAGCAACGGACGAGCAGCCGAGCGGCGGTGAAACTGTGCGTTTATTGTACGTGCCTTCCACGCTGAGGAGGCAGGCGCCGCAAACATAAACATCCGCTCGTTGAGCAGACGTTCACGGCGGCGGCGCCGGAATCGGATCCTCTACACGATGAACTACTGGCTTTATTAAAAATGCCCAACAACAAGTGCTCCAAAGCGGACAAATCTTTATTTTATTTATTTTATTTATAACGTACTGCAGAAAACCCATCAGTCCTTGCAGGAAGGGCACTCAAGCGTACAAGGCAAATAAAAAGTAAGGCAAGCAAAAAAATAAAAACAAAAATAAACGCAAGTACAGAAATATAAACAACATACAACAAATACAAATAAATATGCATAACAGAGAAGATATGAGTAACGCACTTCATTAGGAGGGTTTTAATACATCGCCGGTCGGGGAAGAAAGAAAATTTTATGTATTTACCCTGGAGAAATGAAGGGTTAGTGTACATGTGTGATCATAACGCCTTGTGGACAAAGGGTTCACATATACCGACGGGTCTAAGGATAATTCACGATGAATTATTTGCTGTCGGAATTTCAGGCGAAGCATCCGCCTCCGTGCCTCGAGGAGGGGAATGCCGTTTGCCGTCATCAGCTGTGTGTTGCTGCGTTTAAACTTAGAATAAACAAAACGAACAGGCTTTGTCTGAATTCTCTCCATTATTTTAATGTTATGGTTAGTGTATGGATATCATGTAATGCAAGCGTGCTCTAATTTAGGTGTGAAGAAAGTCAAATAACTTAATAATTTGATGCTCACAGGTGTATTTCACAGTTTGTGTTTTAATAAGCAAAGTTTACGGAAGGCAGAACTACTAATATGTGAATTCCAAGAAGGATTATTACAAAATGTCACGCCTACGTATTTACAATTTTCAACTTCCTTTAACGGTGAAGCGGCCAATGTGTATTGATATTTGAATGGGCTATTCCTGCGAGTAAAACAAAGGCAGACGGTATTGTCTTTGTTCAAGGCCATGTTCGACGTATCACGCCATTCTTGTAGTTTGTGCAAGCTTACATCAAGCTCGATCTGGTTATGTACTGAAAATATTTCCCGAAATAAGACGCAGTCGTCCGCAAACAATCTAATTTGCATGCCTGGTGTAACAACGGTGACAATGTCATTTGTGTAGAGTAGAAACAGCAATGGCTCCAGGACCCTACCTTGGGGTATACTGGTTGCTACGGGAAGACAACTGGAGTTGTTACCTTCTATTGAGACAAACTGCACGCGGGACCCGGCTGTACTCTGACGAAGGCTGGTCCACCAGCCGAAAACATTCAGTAAATAAGTCTTCCCAAAAGTTCGCCATCTCTGTCCTGCGCGTGTATATATATATATATATATATATATATATATATATATATATATATATATATATATATATATATATATATATATATATATATATATATATATATATATATATATATAGGGGTTTTCTTCAAAGTTCAGCACGCAGGACCCGACGTAGCATACGCAGGAAAGAGACGACGAACTTTTTGGAAGACTTCTTTTACTTAACGTTTTCGGCTGGTGGACCAGCCTTCGTCAGAGTACAGTAACGCATGTACAACACATACACAGCTTTAAAGGCACCGTATCACGAGCAGATAGCGCGCCCTCTGCTCGTGATACGGTGCCTTTAAAGCTGTGTATGTGTTGTACATGCGTTACTGTACTCTGACGAAGGCTGGTCCACCAGCCGAAAACGTTAAGTAAAAGAAGTCTTCCAAAAAGTTCGTCGTCTCTTTCCTGCGTGTATATATATATATATATATATATATATATATATATATATATATATATATATATATATATATATATATATATATATATATATATATATATATATATATATATATATATATATATATATATATTGACGCAGGATGATGTCATATTACGCGCGCCAGCCGCTTCCTCCGTCCGTCCAGCTGTTTACTGCTACCTGCGAAAGATAGCGGCAGTGAAGCGGGCAACACGGGCTGGCAAAGCACGCGCAATCGGAGCAACGTGCCATCAGCGCGGGACACGAGGAAAGAAGAAGAGGTGCGGGTCTCTTGCGAAAAGACTGTGGACGTACTAGCGAAACTCTCGTTTAGCTGTTTTTTGGGCACGGGTTCGCCCAAGGTAAATTGATTAAAGCACCGTCACTCAACTGTACGTTACAAATCTGGTGGAGGTGCGGGGTATGATTTCAAGCCCTTCTCAAGTCAGAGAAAGGAGCCCGGACTCACGGCGACTTGGACCCATCGAGCTGACTCCTGTTCACCAACGCAGCAGTCGTCGCCTACGTAGTGAGCCCCCCGAGTTTTCCCCTTTGCCGGTTTCTATCGGAGCGTCAACAGCTGCTAGCGGAAACGCTACCGAGATGACGACTCAAACCACGCCAGCTCACATCGTAGTCAACTCGCCAATGACGCCAGAGCCATTCCACGGCGACACATTTGAAGACGGAGAGGACTGGCTGGAACGCTTTGAGCGCCTCGCTGAGTTCAATGGATGGAACGGAGAGCGCAAGCTACGAAACGTTCACTTCGCATTAGAGGACAGCGCTCGAACGTGCTTTGAAAACCACGAAGCGACGTTTGTGTCGTGGGATGCTTTCCGACGGGAGTCGCTGGCAACTTACCCGAGTACCGACCGCAGGGAAAGGGCCGAAGCTGCCTTGCAAGCAAGAAACCAGCGTAATAACGAAAGCGTGGCCATGTATGTAGAAGACATGTCCCGCCTATTCCGCCGAGCTGATCCTAACCCCGAGTACCGACCGCAGGGAGAGGGCCGAAGCTGCCTTGCAAGCAAGAAACCAGCGTAATAACGAAAGCGTGGCCATGTATGTAGAAGACATGTCCCGCCTATTCCGCCGAGCTGATCCTAACATGAGCGAGGACAAGAAACTACGCCATTTAATGCGGGGCGTAAAACAGCAACTGTTTGCAGGGTTGGTTCGGAGCCCGCCGCGCACAGTCGCTGAGTTTCGTTCAGAGGCGACAACAATGGAAAGCACGTTGCAACAGTGATCAAGGATGTACAACCGGGAGATGAACATCGTCTCTGTAGACGCAGTTCCAGCCATCTTTGGAAATAGCGTGGAGATCATACGAGAGCTCGTACGATCTGTAGTGCGAGAAGAGCTCCAGCGGCTACGGCTTGACCAGAACACTCCAACACCCCCTTCGCTGGCAGACCTGGTTCGTGAAGAGCTCAGACAGGTGGTCCGGGAACCACAGCTCAGTGCGCAGCCCCAAGCGCCACGACTGCGCCAACCGAACACCTCATATGCCGATGTGCTGCAACAAACTACCAGACATGCTGACGTCGCAGCCACTCCCTCTATGAATAGCTCGATACCTCGAACTACGCTGCCGCCACCCGAGAGAAGATTCAGGAATGCTGATGTATGGCGCACTCCTGACCGAATACCTTTCTGCTACCACTGTGGGGAGGCTGGCCACCTGTACAGAATGTGCCACTATCGCCAGGCAGGGCTTCGTGGCTTTCCGGTGAACGCACCTTGCCCCCGAAAAGGTGAGCGTCCATCGGAAATCGAAGAGTACCTGCCCACTCGTCAGGGCTCCCCATACACCTACCAGCAACAGCAACCTCGCTCAGCAGCGCCTTTTAGGCATCGGTCACCGAGCCCACGCCCGTCTTCAAGCTCCCCAAGACGCCGTTCACAGAGCCCGAGTCAGGAAAACTAGAGTCAGCGACCTCAGGAAGTAAGGTCGCTGCCGACGCGAAAAGACGAGAACCTCCACCGATGATTTCGAGCGACGACGACCTCGAGGGACTCAGAAACCAGTGCCGTAAGAGCAACGTTGCCTCTGATTTGCGTGTGTTTGTTGACGGCTACGAAGTGAACGCGTTAGTGGATACAGGTACAGATTACTCGGTAATAAGTAGTGAGCTTGCCAGGAAACTGAAGAAAGTCTGACTCCTTGGAAAGGGCCACAAGTTCGCACCGCAGGAGGACACCTAATCGACCCCACTGGCACGTGCACGGCTAGAATAGGAGTACGAGGCTTCACGCATGTCGCTAGCTTTATCGTCCTTCCCAAGTGCTCAAGAGACTTGATTATCGGCATGGACTTCTTGCAAGATAATGACGGTGTAATCAACTTACGGGAATCATGTGTTTCCTTTTCAATAAAGCACGCTGTCGCAGCATTAAACACTGAAGAAAAATTAACGCACTTTGCAATGCCGATGACAACGTGATGCTTACTCCAAGATCCAGCGTAGCCGTTGCAGTCAGAAGCGACACGTTCAGTGACTACGAAGGAATTGCAGACAGCAACACCAGTCTCCTACTCGAAAAAGAGATCTGCGTGGCAAGAGGCCTTGTTCAGCTGCGTGGAGGATGTGCCAACATCTTCCTCACTAATTTTGGAAATGAGGTGCAACATGTCGCGAAGAGAACCGTTTTGCCAGCGCTAATAGCTTCGTCCAAGTTACAGACCTGAGCATTCCAGAGATTTCGACATCGAAATTCCAAGATGTGGATTCTGTCCTTGCAGCCATCGACATCGAACCAGGTCTATCGCCCAGACAGAAGGAGCAAATAGAAACCCTTGTAAGAGAATTCGCCGAATGTTTTTCAATGTCATCCAAAGACCGGCAGACATCTATTGCCAAACATTGGATAATTGTCGACGAATCAGTGAGGCCTATTTGCCAGCATCCCTACCGAGTGTCACCAAAAGAGAGAGAAGCTATAGGAAGTCAAGTTAAGGAAATGCTGGAAGACGATGTAATTCAGCTGCCCGCAAGTTCGTGGGCATCGGCTGTGGTACTTGTAAAGAAAAAGGACCAGACCTTGCACTTCTGCATTGATTACCGAAAGCTGAACGCCGTCGCAAAGTGGGATGTGTACCAGCTTCCAAGAATCGATGACACTCTAGATAGACTGCGAGATGCCAAATTCTTTTCCTCCCTGGACCTCAAAGGCGGCTACTGGCAGACAGAAGTGGACGAACGAGATCGTGAAAAGACGGCGTTTGTGACGCCAGACGGCCTATACGAATTCGAAGCGCTTCCATTCGGCCTTTGTTCCGCACCTGCCACATTTCAGCGGATGATGGACACTGTGCTCACCGGTCTGAAATAGCAAACCTGTCTCGTTTATCTTGACGATGTCGTGGTTTTTTCTACCACCTTCAAGCAGCATGTAGAACGACTGCGGTCTGTGATGAAAGCTATTATATCAGCAGGGCTGACGATAAAACCGCAGAAATGTCTTCGGCTTTCGCGAGCTTCTTTACCTCGGCCACGTCGTCAGTTCAAAAGGCCTTCGCCCGGACCATGAAAAGACTGCGGCAGTGGAGAAATTTCCAAAACCAACAGACAAAAAGGCTGTTAGTCAATTCTTGGGACTTTGCACCTACTACATACGCTTCACCAAAAATTTTTCAAGGATCGCCGAACCACTAACACGGCTACCAAAGGAAGACACCCCTTTTGTCTGGTTGAATGAGCAGGAGAATGCTTTCAATGTCCTCCGAAAGCGTCTTCGGAACCACCCAGTTCTTTCTCATTTCGACGAGGAAGCCGAAACTGATATTCACACAGACGCAAGCAATTTAGGCCTCGGTGCCGTCCTCTATCAGTGGCAAAATGGAGAGGAACGAGTCATTGCGTATGCTAGTCGAACACTTTCGAAGGCTGAGGTGAACTACTCAGCGACAGAAAAAGAATGCCTCATGGTGATAGGGGCGATCAGCAAGTTTAGACCATACTTACATGGCCGACCATTCCGAGCTATCAGCGACCATCATTTGTTGTGCTGGCTGGCGAATCTCAAAGACCCATCTGGACGGCTGGCAAGATGGAGTCTACGACTGCACGAATACAATATAAATGTCATATACAAGTACAGTCACAAGCACAGTGATGCTGATTGCTTGTCACGTGCACCGATTTAATACACGGAATCTACGTTTCGGGAAAATGGACATGATTGCCCGTTCCTAGGAGCTGTGAGAACATCGCAAATGACTCAGCATCAGCGATCTGACGCGGAGTTACACCTTTTCATTGATTACCTAGAAGGACACCCTGTCGACGTTCCAAGAGCTTTTGTCAGCAGCTTGTCGTCGTTCGTCCTGAGAAATAATGTCCTGTACAAAAGAAATTTTGAACATAGTGCAGAAACATTTCTGCTCGTCGTACCTTCAAAGTTACGACTCGGGATATTGGAAGCATGCCGCGACGACCCATCAGCAGGACATTTAGGAGTGAGCAGAACATTCGCTCGCATCCGCATGAAGTATAACTGGCCAAAGTTATTGAATTCTGTGCAACACTACGTAAGAACCTGCCGCGGCTGCCGAAAACGTAAAATACCACGACTCAAGCCAGCAGGTATCCTACAACCGATACAGCCACCAGAAACTCCATTCGCACAAGTGCGAATGGACTTACTTGGCCCCTTTCCCACATCGTCATCAGGAAAGCGTTGGATCGTAGTTGCAACTGATTACCTAACTCGATATGCCGAGACAGGGTGTATTGCCAAGGGAACGGCCAGTGAAGTAGCTTATCTTTTCGTCACTAACATAGTACTACGGCATGGCGCTCCTAAAGTTCTCATCCCGGACCGAGGAACCATATTTACTGCCCATTTGACACAGGCCATCATGAAATTGACGCACACCGGTCACCGAAAAACCACCCCATATCATCCGCAGACAAATGGACTGACTGAACGACTGAAAAGAACGCTGACTGGTATGTTGTCAATATACGTGGACATGGAGCACCGAACATGGAACAGGATACTACCGTGCGCAACATTCGCGTACAATACCGCTGTGCAAGAGACGACTCAAATGACACCTTTCTAACTCGTTTTTGGCCGGAACATCACCACAACGTTAGATGCAATGCTACCAGTAGGTGCGACCTTCGAAAATGACAATGACGTCAGCGACTTCACACAAAGAGCTGAAGAAGCACGGCAGCTGGCGCGACACCGCATTCAGCAGCAGCAGCAAACCGACGCGGACCGATACCACTTACGACGAAGAGACGTCCAGTATGCACCTGGAGACAAAGTATGGGTGTGGACTCCCGTATGGATGCGCGGCCTATCCGAGAAGCTTCTTGGTCGTTATTTTGGCCCGTATAGGATAATTCGCCGAATTAGTCCATTGAACTGCGAAGTTGCTCCAGAAGGTGAAGTAACCTCATCACGACGGCGGCATCGAACAGAAATCGTCCATGTCGTCCGAATGAAACCATACTACGACAGGCCATAACTGCTTCCGCTTACAAACTTTGCGAGTTCATGACAGTCTAGAAACCACCGCCTTCTGTATGAGCATCGGGACGATGCACTCTTGGAAGGGGGACAATGACGCAAGATGATTTCAAATTACGCGCGCCAGCCGCTTCCTCCGTCCGTCCAGCTGTTTACTGCTACCTGCGAAAGATAGCGGCAGTGAAGCGGGCAACACGGGCTCGCAAGGCACGCGCAATCGGAGCAACGTGCCATGAGCGCGGGACACGAGGGAAGAAGAGGTGCGGGTCTCTTGCGAAAAGACTGTGGACGTACTAGCGAAACTCTCGTTTAGCTGTTTGTCGGGCACGAGTTCGCCCAAGGTAAATTGATTAAAGCACCGTCACTCAACTATGCGTTACAATATATATATATATATATATATATATATATATATATATATATATATATATATATATATATATATATATATATATATATATATATATATATATATGGGCAACATTAGAAAGTACGTGATGTAATTGCAGTAAACTAAAACATTTATTGCAACTGTTCGAAAGAAATAGCTTCACTGGAAATTGGGTTCTAATTCTCCAAGGTCGCACACATCTGGTGCCTTCTATCCTTGCGAATATTGCAAGTAATTTATGTTGATTGTACTTCGTTGCGTATAACTTCGACAATACTATTACCTAAATTAGCGATACATTTGTGCTCTGGCTATGAACACTACGGCCCAAACAATGAAACGTTCCTTTCCTTCGAGCGCTTCCTAACCTTACGTGAGGCCTCCTTACAGCGAAGGACCGATGGAGGAAGCAAGCATACTCTGAAACCTCCCTTCACCCGCCGTCACGTAAGGAACGGTTGCCGCCATGCCTGGGTTCGAGATTATCTCTTAAAAGCTTTAGGCGAACACCAGAACACCACTTTTCAATAAAAAAGGTTGTATCGTCGCACAGTCCTTAAGTTGATGAGCTAATATAGAGAAGCGTAGACGCTTTTTATGCGAAGCATATTACGAGAGCTCAACCCAGCTCCTCAGGCGCGGCGGTGTCGCCTTCAATGACCTTTGACCCCATGCCATACCACGTGACACCGTGACGTCACCACAGCGGAGAAACAGGGCTCCAACTCGCGCCGTCGCTCGCGGCGGTATATTAGCAGCTGCGCTTGTTTCTAGGTGGCTTTGGCTCAACTCTTGCAAGATGGGCTGGGTGGGAATCGAACCAGGGTCTCCGGAGTGCGAGACGGAGACGCTACCACTGAGCCACGAGTAGGATGCTTCAAAGCGGTACAAAAGCGCCTCTAGTGAATGCGGTGCTGCCTTAGAAACGAGCTGTCTTTAAGGCTCAGGCGCACATTTCGTTGCCGCGCCGAACGCTGCGCTGCTCGACGCTCACCGCGTCCAATGCGGGGCGCGTAGTCGCTGCGCCGTAGCCCATTGTCTTACACCCCTTGGCGGGTCGACGGGAACGCTGTCGCGTTCCACTCTTGAAGGCGAAGCAGAGTAACGCATGAGTTGTTTCTTCTTCTAGCCGAACCAAATATAGCCAAGCAACAGCAGTTCACCAGGCTAAACAGTGGTTCAACAACTAAAATAAAGGCTAGTATGCTTCGCATCCTGGGCTTAACCTTAGCTAAGCCACAGCCATTTTTTCTAGTTTTGTTTACTAAACCTAAAGAAGCTACTTCTTTAGGTTTCTGTAATGCGCTACGCATTACAGTGCAAAACTTGATGTGCTCCAGCAACGCTGGCACGCCGGCGTCGTGCAACGCCTAGCAACGCTTCCATGCCGCACGCGTGACTGAAACGAACGTGCCTGGCAAAACGAACCGTGCTCGCGCTTCTCCGAAGGTGGGCGACAGCGCGCATGCGCAAGCAAACGTCACGTGGTTAAGCAGTGAGGCGAAGCGCTCGTTCAGGGCCAGGAGCGGCGTAAGGACGCGTGAAGATAGCTTGGCCCAAACAATAAAACGTTCCTTTCCTTCGAGCGCTTCCTAACCTTACGTGAGGCCTCCTTATAGCGAAGGACCTATGGAGGAAGCAAGCGTACTCTGAAAGCTCCCTTCACCTGTCCTCACCTAAGGAGCGGTTGCCGCATGCCTGGGTTCGAGATTATCTCTTCAAATCTTTCCGCGAACACCATTATTCTATAAAAAATGTTGTATCGTCGCACAATCTTTAAATTGAATAGCTAATATAGAGAAGCGTGGACGCTTTCTTCTAGTTTTGTTTACTAAAGTTAAAAAAAGTAGCGCATTACAGTGCAAAACTTGATTTGCTCCAGCAACGCTGGCACGCCGGCGTCTTGCAACGCCTAGCAACGCCTAGCAATGCTTTCATGCGGCATGCGTGACTGAAACGAACATGCTTGGCAAGACGTACCGTGCTCGCGCTTCTCCGCAGGTGGGCGACAGTGCGCATGCGCAAGCGAATGCCACGTGGTTAAGCAGTGAGGTGAAGCGCTCGTACAGGGCCAGGAGCGGCGTAAGGACGCATGAAGGTAGCTTTGGAGCTACCTTATGCTGAGGAAGTACCAAGGAAGCCTTCACCGAGGGCCCCTCAGTAAGGAACCTTTCAGAGTGACATAAGGTAGCCTCACCGCAATGAAGGCTTCCTTAGTGAGGTAAGGAAGATTTCATTGTTTGGCTCCTTATGCTGAGGAAGTACCAAGGAAGCCTTCACCGAGGGCGCCTCAGTAAGGAAGCTTTTAGAGTGACATAAGGTAGCCTCACTGCAATGAAGGCTTCCTTACTGAGGTAAGGAAGATTTCATTGTCTGGCCCTAAGTCCATTTTTTTTATATTTAAATTATTTGAGGCAAATGTGCACTTTTTACGTGCGCTGCACTGCCTCTACTGAGAAGCATCTGGGACGTCTGTCAGGCATTCTTTGCCTTTTGTTCCCGTATCATCTGGAGGTTTTATGCAGTTGGAAGAAATAAATGCAAATGCAAATAAATTTTCGGGCCCCCATGGTCCGCCATGTGATATCTATATCTCTTAAATATGAATATAACTGACAGAAGCCTCTCCAGGCTCTTTCACCTTGTGTAATAGTAACTCGCAAAATATAAAGATCGTGATCCATATATATATATATATATATAGAGAGAGAGAGAGAGAGAGAGATCAAATCGTGTGCAGTTTGCCCCCCCCCCCCCACTCGACAAATAGTTGGTACGCCACTCATTAGGACATTAGGATAGGCCCACATGATGATTTTTTCTGTTTACGGACGCTGAACAAGCTACGTCGGGTTCGTCAAATACAGATTGTAAGGGCGGAATTGCCACACCCACTTGGAACTTAGCCTACATATCAACAATAACAACTCTCTTATTTTCAGCATATGTAAACAGAAAGGCTTGTTTAGTTCACCGAGGATGCCAGATAAAACCACCACGTGTCTGCTGGAAGGCATACGAATAGAAAAATATACTACAGCGAGAAAACGAGTATTTAGTGATAATTTGCAGTGCTATAACTCATCGACTCGGACATGGCTCCTCGTATCTCTGAATGTGGACCAAATTTCACGTTCGCTTGTTCTGGGACAATGGGCAACATTACGGATAACAGCCGTACGACGCCCGAGGAATTGCTTGCGAAGCTTGTGACGCTCTTGAAGCTTTGCCCCCCAATCACTCGCAAGATGTGTCTTATACGCCCAAAATGTCGGCTTAATGGCACGTTGAGTCACTATGGGAAATTTGACAAACTTCCTACGTGGTCCATAAGATACTGTTTAATGCTCTGGAATGCTTGCGTGAGTTGACCTGCACAACTTACGGCGTGGTCATCACATACCCTGAACACAAAACAAACAATGCGCGTCGCGCAGCTGTCACCATCGCAAAAGCCAACTGTGCGCGTCGCATAAAACTTGAATATAGGAAGGAAGCCAACCTTAACAAAGAATTTTCATAGTTTGTAATTATTACACACATTTAAGGTTTAATAAAGGCAAAATGAGACATCCACCCAATCGTAGTAATTGCTCCAAAGGAAACCCATGCGGGTTCCTCGAAAGAAAAGCCTCGCAGTTGAAGAAAAATAAGCCTTGGTCCGGGACTCGAACCCGAGACCACCGCCTTTCCGGAGCAGGCGGTCACACACGATTGGTGGATAGAGACGATGACGCCTTATTATAGCTCGGCTACGCCAATCACGGCGCGCGCTCTATGACGCGTCACACCGCCGAAGATCCTATAGGGGGTGCTAGCAAATATATTTCTTTAAGCAAGGGCATAAGTCTGCTAATTTGTTATAAATGATCACGCAAATTAGTTTGTTATGACTTGCGCTAGGATACGATTTCAAAAGTAATGGATGCAGTTTTTTACAACTTGTCGTTTGTGTGTAAAGATAGCAGGCTAAATATGAAATGAAAGACGCCGCTTTATTAGTGAGAACAAGTTGATTATTTAGTCATATTGGACGTGCATCTGACCGGGCCCTGCAGCTTTGTAGCAGTCACGAGTCCTTTTGAAAACGCACTTTCAGTTCCACTAGAGCGTAAAACTGTCATGTCTGCCTTGTGTTGCCGTTCCTTTTGCTCTGCTTTCAATATGAATCACATTCAAAGCGCGTTGTGGTGCCACGTTTTCCTTTGCATAATCGGACCATCTATGTAGGTGAACTTTCTTGGAAGATGGAAAAAGCAAACTTGATGCAGGCTGATTTGACGAAAACAGCTGCATAGTGTGTGTCATGTTTCAACACCAGGTATACGCTCTGAGGTGAATATGTAACTGCTTGCATAACTAATATTCTATCCAATTAGACAGCACAAACACAGCGTGAAATAATCAGAGTAAGTTATGAAGTCAGATGGCCTCGTTGTCCGGCGGACCAGGCTTCAAGTTCGCTGAAGGACAGTGCGCTCGAAGAGCCCAGAGCAGTGCATCTTACGGCCACGTTTGTTCTAGAAAGACCGCTTGTGCTCATTGTTGGCTTTTTTCTACGCGCGAGCTGTGCTCTTATTAACTTGCACCATTAAAAAAAAAAGTCTGACGTTGGTCTCACGTGTTTGCAATGAACCCACTTTCGATATACGGGAGACGCTTGAACAGAAAACTTTCTGCTGGTTTTACGCGGCCAACGTAAGTGCGAGCCCGGCGCCTATCGAGGGAAGAGCGGTCAGGCGGGGCCGAGCCGAGCGTAGTACGTCAAGGATGTGTCCGTGAGAGGGATGTCGTCACGACGGAACCGGCTCTGTCACGACGTGTGGGAGAATTGTGCAGTTTTTTTTTTCTTTTATGGCGGTGGTGTCCGCGCTAGGGCATATGCGCCGCGAGCAGCTTTCTTTGCCTGTACCCTCTCACGATTGGCGTGGGTGCTGCTAGGCTGGTCGGTATCTCGGCAGAAACATTTGTGAATGTACCTATATACGATAGTAATATGCGCACCAATGCAAGTACCAGCAAGCGGGCTTATGTTACCTGTGTAAGCTCACCGCGATGATCGCATCTCTGTTCTGCCGTAACAATAATAAAAAAAGGATCCTTCGTAAAACCTATACACACAATGTTTGGTCATAGGTACCTCCATAAAGATAACACCGACCCCTTGAGAAAATACATCATTACATTAAACGAATTCTTTGATTTAGGCAGCTCTAGCCGTCGGGCACTTGGCCGCTCTTGTCGTTCAGTCCTGTGCGGGAATCCTCGAAGGCATTCTTGACCCGGCAAGCGTCGTTGTCGTGACGTCCCAGACGACGCGTTTGCATGCCGGCACAGCTGGTGAGCAGTGCCAAATAACGATTGCGCGCGATTAAACATGTGACATTTGCGCTGGATAAACATTGCATAAGACTCACGTTGCATACAATGAAATTATGTCCATCGCCTTTGTGTAGCATTTGATAGATCGCTTCACATAGATGAGCAATGATAGATCTTTATTTCTAGAGCCGGTCACAGTGCAAAAAGTTTTTTTAATAATCACAAATGTAAACAATAGCAGCAGTAGGGATATTGATGAAATTAAAATAAGACCTGTGAAATTTTTAGTAGACGTTATTGCATCGGTCCTTGCGAATGTCTTTAATATCTGTCCGACTACATCAAAATTTCGAATAAAAATGCAAATTGCCAAAGTAGTAGCACTCTTTAAAAAGGGAAATCGAAATGACTTTGCTAATTACCGACCCGTATTTTTCTTGCCGATTTTTTCAACGGATCTCGGGAAAATAATTCATTGTAGGGTCTTGAATTTCGCTTAAAGCTCCTATGTATTAATACGTAACCAATTTGAGTTCCGGAAGAGCATGTCAACAGAATTAGCCTTGCTTAACCGAAAGGAATATAGTTTAACACAATTTGAAAACAAGAAAATAGTGATTGGCTTATTTGTTGACTTTTCCAAGGATTTTGACACGGTGAATCACCAAGTTTTTCTGGATAAAAGTATTATGGATAAAAGATATTTATGCTATACGTCGATGTGGGTTACATTTCTTTTGGTCACATTTATCCCATCGGCGACAAGTCGTGCAAATTAACAAATCACGATCACAAGTCCTTCCACTGCTTTGTGGTGTGCCACAAGGCAGCATATTGAGACCCTTGTTATTTAACCTTTATAGATATGACATTGTTAATATTAATGAGAAAGCGAAATTTATTATATACGCAGATGACACTAGCGATTTTTTTTCTCATAGTTACATCGATGACCTTATCACTAATTGTAATGATACCATAGTTTAGCTACAACAGTGGCCCTCATATAATTTAATGGAGATTAACGAAAATAAAACAAAAACCGTTATCTTTCGCTACAAAACAAGCCAGTCCATCCCCATGTCGATATTATTTTGAACTTTCGTCCTGTTGATGTCGTTGACCATTTTCAATACATTGGTGTGTTTACTGCGCACATGTCCTGAGAATCTCATATGAACTTACCAGTGACAAATCAAGATCGACTAACTGGTATAATTGGTCGTCTCAGGCATAGTGTTTCTGCAAAACTCAATATACCGATTGATAATTCTGGTTTCTATTCACATGGAAACTACTTAATTCCAACTTCCTTGAGGAGCAATCACAGTCTCCAACCTACAAAAAAAATTAAGTTTTGCAGAAACGATGCCTATGCCATGTGCACAATGCTGGTTATAATGCAACAACTGCAGGTTATTTTTTTTTCATAGAGCGCATGCTATCACTGTTCACAAAGTAAATCACTATCGTTTGAGTATTAGATTTAAATATGAAGCGAGATATAACATAAACAAACTCTGACACATTTACTCTGGCACATTTAGAAAAAAAAAAGAGCAATATTAAGCTACCAGACATGGTGAATACTGGAATGCTGTTGCACCCCGTTTGAACTCGGGCATAGAACGCCTATACTATTATTTGGCATCGCTGTTAAACCATTATGAATCTGCTAATCTTGATTTCATTATTTGGTCCACTGCTAAACTGGGATCCATGTTTCAAGAAGAAGAAAATTGATTTTACTGATAGTGGCATCTATTACTTCGTACCACTGTGTTTTACTTTTGTTCTGCAATCATCAAATGTTTGCAATTGTTCATTGAACGCGTTTCCTTTTTTTCACTGCTTCTGCCCAAACGCCGCTCATTACGTGGGGCTGCGGACTCGTCAAGCCGCCTGCTGGCAGCTTTTTTCCGCTTTCCTCCACCTGTAAGGCACAGGGCGCAAAATAAGCAATTGATTTGACAGATTCCAACACGTGCATTGAATGAGCATTACTGGTCCCGTCTGCAGCATTATAAAGCCGTCCTCAAGAAGTGTGCGCAGGGCAAAGCTCGTATTACTTGAAAGACGTGCTTAAAATGCGAGCAGCTGTTGTAGAAGCGATGCTTACTACAGACATTGCACTTTTGCCACGCGGAGCCGTGGGTGGCAGGCGACCTCAACGGAATCGGTGAGCAGCGGTGCGGGGTCGAGGTGCATTCACCTTTGCGAGGGCAGCGCGTGATGTGCGGGCGAGTCGGCTAGAACAGTGCCAAAAACGCAAGAGGCGGTTAGCCGCCATCATTTGCCTTCTAGACCCACGTTTCTGGAATGTGCTGAAAGGAGCCGGGACTCAGCGTGCATGGAGCCGAGCCTGGGCCTATCGTCGCTCACGTCGGCAAGGAGGCGACGATTTGTACCACATGTCAGGCCAATTGCAGCGACAGCATAAAAGTCACGGCCTTTGCGCGCAGCTTCAACACTTTTCACCGCCGATGCGAGTCTTCATCGCCTGACGTGACGACGAAAAGACCGGCGAGTGGCGTTCTTGAAGTGCTTGGCTATTCACTTACACTGACAATCACCAGCGATGGTTCATAGGTAATATTTTATTACACTGAGAATATTTAGGTAGCATTTTTGCTTCTTCGTTGCATAGAGAACAAAGCTTGAGACCGACGCATCTTATGTGTCTGTGCTATCCCGTGACTCGCCATAAACATGATAAAATTTGTTTAATCATCCCTAGATTGCCGCAAATGCTGCCGCTAGTGTTCTGGCCTGTTCCAGTGATTCCGTATTGTTATTAGGATGCCAACTGTTGCTGACCTTGCCAAGAGAACTGAACTGCTTGAGGCCTGGTCTGAAGGCAGACTGGAAAGCGTAGTTGAAAAGCGGGTTGAGAAAACCAAACAAAAAATTTCCTTAACTGAGCTTGAAACTCGCGCAACGAAGACAGAAATCAGCAGTTTGGTCGAAAGTGCTGGAATGCTGAATTATCTTGTCGAGAAAGTCAAGACAGAGAATGAGAGCCTGATAACTCGTAATAACGCTCTGCGATCACAAAATGAAACCTTAAGAGCAAAAGTGACGGAATTTGAGCAGTACTCTCGGCTGAACAACGTTGAATTGAAGAATATCCCATGTACACAGGGAGAGGACTGCGCGACAATTATAAAAGGTGTACAGGTGAAAATTGATTTTCTTATCACGGAGTCTGACATTGACTTCGTTCGTCGAGTTCCATGGAAGGTTGGAACGGCCGAGAAAAATGTTTTGCCCACTTTTTTGCTAACGAGCTAAGATTTCGTCACTAAGGCACGAAAGGCTATAGAGTGAGCACCAATGACTTTGCGGCGTTGGTGGATCGCAAAGTCGGCCTGGCTATGCAGACTACCACCTGACGCTGAAAAATAAGGCTGTTCGCTAAAGCTTTGAAGTTAAAGCGGAGACATGGGTGGCTGTGTCTGTGGACGTATATATCAAGGCGAAATAGTCAATATCGACATAGTCAAGACATAGTCATAGACATCGACATAGTCAAATAGTCAAGATCGACAAGATCGTATATATCAAGGCGAAATAGTCGGCTGACAGCCGAGTACTCGGCATCGCAAAGGACACATACCTTTCCGTGTTTAGTCAAGGGATCTCTGGCAGTAAGCTATTGCAAGTTAACCCTCATAACGCTTTAACATGCATTACTGGACTAAACGTCTTCAACGTATTCTCAATGACCAGGTTTACCGACTATCCACTCTAACGAACGCAGTCTCATAAAATATTGACACGTGTACTTATCTTTATCGGGCGACCATGTTTCGCCGCCTAACAAATGTTATCGCACAGCGCGGGACGCGCCTGAATGTATCCGAAGTTTCTGGAAAGTTATCGGCTCTACTATACGCTGTCTGTTGTCGCCGAACCTTGTGTTATCTGATTTCATCGCCTGACGCGAATGGTGTAGAACTTTGTGGAAGGCACGCGGGTCCCAACAATTAGTCTGAAACATTCGACGACTGCTGTATAAAAGCCGACGCCCTTGACCCGCTGATCAGATTTTCGACGATCGCCGACCGTGTTCGCCGCTATGGTTGTGCTATAAGTGAAGCCTGTTTTTGTGGGCACAGGTTCGCCCAATAAAAGTCAGTTTTGTCTTTCACAGTATTGCTACTGTGTTCTTGAACGTCAGCACCGCGTGACATCTGGTGGAGGTGCTTTTCGTTCATGTACCGGACGCCCCTAACAAGCCGTGATCCAATCCCGGGCCGCAAAGAGAACACCAACGTTGTCCCGGACCAGCGACGAAGCCGCCGTCTTCAACAGCTGCCCCCGGAGCACGGACTTCTACCTGAGAAGACCAAGAAGATTGTGGCCAAGGCAACCCCAATGGCAGCCCCAGCGTCCCCCATCGTACTGCAGCAGCCCAGGGAGCCCCCGACGTTTCGCGGTTCAAAATTCGAGGACCTGGGAAACCTGGCTCGATATGTATGTGAGGGTCGCTGCATTTGTGTGGGCACGGCGCGGGCATCGTGAACATGCGTCTGAAACACCCGTTTCTGTTTCGTGTGCAAGCCGTTCTTTTCGTCAAAGGCGCCTCGACGTCAACTGAACCACGTGTCAATGATTCCGTGGTGGGAGTGATGGAGCAGCAGATACACTGGCTCAACGTTTCCTTGACAAGATCAACTCCGGAAATGGTCATGCGCGACGGTGCTACTGACGTCGACAGATTTTCAGCGCCACCATCGACAACGTTGCCTTGCGACAATGCTATAAAAGAAGCATGTGGTCTTCGCTCGCGACGCTCACAGCGCGCACGCTCCGATTCCGCGCGCGCCGGACGACCACCGCGAGTTCGAGCACTCCGAGCCGCCATGCGTGCAGGGCACCGCGCGGCCGCGCCTGCTCCGGCCCGCTCCGTGTGCCTATGCGCAGCTGCGCGCGTACGCGCCCCGCCGGCCCCAGCTTAGGGGAAGGCGCGACCGCGCGCGCAGCAAGGGAGACCCTAGGCAGAGCTCTCGAGAAGCCAGAAAGTATATTTATTACACTGGGAGTCAATACAAACACACGTTTTAACGTCACGCCCGAATATGAATCTGATTACACAAAACATGGCCGAATGGTCGCCGGTGGCCGCTAATGGCGCACCGCGACAGAGAGAGAGAACAAAGAAACGAGGAACAAAGAACCCGAGCAGCAACAAGTTGCCTATCCTTCGGTCAGCGCCTGCCATCGCGCGCCCCACAGCAGAGAAAAGGGAAATAGAGAGAAACGACAGACGAACAGACGGGGGCACGATCGGCAGACGCTGCCTCAGGACATCCAGACGACGGAAGAGTGCGCGCGCGTTCGCCGAGGCCGGGACCCCGATGAGCCGAAGTAACCATCGGCCGGCGGCGGACAAAGGGGGCCGCCGCCGGCAGAGAGGAACACGTACGCACCTTCCGACGCCCCGATGTGGTCTCCTCGGGTCCCGTCTTGCGCGTGCTTACCCGGAGTGCACGCAAGCAGGGCCCGAATCCCACCAAAATGTCGGCCAATGGGGAAAGCCTGTTGACCTTCCCGTGGGCGGGATGACAGCAGAGTGACAGTGTTTTATGACCCGCTGCCACCCCGTCCAGGCTAGGAGGAGAGGGACACGGAGCGCCCGGCAACACAACGCAATGGCTCCACACAACCACCGCGATAGCCGGAAACCCCACATCCCTCCCTCCTTAAATGCTCCCTACCAATGCAAGGCTGGTGGCTCCGATGTCAGCCAAAGAAGAAAAGAAAAAGAACAAAGAAATAGTCATTACATTGCCAGTACCCGGGGCTATCCATTGGCAGTTTGAACCTAAAATCACCAGCCCCGAAAACATAAATAAAAAAAAAGACATCACAGGAAGAAAAGCAAGCTATTAGAATAAATTAAATAGGGACGTCTGAGGTACACAACAGCAACCCAAAAGAAAGTCCACATGAACCCACGCTTTAACGCGAACATGCACAATAAAAGCATCCACCGAAGAAAATGTAAGAGTAACAATAAAAGACAAGCGCTTAGAGACATAATGACATTCGGACACAAACGCGGACAAGGGAAAATAACAAAACGTTGTCCTATGCCATCAATCAAAACAAAAGAGAATAAGAAACGGTTAAGAAGCTGTACAGAGAATGTCCGCGTTAAATATCTCCGGCGAGCACGAACAAAGCGCGCATGCCACGCGTGCGACTCCAAACCACTTTAACAGCGTCCGGCAACGGCCTCTGGTGCTGGTGCTTCTGGCGGTGTCCGCTCCATGGTACAGCCATGATCCGCGCCAATCGTCGTGGCCGCACAGCCCGATCCACAGCCCCGCCGTCGCCATGCTTCGATCGAGGTCGACATCACCCGTTGACGCAACACGGCAGCGAAAACACGCGAAACATTCTCGAAACGCAAAACACCTAGATACAAACAAATGACTAACACAAAAGCAACACGAACCATACCTAAGGAAACACATACACAAAAGCAAAACGAAGACAGCAATAGTAAGACGCAGGGAAACAGGTAGCCTAACGAAGAAACGCTGAACAAAGGGAAAATAAGGACAGAGAAAGACGGATAGCAGCCTGCCTGATTGCAGCGAAGTGGATAGGTGAGAGCTTTTTGAAGAGAAATGGGTGGCTGATCCAAAGTTGTGGATCCTCATAGGCATGCCTCACCTCAGTATAAATGGTCACTCCGTCTGAGTTCAGCCGGACACAGTAAACGTGGTCTTCACTAGCACGATGACATACGACTTCGACGCTAGCGGAAATTCCTTCCACGGAGGCGCACTGTCCATCCGCGACACCAATCAAAATTGACTTCGACTACGCGATGTCTATGTGATGAACAGACGTGGAAGGTTCGGCGATAGATGAAGAGTCGCTCCACGCCGGGCCAAGTCACAGCGCAAATCGATTTTAAATAAAACTTTGGCGCTCTGATGACCGTGCGATACTTGCCGGAGTGGCGCTAAATCGCGTTTCTCCGGCGACTGGGGTTACCACCTTAAACGCAGCTTTCACATTGCAGTGTTAGCGGGTGGCATGCGATCTTCATCGGCCGAGCTCGTTGCGACCCCGCAGAGCGAACCCACCCGGGGCAACAGCGGCACACGCTGTATCCGGCCCCGCGCGCCCGTTGCAACACAAGCAACGCTACGGCGCCCGCGCCCGTGCAATACCAGCCACGTTCCGGCGCTCCGCCACCCTGAGGCTGTCGAAGAACTATTTACAATTATTTACAAACGGGTCACTCTGCGGTCCTTTCGGCGCTCTTCGGGCCGTTTAAAAAAAATACAAGACGATTCCGACACACTATAGTGGGGGGTGGCTGGCTTTTCGCCCGGCTGTCCTCCCAGTCATCGCCGCGGGGTTGCGAGGGAGCGTCCCCTTCTGCGCGCGCGACGGTGGGATGTCCGGGGCGCTTGCCTCTTCGCGGAGCGGGCCTGTTTCGTGGCCTTTGTCTCCGCTCGGCTATGCGCTGCCAGCTTTGCCCTCAATTGGTGGTGCGGAAGGCACCACCACTAACCAGTCTTACTAAAGGTGACAGAGGGCATATTAATAGTGCATCAGCTATCACGGCTTGAATTTTGACGAGGAAAGGCGCGCATCAACTGAAAACTGCTGGGCAGGCCACTGAGCCGCGCCAACAATAGCAAAAACCGCGTATTTCTGCAGAGTTAGCCGGCCCTGTACCCGAGCAGTCCGCGCAATGAGCAGCCGCCAGAATGGTAATGATGCCAGAGACGCACGAAAATCCGTCGGACTCACCGAATCGTTGAGGAAGGACGGAAAAAGTCGGCCCTCCCGGTACGAATCGGCGAAACCTCCGGCCCCGCATGGTCTCCACAATCGATGACGACTGCAGCATCTCGGCGGCCACTTGACTCCTTTCGTCGTCCGCGGCGCGGAACTTCGAAGCGGTGGTCCGATACGCTTACCACGCTACTTTTACTGAGGCAAGGTATGACAGAAAGAGTGAGAGGAAAACAGACGAATTCGGCACACGGATGAGAGACATGGCTCGGTTGACAAAGCGCGTTCGCAAAGCAGCCTCTGCAACGCAGTAGCCCGGACACTCGGCGGCCAGAGACTGGTTAGGCCCCTGGCCCCACGTTGGGCGCCAATTTGTGGTCTTCGCTCGCGACGCTCACGGCGCGCACGCCCCGATTCCGCGCGCGCCGGACGACCACCGCGGGTTCGAGCACTCCGAGCCGCCATGCGTGCAGGGCACCGCGCGGCCGCGCCTGCTCCGGTCCGCTCCGTGTGCCTATGCGCAGCTGCGCGCGTACGCGCCCCACCGGCCCCAGTTTAGGGGAAGGCGCGACCGCGCGCGCAGCAAGGGAGACCCTAGGCAGAGCTCTCGAGAAGCCAGAAAGTATATTTATTACACTGGGAGTCAATACAAACACACGTTTTAACGTCACGTCCGAATATGAATCTGATTACACAAAACATGGCCGAATGGTCGCCGGTGGCCGCTAATGGCGCACCGCGACAGAGAGAGAGAACAAAGAAACGAGGAACAAAGAACCCGAGCAGCAACAAGTTGCCTATCCTTCGGTCAGCGCCTGCCATCGCGCGCCCCACAGCAGAGAAAAGGGAAATAGAGAGAAACGACAGACGAACAGACGGGGGCACGATCGGCAGACGCTGCCTCAGGACATCCAGACGACGGAAGAGTGCGCGCGCGTTCGCCGAGGCCGGGACCCCGATGAGCCGAAGTAACCATCGGCCGGCGGCGGACAAAGGGGGCCGCCGCCGGCAGAGAGGAACACGTACGCACCTTCCGACGCCCCGATGTGGTCTCCTCGGGTCCCGTCTTGCGCGTGCTTACCCGGAGTGCACGCAAGCAGGGCCCGAATCCCGCCAAAATGTCGGCCAATGGGGAAAGCCTGTTGACCTTCCCGTGGGCGCGATGACAGCAGAGTGACAGTGTTTTATGACGCGCTGCCACCCCGTCCAGGCTAGGAGGAGAGGGACACGGAGCGCCCGGCAACACAACGCAATGGCTCCACACAACCACCGCGAGAGCCGGAAACCCCACAAGCATCACGGATCTTCGCCAGTGGGCACGGCGCGGGCATCGTGAACATGCGTCTGAAACACCCGCTTCTCTTTCATGTGCAGGTGAGAAACGATCGCCCCGTTCATTGTTATAGAAGGAGCAATGTATGTCTGCTCCTTGTGCCGGGCCCACGGCGAGTGTTTTCGCTGTTTGCCGCCCCATACCACCAATGTATCGGGGTGCTTCCAAGCCTAGAAGCCTTGTTAATGCCTTTGCGTGAATTACTGCTGTTGATATGCGGCGATGTCGAACGGAATCCGGGTCCCATGAATGATCAACTTACGGAGATGCACAAATTAATGAAGGACATGCATGAACGTTCAATTCGCATTGAAGCTGCACAGATGACGATGTCAAGCGACATCTTAGAGCTTAAAAGTCAGCAACAATCACTTACTAAAGATATTTCTACCATAGCTACGCGCCTAGAACTTGTCGAAAGGCGGACATCTATTTTAGATGATGTACAGTGCGAATTAACAATGCGTAAACTAACTGAGCAACGTTAGGATGGATAGTTGGGCGTGTTGGTTAAGCATGATTTCTGAAGTGAAGGAGCTAAAATGACGGAGGCACTTAGGCTACGCGTGCGTCTTGATGAAGCAGAAGATCGCTCTCGGAGGGACAATTTAGTATTTTTTGGTATCGTTGATAACGCGTCTGAAACGGCGCAGCAGACAGAAGAAAATGTTTTAAGTTTAATTCGCCAATCTCTCGAAATAACCTTATCTGCCGATAGCATTGCGCGCGTGCATGATTTTCTACCAACAAAGTTCGACCTATTATAGTAAAGTTTTCCACCTACAAAACAAAAGAAACCATTTTTTCGAAGCGTCACATGCTCAAAGGAAGCAGGGTGGTCATGCGGGAAGATTTTTCTGCCAAAGCTTGTCGTATTAGAGAGAAACTAAATAATTATGCCAAAGAACTGAACTGCCCTTTCAAACTGCGCTATAACAAATTAATTGCTAATGACACATGCTACGGCTATGATTGCAGTACTGACGCAGCATATTAAATAGGACCATCCAGACGCGCAACCAATGCCGCCAACTTCTCTCCGCGGCACCTTCGTTCTGGTCGCGCACTGGCTTCCTCGGGAAGCTAGGAGAAAGGGTGGCGGCGCTTCCGCTAAGAATAACCACGTGATTGTGCTCTCTACTAACGTTCGCAGCTTTTTGTCGAAGAAAGATGAAATGTGTGCATTGATCAACGATTCTAATGCTTATGTTGTCGCGTTAACCGAAACATGGCTTTCTGATAAAATACCAAACGAAGAGCTGTTTTGCTGTGAAAGAAAATACAATATATTTCGATGTGATAGGTCTTATCGATGTGGCGGTGGCGTTCTTTTTGCTGTAAACATGGAAGTTGAAAGCTACGCTGTTGATATAAAGACTAGTTTGGAGGCAACATGGTGTTGCCTCAACCTGGCTTTTAAAAAAATTGTCATTGGTGTGTGCTACCGCCCTCCTTCTGGGTGTTCCAATTTTCATGACGACCTTCATGATTGCCTGAATCACATAAACATTTTGTTTCCCGGAGCGCCAGTCATTGTACTAGGTGATTTCAATTTTCCTAACATTATGTGGTCAAATTCGTACTCATATTCATCGCCTAATTCAGCTGAAGATCATTTCCTTCACATCTGCTCTGATTTCGGTTTGACACAGCTGGTTCAATTTCCTACACGCGTTACAAATAATACATCTTCAATTTTTGACCTCGTTTTGACATCAACGCCGTAAATTGTATCTTCTGTGTCTAACACGCCTGGTATTAGCGATCATGTAATTATACAGGCAAAGATTTCACTGCCTTTCTCACGCGCGCAAAGCATCTCAAAACAATACGCGACTATAAAAAAGCGGATTTTGATGCAATTAACATTGAATTACGCTCCTTTTTAGATGAGTTTTTGTCCGATTACCTTGAGCGATCTGTGCAAAGCAACTGGGACTTATTTAAAGCGAAAATTTCAGAACTAACCTTTAAATACATTCCTACCAAGAAAGTTTTTTCGAATACGAGAGCCCCGTGGTACAACAGATACATAAACCATCTTTATAACCGTAAGAAAAGGCTCTATCGCGCTGCTATCAAATCTCGGTCGGATAAACGTTAGTCAGCCTATAAATGTGCCACCACAACTTACTTATCTGAAATGAAACAATCTAAATTCTTGTTTTTTAATCGCACCCTTCCAGAGATGCTAAAGAATAACTCTAGACAATTTTGGAGTGTCATACGGGGCAATGAGCGCAGTGCAATAGCTTTGCTAACAACGGAAGGACATCCAGTGCCTGACGTAGAATGCGCGTCCGTATTAAATGATACATTTGTAAAGGCTTTTTCTCACCCAGTAGTTACCAATGCACAACATACCTTGCCATTACGTCATTACTTGCCCATGGACGCCATCTTTATTACTTCTGAGGGTATTCGTACAATCATTAAGAAACTGAAAAACTCATCATCATGTGGCGTCGAAAGCATCAGTACAAAATTATTGAAAAATACTCTTGAATACTCCTCTATCATATTGGCATGCATTTTTTCACAGTCTCTGCAGCTATCTAGCCTTCCGGAAGACTGACTGGTGCCAGTTCACAAGTCTGGGGCAACACACAATCCATCAAATTTCCGTCCAATTTCACTCACACCTGTTCCATGTAAAGTTTTTGAACACATTATCTTCACTCACCTTGTCAATTTTTTTGGGTCATACCAGTTTTTTACACCCTCACAACATGTCTTCCGCAAAAATTTATCTTGCGAAACACAGCTTCTAGTCTTTACTAACGACCTGCATCATTTACTTGATTCTGGATTCACAATAGACTGTATTTTTTAGATTACTCCAAAGCATTTGACAAGGTTAGTCATCATTTACTACTTTTTAAGCTCGGCCAGTTAAATCTAGATCCCAATGTTCTAAACTAGATTCGAGCTTTCCTTTTTAACCGTACTCAGTTTGTTTCCGCAAATAATGTTGATTCCACAGTCCAGCCAGTGCTATGGGGAGTTCCCCAGGGGTCTGTATTGTTACCATTACGTTTTTAAATTTTCATGAATGACTTACCCGATAACACTTCATCAAAGATTTGCCTATTTGCGGATGACTGTGTAATTTATCGGAAAATAACTAACCAAGACGATGTTGCCTTACTTCAGACCGACCTAAATACTATACATTCTGTTGTCAAACGTGGAACATGGAATTGAACATTTCGAAATGCAAATCAATACGCGTATCCCGCACCTTATTAGCATCACCACACTATCATCTTGATAATACGCCTCTTGAGTCTGTTTCATCTTACAAATATCTCGGTGTTAACATTTGTAGTAACCTATCATGGAACCATCATATGAGGCACGTCGTCACCAAAGCTAACCGATCACTTGGGTACTTTCGAAGAAACTTCTATATGGCACCCCCATCACTTAAAAAGCTTCTCCACACAACTTACATTCGTCCGTCACTTGAATACGCATCATCTATCTGGGATCCCGGTGGTACTACACTGATAAAAGAACTTGAAAGAGTGCAGAATCGTTCCGTTCGCTTCATCTTATCCAATTATGACCGCACAGCCAGTGTTACCATGATGAAGTCACTACTTAACCTTCCAGAACTTACAATTCGGCGTAAAATAGCCCGGCTCGCTCTTTTTCATAAAATTTACTATCGCAACAATCATCTCCGCAATCAGTTCATTAAATCCCCTCCTCTCATTTCATCTAGAACTGACCACCTCCAAAAAGTTGATGTTCCTCGTTGTAGAACTGTAACCTATTCACATGCATTTTTACCTAGAACCACCTCCGAATGGAATCAGCTGCCACGAGCAGCTACAGCTATCATGGATACAACGCGCTTTAAGGATTTCTTGAATAACATGCTTAATATTGCGTAATTATTTTAAATAAATTTGTCCTTCTGTTTTTTGCTTATTGTTGTTTTAGTTTTAGATGTTCAAATTACTCTGCTTTATCTTGGATGCGACTGTTTCAGTTCATTTTTGTATTAAGCTGGTGATTGTTCATGCTTCTTATTGTGATTGTATCAACTGTTTTTCCAATTTTCATTCATGTTTATTTATTACATAAATATTACATAAGGGGTATTACATAAGGGGTGGGTTTTTTTTGTTAGAATATTGTTGACACCGATCAGTGCGATGTTATATTTGATATGCTATGCATGAAGCTTGATGGGCAGGTGATAATGGCGATGTTGCGAGAAAGGCCGTTCCAGTCTTTTGCTGCTCTGGGAAAAAATTAAGCAGAAAATGTTTTAGTGCGGGCACGTGGGCGAGAAACTTGCAAGGAATGACCAGTGCGGTGAGATATGTGAGCTGCAGGGATAATGTAAGGAGCGCAATTAAGCGGCGAGTGAAAGAACTTGTGAAATAGAGAGGGGGTTGCAATTCGTCGGCGACAGGATAAAGCTGATAAGTTAACACGGCTTTGAGGGATGAAGCACTGATTTCATACGAATACGAAGCATGAATGAATCTGGCAGCACGATTTTGAACGGATTCTAGGGTATTAGTGAGACCTACTTCGGGTGGGTTCCAGATGGGAGATGCTTACTCCAACTTAGCCCTCACTAATGATTTATAAGCAAGTAGTTTTACGGGTCTCGGAGCGTTACGTAAATGCCTTTTTAATAAACCCAAAGTTCTGTTAGCTGATGACGTGATTTTAGCAATGTGCGTGTTCCAAGACATATTGTTAGATAAGGTAACTCCAAGGTATTTATAAGTAGTTACTGATTCAACAGGGATGTTAGCTATGCTATAAGTGAAGGGGAATTTTACGACGAGTGAAGGAAATGAGCTTGCATTTAGTAGGGTTTAGGGACATTAGCCAGTCATCACACCATTGCAGTATGTGGTCGAGATCTTGTTGTAGAATCATATGGTCAGATGGGCTAGTAATGGTTCGGTAGATAACGCAGTCGTCAGCAAACATGCGGATATTAGAAGGCACATGTAAAGGCAGGTCGTTAATGTATATTAGGAACAGAAGAGGGCGAGGACAGAGCCTTGAGGCACCCCCGATGAGACTGGAAGTGGGCTGGATAATTTGTTGTTTGTAAACACTACTTGTGAACGGTTAGTCAAGAATTCTTTTATACAATTTAGTACATTCGGGTGCAAGTTTAAGAAGGACAATTTTAAGATTAGGCGTTTATGGGGTACTTTATCAAAAGCTTTCGCGAAGTCAAGAAATAAGGAGTCAGTTTGTACGTTAACATCAAGGTTAACATCAAGGTCATGAACAAAGATGGCAAATTGGGTTTCGCAAGAGAAACCGTTACGAAACCCATGTTGAGAATGGTGAAAGAAGTTATGAGAGTCGAGGAAATTCATGATGTAAGAGTAAATGACGTGTTCCATGAGTTTGCAAGGTACGCTGTTCAAGGAAATTGGTCGGTAGTTCAGAGGTGAGTTTTTGTTACTGGATTTGAAGATGGGAACGACCTTTCCCACTTTCCAGTCATCTGGAATGATACCTGTCGAAAGAGATTGCGAAAATAATAAGACAAGATAAGCGGAAGCAATGTGACCTATATTTTTTAGCACTTTAGCGTTAATGTCGTCCAGTCCAGATGCCAATGATAACTTGGTCTTTTCGATGAGGGATGAGATAGCATCAACAGAAAAGCTGATTTCAGGCATGGAAGACGTGATACGACATGAAAACATGAGTAAGGAAGTGTTAACCTCTTTAGTAAAGACAGATGAAAAGGCCTTGTTAAAAGCATCTGCACATTCAGCTGCTGAAATAACCTCTCCAGAGTCGTTAGTAAGAGTGATAGAAGCTGCTGCTTGGGGGTTAATAATCTAACAAAACTTGCGTGGGTTATTAGTTAACATATTTGGCAAATCGTTGTTAAAGAAAGTGAATTTGGCGTTACAGATTCCCGTGAGATAAGCTTTTTCTGCTACATAATACTTCTCCCAGTTTTGGGCGCCCCCTTTAAATTTGGCATTCCGAAATAAACGTTTTTTCTTGTTATCTAGGCGCGGTGCAAAATTTTGTTAAACCATGGCATTTGGCTGTTTACACGGATAGTAGTTTTAGGGATGAACAGGTGTATTAGCTCGGTTAGTTTCTGCTTAAAAGTAAGCCAGTTTTCCTGAGCGGAACAGTGATAAAAATTGGCCTCCTATGTCGGAAAAAAGGTGCAAAGTTCGTTATTTATGGCCTCATAATTTCCCCTATTGTATAATGTTATAGTTTTCTTGTGCGAGGGATTGGTAGTAGGGTAAAAACTGAAATTTACGTGAATAATTTTATGGTCACTAATTTCATGCAGATAGTTAATCGAAGACAGGCTATTGGGATGGGTCGTCAGTATTAAATCCAAAATGTTAGAGGAATCGCAAGTTACACGCGTTGGCTGAGTTATGAACTGCGTTAGGTTATAATCAATGCAAGCATCAAGAAAATCTCTAGCTTCAGCTGTGTTAGCCGTTGCAGTTTCTTCGCTCCAATTAATACCGGGAAAATTAAAATCGCCAGAAAGAACGAGATCGGCTTTAGGATAGGTCAAGGTAAGCTGGTTTAGATTATTATTAAGTGCGCGGGAAAAGTTAGGATTGTTATATGGGGACCTATAGCAAACACCCAATAATACAGATTGTGGTAAAGCTTGGATTAATAGCCATAAAATTTCCATCTCGGAGTCAATGTTAACTTCAGAACACGGTAATTGTTTACTGGCTGCAATGAGAACACCGCCCCCGCGAGTGCCTTTGCGGTCATTCCGATAGACATTGATAATATGCCCCTCTGTCTGTAATATGCCCCTCCCCTCTGTAATGTGCAAACCCTGAGGGTAAAATAAATAAAATAAATAAATAAATAAATAAACAGCTGGAACAGCGACGACAAACTGCGACATGTCTTCTTCGCAATGGAAGACGCTGCCAGGACATGGTTCGAGAATCGAGAAGCCACCTTAACGACGTGGGACCTGCTCCGAAGCGGCTTCTTGCAAACATTTACAAGCGTGGTGCGAAAAGAGCGAGCATAAGCTCTATTGGAAACCAGAGCGCAACTGCCAAATGAGACGATCGCGATCTTCACGGAGGAGATGACACGTCTTTTCCGGCACGCCGACCTGGAAATGCCGGAGGAGAAAAAACTCCGCTTCCTGATGCGGGGCGTCAAGCAAGAACTTTTCGCCGGACTTATTCGTAACCCACCGAAGACTGTAGCTGAGTTTTCAGCAGAGGCATCGACGATCGAGAAAACCTTGAAGATGCGCACCCGGCAATATAACCGCCAGGCGCTGACGCCGCAGTACGCCATCCAAGGACTCGGTTCCGACGACCTTCAAGAGACCATCAGGGCCATTGTGCGCGAAGAGCTGCGCAAGGTCCTGTCTTTGTCGCAGCCTCAAGTGGCCTCGATAGCCGACATCGTGAAAGATGAAGTTCAGCGATCGCTTGCGGTTCCTGAGGTGCAACCTCAATTACCGCAGCCCCAGCCAGAAGCGATGACCTACGCCGCCGCCAGCACGCCCACCCGTCGCCCAGCGCACCTACGCGCGGAAGACGGACATTTGGCGAGCCCCCGACCACCGCCCGCTCTGCTATAACAGCGGAGAAGCCGGCCATGTGTACCGCCGATGCCCATACCGCGACTTGGGACTGAGAGGGTTCGCCGTCAACGCCCCGCGTCCACAGCTTGGGGAGCGCCCACGTGACATCGCCGATTACCTAGCCGCCACTCAGTGCAACTCTCGACGACCATCCCGTTCGCCTTCACCAGGCCGCTACCTGTCGCCACAGCGCCGTCCATACACTGGCCCAGCCCGGGGCCGGTCAGCGAGCCCGTATCTGGAAAACTAAAAGCAGCAACCGATGGAGGTGCGGTTGCTGTTCGTCGAACTGACGAAGATCCTCCGCCGCCGACGAAGACGCCGAAAAAACTACCTCGACGACATAACGACGCGCCGCCGTACCGACGAAGTGTGAAAGCAAAGAATACGACGACGAAAGACGACCTGACGACGTCCCATACCAGCCACAGGTCAACGCGACACAGCCATGATCCGACGCCACGACCTAACTGTTACGCAAGGCTAAGAACCACCGACCTCGACGTGCTTCTCGACGGCCACGCATTCACCGCCTTAGTCGACTCAGGGGCCGATTACTCCGTCATGAGCGGACACATCACCGCCCTGTTGAAGAAAGTTAAAACTGCATGGGAAGGCCCTCAAATTCGGACTGCTGGAGGACACCTCATTACGCCGACTGGAATCTGCACGGCAAGAATTACCGTTCATGACCGGACTTACCCTCCGACCTTCGTTATCCTCCAACAGTGTTCACGGGACGTCATTCTCGGCATGGACTTCCTAAAACAACACGGCGCAGTCATCGACCTGAAGTCGAAGTCGATAACCCTGTCTGAAGATCAAGCGATACCGCCGGAGAGCTCTCGTAGTCGCCATGCCTTAAGCGTGCTCGAAAGTCAAGTCAGCATCCCGACTCGCTCCAGCATTGTCATTTACGTAGGCACCAAAACACCTGCCGACGTAAAAGGCGTCATCGAAGGTGACCAACGTCTACTGCTAGACCGTGAAATTTGCGCCGCAAGAGGGATCGCACGACTCCACGGAGGGAAAACGGAAGTGATGCTAGCCAACTTCAGCCAAGAGTTCAAGCACATCAGCAAGGGCACGACAGTCGCGTACATCGACGAAATTGTGGAAACGAGCAATGCCTTTGTCCTCTCAGATTCTGCCGCATCTAACCCTCCGACCAAAGTCCCCGAACCAGATTTCGACGTAAATCCAACTCTCCCCATGAGCAAGCGCCAAAAGCTCAGAAGTCTTCTCCGACGATACAAGGACTGCTTTTCGACTTCATCGAAGACTCGACAAACACCAGTTGCAAAGCATCGCATAATAACCGAAGAGTGCGCTCAACCACTCCGCCAGAGCCCTTATCGAGTTTCTACGCGAGTACGTGAAGCTATAAGGCACCAAGTCGACGAAATGCTGCGCGACGACATCATCATGCCGTCAAAAAGCCCGTGGGCATCTCCTGTAGTCTTATTGAAGAAATAGGACGGAACCCTACGTTTCTGCGTCGATTATCGTCGTCTGAACAAGATCACGAAGAAGGACGTATACCCCCTCCCACGTATAGACGACGCATTAGATCGGCTCTGCAACGCTAAATACTTCTCGTCGATGGACCTCAAGTCAGGCTGTGGAAAATAGAAGTCGACGAAAGAGATCGCGAAAAGACCGCCTTCATCACCCCAGACGGCCTCTACGAGTTCAAGGACAAGTGCCCCTCTTGCGTTTGGCGCTGTGGCGGCTTCGACGGGCAAAACTTCGTTTATACAGCGGAAATCAAGAGCTCATTTTCGTCTTGCCTGTCTCCTTCTATGGAGCGCCTTTCCTGCCACGCTCTTCTGCAGGAGAACGCCCCGTTCATAACACGAAATAAACAACGATGATTGGCCACGAAAAGGTGCAGTGTAGAAAAAAAAATGACTTGTTGCGTTCACCACCTATGAAGTCTAGAAGCGTACGGTGAGGGGCTAGTTGGTATGACATTATGAGAACAAAGAAAAACTGCGCAAAAAAAGGACAAGACAGAGAAAGAACCACACGACACAGGCGCAGACTAACAACTGGTTTAATGCTCCAACGCCTCTTTCCACCAACAACAGAACGCATGCGCACCAACCACAAAGACCAATGCCGCTATCATGTAGTCAAGCCTAGAAACGCCAACTCCTTGCGGTACAAATGTATGGAAGCCTCACTAACACATTTATCTGGCCCTAATCTCGCGATTTCTAAAGCTTCGATTACTTCACGCTCTTTCTTATCCCTTGCGCGTCCGACAATCTTAGTCCCGCCGAAAAGTGGGGTACAAACTTCGCCGTCATGCCTGCAGGTCTTGCAATGCTTAGGAAGATGCTGTCCTCTAGAATCATCTAGGGAATTGGCATGTTCTAATAATCTAATATTAATGCAGCGGCCTGTTTGTCCAACGTACACGTTGCCACAACTCAGCGGAATCTCATAGATGACATTCGCACTACAGGGCACAAACTTGTTCCTGTGGTTAGTGCTGCACTCAACTTTCTTTTTCCTATCAGGTCTAACTAAATTGCACAGACTGGACAGCTTGCAAGGTGCCGAAAAGAGAACCTGTATGCCGAATTTACCCGCGACCCTCTTCAGGCCATGCGAGACCCTGTGGACATAGGGCATAACTTCATACTTCCTCCTCTCCTGTGGATCCACCCCACGAGGCTTTGAACTTGGTCGGAAGGACTTCAGCAGGGACTCGGCAACAGCCCGAAGAAGGGCCAATGGAAAACCGGCTGACCGAAGGCGATCAGCTTGGGCATCAAAATAGCGGCATTGGTCTTTGTGGTTGGTGCGCATGCGTTCTGTTGTTGGTGGAAAGAGGCGTTGGAGCATTAAACCAGTTGTTAGTCTGCGCCTGTGTCGTGTGGTTCTTTCTCTGTCTTGTCCTTTTTTTGCGCAGTTTTTCTTTGTTCTCATAACACCACCTATGCGTCAGCGATTATGACTGGACAAAAAGCGGCCGCAGAGGCGCGCGCAAGCTCACGCTTCTAAACACGCTTCTCATAGTTGTGCCCGTCGAAGCCGCCACAGCGCCAATCGCAAGAGAGCTACCTCGCGGCTACATTCGGATATCACCGGCGCGCAGGGAAGAAGCGCCGAAACATGCACGCTTGCCGTCTCGGAGGGACGCGCATGCGTTCAGGCGTCGGTCTCGACACCAGGGTTTCCCGCTAGCAGGGGAGGAGGATCGTTCCGCCACGCGCTCGCGCGCCCCGCAATATTTTGTAAGCGAGTGTACATCCTCCTGAACAGTGGTTCAACTACTGGTGTCATCTACGATGGGGACGTCTCCATCTCCAGCGCTGACTTGCCGATTCTAGTGAAGCCTGCCGTTGATGGCGTCGCCATAACACGTGTATCGCCTCGGCACATACCGCTGTGCGAAAATTATATTCAAGGGCGAGACACTCCCGTCGCACGCCAAGGTGGGCCACCTTGGCCAAGGTGGGACACCCTGTGCGACCATTCATCCCAAGGCCACTGCAATGCCGCAATTGTATGAGGCTGGGACACGTCAGTGTCGTGTGCGAGAACACGAGAGTTTGCCCACGCTGCAGCGAGCCCCACGCTGCAGACTCTTGTGCAGCCACGCTTCATATATTGACCGCAACTAAAGACGGGGACAGGGGAAGAGAACACATAAACAACACGGGCGGGAACTTTCGACTGGTTATTCACCGCAGCCCGTGGGCATATATAGACAAGCAGAACCTGTGCAGAACGCAGTAAACAAGAAAACTCAGCAGCCTAGCGGGGCAACCAATTATCCAAAAAATCTATCTCCGATTGAAACAACCTAATGGAAGTATCACTAACAGTCTGGGCTTTTTTTATGTGATAGGCCTCCATCAGTTCGCGTGCCAGTCTGGTCCTGGATTCTCCCCAGAATCTTTATCTCCCTAAAAAGATGTGCTCATTGACAGGCATTACAGTGCGCAGGCAAGTGCGCCAGTTCATTTTTCGTTGCCTTTTGTTCACGTTGCCTGGCTCGATCATTCAGGTACCGCCCTGTCTGCCCTATGTAGGACTTGCCACACGCCAGGGGGATTTCGTACACAACTCCTACATTGTATTTTGCATACGGCTTGGCATGGTTCTCGCCACATCGTTGCCTCCCTTTAGGATCACGGGGTGTGCGGGGGCAGAGCCACGCCAGCTTAAAAGGGGCTGAAGAGACAAGGTTCCTTTCAGCCCCTTAGTTGCAGCCAACATTGTTACGGAATGGGGAAAAAAGAGAGAGAGGAAGAAGAAGATGGCGAGACGCTGGCTGCTGCGTATTGTTACTAGTCAGCCATTTTAGCCCAATTGACTCTCCTTGTGTATACATTGTAAGTTGTCTTATATTCTCAACATCCCCGTAACATATTGGTGGGAAGTACGGGGTACCACGGCTGGAAACGGAGCTCCACAGTGGACGTTTCATCACTGTCCTCACCATGAATGAAGGTGAGCACGCAGGATCTAGGTCGTTGCCGCCTCCAACGTCACCATCGCACGATACGTCGCTGTCCCCTTTGGTTGTGGTTGTGCAACCCAAGGATCCAGGAACTTTCTGCGGGACTGATGGCGGCGACGTTGAAGAGTGGGTGGCTATGTACGAACGTGTGGGCGGAATCAACAGATGGGACCCTACGCTTATGCTAGCTAACCTGTTCTTCTACCTAAGAGGCACGGAAAAGGTGTCGTTAGAAAACCATGAAGAGGAGCTGACCAGCTGGGACCAATGCAAAGAGAAGTTCACAGAGTTTTTTGGCAAACCAGCCGGCCGTAAAATTGCCGCGAAGCAGGAACTGGCCTTTCGGGCCCAATCCTCCGCTGAGTTTTATGTTTCGTACATGCAGGACGTGCTCGCGCTTTGTCGTAAAGCCGATCACGACATGAGAGAAACTGAGAAGGTAGGGCATGTGCTGAAGGGAATTGCTGACGACGCGTTTAATCTGCTCATGTGCAAAAGCTGATCTACAGTTGATGCCATCATGAAAGAGAGCCGACAATTCGAGCAGGCCACAAGCCGACAGGTCCTGCATCCATTCACCAGACTTCTCAATACTGCTGCAACGTCGACGTGAGATCAACCCGCACAGCAGCATGCGTCGCCATCAGAGGACGTGGTGCGAATCGTTCGATGTGAACTGGATGCGATGGCGCCCGCCGCTTTCTGTTCGCGTAGCCCTGATGCTACCCCTTTTTCTGTACCGCTCGTGCAAGCCATCGTTCGACAGGAACTTAAAAACTTTGGCCTACATTCTGTATGTGCTGTCACCAACCCCAGAGCCAACGAACGCCCTCCTATTTTCGCTCCACCCCGACGCTTCACTCGGCGTTATCGCAACCCGAATGAGTGGAGAACCGCGGACGACCAGCCGATGTGTTTCACCTGTCACCGCCTTGATCATGTGATCAGATACTGTCGCAACTTGTGCCCCTCAGCACCTCGCACGGCAACCAACCTGAGCCGTTTTAATAGAAATGCTCGCAATGTTTCGCCCACCGTCGAGTCTAACAGCGCTGACAACTCTGCTAGGAACACGTGGTACAGTCGATCACCATTGCCGCGCGGACACCAGTCTCGTTCACCGTAAACACGTCGCCCATCTTCCCATTCGCCGCAGCCACGTCGCCTTTCGTCCCCTGTGGCTTTTGGCCTCACCCTTTCGGAAAACCAACAAACACAGCCCTCGGAGATGGTGCTGCATTGCCCACTACTGCAGCAAATCCTGTCTGTGCAATGTACGCATGTTTGTGCAAAGAAACAATGTGAAGAACATCAGTGGATGCTGGGTTCAATTATGGCGAAGGTAGACCATCTGGAGAACCAGAGAAGGCGTTGTAATTTGCTTTTTTACAGTGTAGAGGATACAAAACTTAACGAGTCAAGTGAGGACTCTGGAGAATGTGTGATTGACGCGTGTAAATCAAAATTAGATATCCAATCAGTGAAAATGGCAAATGCTCACAGGCTTGGCAAACTCAATACTGGTAGCAATCTTTTAATAGCAATTTTCGTTTCCTACGTTGAAAAGCAAAATGTTTTAAAAAACGCTTATAAATTAAAAAGGAAGCCATGTAAGTATTTCAGAGGACTTTGCTGAGGATGTACGTAGAAAGAGAAAACATCTGTGGCAGTTCGCGAAATCTCAAGAACCAAGTGGCGACAAGATCAGTCTTCAGTACGACACTCTTATTACAAATGGTCAGAAGTACTTGTTTAATGATAACACAAATGAGGTGATACCAGCAGTAAAAGACAAACCGATACTACAAAGGGAGTAGAACCGGTCGGGTGACGGCGTCGGCATAATGCAACGCTTATTTCCTTTCTTGTAATTAACCGCCGAAGCATTAAGAACAAGGTTGATGAATTCGCATCTCTAGTTGACATGGTGAAACCATCTATTATTCTCGGTACTGAATAATGGCTAGCAAATGAAGTTGCTGATGGTGAAGTATTCTCAGATCGCTTTAAGTGTTATAGAAAGGACAGAAACTTGCATGGTGGAGGTGTATTTGTTCTTGTGCATTCTAGAATTCTTCTCAGGTAAATGCTGGCGCCGATGAGTGTGAGGCTGTATGGTGCAGACTAACGCTTAATAATAACAAGGTTTTAATTGTGTGTTCATTCTACCGCCCGCCTGATTTATCCATCGATGTGCTTATGCAGTTGGCAGTGACAGTTGACGCAATTCAAACAGACTTCATGGTAGTTGGAGGTGATTTCAATCTGCCTAATATTGATTGGAGTCATAAACCTCACTTCCACTCTTTTTCGGGTAGGTCCAGTCAAGAACTGATTAACTTGGTTGAATTTCTTGCGTTACGTCAAACTATTTTGGAACCGACGCGTGGGAACCATATCTTAGATTTGTTATTCAGAAATAAACCTGAATTCGTCCGGTCTACTCAAGTGCTACCTGGAATAAGCGATCATAATGCTGTGCTTTGTGAAATGAATGTTGAATTTTAAAAACCATTGTAACAGCAAGTAGAGGAGTATATAACTACGAAATGCAAATGAAAGCGAGATAAATAAAGCGTTGAATGACTACCGGACTGCATTTGAAACATATGCCGACTACACTGGAGTAACTGAATTATGACTCATATTTACGGAGATGTTTGAACTGAGACAGCGCTTTATTCCGTCATGGACATTAACGAAAAGAAGTAAAAGCAAACGTTGCTGTACTTGGGAGTTACGAAGTCTAACACGCAAAAGGCAACTAGCTTACAGTAAATATAAAGAAAAGCCGACACGTGAGCATTGGTTAAAGCTACATGAAACTACCAAAAAAATGAAAGTTGCAGTGGCAGCTGCAAAGCATTCATTTAGAATTTCAATGGAGTCGAAATTCAAGGATAGTCCGAAGGAATTCTGGAAACATGCAAATAGAAATGGAAAAGACATTGTGACTATACCACATCTTGTGTCTGGTGGCAGCTTTATTGATGACGTAGGAAAAGCTGAGGTCTTTAATACGTATTCTAGCTCTGTTTTCAGCTGTGCATTGGAACAGAGACCTGATGATATTAGTACCTTGAATTTTCAGCCGGTGATGAGTGTTATGGATGATGTTGTTATTAGTGTTAATGATATAGAGCCTCTACTGCAGAATCTGAGGATTGCTAAGGCTGGGTGTCCTGATGACTTGCCAAACAAGTTTTATAAATTTTGTGCTCATTTGGTTGCACCGTTATCAGATTATCTTCGAAAAATCGCTTGACGAATCCTGCCTTCCAGACGACTGGAAAATTGCAAGCATAGTGCCAATTCACAAATCTGGTCCTCCCGACACCTTCTCAAATTATAGGCCAGTATCACTAAATTCAGTTACGTGCAGGACTCTTGAACATATTTTGTATACTAGTATAGTAGCACATATGGACGCACATTCATTGTTTAATCCTCGTCACCATGGTTTTCAAAGGGGCCTATCTTGTACTACACGTTTGACTGAATTTGGGCACGACCTGGCAGGGGCACCGGACAGGCGTATTAGCGTGGACTGTGCGTTGTTGGATTTCGAAAAGGCATTTGATACCGTGACGCACTGTTTACTAATTAACAAAATGGCCTTTTACAATATCAGTCCTCAAGTGATATCATGGGTAAAAGAGTATTAACATTTACGTCAGCAGTTTGTGGTAATGAATGGTACTCAGTCTCAGATGGTGCAAGTTGTGTCCGGTGTTCCGCAAGGCTCTGTGTTGGGGCCGCTATTCTTGCTGTACGTGAACATCATTAGTGACGGAATAGTGTCTCAAATACAGTTATTTGCGGGCGACTGTGTCCTCTATAGAATATAATAAGAAGCCCACAAACACTGACACCAAGGACAACATAGGGGAATTACTTGTGCTTAATAAATGAAATAAAGAAACGAGAAATTACTGAAAATCAAAGTGGATGAAAAAACAACTTGCCGCAGGTGGGAACGGAACCCACAACCTTCGTATTTCGCGTGCGATGCTCTACCAATTGAGCTACCGCGGCACCGTTTTCTCATCCACTTTCTTGGGTATTTATGTATTCTAGTAGAACCCTGGAAGTGTTAACCAGCGCCACCACTCACAGACCTTGGCTGCGGACGTGGAACGTCCTTTTTGCCGCAGGCGTCACGCGAACGTGATCTTTTTGGGTGAAGGCAACTGGTCAATAAACCCACATATGCTACCTGAAGGCATAAATGTTGCCAGATTCGAGACCGTCGTTATGTAATCAACGCGAAGAAAGTGGGTTAACCGAGGGGCCCGATTTTTATTAGTCATATCATAAGAAGCCAACAAACACTGACACCAAGGACAACATAGGGGAAATTACTTGTGCTTAATAAATGAAATAAAGAAACGATAAATTAAGGGAAAGTAAAGTGGATGAAAAAACAACTTGCCGCAGGTGCGAACCGAACCCACAACCTTCGCATTTCGCGCCGAACCCACAACCTTCGCGTTTCGTGAAATGCGAAGGTTGTGGGTTCGGTTCCCACCTGCGGCAAGTTGTTTTTTCATCCACTTTAATTTCCATTAAATTAGTTTCTTAGCACGAATTGCAGCTCAAAGCTCTGCTTCCCTAACGGATGACCTGGCGAGGATCATTGCACCTGACCTCACCTCTGCACAGGCCACGGACATACGTCTCCTCTTCGCATCTTATCTTGACATGTTTCATTTCGGCAACAAGCCTTTAGGACACACATCTGCTCTTCACCGCCGTATCAACACTGGAGACACGAATCCTATGCGTCCGCGTCCCTATCGTGTATCGCATGCTGAACGTCGACTCATCCAATCAGAAGTGGACAAAATGCTCCTCAAAGGGGTTGTCGAACCATTAGCCAGCCCTTGGGCTTCGCCTGTCGTCCTAGTGAAAAAAAAAATGGTACCTGACGTTTTTGCGTCGATTATCGCCATTTAAAGATCACACGAAAAGGCGTCTACCAAATACCACGCATCGATGACGCCTTGGACTGCTTACACGGAGCTAAATACTTCTCATCCATGGATCTTCGATCCGGCTACTTGCAGATTTCAGTCGATGAAATGGACTGCGAGAAGACGGCCTTCATCACACCGGATGGCTTATATCAGCTCAAAGTCATGCCCTTCGGCCTCTACAATGCTCCTCAGGCTTTTGAACGTATGATGGACTGTCTTCGGCGAGGCTACAAAAAGACCACTTGTCTCTGTTACCTTGACGACGTTATTGTTTTTTCTCCCACATTCGGCAGCCACATTACGTAATACTCGCTGCCATTCTTGCAGTCTTCCGAAAAGCCGGCCTGCAACTGAACTTCACGAAATGTCAATTCAGGCGCCTTCAGGTTACCGTGTTGGGACCCCTCGTTGACGCATCCGGTGTCCAACCAAATCCGGAAAAAGTTCGCGCCGTACGCAGTTTCCCAGTGCTACGTTATGCTTCTGACGTGCGCTGCTTCGTCGGCCTTTGTTGTTGCTTTCACCTTTTCGTCAAAAACTTCGCCGACGTTGCTCGACCTTTGACCAATCTTCTAAAAAAGAACAGGCCGTTCTCATGGGGCCCTGAGCAAGCTCACGCGTTCGCCGCTCTCATAGAGCTTCTTACTACCCATCCCATACTTGCCCACTTTGATCCAACTACACCGACCGAAGTCAACACTGACGCAAGCGGCCACGGCATCGGCGCTGTTCTCGCCCAACAGCAGAATGGCACCGAGTGCGTGATAGCTTACGCCAGCTACCTGCTGTCACCTGCTGAGAGAAATTACTCCATCACCGAGCTGGAGTGCTTGGCTTTAGCTTGGGCTGTCGCCATGCTCCGGCCATATTTGTATGGCCGCATGTTTTCGGTCGTTACAGACCACCACGCCTTCTGCTGGCTGTCTTCCCTCCGGGACCACACAGGACGGCTTCGTCGCTGGACTTTGCGGCTCCAGCAATTTTCATGTGTTGTTAACGATAAGTCTGGACGTCTGTAAAAGTATGCTGACTGCCTCTCGCGTCACCCCGTGGATCCTCCCAATCCTGTTGCACATGATTCACTGACCTGCGTGATGGCTTTGACTGACATGACCGACATGCGCGCTGAACAACAACGTGACGCATCATTCCAGTCCATCATCGCCGGAGTGCAATCTGGCAGCACCGACGGCACGTGCCGTATGTTCGTGCTGCACGACGGCATCCTCTACCGCCGCAATATCAACCCTGACGGCCCTGAGTTGCTCCTTGTCCTTCCTCGTCATCTGCCATTCGTCGTTCTCGAACAACTTCACGATGCACCGACGGCGGGACACATTGGAGTTTTGCCTACATACGACCGCGTACGTCGCCGGCTCTTCTGGTCGGGCCTCTACCGCTCTGTGCGTCATTATGTAGCAACATGCGAATTGCGTCAGCGCCGGAAGAACACCCCCCCCCCCCCGCCACCTGTCGGCCTACTCCATCCAACTGAAGTTCCCTCTGAACGATTCCTTCGCGTAGGCCTTGACCTGCTTGGCCCTTTTCCGACGATGACTAGAGGGAATAAGTGGATCGCTGTTGCTACTGTTTACACGACACGCTACGCGATAACAAAGGTGTTACCGACTAGTTGCGCAACTGACGTCACCGATTTTCTCCTTCACGACGTCATCCTCCAGCACGGTGTACCTCGACATTTACTTACAGACCACGGCCGCTTGTTCTTGTCTCGAGTTGTGGAAGACCTCCTACGCTCTTGTGCCAATGAGCACAAGCTGTCCACCGCCTACCACCTACAAACGAACGGTCTCACGGAACGTCTGAACCGAACACTCACAGACATGCTGTCGATGTACGTTTCCGACGATCACCGCGACTGTGACGCCACGCTGGCCTACGTGACATTCGCGTTTAACTTGTCCCGACATGACACCGCAGGATATTCACCCCATCATATTTTGTATGGTCGCGACCCCGCTTTGCCCTTTGACACCATCCTACTTTCTGTGCCCCGTGTTGCCACTGAGTACGCTCGTGAAGTCATCGATTGCTCTCACATGGCGCGTCAAGTCGCCCGATCCCGCTTGTTAGTCTCGCAACATCTGCAAAAAGAGCGTTATAACCAGTGTCGTCGCGATGTTCAGTTTGCCCCAGGTGCTTGGGTGCTGCTTCAGTCACCATGTCATCGGGTCGGCCTCTCCCAGAAGCTTCTCTCTTGCTACACAGGGCCTTATGAAGTCCTACGTCAAGTTAAGGACGTCAATTACGAGATCGCGCCGTTACAGTTTCAGCCATCCTCAAGTCCGCCGCCTGCTGACGTCGTGCACGTTTCGCGGCTGAAGCCATACTTCGCTCGCAGTTATTCGTCTACCATGCGCCGAGACGGCGCTTCTCCACCTGGGGGTCCTGTTACGGAAGGGTGAAAGAAGAGAGAGGAAGAAGAAGATCGCGAAACGCGGGCTCCCGCGCGTAGTCACTAGTCAGCCATTTTAACCCGATTGACTTTCCTTGTATATGCATTGTAAATACAGTCTTATATTCCCAACATCCCCGTAACAATATGATATGCAGTAAACACCAACTAGGCCAAACTGACGTTCTTCTGAACCAACGACGTGGTCGAACGTGGTCAACTGTGAACTGAGGCGGTGGCGACGGAAGAAGGATTCGATGGCAATGAACCAAAAATCGGTGTCCGACGACCAGCAGAACTCCGGGAGCTTGAGAGCGGAGAAGGCGGACTACGAAGACAGCGGGCCCGGGGAAGAGAGTGAGGCACCCGGAGCTGAGAACGGTGACGCGGAATCCGAAGTCATCAATTTGTGTGGGAAGAACAAAACCGAGAGCCGCTGCTGCATGGTGTCCACAAAGTATATTTTAGCTGAGACCGCTCGTTCAGGTGGAAGCCCGATTCCGCTGATTGCACAGCTCGGGCACCATGAGCGTGCTGGGCGTGTCATCGTCGTATTTTGTGACCTTACAATTGTGGCACGTAGTAGTGCGTTGCAAACTGAAGCTCCCCGTTTTTCTAGGGATGCCGTTCATAGCTAAAAGTACAAGTTCCTAGAACTTCGGTATATTTTATGGTTTATGTTCTTGCAGACCTTTGTTTTACATTTAACATTTCCTAAAGGTTTGTGCTCATACGTTAGAATAAAAAAAGAAAAAGATCGGTCAACCCCATTACACGATCACTGTCGACGGTAATGCGCATAGGCGACGACTATGGGGGGAGGGGGGGGGCTAAGGGCACCCCCCTCTCTAACGTGTCATGACCACAGTTTTGTCACCAACATCATTTGAGGTTTTTTTACTTGCCTCGACCTATTCACTTAAAATTTCATTGTAGCTAATACCTTACTGCATCATTCTTGGTGCTGACCTGCACATATTTTAATTCGTGCTTTGCTTTTATTTCTGCAAATCTTGACAATAGGAGAACAGGCGCATTAGAAATACCAGCGCTGGCTGCCTGATCTGTATTTTCTCACGTCAACATTGTTTTAGAGAGAGAGAGGGATGAAGAGGAAAGGCAGGGAGCTATACCAGATATTATTCTCTACTTTCTCTACACTGGGGCTGGGAGATAGGGGCTTGGAAGAGGACAGAGAGAAAAGCGTTAAAAAAATTAACACACAGAGATACACCATTTACACTGTAAACGCCTTGCACATACACAATATACTTAAAAATATACACAGGACAAAATTTATTGCATATTTAATAAGAAGGAGTTCGCCAATTTACAATTATTTCTAAAGGTATGGATAGCTTATGCCTATAGAATTAATATATTTCTGTATGTTCACCTCGCTTAAGAATGTTTTGCGTCCTTTTTAGACCCCGAAAAAAAAAAAAACCTGTAGACTTTAGTGACCCCTTCGGCAGAGACTTCTTTCAATGGTGTGTGAAATGCACGTGAATGATGTGTCTCAGTATATCGCTTCTCTTCCCAGTAAGCGAAGCTAACGGCTTATTAAAAACACTTCTAACAATTTACAACATTTATTAGGGATGGAAACATCGTCACTTGCATGCAGAGGTGATAAATACCTACAGGGTGTTCCAGTTACCAATATTTAAAGAAGACAATACGCTGCTCGAAGAAAACCTAGTACATATTGTTTCCAGTACAGTGGAGTAGCTGGCAGTAATTTTTTCGTTACGAAGATTGAATTATGTAATCCTAAATAATTATGTAACTCGAGACGTACTGTCATAATTATCAAAGTGTCAATGAGGCATTTGTTGGCACAGCCGAGGGACATCTAACTGTAGTATCTTCAGCGACATACTAATTGCGCGCAAATTTTTTCCTACTGATAAATCAACCCTACGAAATATGGCGAATACCAAGTGACTGCGCTCCCACCCGCATCATAAAGCAGCGCCCTCGAACAGGCTCCTTCTGGGTTAGCACTCCACACAGATGGTTAACCAGCGAAGCTGAAACCTGCGACCCTGATTTTTATCACTGCGTTAATCCCGACGGTTTAATAAACGGCGGCTTGGGACTGTCGGATCCTCGGAACACAGTTGCTGCTTGCGCTCGGCTGCACGAGCCTGTTCTTGTGCCCGGGCGGCAGCATCGGGACGGCGTTGACGAGCTCGTTCCCGATTCTGCTCGCGGCGTTGCTGGTAGAAAGCTGCCTGATCTTCAGGAGTACGTATGACGCGTGGCCTACCCAGTTCGGAGGCGGAGAGAAAATGCTGCGCGCCCGCTCGGCTGCGACCACGGAATAGAATAAAGAACCTACTTTAGAGAAGGGAAACTATGCCTTCCCCAGTGGTACGAAAATGAGCAGTGGCAGCGCATGGAACTTAGCGGGGCGGAGGCGAGATGGCGTTGCTCAACCAGGATGCTTTGCTCGATAAGGCCAGTTTAGAGTCCGACGTTATCGGCGCGCGGGCGAGCGTCGTTCGCGGTCAGTCACGCTACGTCGGTTGCGCTGCGCCAGCCGAGATGCCATCCCCTCTATACTTCAACGCGCGCGCCGTAGGCTGCTATCTTTGGAGCATGCGCAGAAGGTTCGCCAAGTCGCGCGCCGTCCGCAAAAGCCGTCTGCGGAGTTGTGTTGGCGCCTTTTTCTTCGCGCGCAATGCATTGTGGTGCGAGAGTTCCGCCGACTTCGACGCGCGAATGGCTCCGGAGCCAAATCGGCGCCGGGCCCGTCGGGGCGCGTTGGAAGCCGCCGGTTACGTTAGCTGCGCCGGTGCGCCCGACTATAGAGGTGTCGTTTTCGCCGACGTGACGTAGCGTGCGCGCGCGCGTGCGTTACGTCGGACTATAAACGGCCCTATAGGTAGGCAACAGCGCGTCATTCTGGCTTGGGCGTGGTTGCCACGTCCACCCGATACAAAGGGTTGGCCTCAATATCATCATCATCATCATCATCATCATCATCAGCGCAGAGTTACTGTGTATGCTACCAAAGGTATATGCTACCTTTGGTAGCACATATAGTAACTCTAAAGGGCCGTTTATAGTCCGACGTAACGTCCGCGCGCGCACGCTACGTTACGTCAGCGAAAACGTGCTCCGAAGATAGCAGCCTACGGCGCGCGCGTTGAAGTATAGAGGGGATGGCATCTCGGCTGGCGCAGCGCAACCGACGTAGCGTGACTGACCGCGAACGACGCTCGCCCGCGTGCCGATAACGTCGGACTATAAAGGGCCGTTTAAGGGCCGTTTATAGCCCGACGTAACGCACGCGCGCGCGCGCGCGCGCGCACGCTACGTCACGTCGGCGAAAACGACACCTCTATAGTCGGGCGCACCGGTGCAGCTAACGTAACCGGCGGCTTCCAACGCGCCCCGACGGGCCCGGCGCCGATTTGGCTCCGGAGCCATTCGCGCGTCGAAGTCGGCGGAACTCTCGCACCACAATGCATTGCGCGCGAAGAAAAAGGCGCCAACACAACTCCGCAGACGGCTTTTGCGGACGGCGCGCGACTTGGCGAACCTTCTGCGCATGCTCCGAAGATAGCAGCCGACGGCGCGCGCGTTGAAGTATAGAGGGGATGGCTTCTCGGCTGGCGCAGCGCAACCGACGTAGCGTGACTGACCATGAACGACGCTCGCCCGCGCGCCGATAACGTCGGACTATAAACGGGCCTTTATAGTCCGACGTAACGCGCGCGCGCGCGCTCGCGCACGCTACGTTACGTTGCCGAAAACGACTCCTTCTATAGTCCGACGCACTGCAGCGCCGACGTAACCGGCGGCTGCCAGCGCGGCCCGACAGGCCCGGCGCAAATTTGGCTCCTGCTCCATTCGCACGCCGGCGCCGCCGACTGCGTCGACCCACAATGCGTTGCGCGCGAAGAAAAAGGCGCCAACACAACTCCGCAGACGGCTTTTGCGGACGGCGCGCGACTTGGCGAACCTTCTGCGCATGCTCCGAAGATAGCAGCCTATGGCGCGCGCGTTGAAGTATAGAGGGGATGGCATCTCGGCTGGCGCAGCGCAACCGACGTAGCGTGACTGACCGCGAACTACGCGCGCCGATAACGTCGGACTATAAACGGGCCTTAACGGGCCTTAAGGCTCGTTTATAGTCCGACGTTATCGGCGCGCGGGCGAGCGTCGTTCGCTATCAGTCACGCTTCGTCGGTTGCGCTGCGGCAGCCGAGATGCCATCCCCTCTATACTTCAACGCGCGCGCCGTAGGCTGCTATCTTCGGAGCATGCGCAGAAGGTTCGGCAAGTCGCGCGCCGTCCGGAGAAGCCGTCTGCGGAGTTGTGTTGGCGCCTTTTTCTTCGCGCGCAATGCATTGTGGTGCGAGAGTTCCGCCGACTTCGACGCGCGAATGGCTCCGGAGCCAAATCGGCGCCGGGCCCGTCGGGGCGCGTTGGAAGCCGCCGGTTACGTTAGCTGCGCCGGTGCGCCCGACCATAGAGGTGTCGTTTTCGCCGACGTGACGTAGCGTGCGCACGCGCGCGCGCGCGCGTGCGTTACGTCGGACTATAAACGGCCCTTTAAGGTAGCCGACCCTATTCGTTTGCTTGAGATATTGTGGCGAATGGACGTGCTTTTCGGGGCTCCGTGGCGGCGACGAATTCAAAAGTTTTTGTGCATGCTTTGAGCTTGCTTGTGTTTGATTTGCCGGTTTTTTTTGCCTTTAAATAGTAATTGGGTGGTTTTCTTTTTTACTTTTTTGTTTCTCGTATTTCGTGTGCGCGGGTGTGTTTCGTGTACATTTGGTTTTGCAGGATGGTTAGAGCCCTTTCGTGCCACGTGCTTCAAGACGTGCAGCCGGGTGGGACGTTGAGTTATTAGACTAATAGCTATTAGTAATAGTCGAGACTACTAATATTTGGAAAGATTGGATGCGCTTTGTGGATGATCACAAGGAAGAAGACAAAGCGTCGTGTGCAAAGCGTATACAATCTTTCCCAATACAATGCACCAACTTGTCCAACAACGAATTCTGCTATACTAATAGTTGAGTTGACTACTAATAGACTACTAATAGTAGACTAATATTTGCGACTGCTAGCTATTAGTGGTTTTACTGTGCGTGCTTTGGTAGGAAAATGAGAGCGTGGGCGCTTGGTTGAGTGCGTGCGAGAGCATGTTATATCTTGGGTCTCTGTAGCATTGATTGCTTTTGAAACAGTGGTGAGAGTTGCTTTACGACATTTTGAGGATTTGGATCCTGTGCGTATCGATTTTTGCTAAAAGGTACGTGCTCTGCATTATTATAATATAGTATTTGCATCGCAAAAAACAAACCGTGCAATACATGGCAAGAAAGCCGGGAAAGCAGGCAGTGCGCGGGGGGTCCCTCAAGGCAGATGAGGGCACGGATGAGAATGAAGAGGGAATCGAGTCAACCGGCACACACCGTGATGTCGATACTAGGCTGCAGAAAATGGAGGCCTTCCACGACGAGCTTGTCAAACAGGTGGAACAGCTCAAAAATGAGCTAAACAGGGAGTGTGATGCACGGAAGGTAGTTGAAAAAAGACTTGAAGCAGCCCAGGAAAAGCTGAACAGGGCCGCAATTGTGAACAAGAATGTGCGTGACAATAGAACGCAGTCCCGCGACGTGACAAGAGAGGGAATGCTAGCAAAGTACGTGGAATGCGTGCAACGTCGTGAAGAGTTAGCTGGAAAGAGCGGCACCTACCTTGAGGCTGCCACGCGAAAAAAACGGGCACAGGGGACAATCCCCCTTGTCGAGTCCGAATCACACGGAAAAGGACAAAGGGAAGCAGGGAGAGGTAGGAGAGAGTGAAAGGGTGGTTATCGTTGGTGACTCAAACCTGGCTGGGTGCTCAGAAGCAATTTTAGAGAGGGTGAAAGGTGATGAAAGAGTGGCGGTAGGGACATTTCCAGGGCGGACACTGGGTTCTGTCACGGAGCCAGCAAAAGAAAAGCTCGCGGAATATGCCCACGTGCGCAACCTTGTTATAGTAGCAGGTGGGCTACATGACGTCCTAAACAGGAATGGAACAGGACTAGCCCAGCATTTGGCAAAGGGGGAGGACGACTTGCGCGTGCTGTCCCCTCAGGTGCAGATCGTAGTGTGCACGGTACCGGAGGTGCCTGTACGCGACAGTCACGTACAAAGAGCCGTAGTGGCTGCTAATCAGGCGATAGATAAAGGCTTCAGGTTGTCGAAGTAAACAGGGAAGTGAGAAGGTGTAGAGGTATTAAACGAGACGGGATCCACTTGAATTACAGGCTGGCACGAGAAGTGGGCTGGCGAATTGGTGGTCGCGCTGTTGCTTTTATAGGGGGCCCACGGGCGCTCAGGAGGCCAGAGTAGGTAGTAATGAAGAAAGTCCCTTAGGGGAACCCCAGAAGAGCAACGCCGTTGATAACAGAAAAAGGAGGAAAGCAAGAAAGAGCTCGCCGTTCAATAGGCTACATAAACATGCAGGGCGGCAGAAGAAACGAAAACTGGGCAGAGATTGAGGAGCAGTTAAATAGAGAACTAATAGGAGTGTACGCGGTGACAGAAACGCACCTTAGAGACTCAGAAGAGCCGCCAGTGATTGGGAATTATGTTTGGGAAGAGTGCAGCCGAACTAAGTCGGAAAGAAAGGGAGGGGAAGTCAGTGCTAGACCTTTTTGAGCAACATAACCTCGTTATATTGAATACAGGGCCTAAGTGTGAAGGGCAGATCACGTGGGAAGTCGGAAACCGCCACTCAGCCATTTATTACTGTCTGATGACACAAGCAACTAATGATAAGTTGATAGAAATGGTCATTGATGAGGAAATGTATAGCAGCATAGGAGTGACCATAAATGCAACATTTTGAACGTGGGATATGTAGTCGGGAAAGAGAGCAAGGAATGCAAAATGGCCAGTCCAAATTTGAACGCTGAACAAATAACAAATATAGTCACTAGAGTCGATGAAGAAATTGGCAAATGGCCAAAGAGAGAGTGGGAATTTAGTGAGCTTCTAAGTGTAATAACGACAGAAATACGGAAAAAGAAACATGTTCGTTGGAAAGGAAAAAAGAAACTGAAAAGCTGGTGGAACAAGGAGATACGAGAAGCGATCGCCGAACGACAGAAAGCATCTCGAGAGCACAGGCAGGCAAAGAAGGCGCAGTTGCCGCAGGATGAAGTAGCCAGTAAATGGGAAATATTCCGGAAGAAAAAGTCTATGGTTCAAACACTGGTGCAAGCAATGATAAAAGGTGAAAGTGAACGTTGGTTGTCAGAAACAGGTGAGAAAAAAAGGACGCATCTAGAATATTTTGGAACCACGTAAAATTATTAGGCAGGAAGTCAACAATACAACATATTGTCATGTGGTGGTGACGTTGAAGAACACAGTAGTAATACTATGAAGGACAAAACGAACCTTTATTGGGTGAACCTGAGCCCACAAAAAGAGGCTACACTTATAACACAACGATAGCGGCGAACACGGTCGGCGAACGTCGAAAATCTGATGAGCGGGTCAAGCGCGTCGGCTTTTATACATCAGTCGTCGAATGTTCCAGACTAATCGCTCGGACCCGCGTGCCTTCCACAAAGTTCTACATTAATCGCGTTGCGCACACATGCAATCAGATTACACAAGGTTCGGTCACAGACAGCGGATGGAACCATCGACAACATTCCAGAAGCTTCCGATACGTGCAGGCGCGTCTTGCGCATTGCGATAACATTTGTTGGGCGGTGAAGCCTGTCGCCCGATAAAGACAAGTACACGTGTCAATATCGTAGACGAAGATGAAAACAGACTCGAAGGAGAAGCGGCAATAAATAACAGCCGAATCTTTCCAGGACAATGCCGAGGTTGTATTTGAAGAAAAAAAAAGAGCATGAAAGAAACCCAGGTGGAAAAGGAGCTGGTGCTGACAAATTTCAAGTGGAAGAAAGCTCAAGAGAAAATTCCTAAGCGCACAGCCACAGGACTAGACGAGGTTCCCGTTAGGCTGATAAATATACTAGGACCAAAAAGTAAGGAAGCTCTAGTGAATGCAGTAGAAAAAAACTTTAAAAGATAGACGAATACCAGACAGTTAGCGACAAAGTAGAATTAATTTAATTTATGAAGGTAAGGGGGAGAAAGATAGAATTCACTCGTATAGACCGTTGATCATTACATAGGTAATATACAGGCTAGCAATGCAGGCAATCAAATTAGAAGCATGGGCAGAAAGTAATGGCATATTGGGAGAACTTCAGAATGGATTTAGAATAGGCAGGCGTTTAAGTAATACCTTATTTGTTCTTACTCTGTGTATTGAAATATCAAAAGTAGAAAGTAGACTGTTATATACTTTTTAGACATTACAGGAGCCTATGACAACGTATACCGCAACATTTTGTGGTATATCCTGGAAGGGGAAGGCTTAGGTGACGATTGTCTACAGCTTTTGAGAGAGATTTACCTAGAAAATACCGTTTGCGTTGAATCGGAAGAGATGAGGAGCGAGGAGAAAGTTCACATTAACAAGGGACTGAGGCAGGGCTGCCCTTTATTCCCACTGCTGTTTATGATGTAAATGGTGAGGATGGAGAGGGCGCAAAAAGTGAGTAATATCCGTTTTAATCTCTTATACAAACAGGCGGGCCCGGTACTGTAGTTGAGCAGCAGCTTGAGTAGAGGTCGAAATAATCTCATGGGTGGCGGCAATGGAAAAGAAACCTGCCATGAGTAACTGCTTAAGAGGGGAAAATGAAATCAGAAAGGAACAATTTATGATAACTCAAAGGTAAACTCATTACTTTTCGAAGCGAGATCGGGATGCCTTAGAACACGCACCTATAGAGCGAGATATAAGATGTAAGAAGAACCATGTGCTTGCTACGGTATAGTTACGGAAACTATGGAGAACGTTTTATTAGAATGTGAAGACGTCTACCCAGCGGTCGATTTAGGCACCACTGGCCTCCCTGAAGCCCTTGAGTTCAGCAAGAGCAGTAGAACGGTAAACATGTCCGCAATAGGGATTAGCAAGAGGCGATTGGAGGATTGGTGGAATAAAAGTAGGGAAACGAAAAAAAAAAACGGACACGTACACAAAAGCACAGTTCGCAATAGGGGATCAGAAAATTTGGTTGTGGGAGTTCATATTGTTTTTTTTATTGTTTAACTTGGGTAGGACATTAGGCAGTAAAACTGCAGGAGCCTGGTGGCGCAACCCACTGCCCCGTTCCAAAGGGGACGCTCATAACCTCCATCCATCCAGCGGAAGTGCAATTTTCTAGAGCAAAATCCAATATGGGCGTTCTCCGCCGGTGGCGTGCGCTGGTATGCAGCAGGGCGAACACGGCAGCCGGCAGGGCAGCAGGCAGCCGCGTAGCTGGTGCGTCCTAATTGCCAGGAGACCAAAGAGCCTCTACTGATACCCATAGAAACAAGACAGAAGTGAGTGAACAGTACGTGCGACTTTATTGGCAGAAGAAAAGGAGTGCACCTTCTCCTACAAGAGCAGCAATAAAATTTACATTTAGAGATGCGCTGAGATGCTCACTTACGTCGTCACACAGGGCGGCCTGGTAACGAGTGACAATCGGTAGCACAAGCAGATTGGACGGTGCCCTACCTGTGTGCATCGACAGTCGCCGTAACTTGCATTGCGAAACAATCAGGTGATGCAGGCATCTGGTGCCGCAGCCAACAGAGCGACATGGACTACTCGGCATTTTAGCGTTACCTCCTTTCCTACCTGCACGTTCCTTTTTGTTCTTCCGGTGGCCTCTAATGTGTCGCTCACACTTAGTGCACCGCCTGCTCTCAATATGGACATGGTCTGTTTTCTGGGAATCACCATTTTGCAGGCCTTTCCACCCACGTGGATATCAACCTCATACACTTCGGACCATATAATCACGTATGATAGTATCCGTTGGCGCCAAATCATGGCCGACGAAGGCCATAAGCAAAATTTGCACACGGCTGCCGCAGGAAATGGCTGAACGGGGGGCATCAATCACGGTGCGTGTAAACAGGGAGTTATGTCGCTGTGCGGACTGCAGGAGCAGGTGCTTACTTTGAGAGGCTGTTACCCAATGCAACTGACTAGACATCATATTGACCGCAAAAAAGACGGGGACAGAGGAAGAAAACACATAAACAGCACAGGCGGTACCTCCTGTGCTGTTTATGTGTTTTCTTCCTCTGCTCCCGTCTTTTTTGCGGTCAATATGATTTGCAGTAAATACCAACTAGGCCAAACTGAAGTTCTTCTGCAACTGACTAGGTCGCCACATCCGAGAAATGTAATACGGCAAGCATGACCAAGTGGTACAGCGTTTAAATAAGACTGTGCAATCAAATCACTGCAGCATACCTCTAACATAACGCATTGGCCTTATACACTATACATTGGGTACGATCCACATGACAACAGTGAGCACACGCGCACGCAGGTCGCTTATGGCACATTCAACCGTCCGATTGCAGTCAGTGGTTGCTATCGTCGCACATGGTAGTCCGTTAACAAGCGACAACCAGCAGCGCAAGCAAATTGAACAGTGCGTCCTACCTGTTTGCACTGAGTCGCCATTGAAGATGAGCAACTTGCATTGCAAAGCAATCGGGTGACGCAAGCATCTGCTGGCGCAGCCAAAATAGCTACATGAAGTACCCGGCATAGTAGCGTTACCTCCATTCTAACCTGCACATTTCTTTTTGTTCTTTCGCGTGACGCTAATGTGTAACTCACAGTTGGTGCCCCGCATTCTAAATATAGGCGTGGTCGGTTTTGTGGGCATCACCATTTTGCAGCCACTTTCGGAGGCCTTTCCACCCATGTGGATATCAACTTCATACACTTCGAACCACGTAATCACGTATGATAATCTCAGTTGACGCCAAATCATGGCCGAGGAAGGTCGCAAGCGAAATTTGCTCACGGCAGCAGCAGGAAAGAACGAAATGGGGAGCACCAATCAAGGTGCGTGTAAAATCGGGGTCTGTGTCGCTGTGCGGACTGCAGGAGCAGGTGCTTACCTCGACAGACTATTTCCAAATGCAACTGACGAGGTTCCCACATACGAATAACGTAACACGGTGATGAGTACGAAGTCGGACATCAGCAAAACCAGATTCTGCGATCAATCACTTCAATGTAGCTTGCGCGAAAACACCGGCAGTCGAACAAAAATTGCAATCCCGAACAAGACTAGGAATTAAATACGGGAATGAGAAAGCTTGCATTCAAGAAAGAAGCCACTCTACCTTGCAAGTACTGAAATCCAATAACATTAAGAAAGCTTTAATACTACATAGCACACGGTGCAAAGGTTAGGTTAGTGCAAGACACACGCCAATGCCGCATCAGCTATTTCAGGAGAGGAATTGCACATGGCAGCGTACGCTTGAAAATACTGCTACAGATATGTTATGCTACTAGACAGTGACTGGTATTAAGTATGAGCAAAGAATCAGTTGATCTTTAATGTTTGGATGAGGTAGAGGAATGATCTTTAACAAAAATGTGGAATAAAGAAGCTTGCATTCAGTGAAAAAAAATTATACTTGGCGCAAATGGTATTTGAAAAGGCCAGGAAGCTCATTAAGGGAGGACAAGCTGACGGAACTCTTGGCCATGTTAGGAATGGCCGTACGGGGTGACAACGTGCCAGCTTTCAGCCCGCTGCATCTGTTCCAATCCAACCAGACGGGGCGCATTTCAGAGAACTGCGAATAACCGGCAGCCATGTGGCGCGGGGTCAGCTCAGGAATGTGCACCCGGCCGCGCCACCCGGGATGGAGCAGAGTTCTACGGAGCCCTCTGACGTCGGCTCCGGACCTTTACACCTGTGTGTGTGTGTGCAACACGAGTATGTGAGCCCGCCTCCTCCAAAAGGGCGGGTCATCTTTGGTGACGTCGAACGGTGACGTCGAACGATGACTGGACGAACGTTTCCGTCCACTGGGAACCAAGGGCGGACCAAGTGCTCGTTGAGTGCTCGTCGTCGGGAGCTGAGTGCTTGTTGTCATGCTAAAAATGTACTCGTGAGCTGTGTGCTCGTAAGCTGTTTGCTGTATGTTGTCTTGCGGGCTCCATATGGGAGTCACGCTAGACTGTCGATGTATGACTTGTTCAAAATTTAAATACTGCAAATAAATCCTGCTCGCCTAATCCTGTCGCCCCAAGGTCCTCCGAAGTTCATCCCTTACAACTACGACTGCCAAATCTGACAACTGAATGGCAGCGGTGAGACCGGCCTACGGCGCGTAAATCGGCCTACGACTCGGGAGACACTAACGGCAGCTGACGGACGTTGGTACATGGTGACCGACCGGTATCCTGATAAAGTTGGAGGCGACTTGAGATTGACCACCTCTTGCAACTGACTGGGTACGGCGGAGAAGGACTGGTGATATGATGCTGCTCCAGTGGGTAAGCGTTTGGTTTTGGCTATAAGATTTACCAGGCTTCAATTTCTCTGTGTTTTTGGATTTGATTCGTTGGGGATATTTTTACTTGTATTCTGATTTTCGTGAGTATCGCAACAAGTATTGTTTGACAGCAGAGCCAAAGCTTAAAGTAGTGACCATGGCCCTAATGTGTTTGACGGGAGCTGACCTGTTGTGGTTGTGTGAAGAGCTCGAGGTAGACGTAGAGAAGGACTTGACGGAATCAGAAATTTGTAAGGCCATTCTGCAAAGTGGCAATGATTTGAAATTAATCGCACATCTAGGTAAACGAATTCTAAGCAAAAGACAGGAACAGGAATCAATTAGGCAAGAACGCCAAGAGCGCGAGCGAAAACGCCAAGAGCGTGAGCAAGAACGGCAGGAGGTTGAAAAGGAAATGGCAGCAGTGAAGAAACAGATACAAGATTTGCAGCAGTTAAACGCATGAGGAGAACAGCGGCTTGAGAAATCTGTTGGCTGGAAGCAGCGAAAGTGGGAAGAAGCAGATAGTAGATTTCAGTCGAAAGCCGAGAGGAGTAGTACCTGTGAGAGTAGCAGCACGTTCACAAGTGAACTCGAAGTGCTAACAGCTAACGATGCCTTAGTGGCAACAGAGGCTGTTAAAGGCCAGAGTGAGAGCGACGAGGTGCTGTGCCAACAGAGGACTGTAGAGACAGCTAGGCCAGCTGCGAACGAATTGGCACAGTTACTGCGCGTGTTCTTCGCATCTCATGGTATCGAGGTCGTTAGCGAGGTACAGGGTACTGTTGACCCGACAGACACGAGCACCCATGTCGAGTCAGATCTGCGTGCCGAAGCTGGACGATGCAGTTGAGAGTAGTTCTTAGGATGGCGAGCTCCGTAGCTCAAGAGAAGACAACTGCATTGTTCAGGGATCCGTGCGGCTCTCCGCCAGTCTAGTTAGCCAAGAGAGGGGTGATTTAGTTATTAATCACTCGGACTGTGCGGGTAAGAGACCGATCCGGGCCGACGAAATGCGTAACGGCCAGCACGAGGCGCGAGAAGGCGGCATGAAAGGAAGTGCTAAGAGAAAGCGCCGTAAAACGAAGCGGGGTAAAGACCGAAAGACGGCGTCTAATGAAGGGCCGCAAAAGACGGCGAGATACCCAAAAGGGCAGGGCGCGAGAAAAAGAAAAATGCGGTCGTCGTTGACGACGTGGGCGCATCAAAAAAGTTCGGGCCACCGGTGAAAAAGTGACCGAGAAGCATGTTCTGCATGGACGCGGACACAGGGCACGGGGCAGCTGCGTTCCTTGTCGGTCCGTCGTTCTTTTCGAAGCTCAGCGTGTAGTACAAAGAAGCGCAAGGTGGCAAGACGAGACCAGGTGGGGAGTAGCGACGCGGTCAATCGAGTTCGTGAGGAAAGAGGGGCGCCAGGACGCAAACTGGAAGGAGACTGTAACGTCTTGGAGGAGCTGATAGTGAGTCAGCCCTTTTGTTGTTCCTGGGTAGCCAGAATAGCTTTCAAACCGCGGCCACCTCGCGTACGGCTCAAAAGTATGAGTCAATTGTAAATGCTTGGAACGGGAGGCCAAGGGAGCTTCCGTAGAAGTGAAAGGTGTTGTTTTATTTTTGAACATTTTGGAAGTTTTCGCGATTTGAGACTAAGAATTTCTTTCAATATGTAAGATATGAGCTCTGTTTATGTTTTGTTTGAGAAACTCAAGATTTGAAAGACGCGTTTTTTGTAAACATGTAGTATCGCGAGTTGTTAGTTAATGAGTAGATAGGCTTTCTTTTTGTGTGCGTGAGTAACCTGAGTGTCAAGGTTATCGTTGAGAGGCCTATCGTAACGCGCGTGTGTGTTATTTAACCTTCTTTTTTATGTGTTTTTTATTTTCTAAGGTTAAGCGCGTAGGTATTCAGTAAGTGCGTGATTTGCACTGAGAAGAGCTCTTAGGTCCATTAGCGCGTGTCCTGCGCGGACGGAAGGAAGCAGAAGGTTTATGACTGGGTTGCTCGTGTGTGTCGAGGGCAGCCGTATTCTGTCTAGTACGCGTGCGTAGCGCTAGTTAGTAGAAGACAGCTTTGTTTAAAGGCTCCTCTGTGTTGCATAAGTTACGCAAATTTGGTTGTTTGTTTAAGGAACGTGCCCTGTGTGGATAAAAGGAACAAATGTAAGCATCGCAAGTACGCGTTTGGAATAGAGACCACAAAGCTAGCGCGATTGTATTTACGTACCTGTGGAGTTGGCCAGACGGTTCAGTGGCAGCAGTACATGAGATAAGTACGCCACTGTGATGGGATAAGAACAGGCTGTTCGCGAAGTTAGGCTGCTTAAGATATGTTCGGGTATTGGTGGTTGAGAAGCATTCGGTTTAGTTCTGCGTAAACCTTCGCTCCTATGGAGTGCGACGGTCAGGCTTGGTCAAACTCAGGGGAAACGTGAACGCTCGCTTTGGCGGCACAAAATGTTGGGGCAAAATTTGGGATTCCCAGTTGAGTGACTTGCATTGAAATTGTGATAGGAGGCCTGGTGGATTAGCAGCTGATTCCGGGCGTTTGAACGCTGAGCGGTATTGTGTTGCCGGGTCGACTCTTCTGTGCCAGTTGTTGTGAGATGGTTGAAGGCATTCCAAGTACGCAGGGGTTGCAGAGAGCAAAGCCGTCGTCTTGCTCGCCAGCCATTCTCTTCCTGCCCAGCGGTTGCCAGCACTGGCCAGGCGAGATTTTCCGGGCCATGGAGGAGCTGTTAGGAATGGCCGTACGGGGTAACAACGTGCCAGCTTTCAGCCCGCTGCACGTGTTCCAATCCAACCAGACGGGGCGCACTTCAGAGAACTGCGAATAACCGGCAGCCACGTGGCGCGGGGTCAGCTCAGGAATGTGGTACCCGGCCACGCCACCCGGAATGGAGCAGAGTTCTACGAAGCCCTCTGACGTCGACTCCAGACCTTTACACCTATGTGTGTGTGTGCGGCACTGAAACCTGTGCAACACGAGTATGTGAGCCCGCCTCCTCCAAAAGGGCGGGTCATCTTCGGTGACGTCAAACGGTGACCTCGAACGATGACTGGACGAACGTTTTCGTCCGCTGGGAATCAAGGGGGGACCAAGTGCTCGTTGAGTGCTCGTCGTCGGGAGCTGAGTGCTCGTTGTCATGCTAGAAATGTACTCGTGAGCTGTGTGCTCGTAAGCTGTTTGCTGTATGTTAGTCTTGCGGGCTCCATATGGGAGTCACGCTAGACTGTCGATGTATGTCTTGTTCAAAATGTAAATACTGCAAATAAATCCTGCTCGCCTAATCCTGTCACCCCAAGGTCGTCCCAAGTTCATCCCTACAACTGCGACTGCCAAATCTTACAGCCAGCGTCGTCTGTTCAGAGGTTGCAGGTACATCTAAAGACGCAGAATTTTTGTTGTGGAGGTACCTGGATGACTCGGCCAATATCCGTGCTGGGGGAATGATGGCAGATGCTTTTTTCACTCCTGACACAGTCGTCTGTAGACTTGACATCTCATCCAAATACTTCTGGAACGAGTTCCTTGTTCGTGGTTCGTGGTTCCAGCCGCTTCCTGTTGGTGTAGATGGAGGCTACCGCGATGACCAAGATGTGCTTGGCAGAGACTCTGTTGCGGCAGAACAGTGACACACGAGATACAGCAGAGATTATCCAAACTCATGTAGTGTTTTTTTATGTTCGAACGAGTTATGCTGAACTGTAAATACGAACAAATGTTTATATAATCTGCTACAAAGAAATGACATGTATCTCAAGACTAGCAAGCCAACACAGCATATATCAAACATGTAGCCAAAGTCCACACAATGACTGTTGTAGCAGGTAGCAGCTTCTATTTAGTGCGTGGAGTGTGTTGCTTTATACTGGTGCTGTCCTCATTACTGCATGTCTAGAACAGAAACTTTGGCTGCATCCGAAGTTGAATATGCACAATTTTGCAGTATGAAATGCGACAAGGTGCGACATATATATTGTAATGGTTTGTGACTACAGAACACATGCAAATGTACACTGTTTGTTCTGTGGTGCTTAGCAGCATGGTATATAAATATTGTTACTTCCCATAAAATTGATGTCTGCCTAACTACAATGCATGTCAACAGCTTAAGTTTTATTAAGATGACAAATTAGAACATTTGTGCGTTCATTTACACACTCGAAGAGATCACAGTGCTGGTTTCACAAGGAAATGCATGAAAGACATGAAGCTATTAGAAATAATGCATTCTTTTTCTGCTTGAACGTGATGCACCGGTTCACTACTACAAATATAAATATCCTGAGGTAAACCAAACTGAACAGCAAGAACATTTGGAACCAACAGGTACGTAATGTGGGTGAATTATCATGGGTGCAACTGTTTATTAAATTCAGTACTTTAGCTTCAGTTTATCAAAGGGTTATTCGGTTCTGTGGACGAAAGAAGTTGCAGGCGGACTCAAAAAAATACATATTGATAAGGCTACTCAGTCACCCTTGGTTACGGCTACAACGACATGAAAAAATGTGACGCGCGTTCCTATATCGCTTTCTTTTTCGTGAATGTGTGTATAATGATGGTCTCGCAACTAAATGTTTATTTCGGAAACAGCAACGGAGGGTCCTGACTGCCCATATGTAATGCAGCATCTAGTTCGTTAACTTGTCTCCGCCTGTAAGTTAAGGAGAGCAATATTACATAAGGATTCAGGAAGCGATATTAAACGACTCACCGTTACTGCTGTCCTCAGTCGCAGAACATGGTTTCCATTTCGATGCAGATGCATGGCTCACGACCCAAACGTAGCTTTTAGGCATACATGTCCGCTTGCAAACACGTCCCTTCACCCCAAGTTAAATAACGCGAGACATCGAAGCGCAATAAACTAATTTTAGCAACAAGGCAGCAACCAGCCTAAGTGTACGAATGAATGAATCCGTGCAGCCGTGCACTCGAAAATATTGGTAAAAATTTTAAATCCAGGCCAGAGGTCACGTGGAAGATCGATGATGCTGAACGCTATTTGCGTTTATGATGACAAAAAACAAACTTACTTATAAAATGTACGATATCTAATGAGCAATGATAATTTTGCACGCTTTCTTATGTTATAAAAATGCTTCAGTAACTGTAGGAAAATGTAAAAAAAAATCGCGCTTATTACGGCGCCTCTAGCGGGAGATATTAAAACTAAATCGAGCATTCGTTGAGTGTTTTTACTATGCTTGTTTTATTAGCAGCGGCGCGTAGTCGTTTTTTTCGCCCTCTGTGGCCATTTGTTGAACTTGAGAGTGTGCGGGACCCATGGCGGGGCCTGACCACGGCGCAATAATATTACGAGAGGTGTGTGAACGGTGGCGCCTCGCCGTGCTGAGGGCGCGCCGACAACGATTCCTTGTGCTTCTGACATCCTCCGAGTGACGGCGCTATATGTTCGGGGGCCACTGGCTCGTTCTAAAGGGTGAAGCCTCATCGACATCACATCATCATTCGCGTACATCGCATGCCATGGATATAGTGAACTAGGGGCTCTGGGCGCTATTCTGGACATTCCGCCATTTTCTTCGGTGCGTGACGTAGGCTCGACGCAAACAAAATGGCGCTGGTGGCCCAGTTTTGCTTACGTAACGTGACGCCAACTTGACGTTTCGCCTAAGAAACTGAAATGAAGGCACTGAATGTAGCGTTATCGGTAAAGCAAAACAGTTTTCCTCCGCAGTAAAAATAAAGCAGCTATCTCAAAGCGTATGATTGTTCCGTCGAAAACGCTTCGCGCTTCCGTCGTCTGCTGCGTACAAGCCGTCGTCTGCTTCAATAGCTAGGATGCGTGTCCCCGGAAAATGCAATGAGTCATCGCATGTTGGCGCCAATGCCCTTGTTTTCTTGCTTGAGACAACATACGCGACCTACCAGTGGTGATGCGCGCACGTTCTAGGCCACGTTATCGCTATCTTGTGAAACGCAAGGGACTCAGCCCGACTCGACTGGCTGAGAAACGGCCGAATATCACCGATAGCGTTGCGCGCGCCAGAGATATCCACTAGAGCGACGCAAGCGCCGGCGCTGCCATCTCTTGTTCATTTCGCTGGTTACTCGCACCGAGAGAGGAAACTTCAAGGCGCTGCCTTGCGTACATTTCTTTTTATAAATTAGAAAGGGGCCGTTGTCATAACGTTTCATCGTGCGAAAAGGCATTAATCTTGATTACAATACGAATGCAGCAGTGAAAAGTGGACAACATTGCCGAAAGTTTTCTATGTTCAACCAATATTATTTCGTATAAACGCGTTCTTTTAAGGAATGATGGCCCCAAACACAAATGCCAACACTACCCGAGAGCCATGCAAATACTATGAGCACGCGTTATGAACAAAAGATTTTCGTGGCGCCAAACGACGGGGAAAATGTGGCGATACGCATTCCTCTCGGCTGCCATTGCATATGGCTGCTCATTAGCATAATTCGCGCGGCTCGTCGCAGCAAAAATTATGGCGGAAAATCTCAGCAATGGCGGCCCAGTGCAACGTCACGCATCGTCAAAATGACGATTACGAAACAGCCCTTCCTGTGACGCTCCTCACAAGATATTCCTTCAGCCAATCAGCAAGCTGGCATGGCGCATATCTTGAATCGCCACCACATATTCGCGCAATTGCAGATGCATTGCACTGGCTTCTGCACGCTACCGCTAACATTCTTTTTGAAGCGCTAACATCACAATATATCTGCCAAGGACCAAAAAAATGTATTAGTCCATAAAATTTGCAGCTCCACGTCACGTTTCGTCATCTTGATGAAAACGCGAAAATGGCATTTCGCAAAACTTCCGTTTCCCGGCACAAATTTTATGGCACGTGAGCTCTTCACAGCCAATCAGAGAGCAAACATGGCGGATAATGGCGGCCGTGCAGCCGCCATGCATGTCGAGAATATAAGGGGGTAGTGGGATCAGGGAGAGCCCGCGGGTGTGGCATCTCACGTCGACGCCGCCAGATGGCGCCACTAGAGCATGGGCTGTACGGAACGTATTTTTAACGTAGAGAAAGCCGTGTGCGCTTGGTGTCGCGCCGAAAAAAGAAAGCGCGCAGCTCCGTAGCATGTTTTCTGAAAACTTCTTCTTCAAGGCGCAGAGAAAGGTGGAAAGGCGGACGTTCTTCTAGCTTGCGTGAAAATAAAGGCGACCCAACGAGTGCAGACTAACGGCCGCACGACGATGCGACTGATTTCTAAACTAAAAGCTCGCGAACACCATAGAAGAGGTAAATATGTGAATGAGTAAATTGTTTAATTCATCTGCCATTAACAATTTTTATATAGGTCAGTACCCAATCGCATTCAGAAGTTCAAGCGAGCCAAACCATTGCGGCGCGTGTACTAACACATTCGGAACAGAGGCCAGATATGATGAGGTTTTATTCCTTTAAGTGCGATTTTGTTTACGAAAGCATATATCCACGGAAAGCTAGAGAGTTAATCCTGTGGTGATGCCACTATTATGCGGTCGTAGTGGTTACCAGGGATAGCGAAATTTCGTAACACAGCCAAATAAAGATAACTCGTCGTGGCCAAATTGTGTTTGGCCACCACGATCGAGTTCTCTTTATTTTGCTTTATTGGTACAAAAGTTGGGCAGCTACTCCTTTCTCAAAGTGCATGTCTGCTACGAGAGAGGCACTATGAGGAACGGCTTATCTTCGCGTGCAATTTCTTTTCACACCGCTCCTGTCGCGATTGGTTGATCCCTTTTGCACAGAAGTGCAGCCTGGTCAGCACATAGAACTTGGTCAACTCTGTTGTGAGCGCATCTGAGTGCTGGCTGCAGCCTAAGGCATAGCCCAAGTTTTCCTTCACTAGCAACATTACATCCACTATGCTGTCACTGCAGAGTTTCTCTCGGCTGAAGAACACAGTGATGTCCTCCAACTTCTTCACTGTCCTGAAAAGCTCCAGCGAAGGATATAACAACCCTCCCTTGTCGCATGTCACAGTGAACTCAGAGTTTCTGCTTTCCGTATTGGGGGTTTCCAAAAGAAAGGCCTTGCAAGGCATGCAGTCATAACATTTCAGAAATTTTCGAGCAACATACCCTGCCAGGTGATGCATTAGACGGTCGTCACTTTTCTGCTTCACCAACTCTCTGTGCTCAGCATGCAGGAATACTACGAAGCATGCGCTCGGCTGAAGCTAGGTTTCTTTCCTCAACTGCAGCAGATTGCAGCAGCCCTGGCTTATTGAGCTGGAGCATCTTGCGCACTCAGGAGAGAACTCATTTCTCCGCTAGCTCCATTAGGGTCAGCATTGCCTGAGCGTACTATTTTCGCGAGATTATAAAAGGATAGGCAATTAACGACAATTAGAAACTGCGTTGGTGATGGGTGGTCATTAAACCCACATGATTGCCTGACTATACCGAAAAAGTTTTCCAGCGAATCCTGGCTTAACCTGGATGTCATAACATACCTAAATCCCTGGCTGACAAGATAATCCAGCAGTGATTATATGCTGGATATCGTCACCCTTAGACCATCTGCAGTTGAATCGCTTAAATATCCACCTACTCTTTTAGCATGTTTCGTCTAGTTTCTTGTCCTGGCGGGGCAAGTTGCGTTCCCAAATTCGTCGTGTTTATTCATCTTTCGGCGCGGTGAACAACGACGGCTGCTTTCCTTTTTTCCAATTATATCTAGCTGTTTCACAGCCGGGAGCGAAGCAGTGTCGTTGCCGTTGACGTTTTGACCTTCCTACTTCTCACGTGTTCGGCCGACTGCGCGTGAAACAGACTCGAACGGTAGGTTGAAACACCAAAAAGCAGTCAACGTCGCAAATCAAGCGCGCACGAACAAGCGCGCGAAGCTCTTTATTCTATGGCGAAGCAGCGGAGGGAGCCAGCCCACGCGACTACAGCGCCGCCACCAAAATCCGCGTCCCGTCCGCACTCGCCGCCTCGCTGCAATGCATAGGGCGCTCCAGCCCCTGAGCCCACTACCCCCTTCTAGAACACCATACCATGGAGGAAGGAAACTGAGGAGAGGCCCTACCCCATGGTGGAAGGAAACTAAGGAGAGGCCCTACCCCCTCCACGCGCTAGGAGACAAGTATGGCGGAAATGACGTAGTAGGTTCTCATTTTTTTGCTGCTTTTTTATTTTTTTGCTGTATGGCCACGCCTTTTGGGCCACAATGGCGGCGTTGTTATTGTTTTGAGCGCTCACACGTGTTGCTCTGGTAGGTTTCGTGCCGTGGCAAAGGCGCTGTGTGGGCGTGTTTGCGTTATTCACCGTGTCTTGTTTCGCTTGGTTACCTGCACCATGCTCTGCCGGATGTTGCGCGAGCGCGCGCGCTCCGCGCGCGAAACCACGCGCAGCGCAGCGTGGTTTCGCGGAAGATGTAAACAAGAGAGGAGGGTGGCACAAAAGGCGGAGCATCGCCATGAGCAACGCCAACTTCTGGCTTCACTTTTGCTTCACAAAGAGTGACGTCAGGGCCTCTCCTTAGTTTCCTTCCTCCGTGCCCTACCCTCTCCGCGCGCTAGGAGAAAAGTGTGGAGGAAATGACGTAGTATCCTTTTTTTTGCGGAACGATCCCAGAACCTTCGCATTTGGAAATGCGATGGTTGTGCGTTCGTTTCCCACCTGCGGCAAGTTGTTTTTCATCCACTGTAATTTACATTAATTTATCGTTTCTTTATTTCATTTATTAAGCACAAGTAATTTCCCCTATGTTGTCCTTGGTGTCAGTGTTTGTTGGCTTCTGATATGACTAATGAAAAAATCGAGCCCCTTGGTTAACCCCCGTTCTTCTCGTTTATATATATATATATATATATATATATATATATATATATATATATATATATATATATATATATATATATATATATATATATATATGGGGTTCGAAAAGTGGGTCGCCCCCCCCCTTAAAAAAAATATATGAAAACCTTCCGCATAGAGCAAGAAATTCAACAGGAGGGGACACTCTTCAAAAACTGGCAACAGGAAACACGTCACGCCTAGCTTCAACTCCATCCGTTAGTTGACGCGAGCATCAGAAAAAAAGAATGTGAAATATGCTTACAGACAACATTTTATTTTTTTTTATTCTTTCCCACACTAAATGTGAAAAAGTTTTGCGAGTAAATGAACTTCTACTTTGCGACTTATTTCGTTGCGTTGCCTAGCAATATGCTAGCGGCAAGCCAGACGCGCGTGCATACGTCATGCGCCAGACAAGCCGCAGGGTTGAGCGAGAGCGGCTGCGCATGTGGAGCTCGCGTGCTCGGCGACACGTCTTTTTTGGATGTAGCCCGTTTTTGGGCTCCCGGCGTTCTTTTGTGTTCCTACTGTATTTCGGCATGGCACAGCTGCACTGCTGGACTACAACAAGGTGAGGAATTTTGTTTGACAGTCTGCGACGCACTTCAAGCACATTTAGGCTTACTGCACAAAACTGAACCTATATAGTGACGCAGTAACCGAAAAACAGCTCCGCCGTCCAAGCCTAGTTAATTTGAGTTAATAATTCGTACTGGGAGATGTTCGCAACGCTTTCTATGAGCCCAAGCATAATTAAAACTTATTTAGGTAGGTTTTGGGCACGCTCGCCGCACCTGGCTTTGTGACGAAAAGCACCGTGGCCGTGTGACGCCGTTTCACGTGTACTGGATCTTACCGGGACAAGTTTTGGCGCTTTCTCTGACCCCAGACATTATTGCAACTAATTTCGATACTTTTTGGGGTACTTTTCAAGCACAGTGGCCGCGCTAGGCGTAGTGGCGCAGTTAGCGAAAAGCAGCTCGGCATATGTGCCGCAGTTAGTTTCGCGTGTACTGAATCTTAGTGGTAGAAGTTCGTGACGGATTCTCTGACCCGGAAAAGTATTGTAATCCATTTGGTAACTTTTTGGTATATATTGAGGCATGCTCGCCGCGCCTGGGGTTGTGAAGCTGTTAGCAAAAAAGCGAACCGGCCATAGTGAGTTAGGTTTGCGTGTACTAAATTTTAGTGGGCGAAGTTTGTGACGCATCTTATAGCCCTGCAACAACATATACCTTATTTCGGTACACACGCTCGTCGAAAACGCGACGAGCGATTGCCGACAGTGATAACACGGGAGTGTTGCATGCGCCGGCAGGACGCGTAAAAGATAACACGGAGTAGCTCAAGAACTTGACATTTATGTATGCTAAGCGACAGAAAACAGGCTTTGCACCCACGAGTCTGACTTGAGTGCGATTAGAAGGCATTCTGCGAGCGTGTAACATGGTCTGGCTGAGCCTGTGTTGTAGCCACCTCTGTGTACTTGGCGTACCATCGCGTCGACTGAGGCCAAGTTGTTTTGGAAATGCGCAGTCACCCATGTATTTGTGCTCTCAAAGTGCAGGAAATAATGCCCGGGAAGGGAGGGATGCTTGAAAACCGGATGTTTTCTTCACATCTTATGGCATTGTTTGGGAGGAGTCTTTGCGGCGAAATGTACGTAAAAGTGAATTTATCTGTAATGCCGCTCATTCACCACTTACGCACGTTTCGCCTCTACACGCAATAATCCTGTTGAGTCAATATACCAAAATGATACATGCTTGTAATTTCTTTCAGCTGATGGCATCCGGTGGAGCTTCGTACGGCAAGGACTGCTGCTTACCTGGTGCCACAACTTTGGACGAATGCAGAAGAAGCCCGGAACGAGCATTTATATAGAGCAAAATAAACATTTCATCATTTCAGAAGACGTCGTTCGTTGTCTTTATGAAATTGTACCTTACAGATTCGGCGCAGTCTTGTTAAAGTCAATCGCAATCATTTCTACTAAATAATGAAACGATTCCACGTTAAGGCCATGCGGCATTCAGCAGAAGCGAAAAAAAAAATGAATGCCGCGCCGAGCAGCGGAGCCGGCGCGGCGTGTACCAACGGGTGTTCAAAACGCGCCTGCCTAAAACCGAAACCGGAAGGAGTTAATACCATCCGCCTGGTGTGCTACAGTCAAATCGGCCGCTGGGCTCTATGGGAGTGTCCGCTCTTGTTGAAATTTCTTTCTCTATGATTTCCGCCTATGGTAATGCGTTTGGCATTGAATGAATATAGCGACACAACAGACTGCCATAACCAGAACGAGTTATTGAATGAGGCGTGTACAGCAGCGGTATTCCTTTTTCGCGTTTCTGCAAGAACACTCGGTGCGGTCTAGCGTAGCCGCCGCGAAGCCTGCGTGTGGCCTCCCAAATGCATGGCGCACCGGTGTGTATGTGGGCGCTGTGAAAGGCGTCACGTGGCAACCTGGCTCCTCTTTGGCGCTTTCTTTCCGGACGTGCTGCGTGCGTGGCCGACGAGACGCTTGTCAGTCTCCAACACACAGTAACCCGAGTTTGCGACATGTTCACTGAAGAGCGGTACGTACGCCGCGCATTTGTAGCGCGGCCTGCTAAAGCGTCAAGTTGCTGTTCTGGGATCCGTGCGACGTGGGTGCGATTCTCTTCTGCGTCGGATAAGTTTAAAGGATATTTTTACCGCGTAGATGCATACCTCTACCCTCAAAGCATGTATCGTGTCCGTGAGCAAAAATGTGGGCCAATCCCGAAGGCCGTGTAGTACCGGACCGACCCACGGAGGAGGTGAAGCAGGCTTCAAGTACTTCGCTCCTTATAATAATAATAATAATAATAATAATAATAATAATAATAATAATAATAATAATAATAATAATAATAATAATAATAATAAATGAAATAAACCAAAATTTTCTGGTACTTTTTGAGTTTGTGCGTCAACAATAAAGAAGGGTGAGCGTGGGCTGATTCCGGAGATAGTGCAATACGGGTCGATCCGCGGTGGAGGTGAAGCAGGCTTCAAGCACTCCACCCCTAGTAATAATAATAGATAATAAAAATGAAATAAATAAATCAAAATACGTTGTTTCCAATCGATGGGTATACTGGAATCGCTTGTGAAAAACACATGGACTCACGCGCAGGAGGTACCGCCATATACGCAAAGGACGAAAGGTGTGTACAACCATACACTCTTGACTCGCACGAGGACAATGCCACCGACTGTGGGAATGTCCGTCCCGTAAAAACGAAAGAGCGAATCGTGAAATGTACTGTGCACATATCTCCAAGCACACCGAAGCGTGATATCGAGTTCATGAGCACGCAGTTTGCATGGGTTAGCCGTGATGACGCTACCACTGTGATTCATCGTTGGCGACTTCAATGTGGACACATCAAAATCTAACAAGAAATGATTCACTCAGTTTGCCTTAGATGGTTTGTAGTGCTGCACCAATCTAAGTCGCTCAGCTATTCAGGTACGGTCGTGTGTAGATTTAACTTTAGCCAAGATTATGTCTAACGTTGTAACCGGATCAGTCAGTGTATATCACAGTAATCACAAAGCTATCATCACTATCCTTACCAAACGATGAAAAGAAATACATGCACCCTTGTCTAAAACTGTGTGATTTGCTGCAAATTCACTGGTCTTGCACCTTCACAGAGTGGAATGAGACCTCCATTTTTTGTCATTGTAGTGTGGCACACACTTACTAGCACATGCTCATTGACTCATGTTGGCATGCGTCAAAGTGTGTTAAAATGATGACGGCATTTCTACTCCAGTGGAAAAACGGTATATTTTGTTCTACTTTGCCCAATAAAGATGGCATTGGACAACTTCTACGTGGCGTTAGCTGCTAGCTACTAGGAATTGGGGAATGTGGGCCCAATCCCTCCGGAGAAGGATGCATGAAGTTGCAAGCAGGGAACTGGTACGTCATAACTTTGGTTTTGGCACGAAGTAGAGCGGGTGCCATCTTCCTAGCACATGGAAGAGTAGAATGGGACTGCTGCGTCTCACTGGTCCAAGTGCACGCCTTGCGCGTGAATATAATCTATCGGTGGGGTTTATGTAAAACCTGTTTTTATAGAACACTGTAACCGAATGGCTTTCGCGCATTCAAGCATTAAAAATGCTCAAATTGCATAAGTTGCCATTCATCAACCTGTGCCTATGGGTGACGTAATACGCTGTCATTTGAGGGCCTTTAATATTTTATTCTTTCATTTCTATTGTGCCATTGTCATCGTTGTGTTGTAAGAAAGAGTTGCAGTGATGTTTCACTCCGGGAATGCGGGCGACGCTCACGCGTATCGTTGCCATGGCGCGCACGACGCCCTCGGTCCACCCAGACGTCGTAGACAACACAAAATGAGCGGTGAGAGCACAGCGCAAGCAAAGCTACGAGCCCACCTAAATGTGCCGGCAGGTCGAGATAAAGCGCATCCGCGCCGTGGGGCAGTACCGCTAGCAGGTATGTACAAGCTGGCCGGAATGAGGCAAAAAATAATTCGCAGTGAGAGATAAGTTTGCGCCTTTGGTCACGAGATTAGCAACTTCTCTGGATCTCCGACCAAGCGTGACACCAGTTTGGTTTTGTTGCTGATGCATTCGAGCGGCGGTTGAGAATGCCGAGTGTGCGACATCGAATCCGAGATGGGAAGCAGCTGCCCTTCGCATGTTTTGCTATAGGGAGCGCACCGGAACGCCTTCCGTTCACTCGTGATCGTAGTGCATTGAGATGGCGCGCTCGGGCACTGGATTGAAAATTCTTGCTCGGATGCATTTTGGTATGCCGGGCGTGTACCTTGTAATGGCTTGTAACTGGCGGTCCAGAATGACCCAACACACCGGGCTGCTATTTTGTAGAACATATTGTCACCCAGCTATGGCAACTAAAACAGTTTAGCACCGACAGACTGGGAAAAAGCGTCCGCCTTTAGCGAATTGACTGGTCCTCGGAGAGCCCGCGCGCAACCACGAACTTCGTCGTTCTCGCCTTAAGGGTCCCGTGTCAACACGTGCAAACCTATTTCGCGTCAATATGAAAATAGGCAGTAAATGAGGTTTGAGTTGTTACTGGCAAAGGTCGTGGTTAGACAGAAAACTTCGCCACACTGCACGTAACGCGCATTTTGATCATTTGGGGATTCGGTGTGTAACAGGCGTTGTTTCGGAACCCTGGAAAACATAGCGAACAATGGCCGTATTACGCTTCGGAGAACTTGCCGAAATATTGTTTTACGAGGGGTTGGAATATATTCACAAGCATTTAAGACCGTATAAACATTGGGAATCACGTTTCCAGCGTTTTAATAGAGTTTGAACTTAGTGGCAGGCACAATTTTACCAAGACAGCTCGGTAAATGTTGCACTTTCTAAAGATAATTGTCCGGAGCACCTGAAACGCAATTTACACTGAAGTTGGTAAATAAGCAACGCACTTTGAGCTTTGTTTACACAGCACCCGTAACCTCCCACTCATTGTTGCGAAATATAAACAAGGTGCCCTTTTTCAACGACATTTCGATGGGGGCGAAATGCGAAAACACCCGTGTGCTTAGATTTAGGTGCACGTTAAAGAACCCCAGGTGGTCAAAATTTCCGGAGTCCTCCACTACGGCGTGCCTCATAATCAGAAAGTGGTTTTGGCACGTAAAACCCCAAATATTATTATTATTATTATTTTTCAACGAGGACACTGCGGAAACCTTCTATATTCCTGGCATAAGGTAGAAAATTAGGCAGAAAACGAGTATTCAGTATTTTAGAACGACATAAAGCCGAGCCACTTAGTGATTCATTATGCAAGAAAGAGGTGAGGCGTGCAGACAGGACACAGGAGTAGAGAAGTTGACAACACTTGTTGTCCACTTCTCTACTCTTGTGTCCTGTCTGCACGCCTCACCGATTTTGCATAATGTATTCAGTATTTATCTACTATAATCATAATTGAGACAAAATTGACCTTCTCCCACACACCAGCCCTATATAGGGTGTCACAGCTTACATTACTCAAGCTGGTCAACGAAAAAAAAAGATTAAAGAAGTCGCAGTTTCAACTTAAAGGCGAAGCATCGATTGCGATAGCAAGCAATAAAGCGATAGCAAATTAGTAGACAGCTATACGAAGTAAGGATAGTATTTTTATCGGCCGTAGAAACTTGGAAACATCCGCCTACTAATTGAATTAACGAGCATGGTTTCAGTGCGCATAGGTAAACACGAACGCATCACACTCGATGACCGACCATGGACACTCGCTGTCAAATGCGTGAGCAGCAGCAGCGAGCGAAGCAACCTTCGTGCTGTCTGTCGCAAACAGCGGCGAGGCACGCACAAAGGCTTGAGCCGCCTGCCGACCGCTTTCAAAATACAGCGCAAAGTACGCAGTGCTGGCGGCATGGCTGGCGGAGTAGAAACAACCCTCTCTCCCGCGCTGCTGCCTGCCCGCCTTTCTCTTTATGGTGGTGGTGGTTACAAACTTTATTTCTTCTATTTACAAGAGAGCTGTGAGCTGAGCCCTAAGGGCCCAGCCCTTACAAAGTCTAGGGGGCGGTCCCTAGTCCGGGACCCCCGTGGCCACCGCGCGAGGTTGACCCGCGTTACGTTTGCGACCGGTCGCTGCCCAACCTCTCACTTCCTCCACCACGTCCTCTCGCGCGACTGATGACGGTGCGTTTGGTTTCCGCTTTCCGCCATTGCCAGGTTGAAATGTGATCGCCGGCTCCAGTCACGCCCATTCACTCGCACACGCAACACATGGCGCGCGGCGACGATGCTAGCTATCGCCCTTGGAACAGCGAAGCCGACGGCAACAATGCCCCTCGAGTGTCCATATAATTGCTATCGCAATAAAAAGCACGGTGCAAGAGAATTTTATAAGACCTGCGGTGTTCGGTCATCAGACCTCTGACGACCAACACCATGAGTCTTAAATTCGTGACTTGAAGAGTGTTTTTTTCAATGTATTTTCTTTTTCGTTGAAGAGCTTGGTTAAAGTTAGCCAGGACGCACTCTATAGCATGGCACTCATTTCACCACATATGAACTCTGTGTCACGTGCAGTTCCAGACTCTGGGAGATGTGTTCGTCTGTGTTCGTGGCGTGTGTGCGCGGTCACGTGACAGTCGAGCACGGCGCTAGACAGTGTGCTGGTGTGGCGCCTGCCGTGGTGTTCTGGAACTGATGGCGCTGCTGATAATTGCCGACGGACGGCGACTCATGCAGCGGTGAAATTCGGCCACTTTTGCGGGACAATGTTCGGGCGTGATCGCCACGCGGGCATTGTTCAAATAAGCAAGTTTCCTTAACCTGACAGGCGCGCATAATGCTACATAGTACAACGCTTTCGAGCATTTGCTTAAAGAACGTATCGCCAAGCCAGTGTCTAATTTATTTATTTTATTTATTTTATTTATTTACAGATACTGCTGTCTCCATACATGAGACATAGCAGCAGTGGATACACCAGAGATTAGATCAAAACAACATACAATGAATTTGAAACGTAATTACAAAATGTGGTTAGACAATTCTTTCAAAAACTCTTCATTAGGTCTTTCCCGCAACGAACCAGCTAGGTTGTTCCAAATTTCAACAGTGCTTGGAAAAAACGAATAATTAAAACAATTTACAAGAGACGGGAAAGGAACAATATTAGGTGGGTGTGAACGGTGCGTGGCACGCCCAGTGGGATGATTGAAGGAAATCGGGGCATCAATACAACTTTGGCCGTGTACAATCTTTTGTAGCAAAGTGATACGTTCAAGTGTGCGTCGATGAGCCAAGGGTTCTATTGATAATGCGCATGCGTGAGATGAGGGAGAAAAGTTGCGGTCATATCGGCAAAAAATGAACCGTATTGCTTTCTTTTGTATGGCTTCAAGCTTACTAATGTCAAGTGCAGTGCATGGTGCCCATACCACTGAGGCGTACTCTAGTAATGGTCTGACGAGGGATTTATAACTGTTCATTTGCAGTCTTTAGTTGAGCATTTGAGGGTTCGCTTTAAATATCCCACTTTCCTAAGTGCTCTAGCGCAAATTGTTTCAATATGAAGATGCCATTTTAAGTTTTGAGTGAAGGTAACTAAATAAAATAAATAAAATAAAATAAAATAAAATAAATATATTTGAAGGTATTCACAGAATTTAGGTAGTGCCCATTGCAGCTATAACTGAAATTGAACGGCTGCTTTTTATTAGTGAAAGTCATTTGTACACTTTTTTGGTAATTAATACTCATTTGCCACGCATTGCTCTAATCACAAAAGGACGAAAATACATTGTTTAGAACCTCTTGATCTCGTCTGTTAGTTACTCTGGTATAGAGCACGCAGTCGTCAGCGTACAATCGCAGTTTCACTGGTGTGTCCATAATGACCTGTGTGACATCATTATATAAATAATGAACAGCAGGGGCCCAAGGACTGAGCCCTGTGGTACCCCGGAAGCGACTGTGGCCGACGATGACTTCGCGTGATTAAAAGTAACATACTGAGATCTTAAACGTAGCCAATCAGCTATCCAGACGAGTATTTTGTCATCGTTAATACTTTTACTGAGCCTAAGGAGAAGTTGTCTGTGGCACACCATATAAAACGCTTTGCTATAATCTATGAATATGACATCAACCTGACTACGATTATTTAGAGCCGAAGCGATGTCATGAATGCATTCAATGAGTTGAGTAGTTGTAGAAAAACCAGAGCGGAAACAGTGTTGACTCTGCGACAATATATTATTAGTAGTTAAATACTGAAGGACATGTTTGTGAATTATGTGCTCTAAGAGTTTGCAACAAGTACTTGTTAACGAGATAGGCCTGTAGTTAGAAATTAGTTGCTTATTACCCGATTTGAGCACAGGAATTACGTTGGCGATTTTCCAAATGGCCGGTACAGTACACGTCTCTAATGACTTACAAAAAATTATGATTAGGTAATGAGCATTCAATTCTCCACAGCGCTTCAAAAACGTGTTTGGTATACCATCCGGTCCGGCACCCTTAGTAATGTCGATGTTCAAGAGAAGGTTATAAATACCGGTATAGCTAATTTCAATTCTTCAAAATGGAGCCATTTCCTGGATAATACCAATGTCGGGGATGGTACCACTGTCATCTCCAAACACAGATTTGAAATAGCCATTAAACGCCCCCGAGATTGTCGAAGGGTCCGAACAGCACAGATCATTTATTACGAAGGATGGCGGGCAGGAGGTAGCAGGGTTGATGGTTTTCCAAAACTTAAGAGGATTATTTTTCATAAAAGGGGATAATGTGGCATTGAAATAGAACTTTCTAGCCTCACTCATTTTGGCTTTTAGTTCAGATTTAAGTAATTTATTTAGGGACTCCCCGTCATTATTTTGTGCATTCCGTAGTTTTCGCAGTCGCTTAATGCGACGTTTGAGTTGTATAATTGGTCTGGTACACCACGGGTGTGTAGCATGGCGTTTTATACTCTTTCCAGGAACGAATTGCGCTATACACTCATCAACTATACTATAAAATTGGTTAGCCAACATATCAACACTGTAGTGTTCACTACAAGACACAAAATCATCAAAACATGATGCAAGTTTAGCAATAATAGAAGTGTCGTCAGCACGCTCAAAATTCAGGACAGCTTTAAACGTTGGTCGTACTGGTACACAAGTAACATTTAGATGAACAATAACAGCCTTATGGTCGGAAATTCCGTCAACAACACGGCACTGATATCCATTCTTTACCAGGTCATCATTGACAAAAACAAGATCTAAGACAGAATCTTCGCGCGTTGTATCGACAACCAGCTGCGATAGATCGAAAGCTACTGACATGTCAATTAATGAATCAGAAATTATCCTATCACGGCCAGTTGATGATAACGAATTACAATCTATAGCGGGTGCGTTAAAGTCACCGGTTAGTACCAGTTTAGAACAGTTAACCTTTTATCCGACAATATAATCACTGATAGCCGAAAAAATGTCAGGGGCGGAATTTGGGGGATGGTAGATAGCACCGATAACAACAGCGAGGCCATCAAGTTTTGATTTACACCATATTGATTCAAGATTTGGAAGTTGAGGTAGTAAAGAGAATTCAATACCACTTTTAATAAAAAGTGCTACTCCGCCACCACGGCCAGAAGCCCTGTCTTTTCTTAGAACCGTGTAACTAGGAGGCAAGAACTCAAGGTCAAGAATGGATTCGTTTAGCCAAGTCTCAGTCACACATATAATTGCTGGAATATGACATTCAATTAGCCAGTTAATGTTTTCAATTTTATTAATGAGGCTACGTGCATTTAAATTCAAAAGCGTGAAGCATTGTTCTCGAAACTGTCGATCACTGTCTATAGCGGTCAAGCGACGGCTTTCTCTAACGATAGCTTTTTTGCTATCATCCCAAGAGTACCGAACGTTGTCCACCAACAGATGATCATAGTGCAACCGGGCTTTTTGCGCATCTTTCCTTATCTCAGCTGAATTCTGGCACAGCTCACGGGCAACCTGCCTCACGCGAACAGAGAAGTCTTCATTTATAAATATTTTTGTGCCCTTCAACTTTCTTGCGTTTCTTAGTATAGTAACCTTAGTTCTAAAATCCAGCAACTTAATAATTACAGGTCTTGGATTATTGCTCTTTCGCATTCCCACCCTATGACAGCGTTCGATATCGTTGCAGTTAATTTCTATTTTCGATGTAATCAGTTCAGTTACCGCTTCCAGCAACTCCTCTGAAGATTCGTGGGAGCTTTCAGGAAGACCGAATATAAGCAAGTTATTTCAGCGGGACCCAGCTGTTTTCTGAATCATCGTTTTTGCGATCCGGTATATTAACCATCTCTCGAACGTCAGTTGCAGCCTTTTCAAGCTCAGATACCCGCAATGAAACATCAGCAATTGGTGCAATAGACTGCTCTATACTAGTTAATCGCTCTTCGAAGGATGCGACCCTAGAGGAAAGACCCGCTAGCTCTTGGCTAATTTTTGTTTGTCCTGAGAGTAATTCGAGCAACATTTTTTCAATGTGGTGGCCAGGGTTAGTTTCAACAACACCGCACAGTAGCAATAGCATCTTTAAGGAATTTATGAGTGAAAGAAACACATTCATGAGGACTGCACGGGGTCCGGCAGCAGCAATAGGAAACGATTGTCACTTCTATAGCTCTTGAAATTGTACTTCAAGCTTGCCTGCAAAGCAGAACATAAGATTTTGAAGCGAGTGCATTCCATGCTGCCGCCGGACCCACTGAAGAGTAGCACACGAGGCGATGCTTTTATAGGCTCCATTGTGTTCGTAGTGCTCCTGGTACCGTGCCACGCGCAGTTCGACCACGCGTTGACAGTCCAGCAGATATGGTGGAAATCAGGTTTCTTGGCAGTATCCCTGCAAGCAACTTCGCCGCACGAGGCATTGACAAAGCATCCGCTGACCGGCCAAGAAGATGGGCTATCGATATGGATTGAATAGAATGGGCTCTCCTGAACGCAGAAGATTCCGGTGCATGCATCAATCTGCAAAGCAGAACATACGATTTTGAAGCGAGTGCATTACGTGCTGCCGCCGGACCCACCGAAGAGTAGCACACGATGCGATGCTTTTATAGGCTCCAGTTTACGCTCTTGAAATTCTGTCCGCGTAGTACTAGTATCTCCCTTTCGCTTGAAATGTTAGCTTTGTGGCACATTTAGCTGTTTGAGCACACTGGGCACACTAACTACATGGTTTGTACGGAATGCGTTTGTAGAGCTGTTGGGCCATTCTATTGGATATTTTCACATAGGATGTAATTATTCTGCACACAGCAAGCTTTCTGCACTGGTCATCGGTAACATTTTCAAATACAAAATTAATGCCATCTTCGGAGCTTAAAGGACAGCGGGAAAGCTTTGTGTTTCATATAATGCCTAGAAACGAATAAAGGTCTATGGATTTCGTACGTTAAAATTCAAGTGTTGTAGGTGACAGTGGTTCTGCAATATTAACGAGTGAGGTGAAATGCCCAGCTGTGTATGCAAAAGTAGAGTACCTGCGCTATGTATTGCCGTAAAGCTATTTGACAAACGTTGTACGGACGTTCGTGCTTAACACACAGTGACCCACTAGCATAATGAGCAGAGGGTGAAACACATAGCCGGGCTTTGGTACGGGGCTGTCGGGCCACAAAAGCCGGCCCGTGCAGTGCTTTAACGCACCCACATGTGCACATGCGCACAAGTATATTTAGGTATCGTCTTACTTCTCTTTGGAACACGCCTCTCATCGCCATTATTGCCTCGACAAGCATCATACATCCCCTTCGCTCTCGTGAGATCGTTGAATAGATGTTTAATAGATCGTTTAATAGAGAACACTGTGGATCCGCTGAGTGTTGCTCTCGTTTCGGAATTGCAAGAATGCTGTACTGCACAAACATTGCGTGCTTTAATGTTGTGACCTGCATGGTACAACACCTAAGTGTTTTTCCCTACAGCTATCATGCCATCACCGCCATTCCGTCGTAGTCGTCGTCCCGCTGCTGTCGTTACAAATGCACGCGTCAGTCGCACAATCTCTCACCTTACACGAACACAATCGTCCATCTGCTTGCGGAATTTGAAACAATGTTGGGTGGCCAGCTACCCGCAAAATGCTTGTCATAACCTAGAATCACACGGTATGCTAAATCTGCATAACTTTTTCTATTGTATTTCTATTTCCTGCAGTTACATTGTGTCTCATCTCAACCACCCCTTCCAGCTGCACGGTGTCACTCACTAGTGCAGCCGGGATGAACGAAAACGTTGCCTGCGAGCTTGAGTGTCGTCTGCTGTCTTGTTTTCCCAGTCATGTGATAAACAGCAAGCAAGTGGCGCCTTGGTTATTACAGCCACGTTAAGTCACGAGTGTAGCGGCAGCTGTTATGCGAGGAGGACACTCTCTCCGCCCCCGGGCTTGTGGGCGCCAGCTTTCGGGCTCCATTTAAACTCTCCTCGCTTCGTCGTGCGCTGTCTGGCAGGAAAGAAAGCCCGGATAATGTCACTAACGATACAAAGGGAAACCAAAAAAATTAAGCACAATTGAAGAATTTACCGTACAGCGACGAAAAATAAATCTTTGTGCAGGTGCTTCTGAAAACTGCAGCTATGCCGCTCAAGCCAAGTTCAGTTGATAAGGACGGAGACACGTTAACAAATACGTTCTTTATTGAAAATTTTTTAAAAGAGCAATTACCTATCGCCAAAAATTTTATTGCACGTGGCTCTAAAAAATTACTGATACCAACGAGTGGGATCGTCGAGAGAGGAGGATCTGAAAACTACTCGCAACGAGGACCAGCGCACAATGAATTAAGCATTCAAAAGCAAAGCAGAGTTGACGGCAGAGTTTCTATTTGGTATACTATATAAAGAAAATATATATTGCACCACGTGCGGCACCACTGGTGCCCTTTCGGACGCACTAATAGAGTGATGCTGTGCTGCCGTAATGATTTCGTCGATGGCGCTCAACTCAACTGACATGCACCAAATCACATTTGGTTGGATGTTGATAAAATTACAGCTTGTAACCGGTCGGAAATGCGAAGAACATACTGAAGAGGGAGGAGAATCGGGGGCGAGGAGGGAAGGGGCGGCAAAAAATCTCTTTTCTTACAACCGTGTAACTAGGAGGCAAGAACTCATGGTCAAGAATGGATTCGTTTAGCCAAGTCTCAGTCACACATATAATTGCTGGAATATGACATTCAATTAGCCAGTTAATGTTTTCAGTTTTATTAATGAGGCTACGTGCATTTAAATTCAAAAGCGTGAAGCATCAATCACTGTCTATAGCGGTCAAGCGACGGCTTTCTCTAATGATAGCTTTTTTGCTATCATCCCAAGAGTACCGAACGTTGTCCACCAACAGATGATCATAGTGCAACCGGGCTTTTCGCGCATCTTTCCTTATCTCAGCTGAATTCTGCCACAGCTCCCTGCGCACCTGCCTCACGCGAACAGAGATGTCTTCATTTATAAATATTTTTGTGCCCTTCAACTTTCTTGCGTTTCTTAATATTGTTACGTAGGAAGACACCGACGAAAAGCTATTTACAAGTATATTTACCAGGCAATACACCGCAGTTGACCAAGAGGCAACAGCCCGCGCTATAGCTTCCAATCGTCGTCTTCGTCTTCTTCCTGCGCGGCTCTTCGTCAGTGGGAATACGACCCCGTAGCATTACCCCCGGCGGCAAAAGCGCCGTCTCGGAGCGACTAAAGGCTGGACTCTGAAGCAGTGTAGTAGCTCTTGAGCCTACTGACGTGCACGACATCACTGGACGCCAGAGTAGATGACGAGGTTGAGCTCACAGGAGCAATTTCATAAGTCACAGGCGTCACCTGGCGAAGCACGCGGTAGGGCCCTGTGTATCGCGAAAGGAGCTTTTCGGAAAGTCCAACGTGACGACAGGTCGACCACAGGAGCACGAGTGCATCAGGCGAAAACTGTACGTCACGGTGGCGGGCGTTGTACTGACGCTGCTGCGTGGTTTGCGAGTCCGTCAGTCGAGCACGGGCAAGCTGGCGTGCATGATCGGCGAGGGCGATGGCGTCGCGCGCATACTCGGTTGTTGAGGTCGCAGCAGGAGGAAGTACCGTGTCAAGGGGCAAGGTCGGTTCGCGACCGTAGAGTAGATAAAATGGAGAAAATCCGGCGGTGTCGTGCCGGGAAGAATTGTAAGCAAAGGTGACGTAAGGAAGGGCAACGTCCCAGTCGTGGTGGTCCTTCGAAACGTACTTGGACAGCATGTCGGTAAGGGTACGGTTTAAGCGCTCAGTCAGGCCATTGGTTTGAGGATGGTATGAGGTAGTCAGCTTGTGTTGAATAGAGCAGGAACGCACAATGTCGGCGATAACTTTCGAGAGGAAGTTACGACCACGGTCAGTAAGCAGCTGTCGCGGGGCGCCATGCACTAAGATAATGTCACGCATGAGAAAGTCCGCGACGTCAGTGGCGCAACTGGTAGGTAGAGCCCGCGTGATAGCGTATCGGGTGGCGTAATCAGTTGCGACTGCTACCCATTTGTTCTCAGAGGATGACGTGGGAAAGGGACCGAGGAGGTCTAATCCAACACGAAAAAACGGTTCCACAGGGACGGCGATCGGCTGGAGATGACCGGAAGGTAGCACCTGAGGCGTTTTCCGACGCTGGCAGGGATCACAGGCAGCAACACAGCGTCGGACGGAGCGAGCAAGACCAGGCCAATAGAAGCGGCGGCGGACGCGGTCGTACGTGCGGGTTACGCCAAGATGTCCTGAAGTGGGTGCGTCATGCATCTGAAAGAGCACAGTCTGTCGTAGATGTTGTGGCACGACAAGAAGAAGATCAGGGCCGTCAGGGAGGAAGCTCCTTCGGTACAGAATGCCGCCCTGGAGGACATATCGGCGAACGGATGCGTCGGTAGGTGCAGAGCGCAGACGCTCGATGAGTACTCGCAGCGATAGGTCTCGGTACTGCTCATCGGCGATGTTAGCGAAGGCAGACACAGAGAAAATGCCGTCGGCGGTACTACTGTCGGCGTCGTCGGGCTCGTCTACCGGGTAGCGAGACAGGCAGTCAGCGTCCTTGTGTAGTCGGCCAGATTTGTAGGTGACAGAGAACGAATATTCTTGGAGGCGTAAGGCCCAGCGACCAAGTCTTCCTTAAGGGTCTTTCAATGAGCATAACCAACAAAGCGCGTGATGGTTTGTGATAACGGAAAAGGGTCGGCCATATAAGTATGGGCGGAACTTCGCAACCGCCCAAACTAGGGCCAGACACTCACGCTCAGTGATGGAATAGTTGCGCTCCGCGGGCGAGAGGAGCCTGCTGGCGTAAGCGATAACACGGTCGTGGCCACGCTGGCGTTGTGCCAGTACTGCGCCAATTCCGTGACCGCTGGCATCAGTACGGACTTCGGTAGGCGCAGAAGGATCGAAGTGGGCCAGAACGGGGGGCGTTGTGAGAAGATCGATGAGAAGCGAGAACGCAGAGGCCTCGTTATCGCCCCACTGGAAAGGGGCGTCTTTTTTCAAAAGCTTGGTTAGTGGTCGTGCTATGGCCGCAAAATTTTGGCCGAAACGGCGGAAGTACGAGCAAAGGCCGATGAAGCTGCGCAGATCCTTGACACACTTCGGAACAGGGAAGTGCGCAACAGCATGGATCTTGCCTGGGTCCGGTTGCACTCCGTTCGCGTCAACGAGATGTCCAAGGACGGTAATCTGGCGACGGCCGAATTGGCACTTCGATGCGTTGAGTTGCAGACCGGCTCGCCGAAAAACGTCCAGGACTGCTGAGAGGCGCTCGAGGTGCGTAGCGAATGTTGGGGAGAATACTATAACGTCGTCTAAGTAGCACAGGCACGTGGACCATTTGAAACCGTGAAGAAGGGAGTCCATCATGCGTTCAAAAGTGGCAGGAGCGTTACATAGGCCGAACGGCATCACCTTGAATTGATAAAGACCGTCGGGTGTTACAAAGGCAGTCTTCTCGCGGTCGAGATCGTCCACGGCAATCTGCCAATAGCCGGAGCGAAGGTCAATAGAGGAGAAATAGCGAGCACCGTGGAGGCAGTCAAGGGCGTCATCAATCCGAGGTAGGGGATATACGTCCTTTTTGGTAACCCTGTTAAGGTGCCGATAATCCACGCAAAAGCGCCATGAGCCATCCTTCTTTTTTACCAGCACAACCGGTGACGCCCATGGACTACATGACGGTTCAATAATGTTCTTGGCAAGCATTTTGCGAACTTCGGTGTGAATCACTTGACGCTCAGCCGGTGATACTCGATACGGGCGGCGATTAATAGGAGGGGTATCTCCGGTATTAATGCGATGTTTAACAGCTGTTTTTTGGGCCAAAGGACGATCGTTAAAGTCAAAAATATCTTGGTAGGAAATTAGAACGCGGTAGAGTGCACGAGCGTGCTCGGACGGCATGTCGGGTGCAATCATTTTCTGTAAGTTGGCGATGGTACAAGTCGCCGACTGCGATGGTAGAGGAGGATCGGTTGAATTGTCGTCTATTGAAATCGATGCTACAGAGTGATCCTCGAATGAGCAAAGTTGGGCCAGAGACATCCCGCGTGGCAGCACTTGTGTCGTCAAGGCAAAATTGACCACTGGCAGGCAGACGCAATTCGCCGTAATAGATAAAATAGTATGAGGTAGTGTGATCCCGTGTGTAAGGAGGACGTCTTGCATAGGAGCCGCGATGTAGTGACCGTCGGGCACTGGTGGGGATGACACGAAGTCAACGTAAGTCAGTGCCGAAGGTGGCAAGCGAACGAAGTCGACGGAACTGAGACGAGGAAGGTGTTCTTCAGCGGGATCCAGAACAGGCAGGTCTAGACGGAGAGTACTGGCGGAGCAATCGATGAGAGCAGAATGAGCGGAGAGGAAGTCGAGGCCGAGGAAGATGTCGTGGGGACAGTGAGCGATGACTGTGAATAGCACGGTAGTGGAGCGATCGGCGAAGGAGACGCGGGCGGCACACATACCAATTACGGGGGCTGTTCCGCCATCGGCGACACGGACAACAGGCGTCGTGGCGGGCGTGATTATTTTCCTCAGCCGGTTACGAAGATCCGCGCTCATTACCGACAAATGCGCCCCAGTATCTATGAGAGCTGATACAGGAACACCGTCGACTTGCACGTCAAGAAGGTTCAGATGTGTGGGCAACGTCAGGAGAGGATTTGGCGGCGTAGGGAGCAATGCAGCGTCACCTCAAGGCGCTGCATCGTCTAGTTTTCCGGCTGGGAGCGGCGTCCGAAGGGAGTCGGCGAATAGGAGCGACGGGGCTGAGGAGAGCGAGATTGTCGTCGTTGGGGCGAAGGCGAACGAGAATAGCGGCGGTTCGGCGCAGGAGAATCGGTGGCGGCATTATCTGGGCGGGCAGCATAGGGACGAGAAAGGCCACCTGGGGGGCGAGAATAGGCAGTATATATATATATGTAGACTGGTTCAGGGAACTCCAGCGACTGCGGCAGTGCCGAGAAATGTGCCCAATTCGATGGCAGTAAAAACAAATTGGCTTGTCGTCTGCAGTGCGCCATTCAGAGGGGTTGCGGAAACGTGGTGGGTAAGAAGGGGCGGGACGGGGTGGAATCGAAGATGCCGGGTGGGGATCAGGGCGATGGGCCGAGCAGATGGTGTGAATACCCATGTTGGCGAACTCCTGGCGGACAACTGCCTGGATCAGGGAAACAGTGACTGCAGGTGCATTGGAGGGGCTGGAGTCGAACGCAGCCGGATAGGCGGCCTCGATCTCATGCCGGACAATCCTGGTAACACCGCTAGTGTTGTTGGGACGAGGAGCGTCGGCACAGGAAGATGTCGCTGGGGTGTTGGGCAGACGGGCAAACTGTTGGTCGATACGTCGGCTTTTAGCGAATTCCAGGCGGCGGCACTCTTTTATAACTGCATCCACCGTCGCGACGTTGTTAAACACGAGCAAGTTGAAGGCGTCATCGGCAATGCCTTTGACGATGTGGGAGACCTTGTCGGACTCAGTCATGTGTGCGTCAACTTTGCGGCATAGAGCCAAGACGTCCTGAAAGTACGTGACGTAGGGCTCCGTTGACGTCTGCACACGACCGGAAAGCGCCTTCTGCGCGGCAAGTTGGTGACCGTAGGGGTTGCCGAACAAGTCTCGAAGCTTTTGCTTAAGCGAATCCCAACTGGTCAGCTCATCTTCGTGCGTCCGATACCAAACTCGAGGTGTGCCACCGAGGTAAAAGACGACGTTGGCGAGCATGATAGTTGGGTCCCACCGGTTATTGCGGCTGACGTGTTCGTAAAGACTGATCCAGTCCTCGACGTCTTCCCCATCTTTTGCCGAGAATACGCCAGGATCACGGGGAGCGGAGAGGGTGATGTAGGTCGTCGAAGTGGCAGCAGGTGTCGGAGCCGGTGGAGTCGGGTTTGCGTCGCCGGGAGCCATGAAGGTAGGCTCGACGGACCGTCCACTGCGAAGCTCCGTGACGAGGTACAGGGAACGTCCACCTCCACCAAATATGTTACGTAGGAAGACACCGACGAAAAGCTATTTACAAGTATATTTACAAGGCAATACGCCGCAGTTGACCAAGAGGCAACAGCCCGCGCTAGCTTCCAATCGTCGTCTTCGTCTTCTTCCTGCGCGGCTCTTCGTCAGTGGGAATACGACCCCGTAGCAATATAGTAACCTTATTCTAAAATCCAGCAACTTAATAATTACAGGTCTTGGATTATTGCTCTTTCGCATTCCCACCCTATGACAGCGTTCGATATCGTTGCAGTTAATTTCTAGTTTCGATGTAATCAGTTCAGTTACCGCTTCCAGCAACTCCTCTGAAGATTCGCGGGAGCTTTCAGCAAGACTGAAAATAAGCAAGTTATTTCAGCGGGACCCAGCTGTTTTCTAAATCGTCGTCTTTGCGATCCAATTTATTAACCACCTCTCGAAGGTCCGTTGCAGCCTTTTCAAGCTCAGATACCCGCAATGCAACATCAGCAATTGGTGCAAGAGACTGCTCTATACTAGGTAACCGCACTTCGAAGGATGCGACCCTAGAGGAAAGATCCGCTAGCCCTTGGCTAATTTTTGTTTGTCCTGAGAGCAATTCGAGCAACATTTTTTCAATGTGGTGGCCAGATTTGAAGTAGTAGCTTAGCGCAAATAAAACCACGAACACAAGGAAGACAGACAAGGACAAGCGCTACTCACAACTGTTTAATGGAAGGAAGGATGGTGCATATATATATATATATCCTCTTGTCACGCATGCGCCTACCAAGCAGAAGTGAAGCCGGAACATGCACATCAAAGGCGATCGCGCAAGAAGTTAAATTCGGCATCCAGTAATGTGATAGAAGGCTCACTCACACATCTATCTCTATTCTTCTTGATAAAGAAGGCCTCAAGAGCGAGCCTGGAAGACGCGTTGCCGCTCCTGCCAAGAATAGTTGTCTCTGAAAATCGAGCGTTGCAACCACACGCGGTAACATGAGCCACCAAATGTGCGCCCTTATCCTCTTTTTTCTTTAGTTTTTGCGCATGTTCCCTTAAACGGTCATTCACACAACGCTCAGTTTGACCAATGTAGAGCTGCCCACAAGGGTGCAAGGGAATTGCATAAACAACCCCTCTAGAGCACTCAACAAAGGGCTTCTCATGCCTCGTGCGGCAGCCCCACCTGCTCTTGCAGCAAACTCGAGAACACAGCTTCGAAAGCTTGTTGGGCGCAGAGAAACCAGAGGTATACCATGACGGTTAGCAACCTTTTTAAGGTTGTGTGACACCTTGTGTAGATAGGGAATAACCTCTGGTCTTACCTTCTGTCGTTCGACTTCTGCGCTCGCCCTTCGTGCTCCAAGCTTTACTTTTTCCAGAAGAGACTCTACTATAGCATTGACGACCGTCAAAGGGAAACCAGCTGCCAAAAGGCGTCCAACTTAGTTTGCAAAACTAGACCGCATTTGGTGTGCGCACGATTTCCGCGAAGCCGATTCCAAGCAAAGATTACCAACTACTCGCTTCACCACTTTAGAGTGTGCGGAATCGTATGGCAGCAATTGCTTCATGGCTCGCGGTTGATAGGACCAGCAGACGTGGCCAACTTCAAAAGAGGTGGTGGCCAGGGTTAGTTTCAACAACACCGCACAGTAGCAAAAGCATCTTTAAGGAATTTATGAGTGAAAGAAACACATTCATGAGGACTGCACGGGGTCCGGCAGCAGCAATAGAAAACGATTGTCACTTCTATAGCGCTTGAAATTGTACTTCAAGCTTACCTGCAAAGCAGAACATAAGATTTTGAAGCGAGTGCATTCCATGCTGCCGCCGGACCCACTGAAGAGTAGCACACGAGGCGATACTTTTATAGGCTCTAGTGTGTTCGTAGTGGTCCTGGTACCGTGCCACGCGCAGTTCCACCACGTGTTGACAGTCCAGCAGATATGGTGGAAATCAGGTTTCTTCGCAGTATCCCTGCAAGCAACTTCGTCGATGGCGCTCAACTCAACTGACATGCACCAAATTACATTTGGTTGGATGTTAAAATTAAAGCTTATAACCGGTCGGAAATACGAAGAACATCCTGAAGAGGGAGGAGAATCGGAGGGAGGAGGGAAGGGGCGGTAAAAAATAGATTTTCTCTGAAATTTATTAGAGTAACCAGGGTTAGCTAAAGATACGATTTATGAAGTTAAAAGATCTACGCGCAGAATACTGCAGCGGGGTTCGGCAACCTCACCTCACGTTCGTTCGTGAAAGAATTCCACGAGCATTGCAGTTCTCAGAAATAATCGCGTGATAGCAGGAACGACGGTTCGTTTCACCTAATTGAAATACAATTGTGCAATGAAAGAAAATGCAGGACGAACATTTAAAACAGGGCCCTCAAGTGACGGCGCGATGCGACAGAATTAGTGGACTCATTGGTGAATACTCTGGTGGGGACAAAGTGAAACTCGCATAAACTTTTGGAAACGTGTACAAAGAGGAAATCGATAATACTGGGTATTTTAGACGGCTGAGAACCGAATGTTCTGACGGCGCTGGAAAGGCCGCTAGAAATATTGTCGTAACGAGAAAGTGGAAAGCAAAATATCTGCTGGGCTGCGAAGAAACGGTGTGAAGTTTGTCCTTCTCCAAAATTAAAGCTGCGTGCGTCAAAGCAGCAGTCAGAAGAAAATTTAGCCACGTTATCTTGAAGGAGACCTCGAAGTTTACCCATTAGAATAGTAAGTCATTAGGCCTGTCGGTTTGAGCTTGTACTTGCAAAGCGGAGCGTGGAAGTGTTGAGGAAAAAATGGCTGTGGCTTAGGTAAGGTTAAGCCCAGGATGCGAAGCATACTAGCCTTTATTTTAGTTGTTGAACCACTGTTTAGCCTGGTGAACTGCTGTTGCTTGGCTATATTTGGTTCGGCTAGACGAAGAAACAACTCATGCATTACTGCTTCGCCTTCAAGAGTGGAACGCGACAGCGTTCCCGGCGACCCGCCAAGGGGTGTAAGACAATGGGCTACAGGGCACCGACTACGCGCCCCGCATTGGACGCGGTGAGCGTCGAGCAAAGCAGCGTTCGGCGCGGCAACGAAATGTGCGCCTGAGCAAGAGACGCACGCCTTAGAAACAGCTCGTTTCTAAGGCAACACCGCATTCACTAGAGGCGCTTTTGTACCGCTTTGAAGCATCGTACTCGTGGCTCAGTGGTAGCGTCTCCGTCCCACACTCCGGAGACCCTGGTTCGATTCCCACCCAGCCCGTCTTGCAAGAGTTGAGCCAAAGCCACTTCTCCTCTGTCGTGACGTCACGGTGTCACGTGGTTTCAAGGCGACACCGCCGCGCCTGAGGAGCTGGGTTGAGCTCTCGTAATATGCTTCGCATAAAAAGGAGACAAACACACAGCCGAGCTTGTTCTTGAGAAACAGCGTTATTGCGCAAGCGCCTCTTCCTTCCGACGAATTTTTTTTTTTGGAACGGTTTCTTTTAAGCCATTTGCATGTGCCGTTGTTGCTGCAGCCCAAAGTAGTTTGTCATTTTCATGTAGTGATGTCTGCTCGTGTATTCGGCGATCTTTTTTAAAATTTGAAACTTGCTAAAGATCTTCGATGTAAGTGCATGCGCCATAAAACTGTTTCTCAAAATAAACTGAGCTGCAAGTGAGCGTTTCTCGTGTCTCGGTCTCCTTCCGCAAAAGTTGTGCGCTCCCTTTTGCATGATGTAAGAATACAGCAGGATGAGGTAACAGCAAATTTGTTGAAGGATGGTGGGTCAGATTGTTCTAGAAAACTGGCCACGCTGTATACGCAATGCCTCATGACCTACAGCGTACCGGAATCTTGGAAGAACGTTAACATAATCCTAATCCATAAGAAAGGGGACGCCAAAGACTTGAAAAATTATAGACCAATCAGCTTAATCTCCGTTGCCTACAAGATACTTACTAAGGTAATCGCAGATAGAATGTGGAACACCTTAGACTTCTGTCAGCCAAGGGACCAGGCAAGATTCCGTAAAGGCTACTCAACAATAGGCCATATTCACACTGAGACTGCGTGGCGACACACAGGAGCGACGACTCATCACGTGACCCCTCCGAAGGCTACAAAAGCATCGCCAGAAACCTGGATCTTCAGTGGGCACTGCGGCAGCAGCAAGGGCAACATGCCTAGAAATTATTTCTGCTTCATGATACAGGTCACGGCTGTTCTACTCGGGAATCATCTGGCTGTCCACAACGGAACGCAAGACGCCGCACGTGTCGATTGGGTTATCGTGAGGCACCCTGCATCAACGATCATCGACAGCAGCCGGGTCTCCGAAAGTGCACCGTTCATCGAGTCACACACTGAGACTGCGTGGCGATACACAGGAGCGACGACTCATCACGTGACCCCTCCGAAGGCTACAAAAGCATCGCCAGAAACCTGGATCTTCAGTGGGCACTGCGGCAGCAGCAAGGGCAACATGCCTAGAAATTATTTCTGATTCATGACACAGGTTAGTAGTTACCTACCTGGATATTGTTACAGAAGCGATAATCGTTATTTGCTGCTGCTGCCCTGCCCACTGGGTGTAACATCTTTACTAACATGTATTTATTCACTGCCGGTTGATTTGCTTGTTTGCGGAGATGTTGAGGCGAACCCTGGTCCCGGTGATAGCGAAATGTTGGCCAAAATCTTAGAGGGCCAAGCCAAAACACATTCCTGCATTGAAAAAATACAGACAACCCAAAATGCGATAGAAACGATCTCTACTCTAACGGAGCGCATAGACAAAGTTGATAAACAACTAGAAAACCTCACGGCGCTAACCGCCAAAGTGCAAGTAGTAGAAGGAACAGTTACAGGAATAAACAAAGAGATTGTATCCCTGATGAGCAAGGTAGATGAGCTTGAAAATAGAAGCCGCTGAAACAACCTGGTTATATATGGCATAGAAGAACCACGTGGCGAAACTGCGGATGGCCTATTAAACAAAGTAAAAGATGACATTTTCAAAGACACACTACAGGTTACAGTCACGGGAATCGAAAGATGTCATCGAATCGGGCAGAAGGCCAAAAATAAATGCCGTCCTGTTATTCTAAAGTTTCTGGACTACCGAGAGAAGATAGCTGTATTAAAGAGCTGTAACAAACCTAAAGGAAGTACGGTGTCAATTTCGGAAGACTTTTCCTTCTGTTGTGTTTGTTGTGTTGTTGGAATGAAACTACTGGTTCACGCTATAAGTTAAGCAAAAAGGCTAATTGACGGCAGAAGCATGACGCACTGTCACTGAAAGTACGTAATGTAAACTGCAGAAGTGTCGCAAACAAAGTTACTGAGCTAGATTCATTGTTGTTGGCCCATAGCATTGATGTAGCCATTCTCACTGAAACGTGGCTAAACGAGTCCATTTATGACAGTGAATTTCTGCCCGCTGGATACAGCGTACCTAGAAAAGACCGCGAGAGTAAGGGTGGTGGGGTGGCTATTCTTTTCAACAAATCCTTAGGCATAAAAAAATGCCTGATGTGCCTGGTGCCGAGGCTGTCTTTTGCAAAGTATACTGTGGTAACACCAGGTATGTTATAGGCGCTATTTACAGGCCTCCTTGTTCTGATGTTGGCATCCTCAAAAACTTAAGAAAATATCTAGACACACAAGTCAGGCTTGGGGACAAAATAATCCTATCAGGCGATTTCCACCTTCCCGAGGTGGATTGGTCAACATTCACAGCCCGAAATCGAAATGATAATCACTGTGAAATACTGATAGATATGGCCTTCGCGTTCGACTTACTGCAAGTAGTTCAAAATTACACCAGGATTCAGGGTAACTCAAAGTCCATACTCGACTTGTTTTTCGTAAGTGGTTAAATTACAGCCGAAACTTCCTGTCAGGTAATACCTGGTATCTCGGACCATTCTGCAGTATTGCTAGAACTGATTGGTGCAGCAATTAAACGTAATAACCCAACCTATAGTTTCCCTAATTTTGCACGAGCAGATGATGTCTATATCATTGACATGCTTTCCTTTAATTTAGATATTTTCTCATCCTATTCTGGAGATATAAACAGTCTTTGGCATCAATTCAGAATAATTATAAAAGAATGCATCGACAGATATGTTCCCCGTATTGTAAAGAAGTCGAAGCGCAGGAACGCCTGGATCTCTCGGGACTCATTGCGGTTACAAAGGCAACTCAAGAGGCTAAAGAAAAAACAAAAATCTACAAACTCTTCCTATACGGCGCATAAAATAGCGGATATTACAGCACAGCTAAAAACACAAGTACGAACTGACAAACAGCGGTATTTAGGAGAGTCCGTACCTAATTTTATACGCACGTCCCCCGAGCAATTCTGGCGGCACATACGCCCGACTTCTAGCGATTGTGATGTCTTTGATATCGAAGGTGTACAAGTAGATGACGCAAAAAAATCTCAAATGCCTTCAATGAGCAATTTAAAAGCATTTTCACTGTTGGTAATGATATTTTACCACACTTCGACGCAAATTTCCCACCCCTACCAGATGTTCTAATTAGTGAAGCTGGAATTTTGAATATGCTCTTAAAACTCGATGTAAAGAAGTCCCCAGGGCCAGATGACATACCAAACGCATTTTTAAAGAGCTACGCAGAATGGGTCTCAAAATACTTGTGTGTTTGGTTCTCCAGATCACTATCTGAAGGGCAAGTCCCGGACGACTGGGGAATCGCCAGAGTAAAACCTGTCCATAAGAATGGGAGGAGAGACTGCATAAAGAACTATCGTCCGATTTCCTTAACCTGTACTGCATGCAAACTTTTAGAACATATTATACATAACCACATAACGCAGTTTCTTGACAAACATCATATTTTAACAAAGTATCAACATGGATTTCGACAAGGTTATTCTACGTGTACCCAGCTAGCAGAAACAATACATAACTTTGCACTTTCAATTAATAACGGAAAACAAACCGATGTAATTTTTATGGACTTTAAAAAAGCTTTTGATAAAGTCTCTCACAAGAAGTTATTGCACAAATTAGGGACAATATTAAATAACGAACAACCTTTAAACTGGATTGCCGCATACATTAACAATCGAAAACAGTTTGTTGTCTTTAATGGAGAAACTTCGGAAATTCTTGGTGTGGACTCAGGCGTTCCCCAGGGGTCTGTGCTTGGGCCCCTTCTTTTTCTTTTGTTTATTAATGATATTGTCTGCAACATTTCTGTCAAAATACGATTGTATGCCGACGACTGCGTGATTTACACTGAAGTGAACAGTAAAGCTGACCAAACTCTTTTAAATGATACACTCAACAAAATTGTTCAGTGGTGTGATATGTGGCAAATGTGTATAAACTATGAAAAAATAGTGTTCATGAGAGTTACTCACAAAAAAAGACCATTAACCTTTGTCTATTCTATCAACAGCAGTGTCCTTCACGAAGTACCTCATTACAAATACCTGGGCCTCTGGATAACAAGTAACCTAGACTGGACTAAACACATTGATTATGTCGTAAGAAATGCAAACTGTAAGTTGTTCTTTTTACGAGGAGCCTTAAAATTTACTACTCCTGATGACCGCATGACCGCATATAAAGCGCTTATACTCCCATCATTAGATTATGCAGCCATAATCTAGGACCCCTTCACTAGGACCAATATTAACAAGATTTAAAGCGTACAGAAAAAGGGTGTGCGATTCATATATAACAGCTTTGGACGTTCTTCTGTTTCTGCCCTTTTAACCAGAGCAAACTTGCCACAAATAACGCAAAGAAACCGGTCATCTAGGCTAATATTTATGTATCAGATTGTAAAGGGGCACTATAACTTAGACACTTCAGACGTAATAACCTTTTCATCCGGGTATCCCACTAGACAAAGACACCAATTAACGATTGCTCCGTTTCGCACACGTAACAACTCCTTTAAATACTGTTTCTTTCCGGGGACAATAACTGAATGGAACCAGCTTACTAACACCCAAGTTCAACAGCCTTCACTTACCTTGTTTACATCGTGTCTAACTTAGTATTTACCATATGCCTTCTATATTAGTTTGTATTAGTTTATTTACTCTTATGTACCTATGTATTTGTCGGTTGCCTTTTTTGTGATCTTTTCAACATTTGTACCCTCCTCCCAAAATCCCCAAAGTGGGATTGCAGTATCAATAAATAAATAAATAAATTAGGCGATAGATAAATGTGTGGAATATACCCAACCCTTATATATAGCTTTCATTGATTACGATGGACGACGACGAAGTGTCTTCTTGGTAGAACGCTTCTATCTGTGTTCTCTGATTTCTGGCGAAATCTTTGGAATTTCCTGGTGCCTCGGCTCCCGGTGTCGTGGCCATGGACGCGGAGCTTTCCAGGGGCCCTCCTGGCCAGAGGTCATCAAGGCCGTTCTTCACGAGGAAGAGAGGAAGCGCGCTTAGTGACACCGACGACACCGAGCTGTACTCCGTGTAGGATGAAGACTCGTCGGATGACAGCTTCATCACTGTCCGCAGAAAGAGGGCCAAAAGGAGGACTGTCAACGCGAATAGGTCAACACAAGCGAGCACAGCGACTCTGAAGTCAAGGCCTGAACGTTGGCCTCACGCCATCGTGTTCGTACCCGAGCAACCTTCAAGCAATCTCCGACTGCTAAACAGGCAAGAACTATCTGTTTTCTTGGAAGGGGTCGTGCCGAATGAAATTAAGGACATTCGGATAAACACACGCACAAATGTCCTGGCAATGGATGTTTCCAACGGGAGTGCGCTCGAAAAACTGAAGCAAATCTCGGAGCTAGGGTGCACCAAAGTGCGTTCCTATATCTCGATGGATGATGCATCCACAGTAGGCGTAATTTATGACATTGATGTCGCCATTCCCAACACGGACTTGCCTATCCTCGTCAAACCAGCAAGTGAGGGTGTTGTCATCACGCGTGTGAGCCACTTTGGAACTTCGCGCTGCGTCAAACTGATTTTCAAAGAAGATTGCCTACCATCTCACGTCAAAGTCAGTCACTTCCGGCACCCTGTTCGGCCCTTCGTACAAACGCCTCTTCAATGCCATCAGTGCTTTAGGCTTGGACATGACAAGCGGGTCTGTCCAAACTCATTATTGTGTCCCCGGTGTGCTGAACCTCACGCGGAGGACGCGTGCTGGGCTACTATCCTAAAGTGCGGCAACTGTAATGGTTGCCAGGCTGCCTCGTCTAGGAACCGCCCTCGCATAAAAAAAGAGGTCGCTGTTCTCAAGCAAATGGTTCGGCACAATTCGACACACAGGGAGGCTGCTGAAACGATCCGGCGACGGCGTCACCAAACCTCCTCAAAAAAGGCAAAGACACGAAAGGAGAGGGGCCGTTCTATTGTGGTACCGACATTCTCCAATAAGGCCACAAAGGGGCTGAACAGCAGAAAAAGTCAGCAGGAATATTTCTGAAGAAGAATGGCCTGCACTTCCGAGCCAGCAACTTGCCAAAGAACCACAGAATGTCAAGCCCGCTCGGGAGTCTACTCCTACCGCTGATGACACGCACAAATCAGATCGTCAAGTTATTTCAATGCTGCGTCCCCTCATAGATGCCATTCGAGTGATTCTGTCGAACCTTGATACCACGTCTGCTCGAAGTGCGCTGAAAGTACTGGACGCCTTAAGCCCAGTGCTTGAGTCTCTCGAATAGAGACATGGCCAACCATCACCCATCCTTTCGAGAAGAAGACAGCGTCAATCATCCAGTGGAACGCAAGAGGACTAAGGTCACGCCTTTCAGACTTTCGTCAGTATATATGTACTAGTTTTTTCCCGATTATTGTCATATGCGAGCCTAATGTGTCAAAACCAGTCAGATTATCGGGATACGAAGCTGTTATATCCGCAACAACTGAGGAATGCAGCAAAGTCATCGTTTTTATTCGTCGAGAACTGACCTATGTTCGCCAGCCGATTCCGCCTCATGATAACAATCAATATGTTTGCCTAACAATTAAAAAGGGCAAACTCATGTTTACACTTGTAGGCGTTTATATATCACCTTCAAGTAATTTTGATCCCAAAAGATTAACGAACATCTTGTCGATGCGCCCTGCTCCATATGTCGTCATTGGAGATTTTAATTCACACCATATGGAATGGGGAAGCACAAGGACAAATGCAAGAGGGCAAGCACTTGCAAACTTCTCCTGCAACCAGGGCCTTTCACTCTTGAATGACGGCAGCCCACCGAGGCGTGAATGCGAGGCGTGAATTATGGCAGCTGCCTTGACCTAGCTTTCGTCTCCAGCTCTTTCACAGGATGTGTTAAATGGCTTTCGGATATCGAGACACACGGGAGTGACCACATTTCCACGTACTTTGTCATCAAAGGGATGTCCAGGTCCTTCCCACGGAACACCATTCGATTAATAGACTGGACTAATTTTACTTCTACCATGGAAGATGCTTGTTGAGAGGGCTTGTCTTCTGGATTAGAGGAAACAATCAAGTCTGCAATACGAGACTCCATGCGCACGGTCACGGTTTCGTCAAAGCACACGGAATCGGATATAGAGTTGGAGCGACTTCGTGCCCTCCATCGTCGTGCGGAGCGGCGTTACCGGCGTACAAAATCCATCGAGGACCTTAGGACAGCCAGACGACTACAAAAGAAAATTCAAGGTCGCATGGATAAATTGGCATCTCGACGTTGGACAATCTTTTGCCAGTCACTAGACCCCCGAAAGCCACTTTGCAACATCTGGAGAACCATACGTGGTCTGCGTTCCCTCCCTGAACAACGCTTCCCATTCAAAGCGCTGGCGCTCTTCCAGAGGCGACTGAATGCCTATGTTGCAGAAGACTTCTGTGCAAGGATCGCTGGCCAAGCAACCGGTCCAGGCCTTCCAGCTCCCAGTCACAACCCTGTTTCACGTGACTGCCGCATGGATCTTCCTTTCATTATGGAGGAACTAGACGCTGCTCTTGCTCTATGCAGGCGTTCTTCATCCCCGGGACCAGATGGAATGTCCTACCACGCCTTGAACAACCTGAGTGATGGTGCACAGAAAGAACTCTTACATCTATACAACGTATCTTGGCAAGATGGCATGGTACCCGAAAAATGGAAGACAAGCCGCTTGGTCCCTCTCCTGAAGCAAGGCAAGTCCCCACTCCAGCTCACCTCATACCGCCCAAGAGCGCTGGCCAGCTGTGTGGGAAAGATAATGGAAAAGATCATTCTTGCCCGCTTAGAGTGGTACCTGGAACACTACAACCTGTTACCAAATTGCATGGCTGGTTTTCGTCGAGATCGCTCATCAATAGACAGTGTTGTTGATCTCGCTACGTATGTCCAGCATCAAAAGTCACGCAAAAGATTATCTGCAGCTTTGTTCTTGGATTTCAAGGGAGCATACGATAACGTATCTCACGAGGCTATCCTCGATGCTCTTGAGACAGTTGGCCTAGGTGGTCGAGTTTTCCAGTGGATCTATCATTACCTTTTTATGAGATTTTTCTTTGTGTGTACCGACGATGGTAAAACCGCACGACACTACACTTACCGAGGTGTTCCTCAAGGCGGTGTACTAATCCCTACGCTATATAACCTCACACTCATTGGTCTCGTTGACCACCTGCCAGCAGTGATCAAGATATCAATGTACGTAGATGACATATGTATATGGACTTCAGGTGTGACACGTCCTCAGATATGTGCAAGCCTTCACAAAGCGTCTACTATGACAGCTATATACCCCCGCGACCAAGGTCTTGAAATCTCGCCAGACAAATGTGCCCTGATGGCATTCACTGGCAAGCCAATGACACCCTACGCCATATCAATAAATGGCCAGATAATTTCTTACAAGAAGACTCGCAGATTTCTTGGAATAATCATTGATAGAGATCTCTCATGGAGCCCACACATGACCTACTTGAAACAGCGTCTCACAGCAATCTCCCAGCTCTTCAAGTTTCTGGCTGGAAAGACATGGGGAATGTCAGTGCATGCAATGTTGGAATTGTGCAGGGCTCTTTTTCTGGGCTTCTTGAGATACAGTTTGCCCGCACTGACCAACACTTGCCAGACAAATCTTCGTGCTCTACAGGCTATTCAAGCTCGGGCTCTCAGGGTTTGTCTTGGTTTGCCAAAATGCACATCGACAGTAGCGACTATTGCGATCGCGCGGGACCAACTCATACAAACACACATTGCTGTGGAAGTGTTGAGAGTTCACATTAGACATGTTGCCCGTGCCCGTTCCCACCATCTGGCAACACCACCGCCAGTAAGGCCGCAGGCATCATTTTGTTCTGTGATTTCGGATTATTACACCTGCCATCCATCAGACTTCATCCCCGCAACTAAGCCATCGATTCCTCCATGGTGTTTGGCTCGACCTACAGTGCACCTCACCATACCAGGAATCAGGAAAAAATCTGAGCTGTCATCACCTGCTCTTAAACAACTAACTATGCTCCTTTTGCACGAGAGGTACGCCGAGCACGTACATATTTATACTGATGAATCAGCAACTCTCCAGTGTTCCTCTGGAGCCGTGGTTTTCCCAGCGAAAGCCACCACGATCAGTTTCAAGACATGTCACCCAACGACAGCGATGGCGGCGGAGCTTTCAGCTCTTCGCGCTGCAGTTCGTCTCGTCAGCCAAGAACAACCTCGAAGATGGTCAACATTCAGGGACTCGAAGGCACCACTGCAGTCTTTGCTATCGGCCTTGCGACGTGGACCATAGGAACAGCTGGCATTCGAGATCAGAGAACTAATCTATACCTTGACTGAGAAAGGACACCACGTAACATTTCACTGGCTTCCAAGTCACTGCGGCGTCATAGGGAATGAATACGCCGATAATGCTGCTCGGTCGGCTCTTCAAGGCGACGAAGAAAAGCCGATACCATTATCAAGGACAGATGCCGCTAAAAAGCTTCGAATGCTCAGCCGTGATACCACGTTCTCCTTGTGGAATGCAGGAAGTTTTCAAAACAACCGGCTGCACAACCCAGACTCTTCTCTACGCCTTTGCATTCCAGCAAGATTCTGCCGTCGCGAAGCTACCCTGCTTTGTCGAGTATGGCTAGGGGTGGCGTTCAAGTCTTTTGCTATCCGAAGCGGATCGGCCGACGACGCCTCGTGTGATGACTGTGGTGACGAGGAGACTCTTCAACACCTTCTCTGTGACTGTACTCGCTATAATTTACAGAGACGATCACTCGCAAACGCGATAGCGTGCTTTGACCGAAAACCTCTAACAGGGGAACGTATTTTAAAATGCCGTAATCACAAGCCATCGCAGAAGAGGGCGATGAGGACACTGTTGCAGTTTTTAAGGGCAACAGAATTGGACAAGCGGCTGGAGCATGAACAGATGGTTCATAGTGCTGCAAGTGCTACTCTGCTGTGCGGTGACATTATGCAGTGACAATGAGCGACTGTGATTGAATGTCTGTGCTCCTTTCTTTTTTTATCTCTACTTTATCATTTTACCTCCCCCTCCCCTCTTTCCCCAGCGTAGGGTAGCAAACCAGATCTTCCCCTCTGGTTAACCTCCCTGCCTCTCCCCTTTCCTCTGTCTCTCTCTCTCATTGATTACGAGAAGGCGTTTGATTCAGTCGAAACCTCAGCAGTCACGGAGGCATTACAGAATCAGGGTGTAGACAAGCCGTGTGTGAAAATACTGAAAGATACCTATAGCGGCTCCACAGCCACTTTAGTCCTCCATAAAGAAAGCAATCTAAAGCAACCATGAAGAGATCGTATCTCCCTGCCTGACGGCAGGGAGATAGGATCTCTCTAATGCCATTCACAGCGTGTTTACAGGAAGTATTCAGAGACCTGGATTGGAAAGAATTGGGGATAAGAGTTAATGGAGAATACCTAAGTAACTTGCGATTCGCTGATGATATTGCCTTGCTTAGTATCTCAGGGGACCAATGGCAATGCATGCTCACTGACCTGGACAGGAAAAGCAGAAGGGTGGGTCTAAAAATTTATCTGCAGAAAACTAATGTTTGACAGTCTCGGAAGAGAACGATAGGTAGCAAGACACTGGAAGTGGTAATTGAATAGATCTACTTAGGGCATGTAGTGACCGCGGATCCGGATCATGAGACTGAAATAACCAGAAGAATAAGAATGGGCTGGGGTGCTTTGGGCAGATATTCTCAGATCACGAACAGCAGGTTGCCATTATCCCTCAAGAGAAAAGTGCATAACAGCTGTGTCTTACCAGTACTCACGTACGGAGCAGAAACTTCGAGGCTTACGAAAAGGGTTCTACTTAAATTGAGGACGACGCAACGAGCTATGGAAAGGAAAATGATGGGTGTAACGTTAAGGGATAAGAAAAGGGCAGATTGGGTGAGGGAACAAACGCGAGTTTGACATCTTAATTGAAATCAGGAAAAAGAAATGGGGATGGGCAGGAAATGTAATGAGGAGGGAAGATAACCGATTAAGGGTTACGGACTGTATTCCAAGAGAAGGGAAGCGTAGCAGGGGGCGGCAGAAAGTTAGGTGGCCGGATGAGATTAAGAAGTTTGCAGGGACAACATGGCCACAATTAGTACATGACCGGGATAGCTGGAGAATATTGGGAGAGGCCTTTGGCATGCAGTGGGCGTAATCAGGATGATGATGATGATGATGATGATGAATACAGCTAGATTCTGCGTTGCTTGCAAATCTACGAGAGAGAGAGAGAATGAGAGAGAGAGAGAGTAGATGCTATTGTTTGACCAGGCTTCTTTGACATGAGCCCGAAGGCGGGTGGTGTCCTCAGTGCAGGCAGCTACGGCTCGCTGCTGCCGCCCGTGCCCTGTTAAGCAACTGTAGCTCGTATTCACGGTCTTGCATCACCAGCAAAGCTTCCCATTGTTTTTTTTTTAATTGTACAGAATTTTTGAAGATCCTTTGCTGCAGATAGCAAAATTCTAGTCCTGGAATTCCATTATTCAGAGATGTTCGTGGACATTACTTACACGAGAAATCGAAACACATATCCAACATATTAACGGAAATTTGCGAATTAACTTCCTAATTAATTACCTTACGGCACACATAAGAATTTATGAATTGTAGCGGATGATTTTTCAAGGCGTTTTCACTTGGAATGAATTTCTAGAGTGACACTAGACTGGACATACGCGCAATAAAATTCGCCGTAACAGTGGACCCTTGTTGCACCTAGATTTTTAACAAAACCCTCTTGTATGCAGTAGAGCCCAAAGGTGACTGGAACGCCCATGCATTTCGTCCCACACTTTGCGAAATAATGTATAGAAACTGGCGTCATCCTGGCGATTATTTCAAATGGATACGTCTTAAAATGTCCCCGGCTACAATTTGTAAATTGCAATATGCCTCGTAAAGAAAATAATTGAGAAGTTAATTAGGAATTTTTTTATTATCCTTATTGTGTCAGTTCCTTGTGCTCGTAATTTCCGCCTTTTGAAATAATCCAGATCAAGGAGAATAATTACGTTATGTGCTACAGAGGATTTTTCAAAATTTTGTAAAACTTCAAAATGACCCCTCCCTGAAATAACAGATCAAGCCAGCTTAGTCGAACCTCAATTGTGACAAATGAAACGTGGCATACAGAATGAGAGCTCTGAGGTCAGCGACAGCGCAAAGGCAAAATAATATGTGACTATTCTTACCGATGCCAATGCACAGTGCAAAAAATAAAATAAACAATCAAGAAAAACTGCTGCAGCAACGATGAAAATGTTTTGTGAGAACGAGAGCCGCCTAGTCATATAACTTCAGATAGCTAAGTACAGTAATGTATATAAATGTGGAATTTAGCGAAATAATGCAGGCCTCCAGAAGAAGCACACTATTAACCACAAGAAGTGGGCAGACCGAGAGAGACACGCCATGCCGGCTTTTCCAGTAGTAACAGAGGGCGTAGGTTGTAAGCGGCGCATCCTGAAAAAAAAAAGAAAAAAAAACGAGACACGAACGTAAAGTTCATACATCACCAATAACGTAACTGAACGCGTCGCAGTATAAACTCCGATGGCGCACAACAACAATTCCTTTTTGTCGTCGCACTCTGCGTGCATCTGCATCGACTGCGGCTCGTAATTAAGAGTGCCGGGGTAATTCCTAAAAAGCTTCAACATTTGGCTTGAGGAATAGGCTGCAGCCGATAATGAGAAACTTCACCGACTATTGCGATACTCCTTAATACTGAATTTGAGCGCGGCTCTGTGCGTGTTTTTATTTCGCGCTTTACCGGCTGGCATTGACAATCTGTCTCGTACGGCACGTTGCAAAGAAGCGTTGCAACAGAAGTCAGACTCGAATACAACGATAGCCGCGAGCAGAGTCGTCGATCGTCGAAAATCTTATTGCGCGTCGGCTTCTATACACGTCGGCTTCTATACATGACTCGTCGAAGGTTCCAGAGTAATCGCTGGTGCCCGCTTGACTTTAATAAAGTACTACATACATGGCGTGGCGCCTACAATCAGATGACAGAAGGCTCTGTTGGCAAAATCCAACGGATAGAACTATCGCTAACATTCTAGAAACTTCTGATAGATCCAGGCACGTCGGGCTCGAGGGATAACGTTTAACATTTGTTCAGCCTGTTTCACATGCTGCGACCGGAACGACGAAATTCGGTCCAGTCGCAGGTGTCGCAATGCGATTTTTAGAGTGGCCATTTCACATGGTTGCGATTTCAACAATGCGACTGGTGCGACGCCCAAGGTTCCTTGCTGTCAGCTTTCGTGGCACACAACGCATAATATCTTAATGTAATATGAAGAAAGCGTACAAATTATATTGACCTCTCTTTATTAGGAGCAAATAATACGCGGCTTTGTTAATTTAAGAATGCTTCGAACTTTAAACTTGTGTATTGCCATTTGTTGGGCGTGTTCCAACTGGTGAGCTCATCTTCGTGCGTGCGATACCAAACTCTAGGTTTGCCACCGAGGTAAAAGACTACGTTGTCGAGCATAATAGTAGGGTCCCACCGGTTATTGCGGCTGACGTGTTCATACAGGCTGATCCAGTCAGCGACGTCTTCCCCATCTTTGCCCGAGAATACGCCAGGATCACGGGGAGCGGGGAGGGTGATGTAGGTCGTCCAAGTGGCAGCAGGTGTCGGAGCCGGGGCAGTCCGGTTGTCGTCGCCGGGAGCCATGAAGGAAGGCTCGACGTACCGTCCACTGCGAAGCTCCGTGACGAGGTACAGGGAACGTCCACCTCCACCAGATATGTTACGTAGGAAGACGCAGACGAAAAGCTATGTACAAGTATATTTACAAGAAAATACGCTGCGCCTGACCAAGAGGCAACAACCCGCGCTAGCTCTTCATCGTCGTCGTCGTCTTCGCACTGCTTGCCTTTTCGTGATCGCACATATTGTTCCGTAGCAATATCAATTAGAATGGCAGCTACCCCGTTTGCTCTCTCATCCTTGCCGCTCTCTTCCTGTGTCCTTAACGTTACACCTAACATTATTCGTTCCGAGGTCCTTAACTTCTTTTCGAGCTTCTCTGTAAGTCTCCATGTTTCTGCCCCATATATTAGCACCGGTGAAATGCACCTATTGTACACCTTTCTTTTCAACCCTAATGGTAAGCTTCCAGTCAGGATCTGCCTATGCCTGTCGTATGCGTTCCATCCCATTTTTATCCTGCAAATTTCCTTTTCATGATCAGGGTCCCCTGTGGGTAAATGACCGAGGTAAACGTACTCCTTCACAGACTCTAGAGGCTGACTGGCGATCCTGAACTTTTGTTCCCTTGCCCTGCTTTTGATCTATATCTTTGTCTTGTACATATTAATCTTCAACCCCACTCTTACACTCTCTCTGTTAAGATCCTCAATCATTTGTTGTAATTCGTCCCCAGTGTTGCTTAACAAGACAATGTCATCTGGAAACCGAAGGTTGCTGAGATATTCGCCGTTGGCCGTCACTCCTAAGCCTTCCCAGTTTAATAGCTGCAATACTTGTTCCAAGTAGGCAGTGAATAATAGCATTGGAGAAGCTGTCACCTTATCTGAACCCTTTCTTTATAGGCATTGATGCTTCTGAGGAGAATGAAGGTGGCTGTGAAATCTCTGTACATGTTTTCCGAGATATTTACGTAAGCGTCATGTACTCCTTGATTACGTGATGCCTCTATGACTGCTGGTATCCGCTGAATCAAATGCCTCTTCGTAATCTGTGAAAGCCATATAGAGAGGCTGATTGTTCTCTGCGGATTCCTCGATTACGTGATTGATGACATCGATGTGATCCATTGCAGAGTATCCCTTCCTGAAACCAGCACCTTGGTTGGCTGAAGTCTAGTGTTGCCATTATTCTATTGCAAATTTAATTTGTGAATATTTTATATAATACGGGAAGTAGGCTAATGGGCCTATAATTTTTCAATTATTTCACGTCTCCCTTATTGTGGATGAGTATAATGCTTGCATTCTTCCAGTTTTCTGGGACCCTTGCAGTCGATAGACACTTCGTACAAAGAGCCGCCAGTTTTTTAAGCATTATGTCTGCCCTACCATTGATTAAATCGACTGTTATTACATCTTCTGGCGCTCTTTCTCGTTTCATGTCTTGTAAGGCCCTTCTGACCTCATCGCTAGTAATAGGAGTTTCTGTATCCTGTTCATTACAGTTTCTAATGGAGATATCCTGACTCCTCTGGGTACATGTCAGTATATAATTATTTCGCTGCTTCTACTATATCTTCGAAAAAGCTGATGGTATTACCCTGCTTATCTTTCAGTGCATACGTCTTGGTTTGTCCTATGCCGGGCTTCCTTCTCCCTGATTTCATGCTGCGTCCGTGTCTTACTGGTTCCTCATTATTTCTCACGTTTTTCGAGTATCGCTTATATTCTCTTTGTTAATCAGTTTTTATGGTTCCGCGAATTCTATCTGGTCTCTTGAGATGGATACATTAATGCTTTGTTGTTTCTTTATTAGGTCCTTTGTTACTCGGGAGAACTTACCTACTGGTTGCTTTGGTGCCTTACTTCCCACTGCATTCGCTGCTTCTGAAGCCAGCCTATTTACGGTTTCATTCATTACCGCAATCTCATCTTCATCTCTCTGTTCTAAGGTTGCATATTTGTTTGCGAGTACCGGCCTGAATTGGTCCAATTTTACCCTGACTGCCTCTAGGTTAGCTTGTTTCTTACTCACCGATTTTGCTTTTTCTTTTTCAAATTGAGGTAAATCCTAGACCTCACTGACCTACAATCACTGGCCTTTACCCTACCTACCACATCTACATCCTGCACTATGCTGGGATCGGCAGAAAGTATGAAATCAATTTCATTTCTTGTTTCACCATCAGGGTATTTGAGGTCCACTTTCTCTTGCTAAGCATCCAGGAGAAGGTCACAATTATTCGCAGGTTATTCCTTTCCTTGAATTCTACCACTATATCTCCTCAAGCGTTCCTACAATCGACGCCGTAGTTGCCAATTGGCTGTTCACCAGCCTGCTTTCCCCCAACTTTTGCATTGAAGTCACTGATTACTACAGTATACTAAGTTTGCACTTTTCTCATCGCTTATTCAACATCTTCATAAAACTGATCTATGTCATCATCATCATAACTGGAGCTTGCATTAGCTTTATTCTATACCTTATTAAGTTTTATTAGGACTACTGCTTCCCTCCCATTATTGCTGTAGAATTCGTCAATGTTGCCCGTTTTACCCTTATGGATTAGGAATCCTACCCCGTATTACTTATCTGGGAATCCTCTATTGCAGATAATGTGGTCGTTAGTAACCACTGTATAAGCCTTACCAGTTCTAACCTTTCTAAGGCCAATGTTATTCCAAACAATGCCTTATAGTTACTCAAAGAGTCCTGCTAAGCTACTTGACTCGAGAGAGCCCATGTGTTACAGGTTGCGAGGGTCAGTTTCCATTGGCGGCCTGTCCGGGTCCAGGGATTCTTAGCACCTTCTGCAGCTTTACAGGTCGGCCGCCGCCTTGATCAGGTGTGCCACAGCTTGTGAGGACTGATGGCCATTGGTCGAATGAATTAGTCATTTGGGACGCAGCATTTGTGTGTTGTTAGTGAACATGGAAAGAAAATTTGGTTGTGAAATTAAACCTTAGCGCTAGCCTGGTTCGTCCATCACGGCGCATGCGCTGTGAATATATATAGAAGCCTTCTCTGAATATTTCCAAAGGCGCAATATCCAATGCATCAAGTTTTTGAGTAGGTACCGTCACTTGTGTAGAAACCGACAAGGTTCCGACTGGTGTTATAGAAATCGCGGAGCGTTTTTTTTTGTTGTTGTTGGGTGCTATTTCCGTCGCGACGATGGATTGCATTTTTTACAAGTAGTGCTCCAGGAAAGCACAGGTAAACGCCAAATCAAGGCCTCGGAAAAGCAGTTGAAATTGTAATGACGCTGTGTCTAAATGTACGTCAGACGTACGTGCTTTGCTTCCGTTTCGCTAGCTCCACGGCTCCCGCCTACCGATTTTTACAGATGTTATTGCTGAAGGACGTTTGCATAACTCAAAAGTGACCACTAAAATGATTTGGAAAACTCAGGGAGAGCAGCATACGAAACTTGGCATCATAGCATTTCAAAAGACACGCCTCTCGTCCATTTTGTTGTCCTGAGTCTCACGCTGTTCTGGAGGAAGAAGCTAGCGTTGTATGCAGATGTGTCAATCAATCAATCAATCAATCAATCAATCAATCAATCAATCAATCAATCAATCAATCAATCAATCTCTATTTAGCATTCATTCATTTACAAAAATGAACACTAGGACAAGAACTAAAAGCTGCTTTTTTGCAGCTTGACAAGGTGCTTGCCCATATCCATGACAACGGGGACAGAATAATGTCTACACTTTAGTGTGTGCAATGCACAAATGTAGAAGTGAAAAACGTGTGAGGCGAAATGTACAATCAGTGATACAATACAAATAGTGATAATACAATCAGTGATACAGTACAAATGACATATATGAATATTCAGTATATAACAGAAATACATAATTATTTTCAACTGCTGTAAAATTTATCATATAACGTTTTCTTGACATGCAGAAACATAGATAGCAAATGAAGATGTGCGTAAATTTCTTACAGGTTGCATCCTATATGCGAAAATGGGATCAAAATGAAAAACTACTTAATTTAAAGGAGGTAAGTAGTGACTTTCCCTAGCCAAAGTAACTTTAAAAAAATAGTAATGACTCAGTTTGAATTAGGAAGTCTCGTAATGTGTTCCTAGTAATGTCAGTTATCTCTATACCATTTTCATGAAGTTTATTTAATAAGGATGGGACGCGACTGGATAGACGATTTGATCCATAATTAGTACGGGAGAGTGGTAGCTGCCATCTCTTTCTTTCCCTAATGTTATACGATATATCTATTGGTTCTGTTAGGTCGCACAAGCGCAAGAACGCTTGGTTATTATACTTAAAGTAGCTCTTGTATTTTAGGGCAAGGTTAACGTTATATAAACTTACTAGACAAATGATATTATGCTTTGAAAATAATTCAGATGTATGTGCGTCGAATGGCGCGTTTGCGATATGACGAACAGCCTTTTTTGAAGTAGTAATAATTTATTGATATTTTCTTTTGACGTGGTACCCCACACAAGGTGGCAATACATTAAATGAGATGAGAATAGTGCGTTATAAAGGATCAGCTTAACTTTAGATGGTATCGTCTCACGGAGTTTACAAAGCACGCAGCAAGCTTTGGCTAAACGGGATGCAATAAGTTCCACATGTTCATTCCACGTTAGTTTTTGATTAAATATAACAACCAAAGTTTTAACGTTAGGAACCATTTCAATTATTTCAGAGCCAACCTGCAACAGTATGACTTCACTCAGATGTTTTTGTGGAGGTGAAAAAATAACAGCTTTTGTTTTTGTTGTATTTAATTTGAGAGCGTTAACCTTGCTCCATTCGGCCAGTTGTTCTAGTGTGGTATTTGCCAACAACGAGAGATCGCTGATATTGCGAGACTGATAGAATAGGCTGGTGTCGTCTGCATAAATGATGAAGTTAGCGTCATTAGAAATGTTGACAATGTCGTTAACACATATATTAAACAATACTGGCCCTAGTATACTTCCTTGGGGAACGCCCTGTGTAATTTCCTGGAGACGTGAATCTTTTGATGAAATCGAAACTAGTTGTTTTCTGTGATTAAGATACGATTGTAAGAGTTTGAGAGAAATGCCCCGAAACCCATAATGTTCTAATTTAGTAAGAAAAGTCTGATGATTTAGCCTATCAAATGCTTTAGAGTAGTCTAAGAAAATTCCTAGCGTTAGTTCTTTATGTTCAAAACCATTTAGAATGAACTATTTTTGGGTTAGCAGAGCCAATTCAGTTGACATTCCCACACGGAACCCAAATTGTTTATTTGATATGATGGAATGTTTATCACAAAATGACTTTAGTCTTTTACAAATAACTTTTTCTTGTCCCTTGGATAGGACAGGCAGTACTGATACTGGCCTGTAATTTGACAGCTTATTTTTGTCACCGGATTTAAATAGGACTGTAACTTTCGCCTGTTGCATTTTTCTAGGAAAAATTCCAGTTGACAGCGATAGGTTAAAAATATGAGTACTGGGAGCAAGAGATCAAGCACAACCTAATAGGTCTTATTTGAAATCCGTTCACATCGCGGGATTTACTATTTTTTAGTGACATGAAAATTGCATAAACTTCACATGGATCTGTAGGTTTAAGGAAAGCTGTATGTGCGTTCCGTGTGCCCAAATACTTGGTTACTGCTATGTCGTGAGTACTTTTTTCCAGACTTGTGAAATAATCATTAAACATATTTGCTAATTCTTTGCCTCTTAGCGTTCTATCTTCAACTACAAGTTCAAAGTCAACACTATTGTGGACATCGGAATGCAAAAGCTTTTTAATTTCGCGCCATAATAGACTGCTCCGATTACTCACCTCTTGAAATAGGTTCTCGTAATACAGTTTTTTTGCATTTCGTGTAAATTTCGTAACGTAGTTCCGGTATTTCTTAAAGCGTGCAAGATCATCAGGGTTTCTTGTTCTGACAAAGTTATGATACAGTGAATCCTTCTCAAGGATCATCCTAAGGCATTCGTCATTAAGCCACGGTTTCCGTTTTCTAGTTGACTTCCTTACTGTTCTATATTTAAAGGAGTTGTCATACGCTTCCTTAAGGGAGCGCATGAGTTTATAATATGCATCATCAGCGTCCTGACATAGAAGCACTGAAGTCCAATCAATATTATTAATTTTTTGCCGGAAAGTGTTTAGTGTTTTGTAATTATTTTCCTGGAAAACAAATGACTGAGGCTGACGCACTGGTTTTGAAACTTGATGAAGCCTACAGAACATGTATATCGGCAAATGATCGCTCATATCAGCTACAATCACTCCTGATTTGGTGGTATCTTCAGAACAGTTAGTGATGAATAGATCGAGTTGTGTTTGAGATGTATGACTTACACGCGTAGGCTCTGGGATAACATTTCTGCAATAAAAAGAGTGGAGGAGTAGTTGTAGTTCTTGGGATTGCGAAGTACTTTGTAAAAGATTAACATTGAAATCCCCGCCAACGAAAAGGTTCATGTCGTTTAGACACACGAAGCTGAGAATCCTTTCAAAGAAGGAAATAAAGTTATCGATCTTTCCATCAGGTGGGCTGATTCAAGAAGTTATTGAAGCTGTAAATCTAAAAACGCTGGCAGAATCTTGTGTCGGCATGTCCTCTGTTAGAGATTGATGCGTTTCCTGTCGGAAAACGCACATACGCATTTGATTCTCCTTTGTGTTTATGTTGGGTTTATTGCTCGTCAGCCAGCATTTACTGGGCATGTTCACTAAATTTTCGGTTGTTAGATCATGTCGTTTATTTTTTGTTCGACCTATGTGTTCTCTGGAGCGGTTTGCAGCCAGACTATTTTTTATTTTTCTTAGACTGCAAGACGTTACTTTAATGGCCCTAATGATCTTTATGTGTACCTTGTAAAATATTTATTTGGGCAATATTGCAAGAGTGTACAGTGCAAAACAGTAAGAACAGGGTGTGCTCGCGACTAATTCATTAAAAGGTTTATTGTGTTTGTGTGTTTGCAGATTTATGTGCTTTTGTATGTTCATAGATTTGAATGCGAAATGGGGGCTTTGTGCGGGGGCATCGTTCTTCTCCTGTGCAGCCTCATGGATTCACTAACTACAGCGCAACAGAAAGACGATGGACAAGGACGAAGTGAACACACAGAGTGCTTCCTTCTTGTCCGTTGTCTATCTATCGCGCTGCAGTTAATAATTAATACACAATAACTCGTCCAGTTTTCAGTTCTTATGTCGGGCTCATGAGCCCGCTTGTGCACTGGAGTATCTGCATGGCTCTGTATCCTGTAATTAAATTTTTTGGCCACGTGCTTGCAAGTCGCATATCAGTCTCCCGATTTCCCTGACAATTTTCCGTGATGTGCAGGCCCTTATAGTTTCTGGTGAATCTATGCAGGCATGCATCATGTTGTAGTCTGCAAATGTTCACTGCAAGTGCTGCTTTGATTGCTTTCAGTTCAACTTCTCTAGGTGTAGGATGTCCTTGAATGGTCACCATTTGCATGGTATTTAATTTTAGGTGGTGTCATACTACTGTTACACTATAGTTACACTGACTTCCGCATAAGTACACTATACGTGCCTGATGTCTTGTGCCTTCATATATCAGCAACTACCTTTCGGTTTTTGGCAGTTGCATGTAGCCTCCTGGCCTAATTGTCTGCCCCCATATTGCACGGTAGGGACTTGTTATGTATCCAGTTCAGGTGCTCCTGAGGTTGTGTCTCTGAAGGAAGAGGTAGTCGTCACTGCAGCGCATATGCTAGCTGGCATAGTATCTTGCGACCAGGCTCCGAGCTTTTGAGGCAAAGAATTTTCTAGCGCCAGCTGCACCACTACTCTGTCTAGGTGCTTGTTTGCTCTTTCTCGTAGAAATATTCAAGATTGGTAAAGCTGGAAAGATATGTCAGTACTCGAGTGTCTGAGTTCGATTAGTCGTCTTTTTTGTGCGCAGCTGATAATTCATAGCGTAGAACACCTTCGAGACAAGTACAGCATCTGCGAGTTTCCATAGTATCAGCTCGTTCAACCACCATGATTTTAGAATTATTATTTTCACCAGGTATAGAATTTGTGTACAGGCGTGACATAATCCTTTCACCCATGTGCTGGCTCTGCCGTCTTGGTTTTACACTAGCTGAGCATCTGGGGATGCTGACTTGCGGCTATATTCGTCCAGTTATGTGAAGCACGGCGTGCAATCTGGGGTGGTTATTAACGCGACAGCGTTAAGGAGCTCGTGTCGCAGAAAAGCCGGTGTCGTTGGCGGCGTTGGCCGTGAGCGATAAATCCCAGCAGGCACTTCATGAATAAAAAACAACTTGCAAGATGGGCTGGGTGGGAAGCGAACCAGGGTCTCCGGGTTGTGAGACGGAGGCGCTACCACTGAGCCACGAGTTTTTTTTCTTTATTTCCTCGTTACAGAAATGCCATGCGAATACATTGTTAAAAAGAGAATCAGCTTAGCTTTTGCTGACTCTCTGAAATTAGAATCGCTTGAATTTAGCCAACTCACCGAACAGCGGCAACCAATCGGGCGGTTATTTCTGGGCTTTGTACACTTCACGCATGTAGACGACACTTTCAATAAAGTTTTCTCGCACAGTATGGGCATTGACATCAGCATAACATACCGACATTCTTGTGGACCATATACTATGGAGGCTCAGCACCATAATAAGGTCATATGGAATATCGTTATTGCCTGTGTCTAAGTGTCTGATACCACGTGGGGTTATTGGTAATGCTTTCTTTAATGTTCGTTGTAAGATGCCCCAATGAAAAAAGGGATCCCAACAATCAATGAAGACGTGATCGACAGTCTCTGGTTTTTTACAAATTATACAATCGGTGGTCCACGGCACATATATTCCCTTGTCGGCCAGCCAAGTCTTTACAGGCAAGGTATTTGTGTGGAGTTTGAAGAAGAATGATTTTGCCGATGGTTTCACAGGCATTCTTTTGACCCTTTTGAGGACGTCATCGCCTGAACCTCCATAGTATGCTAACCTATACATTGGAACTGGCATTAATGAGTCTATCATATCAAGGTACAATTTCTTTCTTTTGACGGAACTTAAATATTCTAGCGAGAATCGAACACTAAGCATACGGAAAGATAACACTACTTCCTGAAGGAAACCTTTCACTGGAGGGGATTCAACATTCGAACACGAAACAAGGAAGTCAGGTAACAGATTACCTAATCGCACTTGTGTCATGGTGCGCAAAAATTGATCACTGTGGTTCCGCAAGAACATAAAGCGCGATACAATCTGCCGTACAAATAGGTGTGACAGTCCAAGACCACCGCTGCGAACTGATCTGAACAGATTAGAGCGGCTGCAGCGTTCCCAAGTTGAGTTCCAAATGAACACAGCGAACACTCGATGCAGTTTCTGTACATTCACTCGCGACATGAATAGCGCTTGTAGTATGTGCCATATTTTTGCAACCAGAAAAATGTTGCACACCGTGGAGCGCGCGAACATTGAGAGATTGCGCCCTTGCCATGCCAGCGCTTGTTCCTTCGCCGTCTGTGTTTCCTGTTCCCAGAACTGCTTACTGTCTTTGTAATGTTCAAGCGGCACGCCAAGATATTGCACAAGCATGGTCATCCACTGTATGTTTGCGAAACTGCGTGGTTTGCTTTGCCACGCGCCATGCCAAAACCAGATGCACTTATCCCAGTTTATGGCACTACCTGTTTTTTCACAATAAGTTTTCGCCAGAGTTACCACTTCGCTGACACTGTCATAGTCATCGCAAAACACTGCTAGATCGTCTGCGTAGGAAAGCACTTTCACCTCACTTTGCTGTAATTTGAAACCTCTTATTTTCTCGTTCTCTTTAATGGCTAAGCAAAAAGGCTCCAGGTATATTGCGAAAAGCAATGACGAAATTGGGCACCCCTGTTTCAGAGATGAGCAGACATTGACACTTCTCGTGAGACTCTTGTTAATAATCAGCCGTGTGCTGCAGTCTGTGTACACCATTTTTAAGCCATCTATAATCACTGATCCTATGTTCGTGTATTCTAAAATCTCGAAGAGAATATCATGAGCCACACGGTCAAATGCCTTCTCCAGGTCTAGCTGCAACATTGCAACTTTACCCTCGAAAGCATCGACGCATTCTAGAATGCTCCTGGCGACGTGTACATTGGTAGTTATTGTGCGCCCTTTAATCCCACACGTTTGGTGGGTTCCAACTAAAAGTTTTATTACGCTCTGTAACCTTTTCGCCAGTATTTTCATAAAAATTTTATAGTCAGTGTTCGCAAGGCTAATGGGGCGGTACGATGCAACAGACAAGCGCTTTACAGGATCGTCAGATTTTGGTATCAGGACCATCTGAACTGTTCGGAATGACGCGGGTATTCGGTTGTTTTTGTAGGACTGCACTAAAAATTTCTTCATAATTAGTGCTATTTCTGCTTTAAATGTTTTGTAGAAAGCTGCGCTTAATCCATCCGGCCCATGTGACTTTCCTGAGCCTAGTTCTTCTATCGCAGCTTCAACTTCACGCACAGTTATAGACGCTTCGAGGCCATGTTTAACGTTTTCTTCCAATCGTGGCATAAAGTGTAGGAATTAAGTGGCTTATGAAGCCACCCAGATCAGTTTTTCTTTCGCCAAAGAAGTCTCCATAGTGTTCAACAAAGACGCGTTCAATGGTCCTGCGGTCACTCGTTACTTCGTCATCGTAGCTTATCTGTTTTATATCACTGCGGCAAGCGTAAGCTTTCTCGTCACTTAGCGCACGTTTATTCGGTGTTTCCCCTTGCCACAATCTTTCTGCACGGGATCTTATCATGGCACCACGGTACTTCTCTGTGTCGATGATTTCTAACTGGCTTTTAACTTTCTTGATTTCCTTCATGACTTGGCCAGGTTCTGTGCTTTCTACATTAAGTAGAAAGTCGAGTTTACTCCTCAGGGCTTTTTCTTTCCGTTTTTCTTCTTGTTTCAGTTTAGTTGCCCTTTCTGTAGCACTCATCTTCAATTCATTTTTAAAATCTTCCCACATGGTGACTACATATTTCTCTTCAGCTACAATCAATCGTCCAAGTTTTTCTTCAGTGTCATTTACGAAACAGTCATCGTTGAGTAGCTTATCGTTAAATTTCCACAAATCCCACGAGAAGTTTGTTTTTCGTTCTTTTGTTCCTATTATGAAGGCAACCAAACTGTGGTCACTAAAAGAGACTTGCTTGTTCTCGTACGTTTTACATAACGGCACCAGTTCCAGTGACACATAAGCTCTATCTAGCCGAGCATGGCTAAGTCCTTGAAAATGAGTAAAACGCGGAACACTGTGATCGTACAACACATAGCCGACGTCTTCCAGGTTGTATTCACTGACAAGATTGTTCAATAGCAGTGCACTACGATCATTCAGCGGCAGTTTTTTCACGCGATCCTCCGGAAAACAAACACAGCTGAAATCGCCAAGTAAAACCAAAAGCTTATCGGTCTTTAAATAATCCTCAACTCGTTCAAAAAAAGACTGTCTCTCGCTCTCTCTATTAGGGGCGTAAACACAGATAACTCGCCAGAAAACTTCATTCAAGGTAAAATCGACAACAACCAAGCGTCCCGTTTCACACACTGTGACTGCTTCTACACTTATATTTAGGCTATTGCGCAAAAAAAAAAAAAATAGCGCAGCCCCCCGATGTGCCGGCCGCATGACAGAAGCATACATTGTAACGGGGAACGAATTGTTGCACCATGCGATCCGTTTGCTCTTGACTCACTATCTTGGTTTCCTGAACTGCGATTATGTCGAGATCGTTTTCCAGAAAGATACGACTCAATTGATATTGCCGCGGCCTCGTGCTTAGTCCTCGGACATTTAGCGTGGCAATACGAATCGCGGTGTTAATTGCGGCCTCCATTATGAGCAAGAACAATCGGGTCACATAGCGCTTACCTTGAGTGACCCATGCACTATGCATAAAGTGGTGTCCTCTATTCTGTAGTACATGGCTCCGCCAGTCAAGCTGGCGGTATCACACGTAGTGGCCATATCTAGGTTGCACTACCTGAAACGAAGACGGCTAAAAATCACCTGATAATCCTGATAATCACCTGATAATCACCTGATAATCACCTGATAATCCCTGATACTCACCTGAAAATCACCTGAAAATCACCTGATAATCCTCGTCTTCAAAAACAGCATTCCTGTTACCGCGGCCGTTCGCGGCCGCCAACGCCGCTCCGTCGGAGCACATGATAACACGTCCGTTCACTGCGGTGCCCGGAAGTGGAATCCTGAGCCACGAGTTCGATGCTTCGAAGCGGTACAAAAGCGCCTCTAGTGAAGGCGGTGTTGCCATAGAAACGAGTTGTTTCTAAGGCTCAGGCGTGCGTCGCTTGCTCAGGCGCACATTTCGTTGCCGCGCCGAACGCTGCGTTGCTCGACGCTCACCGCGTCCGATGCGGGGCGATGTGAGCGTCGATGTTGCAACGCTGCGACCAACCGGTTGGTCGCAGCCGAAAAGGGTGGGGTCAGCACTGCGACTGCGATTTCCTTCGCATGCGACGGGAATCGCACTTCCGGTGCGATGAAAATGGCATCATGTGAGACAGGCTTTAGCCGATGAAAAGCAGTGAGCGAACGAAAGTAAAAAATGGCTGTGGCTTAGGTAAGGTTAAGCCCAGGATGCGAAGCATACTAGCCTTTATTTTAGTTGTTGAACCACTGTTTAGCCTGGTGAACTGCTGTTGCTTGGCTATATTTGGTTCGGCTAGACGAAGAAACAACTCATGCATTACTGCTTCGCCTTCAAGAGTGGAACGCGACAGCGTTCCCGTCGACCCGCCAAGGGGTGTAAGACAATGGGCTACAGGGCAGCGACTACGCGCCCCGCATTGGACGCGGTGAGCGTCGAGCAAAGCAGCGTTCGGCGCGGCAACGAAATGTGCGCCTGAGCAAGAGACGCACGCCTTAGAAACAGCTCGTTTCTAAGGCAACACCGCATTCACTAGAGGCGCATTTGTACCGCTTTGAAGCATCCTACTCGTGGCTCAGTGGTAGCGTCTCCGTCCCACACTCCGGAGACCCTGGTTCGATTCCCACCCAGCCCGTCTTGCAAGAGTTGAGCCAAAGCCACTTCTCCTCTGTCGTGACGTCACGGTGTCACGTGGTTTCAAGGCGACACCGCCGCGCCTGAGGAGCTGGGTTGAGCTCTCGTAATATGCTTCGCATAAAAGTGAACAGACGACGCGTGGTACTCTGGCACCACGTCGCCGCTGATCAGATTAAGGTGCGAGTCGTGTCGCGTTCAAAGTAGAGTGCCATTGTGTACTTGTCGTGGGATTAATGAGCGCTGTTCTTGCGTACTTGTGCTCCTCCGGACAGTTGTTTGGACTCCAGGAGTGACTATCTCACCCGGAACAGTGCTTCAACTATCAATTGGGGCTGGCGACGACGCCCTACCACAGCCCTCGGGAGAGAGGGGAACAAGTGCGGTTAAAAATAAAAGGGGCCGCTGAAAAGGAACTTTATTACAAGGGCGAGCAAACCGCCAACGGCCGAGTGTCAGCTGCGCGCCCGTCGACCGACTCTGGGCGAGGAGCACGTCTAAGCAGACGACCTCGGGAGACGAGCCAACGGTTCAATGCGATGGCTGCGACAGCTAGTTCTACCTGGATGACTCCGCATTGTCCTCCATAGAGGATTCCCAGGGTAAAAGATTCACGTGAAATTTCTGCACGAAGAATTCTACGCTACAAAATGTAATAGCGCACCAAGAAAGAAAGGTGAGGGCCGAGCGCAGCCTCGGCGTCGAAACACTCAGAAAACAATGGGGAAAATTGGAGAGCTAGGGCAAAAGAGAAAGACAAGAAATGCTACAGTCGCTAAGAGCCGAACGCTAACAACGCGAACGGCTGTCACAAGAGGTGACAGTGCTTCGAGCCAAGATCGAAGATATTAGCAAGAAAAGTGCCCCAAGAATGAAGAACTATGGACCACCTAAGCACACAAAAAATAACAATATGTCATCAGAAAAAGAGGACCCCCACGCAGTCAAAGGAGGGCTACCCATCACAAAATGAAAACCAAGAAAACGCAATGAAGAGCGAAGAAAGAAGTGCAGCCCCATGGATCAACGTGGGTAAGAAAAACAGGGAAAATAAACAGATAGAATACAGTCCAACAGCACCCCCCTCCCAGGCAAATGCCTAAACAAAAGTTCCAGAACCAGCCAGAAGAGGAACCCAGCGACAGCCCACCCCAGCGCTACCAGACTGTGGTGCTTGGCGACTCAAGTTCTCATCGACTGAAAAAACACTTCTACGAGAAAAGCAAGGCTCCGCATAACCATCAAATTGGGAGCAACTTCGCACGAAACACTCCCTCGAGCGGAAGGAGAAATTGCGCGCGCAGACTTGTCCAACATCATACTCCAAATAGTAAACTACGTTGGTACTCCTGATGCACTCTAGGTGACGCAGGAGTTGAAAGGTCCATCTAACAGCTCACACAGAGAAATTAACGTCCTGGAGCGAAAAGGCACCCCAACACCACAATGTCATAAGTGCCATCCCAGAACTGAAGTCACGAGGCCACCAAGCAGAGGCAGCTTGTTGCAAATGAACCCAACATATCAACAACGTATGTGCTTCACACCTTCCCTGAGTAGCCTTTTTCGCCACGGGGGATGACCTCAATACAGACCGCTTCGACGACGTCCACTATACTGAAGCAGCAGGAGATTGTGTGAGTGCCCTACTAGTCCAAAAATTAACTCTTTTTTAAAGGAAACAACACCCGCAAGAAGAATCGACATTTGGACAAGTTGGTACTGGTTGAACATTTTGACGCCCTTTATATCTTCACGCCAGCGATGGGAGAGCACGTGGGTATAGGTTGTAATACTTAAGCTTGTGTATAGCCTTCTAATAAAGTTAGGTGTGAGTTCAGCGCTCTCCTGTGTGTTTCCTGCCTTCTGCCTTTGTCGTCTTGTGCTACACCACACTATTGCAGACGCCCCAATGGTACAAACAAGAGGCCAGTGAGGACACTGTTGAAAGAAATTTTGACTGCACTTGGCTAATTAGGCCAAACGAGACGACACTGGAAAAACACTTCATGAAAGCCAAACAACAAAAATTCTTGCCATTAGTCTCACAGACACAAAAGGACAACAGAGTGGAACACGGTCAGCAGGCTATTCTATAGGAAGACAGCAACGCTTGGCCAAGCACGAAGACACCTGTAAACAACACTGAAGAGGATCGAGTAAGCCAAGACAATACGCAGGATCTCAAACCCCGTTAAACCCCAAACAGCGCCCACTGTACTCGGAAAGAAAACACATAATATTAATATTTTCCGGATAAGATGAAGAGGACAAAGCAAGAACAGAGTATACTGAGCCCACTATCCACAATAGAACTGAAGCGGTGCATCGCCGACCTTAAAAAAAAAAAGAAAAAAAAACAGCAGGCTTCGATGATATCCCCAACGAATTCCTAAAAGCACTAAAGACAAAAGCAAGAAAAGGACTACAACACTACTTCAACAACGTCCTTAAAGCGAGCAAAATGCCACCAACATGGAAAGAGGCAAAACTTGCCCTCATCCATAAGGGCAAAGAAAAACCACTTGAACAACTAAATGCCTACCGCCCAATATCTATATTGAGCAATGTGCAAAAAGTGTTCAGCGCAATCCTTAATCAGAGACTATAAAACACAGAATTTCAGAACGGCTTCAGGCTAAACCGCAGGGCAAGTGACCATATTTTCACTCTCATTCAGGCTATAGAAATGAAAAATAAAGAAAAAATCAGCGCTATATCTGACTTTCCTTGACATGGGAAAAGCCTACGACGATGTCCCTCGTTGTAGGTTTTGGCAAAAATTACTGGGCATATGACTAGAACGTAGAAGCATAGACCTGCTGAAGGACCAATACAAGGACTGCACAGCAGTGTGCACGCTCTACGAACTAAGTTCGAAGAAATTCCAGCAATACTGAGGACTAAAACAAGGATGTCCGTTGTCCCAAACACTATTTAAGATATACATCGCATAACTCCTCCAAACATTAGACAATGAGGAACAGGTTTCTAACTGTCCCCGATAACAACCGACAAGCAAGAAGAATACATCAAAATCTCATGCCTGGAATTCGCCGATGATATTTTGCTGCTAGCAGAATCAGCAGTTGACCTCCAACAACAGCTCGACATCTGCTCCCGAGTTACAGGAAACGACAAGCTGAGGTTCAACATTGAAAAATTGTTATTTGTTTTGAACACATATGCACATATATACAGTTAACAGGAAAGGGAAAGCGAGGAGCAGGCTGGCAACTGCCACCGGAAGGGGCACAATGCCTGCCTACTCTTCTGAAGGGAGGTGACAGCAACACAGAAATGGAAGATAGGAAGGAAGGGAGGAAAGAGGAAAGGAAGAGCAACAGGACAAATCTAAAGACTAAAGTAGAACACAGTACACTAGCACGTTGTTCCGCCGAGTTTCGACTCTGCAGCCGGAATTAAAGTGACGCCGCATCGAACAGCCTCCACAACTATCAATCACATCCATGGCTAGTTTGCTATGCGGCTAATTGTGCGCTCCACGATGAGACGCCAAGTATAGCGGCACGCAATCACCGTTTCACTGGCAGTTGGTTCACAATATACACTACAAGGTGCTTGAACCCGCCACCTCCCATCTTCGAAGGAAGAAGCGTTAGGACACAGTACAGATGACACACAGTAGGGTCGGTCACTGAAGGTCACGCTACTACAGAATATTGAACGTTCACGCTACAAACGTGAACCTAAGTTAGTTAGCTCTAGAAAGGTTAGGAGGGTGCGATGGGCCTGATCACCTTTAGATGCACAACCACAGGGGTTTAAGCATTCATCGAGTGTCGCACACCGCAGGCCAAGGAGGTGATAGTTTCTCACTAGCGACATGCGCTGCGCACTGAAAGCGGGACACTCAAATATAAGGTGCTGAGGTGTCTCGTAGCAGCCACAAGACGCACAGAATGGACTTGCCACACGCCCGTGTCTGTATAAACGTTCGTGCACGTTCACGCAACCAACCCTCAGCTTGAGCAGTTGTGCTTTAGCGCGACGAGGCAAGCCTCGACCACGAATACGGGGCGGGAACGCTCCATTTGCGATACGCTGATCTGGATGCTGCTTAAGTAGGTGTCGACGTATCAGAAGACGAGCGTCATCAAGCTTGCACAGAATTTCTGGGCAGTCACAGTTGTTATGAGCGCAACTTGAAGCGAGCCGATCAGCTTCTTCATTTCCGGCGATTCCTACGTGTGAAGGTATCCATTGAGCGACGACAGATACCTCACGTGATGTAATTTTGCTCGCAGAGTCAGTAATGCTGCGCACAAGTGGGCAATCAAGCTCACTGCGTTGTAACCTGCTAAGGGCAGCTCGAGAGTCCGTAAAGATGACAACTTTCGATGTAGTTAACTCCTCTTGCACGTATTTCAATGCAACATTAATCGCTTCTAGTTCTGCAGTTGTTGACGAAGCTCGATGAGGTATTTGAAATATACGTCGTACTTTAGTTGAAGGGCAGAAAAAAGCTGCAGAGGCGCCTTGACCGTCGTTGTGTACAGATGCATCTGTGAAAACTTGAAGATAATCTGAAAAAAAAAAGCCGTGGATAGGAATAAACACAAACATTGGCGACGAATTCAGCCTCCAAGGGAACCTCATAAAAAGAAAGGTCGGCGTAACTCTCAGCAACGAACCAAATTTTCTGGTTCCGCACCAAAACGCATTAGTGCAAAATGTAATCGCCTCGAAGGATGCATCTGGCACTTGGCTAGGCATTCATACAACGCGCACGCTGTTGGACGTACACTGTGGAAGGCCATAGCTGTACCAGCGACAACGTACGCAGACGACGCGCTTGCTTAGGCCAGTGAAACCGTCTGGAGCGTCGCTGAATAGAACTACGCCACTGGCTGCTAGGGGGAAGCACAGCCACTGCAAATGCTGTAGTGTGGAAATTAGCTGGATGTCGCACGAGGCAAGGGAGCCGAGATTCAAATTACAATACGCTGGCAGACTGAAATTCACGCAAGCACAAATTACAGTGGCAGAATATACTTACACCTAAGATACAAAAACATGAAGACGGCTTGGATTCCGAAGTACACGTCCGTAGACACAAAATGCAACCAAAATTCAATACACCACGAAACTAAGGCAGAGACAGAGTGGCGCAAGGCCGTCATGAACTAAATCACTGATGCTAAAACAACTAGATGACGCACGGCAGCCGGAAAAAAGCAAAGCCTCGCATTATATTATCAGCACAAGCCGGGACCGTGCCCATCACCACACTACCGAGGAGATAGAAGCAGCGCCCTTCTGTTTCAAGCCCGCAATGATGCTCTCCTCACAAACCAACTTGGCCACGAACTATTCGGCGTAGGTCGACGTGTCGCTTGTGCGGTGCACCAGAATGAAGCCTCCTTCATGTTTTACAGCAATTCCCGTGGCTCCCACAGATCTCCGGTCGGCCAGGGGCACGACCGGAGAAACCACAAACAGACATGGTCAAGCTAGAGCCACCCCATCACAACAACAGTGAACTATGACAATGGCTGGCTGCTGACGCCAACCACGCTGCCTGCTACGACAGTTTCACGGCCGACCAGGCGGCGAAGCTTGGCCCCGGCGTGGCTGGCAGATTGGATCGTCCGCACTTTGGTGAAATTCGAGGTGACTACAGTACAGTGAACCGGACCAGCCAGATGGCCTCAAAGACTCTGAAAAAACTGCATTTTATGTTCTTTCTCTCCTTACTTTCTACGCCTCAATTCCTCTCTAGATCGCCTGTTGCCCCGAGTGAAACGGGATCAGGACCACCCGAACACGCGCGGCACCACGGTGCGCGGAACCACTGCGCTTTTCTCTCGGCCGCCGCTTGCCGCAGGAAAGCGCCATTAAGAGGCGCGCTCTAAAATAAACAAAATCCAACGCAAGTGTCGGGCCTTTATTAGCGTTATGGCAGAAAGTATCGACTCGCCATCCCGGCTCTGCGAAAGTGGGTGTCCAGCGAAGCTGTTGAGAAGACCACCGCTTCAACCACCCTCCGTAGTCGGCGCTCTGTTCCTTTATCTGGCTGGCTTGGCTTGTTTCTTCCTTCCTACGCTGCGCTGTACCAATTTTAGAAGGCAATACCAAATCGCCCAATCCTAAGCCCTAGTGTCGCCGTCTATGCTGCCACATATGAAATAAAAAATTGGGGTACACAAAATCGTAGCAGGAACCTAGAAAGAAAACCTTCTCAGAAAGAAAGTATCGCAGTTAAAAGAATCCGCGCATATCTGGGGATAGAAACTATCACCTTTCTGGGGTGGTTGCTCTACCATCTGAGCTACCTAAGAGGCTAGTGGAGCTTCTTTTTCAGAGTGGAGTAGTTTTTAAGGGCGTATTAATTATTGACAGTCTAAATAAACACATGCTTTATATACAGTCAGTATAATTTAAATTTTGTTCTTAATGTGCAACAAATGTAGTCACAATCACAAGGAGTGGATACCCAGAAAATCGATTTCTTCGTTCCCATCTCTTTAGACAACTCGCGTGTGTGGACCATTGAGGAAACAGAAGCATGCCTCGAGCGAAGCTTCAGCTCCGGGACAATTCCGTTTTTCGCGATTCAAATACGTGGAACGCGCAAATGCTTTTATGAGAGAAACACTGGGCCAATTTGAACGAGCTTTCTTGAATTAGACAGAGGAAGTTAAATTCTAATGAATCTAGAAGCGGAATATTGATTTAGAACCTGGAATAAAAAAAAATCCCGGCAATATACAAGTTTCAAGAAATTGAAGCACGAAGTTTACAAATCCCTAATTATGCGTCAGGGACAGATATCACAGTTGTACAAGCTGCATCTGTTGGGAAACTTAAAGCGGAGCAATCTGATTTGCAGCCTACGTATATATGTTACAATGTTTGCGAGGGGTTTGCAGATGTGTCACTAGTACATTAGCGGCGCAATTGAGTGCCGTGTATACTGCGTGAATTTTGCCCTCATAGGATGTCTTAATAGGTATGGTTTACAACATTGTGATATCACTATTTATTTCTGAGATACTGAGTTGGGAACTTGGTAATTAAGTTTTATTGGGTTTTCAAAAGTCGAGCAACTTTCGGAAATTAAATAAGAGGACGGCCTCATGAAAACCGGTCCAGCAGTTACCTGGACAAACGATTTCTCTGTTCCCATGTATTTAGAAATGAACGATCACGCGTTAAGCTTCCTCTTAAGTGCTGAAATTACGCCTTATCAAGAGGGTACCCTTTTTGACCTTGAATGATAAACATCGCGCGTACTCGATACTGAAATGCATTTGCCGCTAGGGAATGTAATCGCGATAGTTCTTTAAAACGACACTAACGAGAAATGATGTGCGAGTTTATGCTGATCATACATATATAAAAAACTTTAACTTGGCAAATTTCGTGGTCGTGAAGCGATTATTAGAAGAGAAAATGAAGGAAAAGTTAGTTCTTTCTTTGCACGCTGTAGCCGGCGAGTCAGTGTGCCGTCACGGATTGGAAAATGCATTTATCGTAGTTGGCGCGTTGTGACTTGGTAAAAGTTTTCCCAAGTACGCTTGGGCTCTTTTAGAATACATTGTGGTGCAGCTTCACGAAAGTGTTAGGGCCGGCGCGAGACGGCGCCGTCTTGCGTGTTCCCTCGGCAGGAGTTGGCTGAAATGGTGCTTCCCTTGAATTGCGGCCCTTACCAGCTTTCTCTGAAGAAAGATGTCTTCCTCTTGTCTGCGCTGCAGAGCATTCATTTCGACAGAATACTTCGCCAGCGGCACATTAAAGAAACAGCCAGCCGGGCATTCCCGTTTGCACGTGCCTCGGGAAGCTGAGTACCGGCGTGTCTTCGAGCGCCAGTTGCCTCAGAGCACATGATCGGCACAAAGGTCGGGGCCTGGCTGCTCGCCAATCAATAACTTCGCAGCCTTAACTCTGCGACTCAATTTAAAAAGAGACACACATGTCTGAAAAGATACTCGCGTGTATCACATGATACACATCACGGAGCATAAAGTCAAATTATGCTCAGTATTTCTTTTTTAATTTGGGCAGCAGTTTCTCCATGACAGCGATTATCAAACTAAGGAGTGCTTTCAAACCGAAATAAGGCCATTTTCTAAGAATGGCATTCTGAATATTTCAAGATAATTGGAAGCTATAGTTATATAACGGGCGCAGGGAAAATACTGCTCGTACGTGCCAATGAGAAATGTTCCAGGCCAGACAAAACTGTGTCGTTGTTGCGTTGTCCGTCGCTACTGGCGGAAGTTGATGTCGTCATTTGTCATGTCATTTTATTTCTGTACTCCCTGGTCTCATCTTCCTTGAAATATTGCTTAATTTGTAGGGAGCTTCAAACGCAAAACTTATATTGCCGCGTTATGCAGTTTTCTTGAGATGACACGAAAGTCAGTGAATATAGGGGTCGAATCACTGATAATTGAAGTAGTAGCTTAGCGCAAATAAAACCACAGACACAAGGAAGACAGACAAGGACAAGCGCTACTCACAACTGTTTAATGGAAGGAAGGATAGTGCATATATATATATATATATATATATATATATATATATATATATATATATATATATATATATATCCTCTTGTCACGCATGCGCCTACCAAGCAGAAGTGAAGCCGGTACATGCACATCAAAGGCGGTCGCGCAAGAAGTTAAATTCGGCATCCAGTAATGTGATGGAAGGCTCACTCACACATCTATCTCTATTCTTCTTGATAAAGAAGGCCTCAAGAGCGAGTCTGGAAGACGCGTTGCCGCTCCTGCCAAGAATAGTTGTCTCAGAAAATCGTGCGTCGCAACCACACGCGGTAACATGGGCCACCAAATGTGCGCCCTTATCCTCTTTTTTTTTTTTAGTTTTTGCGCGTGTTCCCTTAAACGGTCATTCACACAACGTTCAGTTTGACTGATAAATCCCGTCTGTCTGTCACTGATAAATCCTGTCTGTCTGCATTGGAGCATGTTGGCGAAGACGGCGTACCATCTTTTCACTAAGCGTGCTTAAGCAGCCCTTCTGCCACCATGGTATGCTGAAGCAAATGTGAGAATGCGCTGGTTGGTGATCCATGTTTCAACAGCGCAGAAGCAGACCAAGTTTTTTGAAAATAAACTTGAGTAGAAAGTGAGCCCTTCGTTTTCCTGTCCGTCTGATTTGCCCTGCTCAAACACCATGGCATGGTATGGATTCCTGAATTCACATGAGGTCTCGCTTGTTGCCCGAAACTTAGGCTGACCAGATGGTGTCAAGACTTTCTCCGAGCATTATGCAGGCATATCTTTACCAGTGCTGGCAACATGGTGAGCAAGTCTTTGTTTTGACGGCAACCTTGTTTTGAGCCTTACAAACTTGTGATTTTTAGTTACGTAAATAGCCAGTAAATCTCCCTATTAAAATTCCTCAGCGGACTTTGGCAGCAACTTATTAGTGAACCATATTTGAGTGCATCAAGGATGCTCTTCAAGGTAAAGCACAATCTTGAGCTCTGATACTATTTAGGTAATGTAAAGGAAGACGTTCAAGGACAATTAAAACATAAAATTCAGTGCCATACCACTTTTCGAAGGTGAATGACCAGCAAAGCTGCGTATTGTGACGACCATATTGCGTTAATATATGGTCATTACTATATTGATTGAATAAAGACACATACACGTGATTTCGTGATCCCACCGTCTTTTATTTTTTTTGCTACCACAGTTGTCATATTTTTATGGTCACTATGGTAGATGGCCATGAGCTGAACGACAGTGCTGGAAAGATTTTTTAGTTGGTGTATTGGTAAGTGTATATCACTGAATGCCGAACCTATACTCCTCGCAGTCCTTTTTTATTTTGCAGCGCAAGCTGAACAAGAGAAAGGTGCATGTGACACACACAGCGCTAACTTTCAACAACAGATTTATTTTCCGTTCTCGTCGCTATATATATGTGCATCCTCGAAACCTCATACAGCACGTGTAAAATTTCAGTAAAAATGAACAAGAAATGTAAACTGGGAACCACACGTGAGCAGTTTTTTGACTCACATATTTAGACATGTACACGTTCAGCGCGAACAAAGATAACTGAGCTCTTTTAAGGATAATCAAATGGAAGGTTTACTGACGCATGCATCGCCGAATGTTGATATGTGTCTATATTCTATTATCAAGCGCGTCATGTCACACCTGCCTCTACTCATGATTGTTTCTTTAAATCTATGTTTGCATTTCCATCTCTGGCAATGGATGGGAAATGCCGTCAGCGACCAAGTTTACTTCGTTGTTGTGTTCTCGTAGCCTGTCATTTAGGCCCCTCCCTGTTTGAGCAAGGCAGGATCGTCCACACACGAGAGGAATGCGGTATACTACGCCCGCGATGCATCAATGAATTTGGTTGTATGTTCCTTTTCGCATGCGTACGTGCGATTGTTTCTGGCTTTGTGTTTCTACACAGGCTGACCAAATTATTAGGCGTCGAAAATACAACGTTGATGCCGCTCCTTCCAGTAATCTTCTTTAATCTATGGGCGAATTCGTATATGTAGGGGATGACAGTAAACTTTCTTTTGTTTATGTCAGTGCTTGTACCATGCACCTGCTCCTAACTGCTTTCCTGTGCCTTCTTACGCAGTCCTTCTGCGACTGACATAAGCACGTGGCTCGGGTAACCAACGCAGCTTAAACGCGAGGCTTACCGTCCGAAGCTATCGTGCATTAGGTGCTGGCAGGATTTCTTCAGTGCTTCGCTGAAACACATCTTCGCGATTGCGCTCTTCACAAGCTTTGTAGGCGCGGAATGAAATGGTAAAAGTGGCTCACTTGCCCTAGGTTCGCAACACCAGCAGGTTTTGTTGCCGGTGAGGACAAACTTTATGTCAAGGAATCTAATTCTTCCGCCACATGGCATTTAAAAGGTCACTCCTAGTGGGATAAGACAGTCACGAATAGCGGCAAAAACGGGAGCACATTCATTAGTAAAACAAGTGGATGTACACTCAATGAGAACTAAAAAGTCATCAACATATCTAAAAACTTTTGCAACCTTAGATTCGTGAAGGCGCTCTGACAGTTCTCCGTCCAGTTTGGCCAAACGCAGATTACTTAGCACTGGCGCTAGGCAAGGACCTATACAGACTCCCTGTTTCTACAGATACAGGGTACCTTTGTTATCGTCGGACGGAAGGCGGCTGCGCGACGGTCCGCTGCCGTTGACCGACGCGCCCATTTCCCGCTGCTCACGCCGTCGCTCGCGTAGGGCGCGATACTCTTCCACGGTGCGCAGAATACGCATCCTACCACGGCCAGAACGCAACCAAGGTCGATCCAAATAGGTCGCGAAGCTTCGGGCGAAAAGCGGTTCAGTACAGATTGTAACCGACATCAGCGAGGGGGGTTATGGGAGCAGCGATTGAAGCGCGACTATGTTTGGAGGGAACAAACATTGTGAAAGAAAAAAGCGTTTTTCAATTCAAGCGAGACATAGTTAGATCCATTCAACGAAAATAATATTCCTGGTCAATTTTATATATTCGTGACGAGTTAAGAAAATGCAGGTTTATTCGATTTTATTATTATTAATTATTGCATTTATTTTCGGCGCCCATCGTTACAGGGGGCGTTGACGCCACTACCACTCGCAATGCAATGCACGTCTTGAAATGGGCAGAAAGGCGCCGTAGTAAAGTTCACCTGTTGAAATACGCCCCCCTCACAATTTGTGCTTTCTTGCTTGTCGAAGTTTGTCTGAATTTGGTGACGTGGGCAGCTTCATCGCTTCTTAATCTGTTCAGTCAAAAGTAGTGAGTTACGACTGCGAGATAATTGAGTAGTTGTTTTCGTGCGTCTGCGCCAGCCGACGAGCTTGGCGTCCGACGATAGGATCAGCACTCTACACCTGACGCTTTCGTCGGCCTCCAAAGAAGGTGTGTTCTGTGCAGGGGTGCGATTTCGACAACCATACGGCTGGCTTTTCCTGCATCGCTTTCCGCGCTAAAAGCTCGAAATGCCCATCAAGTCGAATGGCGGGGCATTTGAATATATAGCTCCAAAAGCAGACCAACAAAACAAATTTCGCGCCTTCGAAAACAAAATGACGTTACTTCTGCTTTTAACGGACCTGGCGTCACATTATTTTTTCTTCCGCCGGAAGTGTTCCCACCACATACAGATGGCGCTAAGCCCCATGAACCGCCGATGGACCGCCATGTTTTGAACGTATGGCCTCCTATGGAAGCTTCGCTACCAGGTATATTTACCTTGACGCAACTGCTGGTGGCGTCGCTAGGCGGTGTTCACGTCACGGAAGCGCACACATAACGTCGGAATTGTGGGGACTGCGTAGCCCATTTCGTCGCAGCGCCATAGCGCAGCACGTTTTGGGCATAGGAGCCGCAGCGCAGCGAGGTCGCTTTCGAACTTCGCGCGCGCGGTCCACCGCTTTCCTTCTCTCTCGTTCCTCCGAGGGCACCGAACGGCAGCGGGACCGTAAAACACTTGCTGCTGTCCGCCCCCGAACGGCCCAGGGGCTCACCCGATTGGTCTGTTTGGGCGGGAACCCGCGTTCCTTCTCTCCTGGCGACTCAATCGACCGAGGAGCGGCAACGCGGGGAGAAGCTCTCGGACAGCGAAACGGTGCGTACCGACTTCCGATTCTCCCGGTCACCCCTTTGGTTGGCCGGTCTCGCCGACTGTCCTCGACCCGAGGCGGTTGCGTACCTATTCGCTGCTCCTGTTCTGAAGGCTAGGCCGAAGAGACGCGGCTCACTTGACGTGCGCGGTCGTACTGCGCCGAGTCGCCCTCGGAGGCTACCCCGAGCTGAAAGAATGTTGCCCTGGTAGCGCAGTCTTTGGGAGCCATCCTCTCGTGTAGCGGCGTGCTACCGCGTTTTTGAGATACTGAGTGTCACCCCTTGACTTGCGGGAGCTTCGGCTCACGAGCCCCGCGCCGATACGGGTGTAGCAGATATCTTGAACGCCAAGGTGGTCGTATATTAAACGCCTTCCTTGTACTCTGGGCCTTCTCCTTGCGGCGCTCTGTTTCGCTCCCAGTGAGCCGCGTCTCTTCGGCCTAGCCTTCAGAACAGGAGCAGCGAATAGGTACGCAACCGCCTAGGGTCGAGGACCTTCGGCGAGACCGGCCAACCAAAGCGATGACCGGGAGAATGGGAAGTCAGTACGCACCGTTTCGCTGTCCGAGAGCTTCTCCCCGCGTTGCCGCTCCTCGGTCGACTTGAGTCGCCAAGAGAGGGAACGTGGGTTCCCACCCAAACAGACCAATCCGGTGAGCCCCTGGGCCGTTCGGGGGCGGACAGCAGCAAGTGTTTTACGGTCCCGTTGCCGTTCGGTGCCCTCGGAGGAACGAGAGAGAGAGGGAAAGCAGTGGACCGCGCGCGCGAAGTTCGAAAGCGACCTCGCCGCGCTGCGGCTCCTATGCCCAAAACGTGCTGCGCTATGGCGCTGCAACGAAATGGGCTACGCAGTCCCCACACTACAGAGGAGACCGAACGAGCGTCCGCTTCGGGCACACGCTACACACGCGGCTGAGCTGATCGTCCCCCTGAGGGGCTCGGATCCTCGGACCCGCGCGGTGGTCTAGGTGACTCCCGGTGGAGCACCACTATAGGCGCAGACCACAGAATGTAAAGGCGCCTTTAGCGTTTACTGTCTGATGTTATCGGCGCGTGGGCGAGCGTCGCTCTTGGGCTATGCGAGAATCTCCTACGCATGCAGAAAAGATGCAAACCTAGCTACACACAGCTTCGCTTCAAGAAGACTTAATTTCGAGTCAGGCTTTCTTTGGTCACACAGCCATTACAATATGACATCTATCGGCAGGAGTACCTGAAGCCTCCTGCGCACCATTACTAAATGTATAAAAGCAGTGAGAAAGATTCAGCGCAGCACCGCCATATTTAAGTCGGGCCTCTTTGTCGGCATGAGAACCTTGGTTCGGACTAGTTAGTGAGTCGTACCACAAGAGCGAAAGAGGCTCGGACAAAGAACACAGATGACAGGACGGGGGCTGACTGAGTTTACTAAGAAAGAGAAGTCGCATTTCTGTAAAGCCAACAGTCACGTACTCGTGGTCAGCATCATTAATAATTCCGCAGAACTGATCTGACGATGCCTATCGACGGTAATGCGTTTAGCATTAAATCAATATGGTGACACGACGTATTGCCACTGTCGAAACGAGATATCTATGAGGCGTCTACGTCAGCGGAACTCCTCTTTCGCGCTCCGGATGGATGTTGTGAGCGTCCCCTTTGGAAAGGGACGGTGGGCTGAAGCACAAAGCTCTTGCTATTATACTGCCTTATGTCCTACGTAGGTCAAAAATGAAAAAGAAGAAAAAACCCAATGAATTACCATAACCATATTTTCTAACTGTCTATTGTAAACTTTGTTTTGTAAGCCTCTTTTTTACCCTTTCCCTACATTTCTTCCACCAATCTTCTAATCGTCTCTTACTAACCTCTATCGCGGACATGTTTACTTTGCCCTGCTCTTAGTGAACCCAAGGGCTTCAAGAAGTCCAGTAGTGCCTAAATCGACTCCTGAGCAGATATCTTCACATTCTAAGAAAACGTGCTCCATCGTTTCCCTAGCTTTACCGCCGCAAGCACATGCTTCTTCTTCCTTCTTATATCTCGCTTTATAGGTGTGTGTTCTAAGGCATCCTGACCTCGCTTCAAAAAGTAATGAGCTTCCCTTTAATTTATCATAAATTGGCTCTTTCCTGATTTCGTTCTTTCCTCTGAAGTAGTTCCCAATGGCAGGTTTATTTTCCATTGCCACCACCCATGAGATTATTTCAGCCTCTGCCTTTCCGCTTGACGTTCCTTGTTGCTGTTCCTTGTTCCGTGTTGCTCACCGTACAGGCCGCATACCTGCTGGTAAGCTGCGTAGTTCTTTTCCTGCACTGTGAATCAATGTTATTCCTGTACAAATACCTGAACACTCCCAGCTAGGGGTGTGCGAATATTGAAATTTTCGAATACGAATCGAATACGAATAAGGCGAAAAACTGCCTTCGAATATCGAATCGAATATCGAATATATGTGTAGTATTAAAAAATTGCAAAACGAGGTAACAATAGCTTTATTACCCTTTTAAAAATAATGTTGCATTTTACGAGGTTGCTTCAGGTTAAAGAGGCACTCATTATAGGCAATGCACTCAGGTAATGTCAGGTAATGCTCTGTCAGGTAAACGCTTGTTACAAGTTATCGCGAAGGTAAATTGACTGCTCAACATGTTCACAAAGTAAGGGCTCTCTATGCACTGTGACAACATTTATCCAGGTAACATTTTCTTGGTGCATATTTTATTGCGCATACTTACAAAGCCCGAAAGTACATAATATATTGTTATGAAAGAGCCCTGGAATAAAGCTTGGTAAAAAAAATCGAAACTGATCATGTCTCACGGGCCTGGTGCAGATAGACTGGAACAGAGCGTACACATTCATGGTAAGGTTCGTTACAGCACTTGAGATCACAGTGCTGTAACGCTGTGTCGTCTTCTTGTGACCTTCTTTTGTCCTTGTTTTGTGTTGCGCTGTAACGAACCTTACTATGAATCCCAACCAACTGGCCCAATTTGCCATCTTCATGCAGAGCATACAGATAATGAGCGGATCATGTGAAGCTCTCAGTGAATAAACATGTTCTTAGGAGAATGTGGAGCAAGCATATAATTCGTTAATTGCTAAATTATTCACAGTCTGTCCGAATATTCGCTGTTTCGACCATTATTCGGCCGTCCTCGAATATTCGGGAATTTACGAATATGCATTTCTCGAATCGAATACGCTTCGAATAAGGAAAATATTCGATTCGTATTCGAAATTTCGAATATTCGCACACCCCTACTCCCAGCCCATTTACTTTGTTCCATATTCCTCAGTCGTCCTTCATAATCAATTTTACTGTGAGCTTCCCTCATTTCAAAACTTGTCCAGTACATATCACCCTACACAGCTTCATTTGTAGTCTTCCCCTGACCGCCCAATGCAAGGCGTCCCACTGACCTTTGGTTACCATCGAGTCCTTTTTGTACCCCAGATTTCAAGCAAACAACCGTATTTCCAAAAGTAAGTCCTGGAACCATTACACCTTTCCACATACCTCAGAGCACCTCGTAACTATTTTATCCCCATAGGGCTCTGTGTTTCATTATGTCGGCATTTCTCTTCTCCTTTACTGTTATTGTTCTTTCCGGCGTTTCCATATATCTATTGCCTTCTTTTATCCATGCACCAAGGTACTTATATTCTTGTACCGGAGGTATTTCCTGGCACTTAATTCCCACTGACTGTTCACTGTTTTCATCGAATACCATAACACCTGATCTTTACCGCTAAATTTCAGGCTTAACTTATCGCCTTCCTGTCCACAGATATTAGCCAGACGTTGCATATCACTTCGCGTTTCAGCTAGCAACACGATATCGTCCGCATAAAATAAACCTGCAAGTTGCTGCTCCTACTGTACCCGCTTGTTTGTATGAGAGATTGCACCCGATATTACTTTCTTCTAGCTCCGTTTCCATCCTCAACATGTACATCATAAACAGCAGTGGCAATAAAGGGCACCCATGCCTCAGTCCTTTGTTGATATCAACGTTCTCCTCTCTGCTCATCCCTTTCCATTCAACACAATCGGCGTTTTCTAGGTTAATCTTTCTCAAAAGTTGTAGACAATCGTCGCCTACGCCTTCCCCTTCCAGGATATTCTACAAAGTATTGCGGTCTATGTTGTGATAGGCTGCTGTAATGTCTAAAAAAGCCACATATGATGGTCTGCCTTCTACCTTTGATATTTCAATACACTGAGTAAGTGCAAATAAGTTATCGTCCAAACGTCTACCGATTTTGAAGCCATACTGAAGTTCTCCTAAAATGTCATTATTCTCTGCCTATGCTTGCAGCTTTAATTTGAGTGCCTGCATTGCCAGCCTGTATATCACTGATGTAGTGGTCAACGGTCTATACGAGTAAACGCTATCTTTCTCCTCCTTACCTTCATAAATTAACTTCATTTCACTTTGTCGCCAACCACCTGGTTTCGTCTATCTTTTAAAGTTTTTTCCATTGCTTTCACCAGAGCTTCCTTACTTTTTAGTCCTAGTTCATTAATCAGCCTAACGGGAACCTCGTCTAGCCCTGTGGCTGTACGCTTAGGAATTTTCTCTTCCGCTTTATTCCAGTTTAAATTTGTTAGCACCAGCTGCTTTTCCCCTTGGGTCTCTTTCATGCTCTTTTTTTCAACAAGTATAACCTCGTCATTGCCTTGCAAAGATTCGGCTGTTGCTTTTCGGATGTAATTTATTGCCGCTTCTCCTTCCAGTCTGTTTTCATCTTCGTCTAGGATATCTTGTTGTATTGTTGTTGACTTCCTGCCTAAGAATTTTATGTGGTTCCAAAATATTCTAGGCGTGTCCTTCTTTTTCTCACGTATTTCAGATAACCAACGTTCACTTTCACCTTTTAATCTTGCTTGCACCAGCATTTGAACCATAGACTTTTCCCCCCGGTATATTTCGCATCTACTGGCTACTTCACCATGCGGCAACTGCGCCTTCTTTGCTTACCTGTGCTCTCGGGATGCTTTCTTTCGGCGATCGCTTCTCGTATCTCCCGGTTCCATCAACTTTCGGTTTCTTTTTTTGCTTTCCAACGAGCCCGCTGTTTATCTTTCAGTATTTATGTCGTTATTACACTCAGAAGCTCACTATATTCCCAGTCGTTACTTGATCATTTGCCATGTTCTTCCCCGACTCTTGTGTCTGTATTTGTTATTTGTTCAGTGTTCGAATTTGGACTGGCCATTTTGCACTCCTTGCTCTCTTTCAAACTACATATGCCATTTTCAACATAAGGCGTTTATGGTCACTCCCTATGCTGCTATATTCTTCGTCATCAAGGACCATTTCTCTAGACTTATTATCCGTGGATTTTGTAATGAGACAGTAATCAATGGTCGATTTCCGGTTTCCCACTTTCCAGGTAGTCTGCCCTTCATACTCAGGCCCTGTACTCACGATAACGAGGCTATTTAGCTCACAAAGATCTAGCATTCACTCCCCATTATGGTCGGTATGACCACCTAGATCCTGTATGCGGGCATTCATATCGCCTAATAGTATAATTTCGGCATCATTCCCGAAACCCTTGATATCAGCACTTATGCATTCCACTAACTCTTGATTCTTCTTTGTGCGATAATTTCCGGTCCGCGAATGCGTTGCGCCTTGCCACATTTTTTCCCCGCTCACTGTATCTTATAACCAAAGATGCTATTGACATTTTGAATCTACTTTCTTCAATTTGGCTCCGTGATGGATGGGCATTCGGACTCTTGCTCCCTTTCTTTCCGACCTAGTTCTGTTGCACCCATGCCAAGAATAATTCTCAGTCACTGACGGCTTTTTCGAGTCTCTAAGATGCGATTATGTAACCGCACACACCCCTATTTGTTCTCTAAGTGCTCGTGAATCTCTGCCAAATTTTCCTTTCTTCTGCCGTCCTGCATGTTGATGCAGCCTATTGCATGGAGAGCTCTGCTTCTTGTTTTCCAAATTTTTGTTATTCACGGCGATGTTAGCCCGCGCAAAAATTATTGAGAAGGCATTGAAATATCGTTGGTCAATGTTGAATTTTTATTGAGGTATTATTCAGTTTGTTGGAGAATCGTTGCGTCGAGTGTTGAGGACTCTTGAACATTGGCCACTGAAATTTAATTGAAACACTATTTGGTATCTCAAGGTTGAATAATTGTTAAGTTACCATTGAAAGTCCATTGTGCGTAGATGGCCCGTTGTGTTCGTTTTGTTGAATGGTTGCTGGGTTACCATTGAATCTGCGTTATAGTGAGGTGGTAGTTCTGTTGACCTGTTGTTGAGTTATGGCCACAGCACTGAAAAGTACATTGTGGCCCATTTGAGATGGCATTGAGATTTCAGAAGTCGTCATTGAAACATAATTGACGTTTGGTTGAGCTAGTAGATTTTTATTCATGTATTGAAATTGCCTTGATGTTCACACTTGCATGCACCGGTGCCTGCTCATAACTTTCCCAAACACAAACAAAAGCAAATGTGAGACTGATCAATTTGAAGTACCTTTATTTACACTAAAGATGCGTGCACATGAAACATTATTACAGTACATAGGGCACCACTACATCGAACCTGGAGAGATAGGCTATTACCTACAGCACTCTAGCAGCGTAAATACATCTGAAAAAACCTATACATATGAATTCAATCAAAACGATCATTGTGGTCTTCACTTTCGACTTAAGTTTATGACTAGAAGGCAAAGCGACTCAAAAGGCAGGGCTTAAGCATAGCCTTGTAATAACCAACTTTGAACAAATGAACACTTGAAGCTGCTTGCGTGTGAATACACAAGACATCTGAATATGTTACATTAAAATGTTTCCCACACTAACACACCACAGGAAGAGCTACGGCTGACTGTGAGAAGGCAAAATAACAGACTTGATACAAATGACTTCATGTAAATATATACAAGCTTTAGCACGTCTTTCACTGCGATTAAAATTTAATGAAGTACCAAAGTAGACTTGCCTGAGCTTTTTGTCTTCGAGATGTATATATTTTCATGTTGCCCAATTATTTTATAAAATAACATCACTCAACTTAGCTATTAATTGACGAGACATCATTTAGAAAGTTGTCGGGCATGGTGAACACCTGAATCATGTTTCTGACGAGCGAGGTTTGCTTTCTTCAGAAATAAACTTGTAAAACTTTTGTGTAATGAATGCAGCTTATCTCCCTGGCACAAGTCAAGAACAAACAGTACAGAATTTGATTATGTTAATTTGGGGTACAGAAGAGCTTGTTGCTGGCATTTCCTCAATTTAGTGAGCTCAATTTCAGGTAATTTTTCTGGACTTGCACAAAGCTAATTAGAGCACTTTTTGGGGCCTCTTTCCATATACCCAACAACTAAGTGGTACCTCAGTCAATGAAGGTATAAGGCAAGGGTAATACCATCAACGATAAGAGAAAACTTTATTTAGCACATAAAATTGGTGGTAACACACCGCTAACACAATTATAAACAGCCAATTAAATGGTCAGCTGCACTTGCCGTATCAAGTACCCCAGAAATAGTCATAAAGGATGAGAAAAGATTCCAGTGACTGGACAGCCAAATTGGTGATACAGTGAAATACGCAAATAAATGCGTATACGAAACACCAGTGACCTCAATTGCGCAGGTAAAATGTTATTAAAATGCTACCAGAATTTTATTGCATAAAATAAAGGTTTCATAAAAATTGGGACAAAGCAGTAACAAAGACGGAGGGAGATACAGGACTCGTGTTAAAAAAAAATTACACGTGATATACATGCATATTTAAGCTCACGACAATTTTTTCTACAATATATACAACAAGAACACATGCACTTACGGCATAAAAAAGGTTCCTACGCCTAGAGAATGCAGCACAGTACAAAGCAGCGTCATGAGAACCGAAAAGTAGAGCTTAGTATGTCTAAAAGCTACGAATGCTTGCGTACTTACAAATTGGCATGTGACATGTCATGTCTTGAATGAATCAAATTCATAAATCTTACGCACAAACGAAGTTACCATCACTCTTATTGGCTTCCTCAAGGGACTCCTTGAAGCTGAACTAGAAGATGTAAATCAGTGTTAAAAACAAAGAGAAGATAAGACCCTATAGCGTTCTTCCTGAAATAAACAGCACAAATAACTTAATATGTCAATTCTATGGACACTTCGCCAATTCGGTGTACATTTATATTTGACAACCACCCAGACAGAGACGAGAAAGATGAATTAAGGTAGGAACACACATGAACGCTGACTCAACTAGAAGTTTATGCGTGAAGACAGATTTTAAACACACTGGCCAACTTCACAAAGAAAAAGCCATGGATGCGCAGCAGAAACAGCCCGGCACAACAAAAAAGGACCGAAAGACGTCCTGTAGAATAAACATGTGCGTCAAACACTAACAAAAACATGAAAACTGAAAGGTTTGTCCTGTAAGTGGTATTAACGAGAAGTACTGCACCAACTCTTTCCCACTAAGGGTAACAGAAATCTCGTTTATGAATTTTTCTTCGTGAGCAATAATGCTTCCATAAGCCCTCTTGTGTTTTGGTCTTTGTGATGAAACAATCGTTCTTTCTGCTCTATACCGCAATACCAGAGGAGTTCCAGAAGCAATATCTATTGATCACAAACGAAACAAATGCATAACCAAGTTATCTATTGCCTTTAGTGGGAAAAAGTTGCAGTTCTCAGTAGAATATTTCTCGTTGGGTAGTATCACTTATCGGACAAATCTTTCGCTTTTTCGAAAGATTTGTCCGATAGTTCTCGTTTTTCACGCACATTTATTCTGCATGACATGGCTTTTTCATATTTTTTTCTTGTCGCACGTGGCTGTTTCTGCCACGCATGCACGGATTTTTACCTTTGTCAAGTTGACCAGTGTCTTTAATGCCCCTGTCGTCAAAAGTAAACTTTTAGTAGAGCTACCGCTTGTGTGCGCTCCTACCTATTTCGTCGTCCGTCGTCCGCCTCTGTTCGTGCTGCTGTTTACAGTACGCACGTATTACTTGGTTAGGCTGGTAAACATTCTCACAAACAAAAGTAAATGCCTCCCCTCAAAAGGTAGCCCATCCTTTACTATTAAACGCCAGAGCAAATCGAAAGTAAGCCTTCACAACGTCCATGCGGCAGCTACTACACCACAGAGCAGCACAAAAAATAGTTGAAAATCCCACTTGATGGAGAGTGGCAACAGAGATGCGAGCTTGCTAGTGAATCAGCCACATATCAACGGGTGTCTCTTGCATGACGCCAAGGTGCTTTTGGCGTAGAACACTTTAGCACCTGGGAATTTGCTGCATGCGTAACCTGTGAGAAGGGAATGTGGACAGAAAATGAGATTACGCGGATTAAGAATCTGCCACACACTGCACATAACTACGCACGAAATAGAAGTACACACTATACTGGCAAGTAAAAATTTGCGACTCTTTACGAGTGCCGTCGAGAAAACGAAGAAATGGGTAGCTACGGTAAACGTTAGCTAAAACACGCACAGCGATGTTTCGCAGCGGGGGAAATATATTCCCGGCTCTCTCGCAGAACCAAAGACCACGCGACAGTGCATCGCCGATACCATGCAGATATCGAACCTTTGGGTAGAAGTCCAGCAGAAGGAATGACCTAAAGATACGCCGAGACCGATGCGAGCATGAGCGTGGCTGTTCGAGTGAGAACATGTACCGTTTCTTTGAAGCTAGCCGCTCCGGCGTGGCTCCGATCATCCCACGTGATTTGTGTGCAGAACGTCGCGTACGCGCCCTTGCGCGTTTTGCGCGGTAGCGTCTGCGCAGTGAGCTAGCTTTATGCACGCATCATTCTTCGCCGCCCAAACGGTGATCGAGTACGACTCTCAGCTCGAGGCGACACCGCGCCGATTGGCGCTCCTTTCGCTCCTGGAAGCAACGCACATTCGGATTGGTCCAACTCAGAGTCAGCAGAGAACGGTGGCATGTCTCGGTTAAAATTGTATACAGTACGCCTTCAACGGCAACCCGCCGCGCTAGATAAAGATGCTTACTGTGGTAGTTGGCGGTGATATGCGATAAGGCGAGCCCGTCGGCGGCTGTGTTCTCTGCCGACGTCGTCACCACACCTGTTCATTTTCGCTGTGCATCCACGTACAGTCACCGCGCGGAAGCTGTGACTAATCGGTTGGCCGTCCTCCGCAAATCCCAGAGAGGCGAAATTATTTTGCGGTGCGCCGCATCATAAGCCGCAACCTAAATCGAGGCGCGCTTAACCGCTACGGCACAAAAGGTGATCACACTAACCGTATGGTATACAATGAGCCACTACGGATTAAAAAAAATAATTCTGATGTCCTACGTGCCAAAGCAACGATCTGATTATGAGGCAGGTCGTAGTTGGGGACTCCGTATTAATTTTTACTTGCTGGAAATGTTTACCTGCATACAATGCACAATGCACGAGCGTTTTTGCATTCAGCTCCTTTGGAATGCGGCCGCTGCAAGGATCGTGTCCACGACCTCGAGCCCCAAATTGCCACGGCGGCCGCCATAGTTACGAAATGCGTAAGCGTGAAGTGCAACACTGCCTTCCGGTACGAGTATGGTACAAGCGTAGCACAGCTGCACACCTGCTGCACAATTATTTATCGCGATTCTCCTAAGCTCGTAGTGCCTGCCTAAATACCTTGAAAGGCAGCGCGCCTCTCACGTATCGAAACGCAATAACAAGCGCTTAGACGGCCCACATGAGCCCCTATGAAATATAAAGGGCCACTGTACAAAATTATCACTTCGCAGAGATGCCGATCCTTATGTTCCAATTGGCTTCTCTCATACAAATTAAGGAAACGTTATTATACAGGAACAAATGAAGCAATGCAATTTTACGCACGTGGGGCGCCACTGCCTCTTCGCCTACCATTGTTTCAAACGAAGTGACGACGGCAGCGAGGGTTAGTATCGCGCGCTTTTGCTCCGGGGCATGCGGTTTGCTTGAAGAAAGTGAACGGTGTGCTTAACATCTCACGCTTGTCGATGTCAAAATAGAAAAAAAGGCTACATGCTCAAGAAAACGAGATTACTTACCTATCTGCAGAAGTTCGGCTGCGACTATTTCGGGGTGCCTTCTCTCCAACAGGCATCATGACCTCTGCCGCGCAACTCATAAAAACAACCAGGCTCGCACATAAGTCGAAGACTAGTAGCTGGGTGAACCAACGACTTCAACAGATAAACGTGCCACTTATCGTCGTTAAAGCATTTCACTAAAATGTGCTTCATGATGTCCGAAATGAAAAAAATACTTTCATCAAAAAGCACGAGGCGTGAACCAGCGCACAACTGCAACTAAGTAACTGAGTCCGAAAGCCGGTCACAGCTTCACTATCGTATTGAGTTATAAAAACATTTCAAACACAAAATAACGGCACTGAAAAACCGCTAATTAATTAGCAATAATTTTTCATCCGCTAACCTTCATAAATTTTTAAGAACAACCTAATTTGTAGCGTAAACAACAAAAACTACGACCAAAAAATGCGACTACGAAACTAGCGGTAACCGTGTGTACTGTTGCAAAAGTGTGCGCAAAACGAAGCTCAGTTGCACCCGCTTGCGCGCACACATACACACCCGAACACTACCTTGACGTTTGTCGCGCCACCTAGAAATAAAAATTACTACTAGTTTTGCTACTTTTACTAAAATAAAACTTCTAAAATAGTTTGTAATGCCTTTGCAGGTGACGAGGGGACAAGTAAGGTATGATAAGAGTCCGTTACCTGTATTTCTTTCATTTCCATTTGGTGTCTTTGACTGAACATACGAGACCTGCAGGATTGGGAGATGAGACGACGACAGTTCGACGAGGCTCAAATAAATCGCGTGCTTCTTGCAAGGCGAGAGACGGGAGCAGCCGCAGATACAGCGATTAGCTGTGATACTGTTGCGGCCGTTGCTGAATCTGAAGCTCTTTGAAGTCAATGGTTATAGCGGCTGCGCGCTGCGATCTCAAAGCGCGTTCGTTCTTTGATCTCTAGTACCACGCACATTGAATAAAAAAACTATATTTGCTTTGCGGACAGAGGGTACGTCGTAGGAAATTCGAAGACCTCACCCGTGTATGTTTGTAGCGTGCGCGCGTTTGCATCACACGGTTCCCACAGCGCGTCCGATGCTCGAAGGCAGCGTCGTCGCCTGTCGGCACCTGTCTTATCGCCGGCCGCGCTGCCGCCGTGTCTACTTTTGGACAACTCCACATGCGCGTAGTCACCGTGTTTGCAAGTGAGTTTCGCATTCTTCTGCTACCCGAAACGTGCTCATTTCGGATCGTACCAATTGTTATGTGATCTAGTGTATGTTAAAACGACGATGGCATTTGTACAGCGGCGAAGAAATAAATCGTTATGAACTTGGGCGGTCATGAATCTAGTCTAACGTCGCAGTTTTTACGTAGCGAAAATGGCTACGAAAGTGGGGCGGTCCCGGAGATAGGCGGTTGAAAGCGCCAGCTGTAGCGACAGCACCAGGAAGTGGGACGCGGCGCACGCGCCAAGCATTTCAGAGCTTACTGGCTTTCGAATGAGAGGAGTATGCGCGCGCTCGTGGCCTATTGGTTAGAGTACCGGGCTCGACGGCCGACCTTCGATTCCACCCCATCGGTCACACATTATCTTCTTTTAATGAAAGCGAGGCGAACGAACAACCTACCTGCCGCAAAGTGACAGGAATGAGGTTGGAACGCATCGCAATAAATGTTTGGAATGTCTTCATATGCGAGTCCTAATTATTGTATACTGGACTCAACTGCTACACAACAAAAAACAACTAGAAAAATCAACACAAATTACCCAATAAATTGTTTATTGAGAACACTCAACAGTAATATTGTTGTGCAAGCGTTGAGTGAACTCAATTGCTCTTGAAAATTTGTCGAAGTCCGTTGTTTAAACAATTCCCCAACAATATATCAATGGTTAATCAACAGTCATTTTTGCACGTACGCGCCAAGCATTTCAGGGCTTACTGGCTTTCGAATGAGAGGAGTATGCGCGCGCTAGTGGCCTATTGGTTAGAGTACCGCGCTCGACGTCCGACGTTCGATTCCACCCCAGCGGTCACAGATTACTTTCTTTTAATGAAAGCGAGGCGAAAGAAGAATCTACCTGCCGCAAAGTGACAGGAATGAGGTTGGACCGCTTCGCAACATACTTTTGAAATGTCTTCATAGGCGAGTCCTAATTATTGTTTACTGGACTCAACTGCTACGCAACAAAAAAATCAACTAAAAAATCAACACAAATTACCCAATAAATTGTTTATTGAGAACAATCAACGGTAATATTGTTGTGCAAGAGTTGAGTGAAAACAATTGCTCTTAATTTGTTGAAGTCCGTTGTTTCAACAATTGCTCAACAATATATCAATGGTTAATCAACAGTCATTTTTGTACGGGCTATTCTGAGGATCCCCGAGGGGACCTTCTTCATTACTACTTACTCTGGCCTCCTGAATGCCCGTGGGCCCCTTAAAAAAGCAAGAGCGCGACCAGCAAGTCGCCAGCCCACTTGTCGTCCAAGCCTGTAATTGAAGTTGATCCCGTCTCGTCGAAAGCCACAACACCTTTTCATTTCTCACTTCCCGCCGTCTTTTGAACCCGTCTGATCAGCGTCTTGATCTTGGTGCTCTCATTGACCTGCTAGTTGAGGTAGGCCGCAACGTAGGCGATGTGACTGATCACGAACGACTGGACAAGTCACATGAGACTGTCTTCACGCATGCACACCCGTCGCGCCGAGACACGGTGTATGAGCCTGATGGCGTCCATTGCCTTCGTAGTAAGATTGTTGATGGTCTCGTCGTTGCGACCGCTCTTGTTTAGCAGCAGGCCCACGACCCCGATCTTAGGAACATCGGGGATTGGTTGACCCGATGCAGTCACGATCTTGATGTGATCGCACTCCCCAGCGTGAACGCGGTCGTAGCGGTGGGAGCACGAACAGCTAGGGTTTGGCCGGCGAGCACATTAGGCCGGTGCCGTCAAGGTGCTCCTCGATGGCGGTAACCGCCGCTTGGAGCTGTTGCTAGATGCTGGCGTCGATGCCGCCAGCCGCTTACGGGGCAATGTCGTCGTCGTAGATAGCATGCCGGACGCCGGCCCCCGCTACTGCTCTCGCTACCCCGACCATGACGAGGTTGAAGAGCAGCCGCGGGATAACCGAACCCTGCGGGGTGCTGCCGAGCTTGTGTTCTGGAGCTTGAGGTCTCCGGTGTGCAGTTCCACCGTGCGGCTGGTCAAGAAGTCTTGGATATAATTGTAGCTCGTTACCCCCATGCTGAGTCTTGATACTTGGGATAATGTGGGTGAGTGTTTAACTTTGTCGAACGCGCTTTGTAAATGGAGCCCCAGAATTACTTTGCCTTGTGTTTTGTGAATGATTTCTTGTTTGAGTTGTAGCATGAAATATTGTGCGCTGAGATTGTGCCGGAAGCCGGTCATCATGTCCGGATAGAGGCCTTCCTCCTACAGGTATTCCTGCCACCAGTTGACTACCACGTGCCCCAGCACTTTGCCCACGCAGGACGCGAGTGAGATGGGACGTAGGTTTCCGGTAAAATCCACTGATTGTACACCTTCCTTTTCAATGATGATGGTAAGCTTCCAGTCAGGAGCTGACAATATCTGCGGTATACGATCCAACCCATTTTTATTCTTCTATGAATTTCCTTCTCATGATCAGGGTTCCCTGTGATTAGTTGACCTAGGTAAACGTACCCCTTCACAGACTCTAGAGGCTGACTGGCGATTCTGAACTCTTGTTTCCTTGCCCGGCTATTCATAATTATCTTTGTCTTCTACATATTAATCTTCAACCACACTCTTACACTCTCCCTGTTAAGGTCCTCAATCATTTGTTGTAACTGGTCTCCATTGTTGCTGAATCGAACAATGTCATATGCCAACCGAAGGTTGCTGATATATTCTGCGTCGACCCTTAGTCCTAATCCTTCCAAGTTTAATAGCTTGAATACTTCTTAGAAGCACGCAGTGAATAGCATTGGAGAGATTGTCTCTCCCTGTCTGACCCCTTTCTTTATAGGTATCTTCCTACTATTCTTGTGTAGAATGAAGGTAGCTGTGGAATATCTGTAGATATTTTGTAAGCTATTTACGTAAGCGGTCTGTACTCCTTGATTACGTAATGCTGCTATGCTGCTGGTGTCTCTACTGAATCAAATCCCTTTTTGTAATCTATGAAAGACAAATTGTCGACAAGTTGTCGACTGGTGCGATGCCTGGCAAATGTGGATTTATTTCGAGAAAATTGCTTTTATGTCCGTTTCACATAAGAAGCGTGACTTAAAGTTTCCGTGCGGTATTATAGCATAATTATTTCCGAAGTAACACATTATAAGTATCTCGGACTCTGGATCACAAGTGATTTCACTTGAGCTGAGCACCTTGAATATGTAGTAGCTAATGCTAACCGCAAGCTTCCTTTTTTTAAAAGGAGGGCTTTGAAACCGTCTATTCCCACTGTACACCTATTCGCATATAAAGCTGTAATTCTGCCGATGCTAGACTATGCCTGTGTAATTTGGGACCCTTTTACTAAATCTGCACTAACAAGTTAGAAATGGTGCGAAGAAAAGCAACTCGTTTCATTTACAACAGCTTCGGACGCACTTCAGTGACAAACCTCTTAACAAAAGCAAAACTGCCACCATTAATGCAAAGAAGCCGTGTATGACGACTCAAATTCCTTTTTCAGCTTATGAATGGTCATTATAGACAGATCTCACTGGAATAATTACTTTTTCATCTGGTTATACTACTAGGCAACGACATAGCCGAACAACAGCCCCATTTACGACGCGTAATAATTGTTTTAAGTATTCCTTCTTTCCACGGACAGTGGTTGAATGGAATCATCTATTTTAAAATAACCACTTTTGGAATTTGTTTCAAGTATTGAGTAAAAGTTTGTGATCTTGCTGTGCCACTGCTATCTCAAGCTCTCTTGACCTGATTTGTATTGTGTTCGTTGCCTATGCTATATTGTTGTTTCCCACCCTGCTGAAATCCCCAGTGGAGAGTGCAGTATCAATAAATAAATAAATAAATAAATAAATAAATAAATAAATAAATAAATAAATAAATCCATATAGAGAGGCTTATTGTACTCTGCGGATTTCTCGATTACCTGAATAATGACATGGATGTGATCCATTCTAGAGTATCCCTTCCTGAAGTCTTGGCTGACTAAAGTCTAGTGTTGCCATTGTTCTATTCGAGATTATTTTGGTGAATATTTTATATAATACTGGCAGTAAGCTGATGGGCCTATAATTTCTCAATTCTTTAACGTCTCCCTTTTTGTGGATTAGTACAATGCTTGCATTCTTTCAGTTTTCTGGGACCATTGCAGCCAATAGACAATTCGTATAAAGAGCCGCCAGTTTTCCAAGCATCCAGCCTCCTCCATCTTTTATTATATCGACTGTTATTACATCTTATGCCGCTCTTTCTCGTTTCATGTCTTGTAAGGCCCTTCTGACTTCATCGCTAGTTATAGGAGGAGTTTCTGTATCCTGTTCATTACTGTTTCTAATGGAGATATCCTGACTCCTCTAGGTACTGTACAGGTCAGCATAGAATTCTTCCGCTGCTTTTACTATACCTTCGAGATTGCTGATGATTTTACGCTGCTTCTCTTTCAATGCATACATCTTTGTTTGTCGTATGCCAAGTTTCCTTCTCATTGATTTCAGGCTGCGTCCATTTCTTACGGTTTCTTCATTCTTTCTCAAGTTATAGTTCTGAATATCACTTATTTTTGCCTTGTTGATCAGTTTTGACAGTTCCGCGAATTGAGTTGGACACTTTCATTATTTGTCGTTTCTTTATAAGGTCCTTTGTTACTTGGGAGCGCTTACCTACTGGTTGCTTTGGTACCTTACTTCCCACTTCATTTGATGCTTCTGAAGCCAGCCTAGTTACGGTTTCATGCATTACCTCTATGTGATGATCTTCATCTCTCTGTTCTAAGGTTGCATATTTGTTTGCGAGTACCGTCCTTCATTCGTCTGCTTTTACCCTTGCTGCGTCTACGTTGGTCTGCTTCTTACTCACCAATTTTACTCTTTCTTTATTCAAATTGAGGTGAATCCTAGCCCTCAATAACCTATGATTACTGCACCTTACCCTACCTATCACTTCTACATCCTGCACTATGCTGCGGTCGGCACAAAGTATGAAACCAATTTCATTTCTCGTTTCGCAATTAGGGCTTTTCCAGGTCCACTTTCTGTTGCTATGCTTCCTGAAGAAGGTGTTCATTATTCGAAGCTTATTCCTTTCTGCGAATTCTACCAGTATCTATCCTCTAGCTTTCCCAGAATCGACACCGTAGTTGCCAATTGGTTGTTCAGCAGCCTGCTTCTTCCCCACTTTTGCGTTGAAGTCGACCATTACTATAATATGCTGAGTTTGCATTTTTCACATCGCTAATTCAACATCTTCATAAAACTAATTTACTTCACCAGCATTGTGATAGGACGTTGGAGCGTAGGCTTGTACTACCTTTGATCGATACCTGTTATTAAGTTTTATTGCGACTACTGCTACCCTCTCACTGATGCTGTAGAATTCGTCAATGTTGCCCGCTATGTCCTTATGGATTAGGAATCCTACCCCGTATTGCTTCTTAGCTGGGAGACATCTAAAGCAGAGGACATGTCGTTATTCAGCAATATATAGGCCTCACCAGTTCTTCTAACCTCACTAAGGCCGATGACAACCCAAAAAATGTCTGATAGTTCCTCAATGAACCCTGTTAAGGTAGCCTCACTCGACAGAATTTGGCTTGACAGAATTTAATGGTTGACAGGATCAGCTTCCATTGGCGGCCTGTCCGGACCCAGAGATTCTAAGCACCCTCTAAGCTTCTAAGATTCTAAGCTGCCTTACAGGTCTGACCGCCGCCTTGGTCAGGTGCTCCGCAGCTGCTGGGGACTGAGGACCATGGGTTAATTGTAGGAATCATGAGCGAGGTAGTTAGTGGCCGGATACTGCACCAGGGAGGCCAATTCCTGAGGTGGTGAGGGAATGTCTTTGTTCAAGGTTGGTGGGCTTTCTAATTTGGTTGTATATCGATTAGTATAGCCTCCCCCCCCCCCCACTCGCTCTCGGCATTTCCGCCGATGTCAGGTTGCACTGCAAGCCTGCAGACGCAGTGCACTGGAGGAGCTGAAATTCAAGATTACCGTCGTCAGATGTAAGAAAAAGAAGGAGCCCTTATAGAGCGATTCGAAAATCCTACTATGGCAACCGAGCATTCGAGAGAGCTCAGTCAGATAATCCCGTAGACGGCGGGGCTAGCTTATCGCTGACAAGTATAGCCCAGAAGGCCCTAGATGGGTAACTTAATATAGAATGATTTCTAAACGGTTCTGACCTGGTAGATCCGGAATATCACGCACGCAGGCAGCTGTGAACTCGGCCAGGTGAACTATACAGGCATTTAGATTAACGAAAAGGGGACAAAATAATGGTGGAACTGGTCGCTCCTCTCACCCGAAAGGGGACTAGACACGGAGTATTTCCATCCTGAGCTCCGTCGAAAGCCCGAGTCGTCGAGAGTGGATAAGCCGCACTGTCATATAAACAGACGTATATATACGCAGACACTTTCGCTCCCGAAGAAATCGGAAGACTCCGCCACCGGGTTCTCTGGGACACAGAGCCGATATCGCTACTGGCGTTTCAAATAATAATAACGTGCACGATGCGCTCGCTTCGAGGCTAAAAAGAATTTAAAGGCTAAAAAATGTGCAATTAAAAATAATAGTAAGCTTAAAGCATGCAGAAAAGCTTATGATTTCGTCGCCGCCATCGAGCCCTGGAAAAACACGTCCATTAGCCACAACATCTCACGCTCCTTTTCAATTTTACAAGAACGATGCTGAGTGTTCTGCCTTGAAAAAAATCGGCGTTATCTAGCGGTGAAGCCTCCAAGCCTGTGAGTGGACTCCGAAATGTGTGAACGCTCCGAAACGTTTCCTGCCGTAACCGGGATCCGCTCTCGCGCTTCCTTCTGGCCACGTTGCAACCTCTAGTAGCCCTCCCCAGGAGTCCGATCGTGGCGTCCGAGGCGAGAAGTGTGCTACTGCATACGAGCGCTGGGAATCGTTCCGTCGCTTGCCGCACACCCAGTCACATACCCTCGGTGACCCAAGTTGGCGAGAGGTTCATTGTAGAGCTGCACATTCGTGGCGCAGTTCGCTAACACCATGGCGTGAAAGGCGTTCATTGAGATGCATGTGTGGCGCGTGTCGCTAAATTGTCGGGTTGCCGTCCTTGAGGAACCGTTGTGACGCGAGCGTGATTAGTATCAGATAAATCTAAAGGACCTTTCCGTCATTGTAGAGTGGCACATTCCCAGCGACAAATACCTAGTTACCAAAGCGGCGTCAAAGACGTTCGTTGAAGAGCATCACGCACCTATTGGCACATACCTAGGGACCCAAGTCAGCATCAAAGAGGTTCATTGGAGACCAGCACAGTCCGAGCGACACATGCCCAGTGCTCCAAGTTCGTGTGAAAGAGTTTAATTGAAAAGCGGTACCACCCAGTGCCACATACCGAGACCCCCATCCCTATCCCATGTAGGCGTGAAAAAGGTTCGTTGAAGAGCGGCACATACGTTCAGACCCAAGATGGTCCGAAACCCTGTTCCTTCCGCACAGCTGGCCGGTTCACTACCTATTCGACTGAGGAGTGTACCCAATGACCCAGGTAGGAGGGAAAATTGTTAGAGACAAACATACATAAATTGTAGGATAGACCGACAGATAGACAGTTAGACCCCAGAAAGCTGGTGAAGTACCCTAAGAACGCTAGCGCACTAAATATTGCGGCAGAACCCATGTCACGACGAATACCGACCTTATTGCGATTAGTATTGAAGCACTTTAGCAACACATCGTACTGCCGCTAATGAAACGCGTCCTGTAGGCGGCGCTCATATACAGCCGGGTTCCTCATTGCGCTTGCCACTGAAGACGCTGGGCCATCTGGCGGCGTCGCCGCGAAATCCACGCGTGGCGCCTGTGTAAAGATATATTTAGACAAAATTGTATCGACATATACGTCACGTACTCGATTCCGCCCGACAACGGATAAATTTGAAAATATATTCTTTTTTTTGTCATTAAAGAGCGACACACTCCCAGCGGAACATACACAGTGACTGAAGGTGGCCTGAAAGAGGTTCAATGAAAAGCGGCACAGACCCACTGTCACGTGTCCGATGACCCGCGTTGGTCCGGGCTTTGAACTCTTCCCTCGGCACAGTGGGCCGATGCTCTGCCCATTAGACTAACTATGGACTACCCAGTAACTCAAGTAGGCGGCAAAATGGCTAGTGACCCATCCACAGAGAAATATAGATAGAAAGCTAGCCCATAAAAACGGGTGCGCGAAGTTCGTAAAGAATAGAGTTTTATTCAATGTGACAGTGTACATCAAAAACATATGCAATATGCATAAGCTGTGTGGCTTGTGTGCGTGACTGGGCAGTATCGGCAGAGGAGTGCCCTGATAAAAACAAAAAAGAAACATAACGCTTATACGCTTATACAGTGCACAAAATAAATGCTTATACAACGGTTATACCATGAATATTATGTGCAAACAAGTGTAGGCAAACGGAGAGGACAAGAGCAAGAACCGGCTCGGGTGACAATAAAAGATAGTGTTTAGAAATCTGCGGATGGGCGCCCAGGTGCTCAAGAACGTCGGTTAAAGGTTTAACGTCGGTTTAGCGTCGGTTAAAGTAAGAGGGGATATCAAATGCTATAATGAGTATACAATGCTGTTGTTGTTTTAGTGCTAGTCAGATTAAAACAACAACAAAAATAGAAATGTGAAATGATGAGCGGTGCGTCTTACGTAAAAGACGTGAGCAGAGGTCCATTCTGACAAGTTTGCTGGTGCAAAATTTTCTGTCCTGGTGTTAACAGCGCAATACGTAGACGGGACTCGGGACGAGACCACAATCGCTGACTTTCAACTCTAATATGAATACAGTACAAGAGAGGAGCATGCAGTCATGTCTCAACCAGAGCAGCTCAGACAATCTCGAGCTCGCGCCTCCCGGACGACTAGCGATGTGGCTACAGCGCCGGGCATTCCTCTTCACTACAACCACCCCCCATAGGAAAAGGAGCCATCCCGGCGAGTCATGGTGAACATAGAATCATGGGGTTGTAATACGGCTTCAGGCGTTGTACGTGGACGTTTTCACAGACCACGAGAGCGTTGGTCCGTAGGTGGAGTGACAGGCTCGACAATATAGTTCACAGGTGACGTCTGCGCTACAACACGGTAGTGTCCTTGATATTTGGAGACAAACTTGGATGAGAGTCCAGCAGGAACGGCAGGAACCCAAAGCCACACAAGGGAGTCCGGAAAAAAGTGACAATGCGGGTGATCATCGTCACGCCGAGATTTCGTTGCCTTTGGTCGACGAGGGTTGCAATGTGGGCTTGTTGGTAATGCATCTTCAAGGGGAGTACGGTAGCGCGATTCAAAGACGAGACAAGAGAAGACACAAAGGGACACACACAGCGCTAACTTCCAACACTGTTTATTGTCGAAAACCAGGTCGTACTTATACACTCAGACAACATGAGTCACAGCCACGTGAACAGATTAACAATCAGAGCGATACATTTTGTGACGTGTTAGTCCATGCGCAAAAATTTCAGTTATTTTTCAGAGAGAGCCAATGATGGTTTGCTGATACATGTATCCCCTAGGGCATCAATCTGCTCGGCTTCTATTATAAGCCTAGTGAGTTCGCACTTGTTTCTACCGGTAATGGTTGTTGATTCGAAGAGAGGGGAGCACTTATGTTGCTTACAATGAAGGGAGAGAAACCCATCCGATACAAGTTTGTCGACTTTATTTTTGTGTTCGCGCAGTCTATCATTTATGCATCTGCCCGACTGTCCGACGTAATATTTCCCACACGATAAGGGTATACGATATATAATTGAAGTCTTACATTCTCTGAACTTCTTCCTGTGTTTAACTTGGCAGCTAGGGGCACTTTATTTCTTTTCAGGTCTTGTTTTCCTGCACAGGCTGATTAGTTTGTTGGGTGCAGAAAAAACCACATCAGTGTTTGCTCGGCGGGCAATTTTTTTTTAGGTTGTGTGACAACCGGTGGATATAAGGTATCACTGTTGGTCTTTTTTTCTCTCGGTTCCTATATCTTTCCGCTCGTTCAGCAGTCCCTCATTGCTGCACTTGCCGAAGTATTCCCTCTGCAACTGATGTCAGTACATGATTGGGATAGCCTGCTTCATGTAGCCGCATGGCTTGTTGTGACCACGCAAAAGGTTGTCCATCATACGCTCAAATGTTGCGGGGGCGTTGCAAAGCCCGAAATGCATGACACGGAATTCATATAGGCCATCTGGTGTTACAAAGGCCGTTTTAGGTTGGTCTTCGGGTGCAATGGGTACTTGCTAATAGCCTCTGCATAAGTCGATAGAATAGAAGAACTCCGTGCCTTGGAGACAGTAAAGGGTGTCGTCGATCCTCGGAAGAGGGTAAACATCTTTACGAGTTGTTTTGTAAGACGACGGTAATAGGCACAGAATCGAATCGATCCTTCCGTCTTAACAAGAACAACAGGAGATGCCCAGGGGCTATCCGAAGGATGAATGACGCTGCGCTTGAGCATGTCAGCTGCTTGGTCGTCGATAACACGGCGCTCTGTCGCGGATGCGCGATATGGTCTTTGTCGCAGTGGCGCACTGGTACCCGTATCGATGGGATGACAAACAGTTGGCGTGCGGCCCAAGGGAACATGCTGGCAGTCGAAATACGAACGGAACTTGTCGAGAAGGCGTAGAAGCTGGGCGCGTTGAGAAAGAATCAACGTGTCGGCGATGTAGCTGTGTAAAACATCGGGCGAAGTCGGATCCTGTGCGGGGTTATAGGTCATTCCGGCGACCTCATGAGTGGCGATGGAACCAGTTGGCATGTAAATAATGGCAGCAGGGTCGACACACTGGGCACGGCCAATGCACTGCCCAAGAAGCAAAGTGAGAGGACAGGACGATCGGTTGGCGACGAGCAGTCTGCTGACGCCGGCATGAACGACCTAAAGAGCGAAAGGCAGCGGGGAACATTTGCGACGAGCGAAAATTGCAGGTGGCGTAAAAAGTGCGCTGGCATCAGCAACAACGTTGCATGACACTGTGGCAAGAGCAAATTAGTGCGCTCAGATTGTAACGTCTTCGGCAACGTATTCTTTATCTTCAGGTTCACAAGCGTTAAGGAGTGGGGCATGACACAGCCTTTGAAATTCCACTTCTGCACGAGAACAGTCGATGACGGCCTTATTAGCGGAAAGGAAGTCCCAGCTCAAAATAAGATCGTGGGAACAAGAACACAGCACCAAAAGTTTGACGATGTAGAGGAGGCCGTTGATCACAACGCGAGCAGTAGACGCAGCTGCAGGCGTGATGCGTTCTGCGCTGGCAGTACGAAGTGACACGTTTGACAGTAGCGTCGTAACTTTTCTGAGTGAACGGCAAAGTTTGGCACTAATAACTGAAACTGCGGCACCAGTGTTAACGAGGGTGAGTACAGCGACGCCGTCCACATATACATCAATAACATTAGTCGGAGAAGGGAGAGGCCTTGGTCTGTTTGTGGGTGACACAGTTCTTGCCTCTGGAACTGCGACGGTTGCTTTCCCCGTTCCGGCACAGAAGGATGACGACGCATCGGCGAAAGCGAGCGGTGGGAAGATATCTGGCTAGGGTTCTGAGACGCGGAGGACGACGGGTATGGGGAAACGTATGGTTCGATGTCCAAGCTACGGCGGTAGGATGTTGTGCGACGACGACAAAATCGTGCAACGTGGCCAGGTAGACCACACGTAAAACTTATTGGCTGGTTGTCAGGAGTGCGCCATTGTCCACTGCTGTGTGCGTACCGCGGCTGAACGAAGTGAGGAGCTGCACGCAGTGGCACGACTGATGGAAATGGCGCAAAGGTCGGAGGTGATGGCCGCGCGAGAGCCTCGGCATAGCTGAGGGGTGCAGTCGCCTCGGGAAAAGCAACGGGAGTCGGCACCGGCGGAGTATCGCGGGCAGGAGGGAGAGCTGCGCACACTTGATCGAGTATGACTTGGCGAAGGTTGGCCGGCAAAGGCGAAGGTGGTGGCGTGGCTGAGGACAGCAGCGAAAGCTGACGAGCGACACAGCGCGGACGAACTCCTTTATCCATGGAAAAGCTGGGAGTCCATCTCAGAAGCCGCGGTGATGCTTGCGAGGGTTTCTTCGGACGCAGGGGGCGACGCGTGAGAAGACGCTGTTTGCAGAGCTCGCCGAAACTCTGGGAAAGCTCAATGACCTGGGAAACAGTGCCTGGGTTTTTGGACAGCAGCATATGAAAGGCATCGTTGGAAATGCCCTTCATGATGTGACGTACCTTGGCCGCCTCCGCCATCGTCGGATTGACACGCCGGCAGATGTCGACGATGTCTTCTATGTAACTGGTGAATGTTTCACCAGTTTGCTGGAATCGGCTTCTGAGGCGTTGTTCAATGCGAAGTGTGCGCACGCCAGGGCTGCCGAAATCTTCTGCGATGCTGGTTTTGAAGCTAGCCCACGTGGGGAGATCGGCTTCGTGGTTCTTGAACCACAGCTTGGCGACGCCCGCTAAATAGAAAATCGCGTTGCCGAGCACGAGGGGATCGTCCCATTTGTTAGTGTTGCTGGCGCGTTCGTACGATTCCAGCCAATCTCCAACGTCTTTCTCATCGGTGCCGCTGAAGACATCAGGATCCCGCTGACGCTGGCCACCGGCACATACGATGGCTGGACATCCCCACTGTTTGGTGGGGATGTCGGGCTGGGGTCGTCAGGCATGACGGATGGCAGAGTTCAGGTGCCTAATTCCAGATTGGGGGAAAACCGCAGCACCTCCACCAGAATCTAATATGAATACAGTACAAGGGCGCAGCAGGCAGCATGTTTCAACTCGGGCAGCTCAGGCAATCTCGAGCTCGGGCCTCCCGGACGACTGGGGATGTGGCTGCAGCGTCGGGCATTCCTCTTCACTGCACAACAAAGTTTATTTTAAAGAAACACGGCTTCTTATACCTTTGCTCACATGTGTCACAGACACGTGATTGCACATCATGGGAAACATGCACGTTTTTTGCAGAAGCTCCATTTCTTTTTTGTTAGTAACAAGGACGACGTGCTAACACATTGGTTACGAAATCTGGCAATCTCCGCTGCCTCAATTATCTCCCGAACCAGCTGGTCATTTTGTTTTTCAGCATTTCACTGCGTCTGAATTCTGCGGCACGAGCATTAGTGGGGCAATTCCTGACGCGAATACCTAGATTTCTGTTCGCCTGCTCGACGCTAAGATTATGTTCATTTAGTCTTTCGGTTGTGCGTCTTCCAGTTTGCCCTATATACTTTTTCCCATATTTCAAAGGTATAGAATACACCACGGCTTCTGTGCGATCCACAAAACGGCTCTGGTGATTTATCGTGCACCCTTGCTGCTTTATCGGCTCTTCTGCATTGACGCGTCGGCAGAGGCTTTTCAGTTCTTCCGGGGCAGTAAGCACAACATTATCTCCAGTTTCTTTTCCAAACGGTGAGATATGTTGTGCACGTAAGGCAGGACATGGTCCTTCGCCTTTCTTTAATGTTTGTGTTCTCGCCACCTTGCTCGCCATTGACACGCTCGAGTTCTAGGTTCTTGCTCATACGTTCCGCAACAGACACAGGAAGGTGCGACGGTTAACCAGCCTCAGTAAGGCGGTCAACCTGTCAACGAAAACGTTGTTCCATCGCGTGGATGCATGATTTTATAAGCGCATTGGCTAGAAAAAGGTTTGCAATGGCTCTCTTCACCAGTTTTGAATGCGCCGATTGGAATGGCAGTCGCGCCTTGTAGCCTCTGGATTCGCTTGTGGTGTCGTCTTCTCGTCTTGTGTCCCGTCTACGTTTTGCGCTGTTAACACCAGGATGGAAAACCAACAAGCCCAAGCTGCTATTCTAGCGAAAATGTTCTGCTTTCATATGTCTGGCTTTATTATAGGTGACGGCTGGTTGTTAAGACTTCGGGTTTTGTGAAACGGGTGAGAGTTTACGAACGAAGTAGGACACTGTTGAGTTTGTTCGCGTCGCCTATAATGGCAAGCAGCTATAAACTAAATGTGAAGCACAGCGTAGCGGATTTCCTGCTATGTCTCGTCCTCGAACGGAAGCCGCAGCGCCAGTCAGCAGTCTAATGAGGGGAAAACAAAAGCGGCCAGATTAAGCAGGCCGGATGTGTGAGGCGACGCAGTGGATGCGCAACATGAGCATTGTCGGTTTTTCTTTTTTGTACACAAGTGCTGTAACCTGTTCCGGAGATCGCTCTCTCACGAGAACTCGTGTCTGCCATGCAGAGTACAGAGAGATCCAACATCTTCTGACAGGTCAGGACGAGGAGTTCTTTTCGAGTGCGGCGACATAGGTGAGTGTCCTGCGCTGATGGCTTTCGCTGAAATGTAAATGGCCCCAATCATATACATTTCAGCGCGCACATGTGTTCTTCGTTGCACCGCTTTGGCGATGGCGCTTCGAGATGTGTTTTACAGCGAGACTGTTATGGATACATTCCAACAGCTGCCTCGGTTGGCCCTGTTATCCGCCGCAGCAGCCGGTGTCCGTCGCCGCTGTAGCCGGGAATGAGAAAAAGAAAAGAGCTAGTTCACGCCGACATCAAACCCGGGCACGCTGGGAGGGAGTCAGCTGCTCCACCACTGAACCACGGCAACGCTTGCAAGCCTGCAGCGCAAAGACGCGCGCGAGGAGACACGCGGTGTGACGTGCGCGCCGCGTACCAACGATACTTTGCATGGCTGTTGCATACCAGGCGGCACGCCATGTGGCAGCTGCATAGGCAGTGGTACAAGGTACATAGAGACGGCTTGAGGAAGAAAAAGAGGACTAAGGAGATGTGCACGAAAAATATGGTTGAGGCGTCTTCCACAGGAACCGGTAGAACATGAACCGGACTGAACATGAACATGACTCATGAACATGAGTCGCTTCTGCGACAGCATTGTTGCCCGCAGTGTCTTGGGCAGCCAGTTGAGTTGCGACGCGCTCAGCTTCAAAAATGCGAGTTCGCAGCGTGTGCCGCAAACGCGCGTTCTCGCTTCACGCTGGCGGGCAGCGAGGTTCGCCCGTCAACGTCGTCGCCTTTCTGCGCCGCTCAGCGCAGCAGTTGGTTGGTGCCATCACAAGCGAAGCAGTAGGCGGCGTGTAAGCACTGTTGATGCGCGTTGAAGCTGCATTCCGTAGGCGACGAGGCGTCACAGGCTAATCCGGCGCGAAAGACAAACCATGTGCGGAAACTGTGTCATCCCCTCAGCAGAAGGCTTACACCGCCTACACCACTGGCAGGGTCCAGATGGCCTCATTGAAAATAGCCAAATGATCTCAAAATGTAGCCCAGAAATAGCCAGACCCAATTTTATTGTGAGTGAAAGGTAGCCAGAAACATAGCCAAAACGTTTGACAATATTCTGCAGCTGTCTTGTAGATGGTCTCGAAATCTCACCGCGTATTTCCTGCTCCAAAATTACGTCCGCTGCATACAACCAGCACAACGCTCGCCTCTGCATAAAGAAATCTACTGAGAGCTGCCACAGAGACGGGGATTTGGACAACACGTATTGTTACAATAAACCAAAGGATTTCTTTTCCGATTTACTCATGACGGTATTCGTATTTACGGAGCCACATTCTGCGTTAACTTTAGTTGGCGCCTCGCTGTACACGAGGCGTTCTCCATGACAGGCGGATAACATATTGCCAGCTCCAAGCTCGAGGATGAGCTTCAACAGTTCACGCTCGTGCACCCAAGAGGCGGCCCGAGCTCAGGGCATTAAATTATGGATGCCTTTCCTAAGCTTGACTTAAAAAATCAACGTGTCATTTCTTTCCCGCCCTCTTTCTTTCTTTTCCAATTTACTCGAGAGCAGCCCGACGCTGAGGTAACAAATGCTGCAAGCTTGGAGGCACACGGGACTCTGGAGAAAACCTGCTGTCTTGCTTCTTCGGCGCGCTGTGTAAAATCTGCGGCGTCATTCTCGGAATAGCTGGAATCATGAGGAAGCATAGCATCCAGCATTGTAGTCACTTCTCGACCGTGGAGGAGACTGAATGGCGTCATTCTTGTTGTTTCTTGCCGAGCCGTATTGTAAGCAAACGTTATGTAGGGTAATATTTGGTCCCAGTTCATGTGTTTCACATCGACATACATGCACAACATGTCTGCAAGAGTCTTGTTGAGGCGCTCCGTAAGTCCATTGCTTTGCGGGTGATAAGCTGTCGTCCTTCTGTGTGCTGTGCCACTGAGCGTGAGTACAGTTCGCAAAAGTTCAGCCGTGAATGTGGTTCCCCTGTCGGTTACGATGAGCGCTGGAGCACCGTGCCTAAGGACGACGTTTTCGATGAAGAACTGCGCGGCTTCGGCTGCTGTGCTGCTCGGAAGTGCTTTGGTTTCTGCATAACGCGTAAGGTAATCGGTCGCAACTATGATCCACTTATTTCCTGCAGTTGATATTGGGAATGGGCCCAAAAGGTCCATCCCAATTTGTGCAAACGGTGTTTCCGGCACTTGAACGGGATGTAATAGTCCGGCAGGTTTCGTAGGTGGCACTTTGCGTCGCTGACAGTCAAGGCACATTCGAACGTAGTGCTTCACGTGTGTTGCGAGCCGTGGCCAGTAGTATTTCTCTTTGATCCGTGCTAATTTTCTTGTGTAGCCTAGGTGGCCCGACGTAGCTTCATCGTGACAGGCCTGCAAGATTTCACTGCGGAGAGTTTTAGGGATGACCCGTAGATATCTCTTCCCTGTTGAAGAGAAGTTCCTCTTAAAAAGAACACTGTTTCGTATGCAGAATGATGACAAGTTCCTTGAGAACAATCTGGGCTTGTTTGTGGTGCGGCCTTCTAAGAAATCAATTAGGAAAGCGAGCTCGGGGTCATCTTGCTGTTGTTGAGAGATGGTAGCTGCACAAACAACTCCTAAAATGCCTGCGGATTCGTCATCATCTCGGCCTGACGACTCGATCGGTGATCTGGAAAGGCAGTCAGCGTCTAAGTGCTGTCTTCCCGATTTATAGACCACTGTCATGCCGTACTCTTGAAGCCGTAGGCTCCAGCGTGCCAAACGTGCAGATGGATCTTTCATGTTGGTCAACCAACAGAGAGAATGATGGTCACTTATTACTTGAAATGGGCGGCCATATATGTACGGGTGGAACTTGGTAATGGCCCATACTACAGCCAAGCATTCCTTCTCTGTGGTGGATTAGTTCGACTCGGCACGTGACAGTGTTTTACTCGCGTAAGCGATGACTCGCTCAGCGCCGTCTTGCCGCTGAACAAGGACGGCACCTAGACCCACATTGCTGGCGTCGGTGTGGATCATTGTCGGCGTATCTACGTCAAAGTGGGCAAGAACAGGCGGAGTTTGTAGACGGTGCCGCAACTCGTTAAATGCCGCCTCCTGTCCCTCGCCCCACATAAACGTGACATCTTCTCTGGTTAGGCAGGTGAGCAGTGAGGTGATGCGTGCAAAACCCGCAATAAATCGCCGGTAATATGAGCATAGGCCCAGGAAGCGTCTGACTGCCTTCTTGTCCGTAGGCCTTGAAAACTTTGCGACGGCTGCGATTTTCTCAGGATCAGGTCTGACGCCTGTGTGACTTACAATGTGGCCCAAAAACTGTAGTTCTTGATAGCCAAAGTGGCACTTTTCAGGTTTTAAGGTAAGCCCAGCGGACCGTATGGCTTGAAGAACTGACCGTAGCCGACTGAGATGTTCATCAAATGTGGCAGTAAACAATCACATCGTCTAGGTACACTAAGCAAGTCTTCCACTTAAGGTCTGAGAGAACAGTATCCATTAGTCTTTGGAACGTGGCTGGGGCGGAGCACAAACCAAAAGGAACAACTTTGAATTCATAGAGCCCATCAGGCGTCACAAACGCAGTCTTTTCGCGATCCCGCTCATCGACCTCTACTTGCCAGTATCCACTTTTTAAGTCCGTCGATGGGAAGTAACGTGCATGCCGTAGCCTGTCGAGGGAATCGTCGATGCGTGGTAAGGGATACACATCTTTTTTCGTGACCCGATTGAGCTTGCGATAGTCGATACAAAACCTCAGGCTGCCATCCTTCTTCTTAACGAGTACCACGGGCGATGCCCAAGGGCTTTTCGACGGCTGGATAACATCATCGTCCAGCATTTTCTTGACTTGTTGCTGTATTGCTTCACGCTCTTTCTCAGCCACGCTATACGGATGCTGTCGGATGGGAATTGCTGTTTCCTCCTTAATGATGCGGTGTTTCGTCAGTTGTGTTTGACGCACTCGGGACGTTGTAGAGAAGCAGTCTTTAAAATGGTCAATCAGTTCTCTGAGCCCATGTTTCTGTTGCGGCGCTAAACCTGGGTCAACGTCGACGACGGCTATAGATGGCATCGTATCGGTGGTTGATTCCTGTTTTACAGCAAAGCAGTGTTGGACGTGGTCCATTTCGTCAAAGTACGCCACAGCGGTGCCTTTACTGATGTGCCGGCGTTCATTGGTAAAATTTGTCAGTAGTACCTCTGTGCGACCGCCGATTAGGCTGACGATACCCCGAGCGATGGCAATACCTTGATGGAACAGAAGTGCAGTTAGTTGTTCGGCTACACCGTCCTTGTCGAACTGTTCTCCGCAACTTACGGAGACAAGACTGCATGATAGTGGTGGTATGCAGACGTCGTCGTCGGCGACACGTAACGATGTACGTTGGCGCTCTTCGTCTTGGCTCGTGTCCGTACTAGTTGACAAGGTTATTTCGCCGTCCCGTATGTTAACCACGGCGCCGTACTCACGCAACAAGTCCATTCCAAGGATGAGTGATCTGCTGCACTCTTTTAAAATCATAAAAGTGGCGACAAAAGCTGTATTTCCTATCTGGAGCCGTGCAGTACATTTTCCTGTAGGTACCATTATCTGGCCCCCGGCATTTCGAATATAAGGGCCCGTCCATTGCATTCTGACTTTCTTAAGCCGGTCTGCCAACTGCTCACTCATTATCGAAAAGTCTGCACCAGTATGAACTAAAGCTGTCACGTCGTGCGCATCAATTGTTAAGAGTAGGTCGGCACTTACAAATTCGTCGGCGTCCCGTTTCTCCGGGTCGCTGTGCTCGTTTCTCAGTAATAATGGGAGATTTTCGGCGGTTCGACGACTTGCAACCTCCCCCCCCGGAGGTCGCTGATTTCAGTTTCCCCGCCGTGGGCTTGGAGAGCGGCCTCGTACCACGTCGGCGAAACTGCGACGGTTCGGCGAAGAATAACGTAATGGAGACGGCGAGCGCGACCGCAGGTTAGCTGAGCTGCCTTGTTCCTGACTGACACTGTCGTCGAAGCGTGGATGTCTCTCTGGAAACTGGCGCGGAGTGGCAGGTGACATTTCCTGGATGCCACGCTGGCGATGAGGGCAAAAACGATAAATGTGCCCTGGTTCGCCACAGTGAAAACACAATGGTCGGTGATCAGCAGTGCGCCATACGTCGGTCCTGCGAGGCTGGGGTCGCCTGAAATGCTCCCTCTGTATCCAGGCAGCAATAGGTGGCCGCTGGTGGTACTGCTGTACCGGCATGGTAGAAAGCGCGCGACGGACAGCGTCTGCGTAGCTATATGCGCGTGGCTCGAAGCGCGGCTCGGGACTCAGTTCAGGGAGCGGCTAAGGAGGTGCTAATGTTTGCCGAATTTCTTGGCGAACAACTTCAGTGACCGAAGCAACAGTGAACTCCTTCGGTGTCACAGTTTGCTTCGCAATCTCCTCGCGCACAATGTCTGTTATCAGTTGACGCAGCGAGGTCTCGTCTGTCACTGTGAATACTGCGGCTCCTGCAAGCGCATCGTTAGTCAGGCGTTCGTATTGCCGACAACGCTGCTGGAGCGCCCGCTCGATTGCTGTGGCTTCCTTAATGAATTCTTCCACTGTTGTAGGCGGGTTACGCACGAGACCAGCGAATAGCTGTTCTTTGACGCCGCGCATGAGATGGCTCAGCTTCTTCGAATCCGGCATGTTGGGATCCGCGCGACGAAACAAACGAGACATGTCCTCGGCAAACATGGAGACACTTTCATTGGGCTTCTGAATGCGCAACTCGAAAAGTCGTTGTGCATTGTCTCGGCGATCAGTGCTTCCGAAGGTGTCAAGTAGCCGACGGTAAAATTCGTCCCACGTTGTCAAATGTGCCTCGCGGTTTTGGAACCACGTCCTTGCGCTACCTTCAAGAGCGAAGTACACATTAGAAAGCTTCTGGTCCGGTCGCCACTGATTGACCTTAGCTACGCGTTCGTACTGGTCCAGCCAGTCTTCGGCGTCTTCGTACGTGTCACCGTGGAAGCTTGAGGGGACTAGATTGTTTTGGATAGTCACCTGTGTTGGACTTGCAATCGCCATTTCCTGAGCCATTGAGGTCGCTGACGAAGTTCGTTGCAAGAGACCGAATTCCGGGCACAGACCTTGGAGGCGGCGGCTTGCACGGTGCACAGGTGTCTCGACGCGTGGATGATGTCTTGAAGGGCTGGACGCAGGGCTACTCGCAGGAGTCGTCCCTATCGTTAGGCGATGGTGCGATACCCAGCACGTCCACCAGTGTCACGGCTCACTTGAGACAAGAGCGGAGAGCGTTATTTTAATCTTGACAATTAGAACAAGCGTTCAGTGTTCGCTTCTTCTTCTCTAGCACGCTCGCTTGCACCCACGAGGTCGTCGTCCTCGTCGTCAGCGTGGTTGGGCACAGATGGCGTCGCGGCAATATTGCACATCGGCGGGTTTCTTTGCATGCGCATGTGCTAGGATGTGTAGAGCGCAAGTATCTAAGCTTTATTTTAATTCGCAGCAATTATGGCCGTGCGAATTTTCGCAAACCAGTCAAATGCATGTCAAAATGTTTTTCTTAAAGAAGCAAGCGTTTTCTGCACAAAATAAAACTAATAGAAAGTAAATGTTGACCTATATTTCATCATTTATTCAGAAGCAGCAATACAGGCTATTTTGTAAGGCTCTCCTTGAGATGTTATGAAGCCCAAGCCTTGTACAAGAGACTACATTTCCCACTTTCAAGGGGCAGAGAAACATAACTAAACACGATACATGGTATTTTAGATCACGATCCCAGATCAAGGCATCAACTCAATGCTATTATCAAATATGTACCAACTAGGCCCAAATGAAGTTTTACTGCAACTCAATGTTGTTCATAAATTCTATCAAATTATCTATATTAATAATGAAGATGTATCTTTGAGGAGCACCTCCTTTTAAGCTGTTCTCGTAGTAGTGCTCTGTGGAGTCGCGTCGCCCCAGCTTAAATTCGAGCGAGCCCGGCAGGAATCGCCGCAAACAAAAGGGAAAGGCGCAGCTGTTGTCTGCAAACGCCAGCAAAGCGTGAAGATATCAAGGCGATCTCGCTGTTGATTCAGCGGCAGCCCTCGGGGCGTGGCCGCACGCGTGCCACCTCTGTGAATCACCTTGGGTTACAAGAGAAAGTGTGAAACAGAAAAACGTTGCGGCGGTGTCTGCAGCTCACCGAGGCCGTGTGCGTGTGAAAGGGGCAGCGGTTCGCTGAGCAGGCAAGGCTAAAGATGGGCTTCGTGAACAGCGACTTGTGTTTCGTGAGAGCGCACGTTCGACAGAGGCATCGCGACATGACTCCGCGCTCGAGGTCACGCCTTAGATTTTAGGGCACCTCTGATCTCCGAGTCTGCATAGGCCGCGCTATCGTTATATTACGAGTAGGCTCTACTGTTGGCATAGAATCGAGAAACTGGGCAACAAATGTAGCGTGCGTGGAGTACACACACGACTGCAGCGGCACTGTCGTAGTAAAGTGTCCGACGAAAACTCATCTGGCGAGGAAACATATTGGTGTCAAGAAAACGTGCACGGTAGGCTGTACTGGTGGCATAGAATCGAGAAACTGGGCAACAAATGTAGCGTGCGTGGAGTACACACACGACTGAAGCGGCATGGTCGTAGTCAAGTGTTCGACGAAAACTCGTCTGGCGAGGAAACATATTGGTATCAAGAAAACGTGCACGGTAGGCTCTACTGTTGGCATAGAATCGAGAAACTGGGCAACAAATGTAGCGTGCGTGGAGTACACACACGACTGAAGCGGCATTGTCGTAGTAAAGTGTCCGACGAAAACTCGTCTGGCGAGGAAACATATTGGTATCAAGAAAACGTGCACGGAAGGCTCTACTGTTGGCATAGAATCGAGAAACTGGGCAACAAATGCAGCGTGCGTGGAGTACACACACGACTGAAGCGGCATGGTCGTAGTCAAGTGTTCGACGAAAACTCGCCTGGCGAGGAAACATATTGGTATCAAGAAAACGTGCACGGTAGGCTCTACTGTTGGCATAGAATCGAGAAACTGGGCAACAAATGTAGCGTGCGTGGAGTACACACACGACTGAAGCGGCATTGTCGTAGTAAAGTGTCCGACGAAAACTCGTCTGGCGAGGAAACATATTGGTATCAAGAAAACGTGCACGGAAGGCTCTACTGTTGGCATAGAATCGAGAAACTGGGCAACAAATGCAGCGTGCGTGGAGTACACACACGACTGAAGCGGCATGGTCGTAGTCAAGTGTTCGACGAAAACTCGCCTGGCGAGGAAACATATTGGTATCAAGAAAACGTGCACGGTAGGCTCTACTGTTGCCATATAATCGAGAAACTGGGCAACAAAATTAGCGTGCGTGGAGTACACACACGATTGAAGCGGCATTGTCGTAGTCAAGTGTTCGACGAAACCTCGTCTGGCGAGGAAACATATTGGTATCAAGAAAACGTGGATGGCAGGCTCTACTGTTGGCATGTAATCGAGAAACTGGGCAACAAATGCAGCGTGCGTGGAGTACACACACGACTGAAGCGGCATGGTCGTAGTCAAGTGTTCGACGAAAACTCGTCTGGCGAGGAAACATATTGGTATCAAGAAAACGTGCACGGTAGGCTCTACTGTTGGCATAGAATCGAGAAACTGGGCAACAAATGTAGCGTGCGTGGAGTACACACACGACTGAAGCGGCATTGTCGTAGTAAAGTGTCCGACGAAAACTCGTCTGGCGAGGAAACATATTGGTATCAAGAAAACGTGCACGGAAGGCTCTACTGTTGGCATAGAATCGAGAAACTGGGCAACAAATGCAGCGTGCGTGGAGTACACACACGACTGAAGCGGCATGGTCGTAGTCAAGTGTTCGACGAAAACTCGCCTGGCGAGGAAACATATTGGTATCAAGAAAACGTGCACGGTAGGCTCTACTGTTGGCATAGAATCGAGAAACTGGGCAACAAATGTAGCGTGCGTGGAGTACACACACGACTGAAGCGGCATGGTCGTAGTCAAGTGTTCGACGAAAACTCGTCTGGCGAGGAAACATATTGGTATCAAGAAAACGTGCACGGCAGGCTCTACTGTTGGCATGTAATCGAGAAACTGGGCAACAAATGTAGCGTGCGTGGAGTACACACAAGACTGAAGCGGCATTGTCGTAGTCAAGTGTTTGAGGAAAACTCGTCTGGCGAGGAAACATATTGGTATCAAGAAAACGTGCATGGTAGGCTCTACTGTTGGCATAGAATCGAGAAAGTGGGCAACAAATGTAGCGTGCGTGGAGTACACACACGACTGAAGCGGCATTGTCGTAGTCAAGTGTTCGACGAAACCTCGTCTGGCGAGGAAACATATTGGTATCAAGAAAACGTGCATGGCAGGCTCTACTGTTGTCATATAATCGAGAAACTGGGCAACAAATGTGGCGTGCGTGGAGTACACACACGACTGAAGCGGCATTGTCGTAGTCAAGTGTTTGAGGAAAACTCGTCTGGCGAGGAAACATATTGGTATAAAGAAAACATGCATGGCAGGCTCTACTGTTGGCACAGAATCGAGAAACTGGGCAACAAATGTAGCGTGCGTGGAGTACACACACGACTGAAGCGGCATTGTCGCAGTCAAGTGTTTGAGGAAAACTCGTCTGGCGAGGAAACATATTGGTATCATGAAAACGTGCATGGCAGGCTCTACTGTTGGCATATAATCGAGAAACTGGGCAACAAATGTAGCGTGCGTGGAGTACACACACGACTGAAGCGGCATGGTCGTAGTCAAGTGTTCGACGAAAACTCGCCTGGCGAGGAAACATATTGGTATCAAGAAAACGTGCATGGCAGGCTCTACTGTTGGCATAGAATCGAGAAACTGGGCAACAAATGTAGCGTGCGTGGAGTACACACACGACTGAAGCGGCATGGTCGTAGTCAAGTGTTCGACGAAAACTCGCCTGGCGAGGAAACATATTGGTATCAAGAAAACGTGCATGGCAGGCTCTACTGTTGGCATAGAATCGAGAAACTGGGCAACAAATGTAGCGTGCGTGGAGTACACACACGACTGAAGCGGCATGGTCGTAGTCAAGTGTTCGACGAAAACTCGTCTGGCGAGGAAACATATTGGTATCAAGAAAACGTGTACGGTAGGCTCTACTGTTGGCATAGAATCGAGAAACTGGGCAACAAATGTAGCGTGCGTGGAGTACACACGACTGAAGCGGCATGGTTGTAGTCAAGTGTTCGACGAAAACTCGTCTGGCGAGGAAACATATTGGTATCAAGAAAACGTGCACGGCAGGCTCTACTGTTGGCATAGAATCGAGAAACTGGGCAACAAATGTAGCGTGCGTGGAGTACACACACGACTGAAGCGGCATTGTCGTAGTCAAGTGTTTGAGGAAAACTCGTCTGGCGAGGAAACATATTGGTATCAAGAAAACGTGCATGGCAGGCTCTACTGTTGGCATAGAATCGAGAAACTGGGCAACAAATGTAGCGTGCGTGGAGTACACACACGACTGAAGCGGCATTGTCGTAGTCAAGTGTTTGAGGAAAACTCGTCTGGCGAGGAAACACATTGGTATCACGAAAACTTGCATGGCAGGCTCTACTGTTGGCATGTAATCGAGAAACTCGGCAACCAAAGTAGCGTGCGTGGAGTACACACACGACTGAAGCGGCATTTTTGTAGTCAAGTGTCCGACGAAACCTCGTCTGGCGAGGAAACATATTGGTATCAAGAAAACGTGCATGGCAGGCTCTACTGTTGGCATGTAATCGAGAAACTGGGCAACAAATGTAGCGTGCGTGGAGTACACACAAGACTGAAGCGGCATTGTCGTAGTCAAGTGTTTGAGGAAAACTCGTCTGGCGAGGAAACATATTGGTATCATGAAAACGTGCATGGCAGGCTCTACTGTTGCCATATAATCGAGAAACTGGGCAACAAATGTAGCGTGCGTGGAGTACACACACGACTGAAGCGGCATTGTCGTAGTCAAGTGTTCGACGAAAACTCGTCTGGCGAGGAAACATATTGGTATCAAGAAAACATGCATGGCAGGCTCTACTGTTGGCACAGAATCGAGAAACTGGGCAACAAATGTAGCGTGCGTGGAGTACACACACGACTGAAGCGGCATGGTCGTAGTCAAGTGTTCGACGAAAACTCGCCTGGCGAGGAAACATATTGGTATCAAGAAAACGTGCATGGTAGGCTCTACTGTTGGCATAGAATCGAGAAAGTGGGCAACAAATGTAGCGTGCGTGGAGTACACACACGACTGAAGCGGCATTGTCGTAGTCAAGTGTTCGACGAAACCTCGTCTGGCGAGGAAACATATTGGTATCAAGAAAACGTGCATGGCAGGCTCTACTGTTGGCATGTAATCGAGAAACTGGGCAACAAATGTAGCGTGCGTGGAGTACACACAAGACTGAAGCGGCATTGTCGTAGTCAAGTGTTCGACGAAACCTCGTCTGGCGAGGAAACATATTGGTATCAAGAAAACGTGCATGGTAGGCTCTACTGTTGGCATGTAATCGAGAAACTGGGCAACAAATGTAGCGTGCGTGGAGTACACACAAGACTGAAGCGGCATTGTCGTAGTCAAGTGTTTGAGGAAAACTCGTCTGGCGAGGAAACATATTGGTATCAAGAAAACGTGCATGGTAGGCTCTACTGTTGTCATATAATCGAGAAACTGGGCAACAAATGTGGCGTGCGTGGAGTACACACACGACTGAAGCGGCATTGTCGTAGTCAAGTGTTTGAGGAAAACTCGTCTGGGGAGGAAACATATTGGTATAAAGAAAACATGCATGGCAGGCTCTACTGTTGGCACAGAATCGAGAAACTGGGCAACAAATGTAGCGTGCGTGGAGTACACACACGACTGAAGCGGCATTGTCGTAGTCAAGTGTTTGAGGAAAACTCGTCTGGCGAGGAAACATATTGGTATCATGAAAACGTGCATGGCAGGCTCTACTGTTGCCATATAATCGAGAAACTGGGCAACAAATGTAGCGTGCGTGGAGTACACACACGACTGAAGCGGCATTGTCGTAGTCAAGTGTTCGACGAAAACTCGTCTGGCGAGGAAACATATTGGTATCAAGAAAACATGCATGGCAGGCTCTACTGTTGGCACAGAATCGAGAAACTGGGCAACAAATGTAGCGTGCGTGGAGTACACACACGACTGAAGCGGCATGGTCGTAGTCAAGTGTTCGACGAAAACTCGCCTGGCGAGGAAACATATTGGTATCAAGAAAACGTGCATGGCAGGCTCTACTGTTGGCATAGAATCGAGAAACTGGGCAACAAATGTAGCGTGCGTGGAGTACACACACGACTGAAGCGGCATGGTCGTAGTCAAGTGTTCGACGAAAACTCGTCTGGCGAGGAAACATATTGGTATCAAGAAAACGTGTACGGTAGGCTCTACTGTTGGCATAGAATCGAGAAACTGGGCAACAAATGTAGCGTGCGTGGAGTACACACGACTGAAGCGGCATGGTTGTAGTCAAGTGTTCGACGAAAACTCGTCTGGCGAGGAAACATATTGGTATCAAGAAAACGTGCACGGCAGGCTCTACTGTTGGCATAGAATCGAGAAACTGGGCAACAAATGTAGCGTGCGTGGAGTACACACACGACTGAAGCGGCATTGTCGTAGTCAAGTGTTTGAGGAAAACTCGTCTGGCGAGGAAACATATTGGTATCAAGAAAACGTGCATGGCAGGCTCTACTGTTGGCATAGAATCGAGAAACTGGGCAACAAATGTAGCGTGCGTGGAGTACACACACGACTGAAGCGGCATTGTCGTAGTCAAGTGTTTGAGGAAAACTCGTCTGGCGAGGAAACACATTGGTATCACGAAAACTTGCATGGCAGGCTCTACTGTTGGCATGTAATCGAGAAACTCGGCAACAAAAGTAGCGTGCGTGGAGTACACACACGACTGAAGCGGCATTTTTGTAGTCAAGTGTCCGACGAAACCTCGTCTGGCGAGGAAACATATTGGTATCAAGAAAACGTGCATGGCAGGCTCTACTGTTGGCATGTAATCGAGAAACTGGGCAACAAATGTAGCGTGCGTGGAGTACACACAAGACTGAAGCGGCATTGTCGTAGTCAAGTGTTTGAGGAAAACTCGTCTGGCGAGGAAACATATTGGTATCAAGAAAACGTGCATGGTAGGCTCTACTGTTGGCATAGAATCGAGAAAGTGGGCAACAAATGTAGCGTGCGTGGAGTACACACACGACTGAAGCGGCATTGTCGTAGTCAAGTGTTCGACGAAACCTCGTCTGGCGAGGAAACATATTGGTATCAAGAAAACGTGCATGGCAGGCTCTACTGTTGTCATATAATCGAGAAACTGGGCAACAAATGTGGCGTGCGTGGAGTACACACACGACTGAAGCGGCATTGTCGTAGTCAAGTGTTTGAGGAAAACTGGTCTGGCGAGGAAACATATTGGTATAAAGAAAACATGCATGGCAGGCTCTACTGTTGGCACAGAATCGAGAAACTGGGCAACAAATGTAGCGTGCGTGGAGTACACACACGACTGAAGCGGCATTGTCGCAGTCAAGTGTTTGAGGAAAACTCGTCTGGCGAGGAAACATATTGGTATCATGAAAACGTGCATGGCAGGCTCTACTGTTGGCATATAATCGAGAAACTGGGCAACAAAAGTAGCGTGCGTGGAGTACACACGCGACTGAAGCGGCATTTTTGTAGTCAAGTGTTCGACGAAACCTCGTCTGGCGAGGAAACATATTGGTATCAAGAAAACGTGCATGGCAGGCTCTACTGTTGGCATATAATCGAGAAACTGGGCAACAAAGGTAGCGTGCGTGGAGTACACACACGACTGAAGCGGCATTGTCGTAGTCAAGTGTTTGAGGAAAACTCGTCTGGGGAGGAAACATATTGGTATCAAGAAAACGTGCATGGCAGGCTCTACTGTTGGCATATAATCGAGAAACTGGGCAACAAAAGTAGCGTGCGTGGAGTACACACGCGACTGAAGCGGCATTTTTGTTGTCAAGTGTTCCACGAAACCTCGTCTGGCGAGGAAACATATTGGTATCAAGAAAACTTGCATGGCAGGCTCTACTGTTGGCATATAATCGAGAAACTGGGCAACAAAAGTAGCGTGCGTGGAGTACACACACGACTGAAGCGGCATTGTCGTAGTCAAGTGTTTGAGGAAAACTCGTCTGGCGAGGAAACATATTGGTATCATGAAAACGTGCATGGCAGGCTCTACTGTTGCCATATAATCGAGAAACTGGGCAACAAAAGTAGCGTGCGTGGAGTACACACACGACTGAAGCGGCATTGTCGCAGTCAAGTGTTCGACGAAACCTCGTCTGGCGAGGAAACATATTGGTATCAAGAAAACGTGCATGGCAGGCTCTACTGTTGGCATATAATCGAGAAACTGGGCAACAAAAGTAGCGTGCGTGGAGTACACACACGACTGAAGCGGCATTGTCGTAGTCAAGTGTTCGACGAAACCTCGTCTGGCGAGGAAACATATTGGTATCAAGAAAACGTGCATGGCAGGCTCTACTGTTGGCATATAATCGAGAAACTGGGCAACAAAAGTAGCGTGCGTGGAGTACACACGCGACTGAAGCGGCATTGTCGTAGTCAAGTGTTTGAGGAAAACTCGTCTGGCGAGGAAACATATTGGTATCATGAAAACGTGCATGGCAGGCTCTACTGTTGCCATATAATCGAGAAACTGGGCAACAAATGTAGCGTGCGTGGAGTACACACGCGACTGAAGCGGCATTTTTGTAGTCAAGTGTTCGACGAAACCTCGTCTGGCGAGGAAACATATTGGTATCAAGAAAACGTGCATGGCAGGTTCTACTGTTGGCATATAATCGAGAAACTGGGCAACAAAAGTAGCGTGCGTGGAGTACACACACGACTGAAGCGGCATTGTCGTAGTCAAGTGTTTGAGGAAAACTCGTCTGGGGAGGAAACATATTGGTATCAAGAAAACGTGCATGGCAGGCGCTACTGTTGGCATATAATCGAGAAACTGGGCAACAAAAGTAGCGTGCGTGGAGTACACACACGACTGAAGCGGCATTGTCGTAGTCAAGTGTTTGACGAAAACTCGTCTGGGGAGGAAACATATTGGTATCAAGAAAACGTACATGGCAGGCGCTACTGTTGGCATATAATCGAGAAACTGGGCAACAAAAGTAGCGTGCGTGGAGTACACACACGACTGAAGCGGCATTGTCGTAGTCAAGTGTTCGACGAAACCTCGTCTGGCGAGGAAACATATTGGTATCAAGAAAACGTGCATGGCAGGCGCTACTGTTGGCATATAATCGAGAAACTGGGCAACAAAAGTAGCGTGCGTGGAGTACACACACGACTGAAGCGGCATTGTCGTAGTCAAGTGTTTGAGGAAAACTCGTCTGGCGAGGAAACATATTGGAATCAAGAAAACGTGCAGGGCAGGCTGTACTGTTGGCATAGAATCCAGAAACTGGGCAACAAATGTAGCGTGCGTGGAGTACACACACGACTGAAGCGGCATTGTCGTAGTCAAGTGTTTGAGGAAAACTCGTCTGGGGAGGAAACATATTGGTATCAAGAAAACGTGCATGGCAGGCGCTACTGTTGGCATATAATCGAGAAACTGGGCAACAAAAGTAGCGTGCGTGGAGTACACACACGACTGAAGCGGCATTGTCGTAGTCAAGTGTTTGAGGAAAACTCGTCTGGGGAGGAAACATATTGGTATCAAGAAAACGTGCATGGCAGGCTCTACTGTTGGCATATAATCGAGAAACTGGGCAACAAAAGTAGCGTGCGTGGAGTACACACACGACTGAAGCGGCATTGTCGTAGTCAAGTGTTCGACGAAACCTCGTCTGGCGAGGAAACATATTGGTATCAAGAAAACGTGCATGGCAGGCGCTACTGTTGGCATATAATCGAGAAACTGGGCAACAAAAGTAGCGTGCGCGGAGTACACACACGACTGAAGCGGCATTGTCGTAGTCAAGTGTTTGAGGAAAACTCGTCTGGCGAGGAAACATATTGGAATCAAGAAAACGTGCAGGGCAGGCTGTACTGTTGGCATAGAATCCAGAAACTGGGCAACAAATGTAGCGTGCGTGGAGTACACACACGACTGAAGCGGCATTGTCGTAGTCAAGTGTTTGAGGAAAACTCGTCTGGCGAGGAAAGATATTGGAATCAAGAAAACGTGCAGGGCAGGCTGTACTGTTGGCATAGAATCCAGAAACTGGGCAACAAATGTAGCGTGCGTGGAGTACACACACGACTGAAGCGGCATTGTCGTAGTCAAGTGTTTGAGGAAAACTCGTCTGGCGAGGAAACATATTGGTATTAAGAAAACGTGCATGGCAGGCTGTACTGTTGCCATATAATCGAGAAACTGGGCAACAAAATTAGCGTGCGTGGAGTCCACACACGATTGAAGCGGCATTGTCGTAGTCAAGTGTTCGACGAAACCTCGTCTGGCGAGGAAACATATTGGTATCAAGAAAACGTGCATGGCAGGCGCTACTGTTGGCATGTAATCGAGAAACTGGGCAACAAAATTAGCGTGCGTGGAGTACACACACGACTGAAGCGGCATTGTCGTAGTCAAGTGTTTGAGGAAAACTCGTCTGGCGAGGAAACATATTGGAATCAAGAAAACGTGCAGGACAGGCTGTACTGTTGGCATAGAATCCAGAAACTGGGCAACAAATGTAGCGTGCGTGGAGTACACACACGACTGAAGCGGCATTGTCGTAGTCAAGTGTTTGAGGAAAACTCGTCTGGGGAGCAAACATATTGCTATCAAGAAAACGTGCATGGCAGGCTGTACTGTTGCCATATAATCGAGAAACTGGGCAACAAAATTAGCGTGCGTGGAGTACACACACGATTGAAGCGGCATTGTCGTAGTCAAGTGTTCGACGAAACCTCGTCTGGCGAGGAAACATATTGGTATCAAGAAAACGTGGATGGCAGGCTCTACTGTTGGCATGTAATCGAGAAACTGGGCAACAAATGTAGCGTGCGTGGAGTACACACACGACTGAAGCGGCATTGTCGTAGTCAAGTGTTTGAGGAAAACTCGTCTGGGGAGGAAACATATTGGTATCAAGAAAACGTGCATGGCAGGCTGTACTGTTGCCATATAATCGAGAAACTGGGCAACAAAATTAGCGTGCGTGGAGTACACACACGATTGAAGCGGCATTGTCGTAGTCAAGTGTTCGACGAAACCTCGTCTGGCGAGGAAACATATTGGTATCAAGAAAACGTGCATGGCAGGCGCTACTGTTGGCATATAATCGAGAAACTGGGCAACAAAAGTAGCGTGCGTGGAGTACACACACGACTGAAGCGGCATTGTCGTAGTCAAGTGTTTGAGGAAAACTCGTCTGGGGAGGAAACATATTGGTATCAAGAAAACGTGCATGGCAGGCGCTACAGTTGGCATATAATCGAGAAACTGGGCAACAAAATTAGCGTGCGTGGAGTACACACACGACTGAAGCGGCATTGTCGTAGTCAAGTGTTCGACGAAACCTCGTCTGGCGAGGAAACATATTGGCATCAAGAAAACGTGCATGGCAGGCGCTACTGTTGGCATATAATCGAGAAACTGGGCAACAAAAGTAGCGTGCGTGGAGTACACACACGACTGAAGCGGCATTGTCGTAGTCAAGTGTTCGACGAAACCTCGTCTGGCGAGGAAACATATTGGTATCAAGAAAACGTGCATGGCAGGCGCTACTGTTGGCATATAATCGAGAAACTGGGCAACAAAAGTAGCGTGCGTGGAGTACACACACGACTGAAGCGGCATTGTCGTAGTCAAGTGTTCGACGAAACCTCGTCTGGCGAGGAAACACATTGGTATCAAGAAAACGTGCATGGCAGGCGCTACTGTTGGCATATAATCGAGAAACTGGGCAACAAAAGTAGCGTGCGTGGAGTACACACACGACTGAAGCGGCATTGTCGTAGTCAAGTGTTTGAGGAAAACTCGTCTGGCGAGGAAACATATTGGAATCAAGAAAACGTGCAGGGCAGGCTGTACTGTTGGCATAGAATCCAGAAACTGGGCAACAAATGTAGCGTGCGTGGAGTACACACACGACTGAAGCGGCATTGTCGTAGTCAAGTGTTCGACGAAACCTCGTCTGGCGAGGAAACATATTGGTATCAAGAAAACGTGGATGGCAGGCTCTACTGTGGGCATGTAATCGAGAAACTGGGCAACAAATGTGGCGTGCGTGGAGTACACACACGACTGAAGCGGCATTGTCGTAGTCAAGTGTTTGAGGAAAACTCGTCTGGGGAGGAAACATATTGGTATCAAGAAAACGTGCAGGGCAGGCTGTACTGTTGGCATAGAATCCAGAAACTGGGCAACAAATGTAGCGTGCGTGGAGTACACACACGACTGAAGCGGCATTGTCGTAGTCAAGTGTTTGAGGAAAACTCGTCTGGCGAGGAAACATATTGGTATTAAGAAAACGTGCATGGCAGGCTGTACTGTTGCCATATAATCGAGAAACTGGGCAACAAAATTAGCGTGCGTGGAGTACACACACGATTGAAGCGGCATTGTCGTAGTCAAGTGTTCGACGAAACCTCGTCTGGCGAGGAAACATATTGGTATCAAGAAAACGTGCATGGCAGGCGCTACTGTTGGCATATAATCGAGAAACTGGGCAACAAAAGTAGCGTGCGTGGAGTACACACACGACTGAAGCGGCATTGTCGTAGTCAAGTGTTTGAGGAAAACTCGTCTGGGGAGGAAACATATTGGTATCAAGAAAACGTGCATGGCAGGCGCAACTGTTGGCATATAATCGAGAAACTGGGCAACAAAAGTAGCGTGCGTGGAGTACACACACGACTGAAGCGGCATTGTCGTAGTCAAGTGTTCGACGAAACCTCGTCTGGCGAGGAAACATATTGGTATCAAGAAAACGTGGATGGCAGGCTCTACTGTTGGCATGTAATCGAGAAACTGGGCAACAAAAGTAGCGTGCGTGGAGTACACACACGACTGAAGCGGCATTGTCGTAGTCAAGTGTTTGAGGAAAACTCGTCTGGCGAGGAAACATATTGGAATCAAGAAAACGTGCAGGGCAGGCTGTACTGTTGGCATAGAATCCAGAAACTGAGCAACAAATGTAGCGTGCGTGGAGTACACACACGACTGAAGCGGCATTGTCGTAGTCAAGTGTTTGAGGAAAACTCGTCTGGCGAGGAAACATATTGGTATTAAGAAAACGTGCATGGCAGGCTGTACTGTTGCCATATAATCGAGAAACTGGGCAACAAAATTAGCGTGCGTGGAGTACACACACGATTGAAGCGGCATTGTCGTAGTCAAGTGTTCGACGAAACCTCGTCTGGCGAGGAAACATATTGGTATCAAGAAAACGTGCATGGCAGGCGCTACTGTTGGCATATAATCGAGAAACTGGGCAACAAAAGTAGCGTGCGTGGAGTACACACACGACTGAAGCGGCATTGTCGTAGTCAAGTGTTTGAGGAAAACTCGTCTGGGGAGGAAACATATTGGTATCAAGAAAACGTGCATGGCAGGCGCTACTGTTGGCATATAATCGAGAAACTGGGCAACAAAAGTAGCGTGCGTGGAGTACACACACGACTGAAGCGGCATTGTCGTAGTCAAGTGTTTGAGGAAAACTCGTCTGGGGAGGAAACATATTGGTATCAAGAAAACGTGCATGGCAGGCGCTACTGTTGGCATATAATCGAGAAACTGGGCAACAAAATTAGCGTGCGTGGAGTACACACACGACTGAAGCGGCATTGTCGTAGTCAAGTGTTCGACGAAACCTCGTCTGGCGAGGAAACATATTGGTATCAAGAAAACGTGCATGGCAGGCGCTACTGTTGGCATATAATCGAGAAACTGGGCAACAAAAGTAGCGTGCGTGGAGTACACACACGACTGAAGCGGCATTGTCGTAGTCAAGTGTTCGACGAAACCTCGTCTGGCGAGGAAACATATTGGTATCAAGAAAACGTGCATGGCAGGCGCTACTGTTGGCATATAATCGAGAAACTGGGCAACAAAAGTAGCGTGCGTGGAGTACACACACGACTGAAGCGGCATTGTCGTAGTCAAGTGTTCGACGAAACCTCGTCTGGCGAGGAAACACATTGGTATCAAGAAAACGTGCATGGCAGGCGCTACTGTTGGCATATAATCGAGAAACTGGGCAACAAAAGTAGCGTGCGTGGAGTACACACACGACTGAAGCGGCATTGTCGTAGTCAAGTGTTTGAGGAAAACTCGTCTGGCGAGGAAACATATTGGAATCAAGAAAACGTGGATGGCAGGCTCTACTGTTGGCATGTAATCGAGAAACTGGGCAACAAATGTGGCGTGCGTGGAGTACACACACGACTGAAGCGGCATTGTCGTAGTCAAGTGTTTGAGGAAAACTCGTCTGGGGAGGAAACATATTGGTATCAAGAAAACGTGCAGGGCAGGCTGTACTGTTGGCATAGAATCCAGAAACTGGGCAACAAATGTAGCGTGCGTGGAGTACACACACGACTGAAGCGGCATTGTCGTAGTCAAGTGTTTGAGGAAAACTCGTCTGGCGAGGAAACATATTGGTATTAAGAAAACGTGCATGGCAGGCTGTACTGTTGCCATATAATCGAGAAACTGGGCAACAAAATTAGCGTGCGTGGAGTACACACACGATTGAAGCGGCATTGTCGTAGTCAAGTGTTCGACGAAACCTCGTCTGGCGAGGAAACATATTGGTATCAAGAAAACGTGCATGGCAGGCGCTACTGTTGGCATATAATCGAGAAACTGGGCAACAAAAGTAGCGTGCGTGGAGTACACACACGACTGAAGCGGCATTGTCGTAGTCAAGTGTTTGAGGAAAACTCGTCTGGGGAGGAAACATATTGGTATCAAGAAAACGTGCATGGCAGGCGCTACTGTTGGCATATAATCGAGAAACTGGGCAACAAAAGTAGCGTGCGTGGAGTACACACACGACTGAAGCGGCATTGTCGTAGTCAAGTGTTCGACGAAACCTCGTCTGGCGAGGAAACACATTGGTATCAAGAAAACGTGCATGGCAGGCGCTACTGTTGGCATATAATCGAGAAACTGGGCAACAAAAGTAGCGTGCGTGGAGTACACACACGACTGAAGCGGCATTGTCGTAGTCAAGTGTTTGAGGAAAACTCGTCTGGCGAGGAAACATATTGGAATCAAGAAAACGTGGATGGCAGGCTCTACTGTTGGCATGTAATCGAGAAACTGGGCAACAAATGTGGCGTGCGTGGAGTACACACACGACTGAAGCGGCATTGTCGTAGTCAAGTGTTTGAGGAAAACTCGTCTGGCGAGGAAACATATTGGAATCAAGAAAACGTGCAGGGCAGGCTGTACTGTTGGCATAGAATCCAGAAACTGGGCAACAAATGTAGCGTGCGTGGAGTACACACACGACTGAAGCGGCATTGTCGTAGTCAAGTGTTTGAGGAAAACTCGTCTGGCGAGGAAACATATTGGTATTAAGAAAACGTGCATGGCAGGCTGTACTGTTGCCATATAATCGAGAAACTGGGCAACAAAATTAGCGTGCGTGGAGTACACACACGATTGAAGCGGCATTGTCGTAGTCAAGTGTTCGACGAAACCTCGTCTGGCGAGGAAACATATTGGTATCAAGAAAACGTGCATGGCAGGCGCTACTGTTGGCATATAATCGAGAAACTGGGCAACAAAAGTAGCGTGCGTGGAGTACACACACGACTGAAGCGGCATTGTCGTAGTCAAGTGTTTGAGGAAAACTCGTCTGGGGAGGAAACATATTGGTATCAAGAAAACGTGCATGGCAGGCGCTACTGTTGGCATATAATCGAGAAACTGGGCAACAAAAGTAGCGTGCGTGGAGTACACACACGACTGATGCGGCATTGTCGTAGTCAAGTGTTTGAGGAAAACTCGTCTGGGGAGGAAACATATTGGAATCAAGAAAACGTGCATGGCAGGCGCTACTGTTGGCATATAATCGAGAAACTGGGCAACAAAAGTAGCGTGCGTGGAGTACACACACGACTGAAGCGGCATTGTCGTAGTCAAGTGTTTGAGGAAAACTCGTCTGGCGAGGAAACATATTGGAATCAAGAAAACGTGCAGGGCAGGCTGTACTGTTGGCATAGAATCCAGAAACTGGGCAACAAATGTAGCGTGCGTGGAGTACACACACGACTGAAGCGGCATTGTCGTAGTCAAGTGTTTGAGGAAAACTCGTCTGGGGAGGAAACATATTGGTATCAAGAAAACGTGCATGGCAGGCGCTACTGTTGGCATATAATCGAGAAACTGGGCAACAAAAGTAGTGTGCGTGGAGTACACACACGACTGAAGCGGCATTGTCGTAGTCAAGTGTTTGAGGAAAACTCGTCTGGGGAGGAAACATATTGGTATCAAGAAAACGTGCATGGCAGGCGCTACTGTTGGCATATAATCGAGAAACTGGGCAACAAAAGTAGCGTGCGTGGAGTACACACACGACTGAAGCGGCATTGTCGTAGTCAAGTGTTTGACGAAAACTCGTCTGGGGAGGAAACATATTGGTATCAAGAAAACGTGCATGGCAGGCGCTACTGTTGGCATATAATCGAGAAACTGGGCAACAAAAGTAGCGTGCGTGGAGTACACACACGACTGAAGCGGCATTGTCGTAGTCAAGTGTTTGAGGAAAACTCGTCTGGGGAGGAAACATATTGGAATCAAGAAAACGTGCATGGCAGGCGCTACTGTTGGCATATAATCGAGAAACTGGGCAACAAAAGTAGCGTGCGTGGAGTACACACACGACTGAAGCGGCATTGTCGTAGTCAAGTGTTTGAGGAAAACTCGTCTGGCGAGGAAACATATTGGAATCAAGAAAACGTGCAGGGCAGGCTGTACTGTTGGCATATAATCGAGAAACTGGGCAACAAAAGTAGCGTGCGTGGAGTACACACACGACTGAAGCGGCATTGTCGTAGTCAAGTGTTTGAGGAAAACTCGTCTGGGGAGGAAACATATTGGAATCAAGAAAACGTGCATGGCAGGCGCTACTGTTGGCATATAATCGAGAAACTGGGCAACAAAAGTAGCGTGCGTGGAGTACACACACGACTGAAGCGGCATTGTCGTAGTCAAGTGTTTGAGGAAAACTCGTCTGGCGAGGAAACATATTGGAATCAAGAAAACGTGCAGGGCAGGCTGTACTGTTGGCATAGAATCCAGAAACTGGGCAACAAATGTAGCGTGCGTGGAGTACACACACGACTGAAGCGGCATTGTCGTAGTCAAGTGTTTGAGGAAAACTCGTCTGGCGAGGAAACATATTGGTATCAAGAAAACGTGCATGGCAGGCTCTACTGTTGGCATATAATCGAGAAACTGGGCAACAAAAGTAGCGTGCGTGGAGTACACACACGACTGAAGCGGCATTGTCGTAGTCAAGTGTTTGAGGAAAACTCGTCTGGCGAGGAAACATATTGGTATCAAGAAAACGTGCATGGCAGGCTCTACTGTTGGCATATAATCGAGAAACTGGGCAACAAAAGTAGCGTGCGTGGAGTACACACACGACTGAAGCGGCATTGTCGTAGTCAAGTGTTTGAGGAAAACTCGTCTGGCGAGGAAACATATTGGTATCAAGAAAACGTGCATGGCAGGCGCTACTGTTGGCATATAATCGAGAAACTGGGCAACAAATGTAGCGTGCGTGGAGTACACACACGACTGAAGCGGCATTGTCGTAGTCAAGTGTTTGAGGAAAATTCGTCTGGCGAGGAAACATATTGGTATCAAGAAAACGTGCATGGCAGGCGCTACTGTTGGCATATAATCGAGAAACTGGGCAACAAAAGTAGCGTGCGTGGAGTACACACACGACTGAAGCGGCATTGTCGTAGTCAAGTGTTTGAGGAAAACTCGTCTGGCGAGGAAACATATTGGTATCAAGAAAACGTGCATGGCAGGCTCTACTGTTGGCATATAATCGAGAAACTGGGCAACAAATGTAGCGTGCGTGGAGTACACACACGACTGAAGCGGCATTGTCGTAGTCAAGTGTTTGAGGAAAACTCGTCTGGGGAGGAAACATATTGGAATCAAGAAAACGTGCATGGCAGGCGCTACTGTTGGCATATAATCGAGAAACTGGGCAACAAAAGTAGCGTGCGTGGAGTACACACACGACTGAAGCGGCATTGTCGTAGTCAAGTGTTTGAGGAAACCTCGTCTGGCGAGGACACATATTGGTATCAAGAAAACGTGCATGGCAGGCTCTACTGTTGGCATATAATCGAGAAACTGGGCAACAAAAGTAGCGTGCGTGGAGTACACACACGACTGAAGCGGCATTGTCGTAGTCAAGTGTTTGAGGAAACCTCGTCTGGCGAGGAAACATATTGGTATCAAGAAAACGTGCATGGCAGGCTCTACTGTTGGCATATAATCGAGAAACTGGGCAACAAAAGTAGCGTGCGTGGAGTACACACACGACTGAAGCGGCATTGTCGTAGTCAAGTGTTTGAGGAAAACTCGTCTGGCGAGGAAACATATTGGAATCAAGAAAACGTGCAGGGCAGGCTGTACTGTTGGCATAGAATCCAGAAACTGGGCAACAAATGTAGCGTGCGTGGAGTACACACACGACTGAAGCGGCATTGTCGTAGTCAAGTGTTTGAGGAAAACTCGTCTGGCGAGGAAACATATTGGTATTAAGAAAACGTGCATGGCAGGCTGTACTGTTGCCATATAATCGAGAAACTGGGCAACAAAATTAGCGTGCGTGGAGTACACACACGATTGAAGCGGCATTGTCGTAGTCAAGTGTTCGACGAAACCTCGTCTGGCGAGGAAACATATTGGTATCAAGAAAACGTGGATGGCAGGCTCTACTGTTGGCATGTAATCGAGAAACTGGGCAACAAATGTGGCGTGCGTGGAGTACACACACGACTGAAGCGGCATTGTCGTAGTCAAGTGTTTGAGGAAAAGTCATCTGGCGAGGAAACATATTGGTATAAAGATAACGTGCATGGCAGGCTCTACTGTTGGCATAGAATCGAGAAACTGGGCAACAAATGTAGCGTGCGTGGAGTACACACACGACTGAAGCGGCATTGTCGTAGTCAACTGTTTGAGGAAAACTCGTCTGGCGAGGAAACACATTGGTATCACGAAAACGTGCATGGCAGGCTCTACTGTTGGCATGTAATCGAGAAACTGGGCAACAAAAGTAGCGTGCGTGGAGTACACACACGACTGAAGCGGCATTGTCGTAGTCAAGTGTTCGACGAAACCTCGTCTGGCGTGGAAACATATTGGTATCAAGAAAACGTGGATGGCAGGCTCTACTGTTGGCATAGAATCGAGAAACTGGGCAACAAAATTAGCGTGCGTGGAGTACACACACGATTGAAGCGGCATTGTCGTAGTCAAGTGCTCGACGAAACCTCGTCTGGCGTGGAAACATATTGGTATCAAGAAAACGTGGATGGCAGGCTCTACTGTTGGCATAGAATCGAGAAACTGGGCAACAAAAGTAGCGTGCGTGGAGTACACACACGACTGAAGCGGCATTGTCGTAATCAAGTGTTCGACGAAACCTCGTCTGGCGAGGAAACATATTGGTATTAAGAAAACGTGCATGGCAGGCTGTACTGTTGCCATATAATCGAGAAACTGGGCAACAAAATTAGCGTGCGTGGAGTACACACACGATTGAAGCGGCATTGTCGTAGTCAAGTGTCCGACGAAACCTCGTCTGGCGAGGAAACATATTGGTATCAAGAAAACGTGCATGGCAGGCTCTACTGTTGGCATAGAATCGAGAAACTGGGCAACAAATGTAGCGTGCGTGGAGTACACACACGACTGAAGCGGCATTGTCGTAGTCAACTGTTTGAGGAAAACTCGTCTGGCGAGGAAACACATTGGTATCACGCAAACGTGCATGGCAGGCTCTACTGTTGGCATAGAATCGAGAAACTGGGCAACAAATGTAGCGTGCGTGGAGTACACACACGACTAAAGCGGCATTGTCGTAGTCAACTGTTTGAGGAAAACTCGTCTGGCGAGGAAACACATTGGTATCACGAAAACGTGCATGGCAGGCTCTACTGTTGGCATAGAATCGAGAAACTGGGCAACAAAAGTTGCGTACACGGAGTACACACACGACTGAAGCGGCATTGTCGTAGTCAAATGTTGGACGAAAACTCGTCTGGCAAGGAAACATGTTGGTATCAAGAAAACTTGCATGGTAGGCTCTACTGTTGCCATATAATCGAGAAACTGGGCAACAAAAGTAGCGTGCGTGGAGTACACACACGACTGAAGCGGCATTGTCGTAGTCAAGTGTTAGACGAAACCTCGTCTGGCGAGGAAACATATTGGTATCAAGAAAACGTGCATGGCAGGCTCTACTGTTGGCATATAATCGAGAAACTTGGCAACAAATTTAGGGTGTGTGGAGTACACACACGACTGAAGCGGCATTGTCGTAGTCAAGTGTTTCAGGAAAACTCGTCCGGCGAGGAAACATATTGGTATCAAGAAAACGTGCATGGCAGGCTCTACTGTTGGCATAGAATCGAGATACTGGGCAAAAAATGTAGCGTGCGTGGAGTACACACACGACTGAAGCGGCATTGTCGTAGTCAAGTGTTGGAGGAAAACTCTTCTGGCGAGGAAACATATTGGTATCAAGAAAACGTGCATGGCAGGCTCTACTGTTGGCATAGAATCGAGAAACTGGGAAACAAATGTAGCGTGCGTGGAGTACACTCACGACTGAAGCGGCATTGTCGTAGTCAAGTGTTTAAGGAAAACTCGTCTGGCGAGGAAACATATTGGTCTCAAGAAAACGTGCATGGCAGGCGCTACTGTTGGCATATAATCGAGAAACTGGGCAACAAAATTAGCGTGCGTGGAGTACACACACGACTGAAGCGGCATTGTCGTAGTCAAGTGTTCGACGAAACCTCGTCTGGCGAGGAAACATATTGGTATCAAGAAAACGTGCATGGCAGGCGCTACTGTTGGCATATAATCGAGAAACTGGGCAACAAAAGTAGCGTGCGTGGAGTACACACACGACTGAAGCGGCATTGTCGTAGTCAAGTGTTCGACGAAACCTCGTCTGGCGAGGAAACATATTGGTATCAAGAAAACGTGCATGGCAGGCGCTACTGTTGGCATATAATCGAGAAACTGGGCAACAAAAGTAGCGTGCGTGGAGTACACACACGACTGAAGCGGCATTGTCGTAGTCAAGTGTTTGAGGAAAACTCGTCTGGCGTGGAAACATATTGGTATCAAGAAAACGTGCATGGCAGGCTCTACTGTTGGCATAGAATCGAGAAACTGGGCAACAAATGTAGCGTGCGTGGAGTACACACAAGACTGAAGCGGCACTGTCGTAGTCTAGTGTTCGACGAAACCTCGTCTGGCGTGGAAACATATTGGTATCAAGAAAACCTGCATGGCAGGCTCTACTGTTGGCATAGAATCGAGAAACTGGGCAACAAATGTAGCGTGCGTGGAGTACACACACGACTGAAGCGGCATTGTCGTAGTCAAGTGTTCGACGAAACCTCGTCTGGCGAGGAAACATATTGGTATCAAGAAAACGTGCATGGCAGGCTCTACTGTTGGCATAGAATCGAGAAACTGGGCAACAAATGTAGCGTGCGTGGAGTACACACAAGACTGAAGCGGCACTGTCGTAGTCTAGTGTTCGACGAAACCTTGTCTGGCGAGGAAACATATTGGTATCAAGAAAACCTGCATGGCAGGCTCTACTGTTGGCATAGAATCGAGAAACTGGGCCACAAATGTAGCGTGCGTGGAGTACACACAAGACTGAAGCGGCACTGTCGTAGTCTAGTGTTCGACGAAACCTCGTCTGGCGAGGAAACATATTGGTATCAAGAAAACGTGCATGGCAGGCTCTACTGTTGGCATAGAATCGAGAAACTGGGCAACAAATGTAGCGTGCGTGGAGTACACACAAGACTGAAGCGGCACTGTCGTAGTCTAGTGTTTGAGGAAAAGTCGTCTGGCGAGGAAACATATTGGTATAAAGATAACGTGCATGGCAGGCTCTACTGTTGGCATAGAATCGAGAAACTGGGCAACAAATGTAGCGTGCGTGGAGTACACACACGACTGAAGCGGCATTGTCGTAGTCAACTGTTTGAGGAAAACTCGTCTGGCGAGGAAACACATTGGTATCACGAAAACGTGCATGGCAGGCTCTACTGTTGGCATGTAATCGAGAAACTGGGCAACAAAAGTAGCGTGCGTGGAGTACACACACGACTGAAGCGGCATTGTCGTAGTCAAGTGTTCGACGAAACCTCGTCTGGCGTGGAAACATATTGGTATCAATAAAACGTGGATGGCAGGCTCTACTGTTGGCATAGAATCGAGAAACTGGGCAACAAAATTAGCGTGCGTGGAGTACACACACGATTGAAGCGGCATTGTCGTAGTCAAGTGCTCGACGAAACCTCGTCTGGCGTGGAAACATATTGGTATCAAGAAAACGTGGATGGCAGGCTCTACTGTTGGCATAGAATCGAGAAACTGGGCAACAAAAGAAGCGTGCGTGGAGTACACACACGACTGAAGCGGCATTGTCGTAGTCAAGTGTTCGACGAAACCTCGTCTGGCGAGGAAACATATTGGTATTAAGAAAACGTGCATGGCAGGCTGTACTGTTGCCATATAATCGAGAAACTGGGCAACAAAATTAGCGTGCGTGGAGTACACACACGATTGAAGCGGCATTGTCGTAGTCAAGTGTCCGACGAAACCTCGTCTGGCGAGGAAACATATTGGTATCAAGAAAACGTGCATGGCAGGCTCTACTGTTGGCATAGAATCGAGAAACTGGGCAACAAATGTAGCGTGCGTGGAGTACACACACGACTGAAGCGGCATTGTCGTAGTCAACTGTTTGAGGAAAACTCGTCTGGCGAGGAAACACATTGGTATCACGAAAACGTGCATGGCAGGCTCTACTGTTGGCATAGAATCGAGAAACTGGGCAACAAATGTAGCGTGCGTGGAGTACACACACGACTGAAGCGGCATTGTCGTAGTCAACTGTTTGAGGAAAACTCGTCTGGCGAGGAAACACATTGGTATCACGAAAACGTGCATGGCAGGCTCTACTGTTGGCATAGAATCGAGAAACTGGGCAACAAAAGTTGCGTACACGGAGTACACACACGACTGAAGCGGCATTGTCGTAGTCAAATGTTGGACGAAAACTCGTCTGGCAAGGAAACATGTTGGTATCAAGAAAACTTGCATGGTAGGCTCTACTGTTGCCATATAATCGAGAAACTGGGCAACAAAAGTAGCGTGCGTGGAGTACACACACGACTGAAGCGGCATTGTCGTAGTCAAGTGTTAGACGAAACCTCGTCTGGCGAGGAAACATATTGGTATCAAGAAAACGTGCATGGCAGGCTCTACTGTTGGCATATAATCGAGAAACTTGGCAACAAATTTAGGGTGTGTGGAGTACACACACGACTGAAGCGGCATTGTCGTAGTCAAGTGTTTCAGGAAAACTCGTCCGGCGAGGAAACATATTGGTATCAAGAAAACGTGCATGGCAGGCTCTACTGTTGGCATAGAATCGAGATACTGGGCAAAAAATGTAGCGTGCGTGGAGTACACACACGACTGAAGCGGCATTGTCGTAGTCAAGTGTTGGAGGAAAACTCTTCTGGCGAGGAAACATATTGGTATCAAGAAAACGTGCATGGCAGGCTCTACTGTTGGCATAGAATCGAGAAACTGGGAAACAAATGTAGCGTGCGTGGAGTACACTCACGACTGAAGCGGCATTGTCGTAGTCAAGTGTTTAAGGAAAACTCGTCTGGCGAGGAAACATATTGGTCTCAAGAAAACGTGCATGGCAGGCGCTACTGTTGGCATATAATCGAGAAACTGGGCAACAAAATTAGCGTGCGTGGAGTACACACACGACTGAAGCGGCATTGTCGTAGTCAAGTGTTCGACGAAACCTCGTCTGGCGAGGAAACATATTGGTATCAAGAAAACGTGCATGGCAGGCGCTACTGTTGGCATATAATCGAGAAACTGGGCAACAAAAGTAGCGTGCGTGGAGTACACACACGACTGAAGCGGCATTGTCGTAGTCAAGTGTTCGACGAAACCTCGTCTGGCGAGGAAACATATTGGTATCAAGAAAACGTGCATGGCAGGCGCTACTGTTGGCATATAATCGAGAAACTGGGCAACAAAAGTAGCGTGCGTGGAGTACACACACGACTGAAGCGGCATTGTCGTAGTCAAGTGTTTGAGGAAAACTCGTCTGGCGTGGAAACATATTGGTATCAAGAAAACGTGCATGGCAGGCTCTACTGTTGGCATAGAATCGAGAAACTGGGCAACAAATGTAGCGTGCGTGGAGTACACACAAGACTGAAGCGGCACTGTCGTAGTCTAGTGTTCGACGAAACCTCGTCTGGCGAGGAAACATATTGGTATCAAGAAAACGTGCATGGCAGGCTCTACTGTTGGCATAGAATCGAGAAACTGGGCAACAAATGTAGCGTGCGTGGAGTACACACAAGACTGAAGCGGCACTGTCGTAGTCTAGTGTTCGACGAAACCTCGTCTGGCGTGGAAACATATTGGTATCAAGAAAACGTGCATGGCAGGCTCTACTGTTGGCATAGAATCGAGAAACTGGGCAACAAATGTGGCGTGCGTGGAGTACACACAAGACTGAAGCGGCATTGTCGTAGTCTAGTGTTCGACGAAACCTTGTCTGGCGAGGAAACATATTGGTATCAAGAAAACCTGCATGGCAGGCTCTACTGTTGGCATAGAATCGAGAAACTGGGCAACAAATGTAGCGTGCGTGGAGTACACACACGACTGAAGCGGCATTGTCGTAGTCAAGTGTTCGACGAAACCTCGTCTGGCGAGGAAACATATTGGTATCAAGAAAACGTGCATGGCAGGCTCTACTGTTGGCATAGAATCGAGAAACTGGGCAACAAATGTAGCGTGCGTGGAGTACACACAAGACTGAAGCGGCACTGTCGTAGTCTAGTGTTCGACGAAACCTTGTCTGGCGAGGAAACATATTGGTATCAAGAAAACCTGCATGGCAGGCTCTACTGTTGGCATAGAATCGAGAAACTGGGCAACAAATGTAGCGTGCGTGGAGTACACACAAGACTGAAGCGGCACTGTCGTAGTCTAGTGTTCGACGAAACCTCGTCTGGCGAGGAAACATATTGGTATCAAGAAAACGTGCATGGCAGGCTCTACTGTTGGCATAGAATCGAGAAACTGGGCAACAAATGTAGCGTGCGTGGAGTACACACAAGACTGAAGCGGCACTGTCGTAGTCTAGTGTTCGACGAAACCTCGTCTGGCGAGGAAACATATTGGTATCAAGAAAACCTGCATGGCAGGCTCTACTGTTGGCATAGAATCGAGAAACTGGGCAACAAATGTAGCGTGCGTGGAGTACACACAAGACTGAAGCGGCATTGTCGTAGTCAAGTGTTTGACGAAAACTCGACTGGCGAGGAAACATATTGGTGCCAAGAAAACGTGCACTCGCCAAGAATAAATGAAAAATGAACAGACGTTGTGGGCCCCGTACGGATCCCCTTGATCACAATGAAGATATAAGCATGGACTCGCGGCTATTTATGGGTAAGGTAGCGCAGTGTGCGTGTATATATCTTCTGATGATTACCCCGCGTCCTGTTTGTCGTGCGTCTAGTTGATTCAATGTAAAAGGATTCTAAAAGCAAGCGGGCAGATAAGTGTTTCTCTTTTGCGACGATGGCTACCGAGTCCCAGTCAATGATCTGTCCGGTTAGTTCTTGATGTTCTGCCAGGGTGTTCGCGCTTGTGTAGTCGTTGGCGACGTCATTCATATGTTGTTTGAAGCGCCATTTAATATTTCCGCTGTCGCCGATGCACGACACGTCACATTCCTTCCATGGTATCTTGTAGATCACTGCCGGGTAGTCTATGTGTTTCAATGGGTCTTTTTCGAAACCAGCGGTTGGCGAACATTTCAGGAAGGCACGTGGGCAACTTGTTCACCGTAGCCCTTAAAACGTCGTGCAAGGGCTTCGCTTGTTCCTACTGTGTAGGGTACCGCCACGCGCTTACTGTTTCTTTCGCTATTTCACGGCGAGGCTTCGCTAATTTGCGCTCCTGCGTTCTGAGCAACTGTAGAGGGTAACCATTCTATATAACAGGTCTCTTTTCACAACCTGCAGCTGTTGCCTACGTTTCGTGGGGCTGGAGCAGACGACGCGAAATGCCCGGGAAAAGAGTGCTGCTGCAACGGATCGCTTTTGCCCAATTGGGTGCGCCGAGTCGAAGCTCAGGTACTTTCCCGTGTGCGTTGGCTTTCTGTACACACTACTCCTCAAGCCGCTTGAAGTCCTCTCTATGAGAACATCCAGGAAGGGAATTCGCCTATTGGTTTCCCCTTTAACCGTGAACTGCATACTCGACTTGAAGGAATTTAGGTGCTCGAGAAAATGTGTTGCGCGCCGGCGAGGGATAATGCAGAAGCAGTCGTCCATCTATCTTAGAAAGAGCTTTGGTAGCATCCCGAATGAAGATAAGGCGGCACTTTCCAGAGCCTCCAGAGCAATGTTGGCTCAAACGACGGACACAGAGGCTTCCATTCGCTGTGCCGAATACTTGCTTGTCATACTTGTTGTTAAAGACGAAGTAGGTATGCTAAAAGCAAAATTTTAGAAGGTGGCGAATGGCGTGAGTTTCGAATGACATGTGTTCAAACAAAGAAGAGTCAGCCTCGAGAAGTTTCGTGCAGCACTCGATCGCATAGTCAATAGGCACGCATGTAAACATTGACTTTACGTCAAAGAAGATCATGACTTCGTCATCGTCAATGCAAGCGCTTCTTATTTGCTCAATGAAATCAGCGAAGTCTTCGACAAAAGTGGGCATGAGTCCTGCAAGCGGCTTAAGAATACAGTGCAGGTAGCCGGATAGCTCGTCCAGCGGCGAACGTGTGTAGTCCACAATTGGTCGGACCGGAACATCGGGCTTGTAAATTTTCGGCAGTCCGTAGATAGCAGGAGCCAATCTGCTGTGGTAAAGAAACGCGTAGTAGAGATTATTTTGTTCGGGAGGGGGGACAAACTTGAAAACTTCAGTACGCAGCCTCTGGAGCTCCGATTCCACCTTCTTCCTTGGATCCCTAGCCAGTTTGGTATAGGTAGACATGTCCTGGAGCAGCCCATTTATCTTGTTGACGTAGTCCGCCACGGGCGCCTTTGAACGTAACTTCATTCAGCGCGACAGCAGATGCGCCAACAAGAAATCATCGACGCACAGGTCGCGGTTGTTTTCGTGGTGTTTGGCGTCCTCTACCACGGGAGTCGTTGTTCCGGATGCTTCCTGGAAGACTGCGGCCGTTTTGATCTGCCCCGTGGCCACCGTCATGCGATGTGGTAAAACCAGCTTGCGTTTCGCGTCTGGCTAAGTAGAGGGTCGTGGCTGGGTGCGCCGGCTGTCGACGCGGAAAAATACACGGGTCAGGGAAACTGCTGTTGTAATCCGAAAACTCCCACTCGTTTGCTGCGGCCAGGCTGTAAGATGTCCTCATGTCGTGCCTTGTCCTCATGTAGCACCTTAGCTGTCAGCCTGCCTTAGTGCTGGGAAAAGAAGACAACCAAATTGTCATTTCACGTAATTATGTTATTATTGCGATAACAATTGTATGAACACTTAAGGCGCATTTCCGCCGTTGATGTCGCCTTCGCTGTGAAGTTGCATATAAAATTCAAGGGCGATAAAATCTGCTCCGCGTGTCATATGCTGTATGCGCGAGTGAAAGCGTGCGAGGATGAACCGGAGCTCGATATCACGTGTGCAAGCAAAGCAGTCGGGCCAGAAGCGTTGTCCTCTCCTGTCGCGCGCGAAGCACGAGGATGAGCCTAGGGACGGAGCGTTCTTCCCCGGTGGCTGCTGCTCATAGTGCGGCCGTGCGGGCGCGGTATTATGGAATACAAAACCAGCTTTAGAGAAGGGAATCTGGACCTTTCACACTGCTACGAAAATAAGCAGCGGAAGCGCATGGGTCTTACGTCAGTGTACGACAGATGGCACTGCTCAAAAGGGAAACGGGAATGAAGTGTCTTTACAGAAAAATCTAATATGGCCGCTTTGTACCAGTAGCGTGCGCTGATACGCGTCGTGCTCACTCCGCTGGCGTTGCGGCATGCCTCATTACCTTGACTGCCGCGCTGGCGCGTTCTAATTGCCAGGAGAACAAAGCGCCTCTACGGACGCCCACACAAACAAGCCACAAGTGAGTGAACAGAACGTGCGACTTTATGGGCAGAAGACAAGCAGTGCACCTTCTCGTACATGAGCACAAATAAAATTTGCATGTGGAGATACGCTGGAATTATTAACGTGAGCTCGCAAATGGGTCACCTTCGTCGTCGCACATGGTAGTCTGGTAACGAGCAACAACCAGCAGCCCAAGCAGATTGAACAGCGCCTCACCTGTTTGCGCCGACAGTCGCCGTCGAAGATGAGCAACTTCGATTGCGAAGCAATCGGGTGACGCAGGAATCTGCTGCCGCAGCCAACACAACCACATGGACTACCTGGCAATTTACCGTTAACTCCTTTCCAACCTGCACGTTTCCTTTCTTTCGGGGGCCGCTAATGTGTCACTCCCACTTGGTGCCCCACTTGGCCTCATTATAGACAAGTCGGTTTCCTGGGCATCACCTTCGGCAACCAATTTTGGGTGCTTTTCCACCCATGTGGCTATCAACTTCATAGACGTCGGACCATGTAAGAACGTATGCTAGCCTCCGTTCATGCCAAATCGTGGCTGAGAAAGGCCACAAGCACAAATTGCCCGCGGCTGGGAAGGTCGGAACGGGGAGCACCTGTCAGGGTCCTTGCAAATTGAGATTTGAAACGAGGCTCTGCAATCAATCACTTAGGCATACCACTTACATAAGGTTCAGACTAAACTATATACATTCGCTAAGATTGACATGGCAACAGTGAGTATCAACGTACGCGGGTCGCTTACGGCACATTCAGCCATCCACCTACGGCCATATTGCTTGCCTTCGTCGCACGTGGTGTTCTGGTAACAAGCGACGACCAGTAGTGCAAACAGATTGGACCGAGTGTTTCACTTGTTTGCACGGACAGTCGCCGTCGAAGATGAGCAACTTGCATTGCGAAGCTATCAGGTCACTAAGGCATTTGCTGCCGCAGCAAACATAACGACATGGACTACGAGGCATTTTAGCATTACCTCCTTTCTAACCTGCACGTTTCTTTTCTTTCGGGAGCCGCAAATGAGTGGCTCACACTTGGTACCCCACTTTGTCTCAATATGGACATGGTCGGTTTTGTTGGCATCACCTTCAGAAGCCACTTTTGAGGGCCTTTCCACCCAACTGGCTGTCAGCTTCATACACTTCCGACCATGTGGGCACGGATGCTGGTCTCCATTCATGCCAAATCGCGGTCAAGGAAGGCCACAAGCACAATTTGCCCATGGTCGCAGCAAGAAAGAATGAATGGGGAGCACCAGTTACGCTGCGTGTGTATTGGGAGTCTATGTCGCTGTGCGTACTGCAGGAGCAGGTGCTTACATTGAGAGACCGCTTCCCAATGCAACTTACCAGGCCCCCACATCTAAGAAACGTAACATGGCAACCACGTCCAAGCGGAGCAGTGAAAGCATGTTCTGCAATTAATCGGTTCAGTGTAGCTTGCACAAAGACCCAGGCTATCGAGAAAGAGGAGCTACCCGCAACGAGACTGGGAATCAAATGTGGGAATGGGAAAGCTTGCATTCAAGAGAGAAGCCACTCTGCTCTGCAAGCACTCAAGGCAAAATACGTTAAGAAAAGGCAAATGCTACAAATGCTACATAGCACACTTTTCATGGGTTAATGCAACACACATGCCGACGCCGCATGAGCTATTTAAGGAGAGGAATTGCACATGGCAGCGTACACTAGAATATACTGCTACAGATATATCATGCTACTAGACAGTATGAGCGAAGAATTGGTTGACCTTTATGTTTGGATGAAGAGGAAGAATGATTTCTTACGAGAATGGCAATGAAAAAGCTTGCATTCGTAGACAAAAAATTATACTTGCTACAAATGGAATTTGACATGGTCAGGAAGCCGATTAAGGAAGGGCAAACTGACGGAACTCTTTTGGCCAGGGTCGTCCGTGCTTGTTCAGAGGTTTCAGATGCATCTGAACACGAAGAATTTCTAGAAAGTATTTGCTTAGCTTCCTGGATGACTCGGCCATTATCCGTGCTGTTGGAGTGATGGTCTTGACACAGTTCACCGTGGACTTCATATGTCATCGAAATATTTCTGAATCTGCTTCTCTATTCATGGTTTAAAAGCCTTGCAAATTCGGCTCCAGCCCCTTTCTGTTGGCGTTGATTGGTACACCTGTGATGACCAAGATGTGCTTGGTGCAGGCTTTGTAAGGGCAGAGCAGTAACATATGAGATACAGTACACATTAGCAAAACTCATGTACGCGTTTGGTACGAGACGCATGAGCACGATTTCACCAGCTGGAACCTATGCTAAGAAAAACTAAACGACCCGTTCGGCAAGCCCGTGGGTTGTCAGCTAGCCGCTAAAGAAGAACTTAGCTCGGGCGCGCAGTCATATACTGAATAATACGTTTCGTATATTCAGGTTATTCTAGCGCTTTGCCGCAAAGATGACGGTAACATGTCCGAAGCGGAAAATATCGAGCACGTAATCAAAGGTGTCGCCAGTGACGCATTCAACCTCTTAGTATGCAAGAACTGTGCTACCGTGGATGCCATTGTGATAGAGCGCCGGCGATTCGAACAAGCAAAATCACGACGTATCGCCCAGCAATTCACAGGGCTCCTTAATATTGCCGCATCGTCATCATGCGAAGAAGCACCACGGACTTTACAATCGCCTGCTTTGTACATTTTGACACGTATCCTTCGTCGTGAAATAGAAGCGATGTCACCAGCAACTCTTGTGCCCGATGTCTCCACTGCCAACCAGCTTATGATTTCCTTAATTCATGCCGTGGTTCTAACTTGGGACTGTCCTCTGCCTGCACCATGCGTTTTCAAACAATCATACCATCAGTTCCACCAGTGGCACCGAGGGAGCAGCCCTTTTACTCGCGATCCCGCTGACTGGAGGACGCCGGATGATCGCCCAATATGTTTGGCGTGTTATCGAGTTGGCCACATTGCGCGGCACTGCGGAACCCGTCGAACGCCGCTGACTAGCTGGAGCACCCAGAATCCTCGTCCTAAAGGCTACTGCCATAGAGCATCGTCGCGCTCTCTACTGACTGACATGCCCGAAGCCTACTCTCACACCAGTGTGCATAGCAAGCACGTCATCATCACCGCGGAACCGTCGATCTCGCTCGCCGCAAACCCACCGTTTGCCGTCGCTTGCCAACGCTGGACGCTATGAGCACCAGAAAACTAACGAGTGCAGCACCCGGAGGTGAAGCTGCATTCTTGACCCGGCTTCGACATGAAATACTCGTCTGACTGTCCCTACCCACTCTAATTTCCTCGAAGTTATTCGGGTATTACACAAGTTCGCGCTTGCGCACTTGACCTTTCGGAGCGACAGTCCGTCCCGCTTCGCTTAGCACTCTGCTTTAGCACTTTTGCAGCAGTCCTAACAGTCATAGCTGTGACTCCTAACCCGCAGTTCGCAGTCAGTTGCGTCTACGGCGGCTTCAGGCGATGGGGACAGAGTGAGTCTCGGACTTGGGTTTATTCATCCTATATTTACATATACCAACAAAGGCAACAATAGCAAACACGAACAGTAAAAAACCAGAGTGGCGGACGTTCCATACTACGTCTGAGGAGAAAAACCGCACAATGTGGAAACCACACAAGTGGTTCATAAGTGCTCAGCTCACCCAGAGTGAATCCACGCTCGGGCCCTGGGGCGATCAGTCGCTCACGAAGTCCGAGCGCTGCAGGGGGGACAGTGTGCAGCGGTCTCAGTGGCTGAATTGAGATGCGCGGCCAGTCGCAAGCTCCTCAGCCGAAAGACAAAAGCCTGTTTCATATGATGTGATTTTCGTCGCACCGGAAGTGCGATTTCTGTCGTTTGCGACGACAATCACAGTCGCAGTGCCGCCCCGCCCCTCGATTTTCGGCTGTGCCTAGCCGGTTGGTCACAGAGTCACACCGTCGCAGCGATCGCTGCGATTTTCCGTCGACATTGCGCAGAGAACTATTTCGCCGGTTCGTTTTGCGAAATGACGTCTCGTTAAACAAGTGCGATGCGCGGAGATGTGGATTGCCAAATTAGGTACGTACGCAAAGGGAGAATAAAAAACTTGTACCGCATATTCCATTCTCCCATTTCTATGCGTTCATTGACACGCTGCGCAGCAAATGAAGTGCATTTTCACGATTGCTTCGTACACCTTTGCGAGTTGTCGATACTGCGAGGTGTTCGATTCCCACGAGATGATATGGGCTTTTGGGGTCGACACAATTTTCTTTTGTTCATTAGCATACAAAAATTGCGCGCATGGAGCAGCATACATAGTTTCGACCTCGGCAAGGGCAAATGACAAGACAGCAAAGTACCCAAAGTTTCAACGTCGTGCTGAACGCGGTATTTTCTTGTCGGTTTTCCAGCGTGAATTTCCCGATGCATTTTGAGTGGTTATCTTACCTCACTTACTCATTAAATTTGACAGAGCAAACGTGTAGGCTGAAGTTACCAAACGTCAGCACTCCTCACGCGAACAAGGAAAAAGCCAGCTTTATTGTCTTCTTAATGAAGAATCGTGATGAATGTTTTACGATAGCATTAACTCCGTGGCATGAATAAACAGCGTCGTTAATTTGTTTTCGAATACTTCATGGACGTTAAGTTGCGTCTCTTCACTGAATAATTTTTTTTCGTGCACAGAAACGAATAAACATAGGATATGTTGCGGACTTTGTATTCTTATTGCACTTGTGTTAGCATCTGTTGTGACCGTTAATTAACTGCACAGTTAGTAAATTAGGTAAATTATTCGCGTGCGATAGTGGCACGGGACAACATACCCTCCTGCACCGTCATGTAAAACTCGTGCAACAATGCCAGAAACAGGCAATCAGCCTGTTCTTGCGGAAACAGTAGAAGACGACACGTTAAAGAACAGTAAATCAAAACTGCGCAATGAAGCCCGCAAACTGCATCCCCTTCCTGTGAATCTTTGAATATTTTAAGTACAAACGGTTTTCGTGTGTTCACAGCTGATAGAGTGTGCAGAAACATCCACGCCTTACATGTTTGTAATAAGTTTGTGATCGCATATATTGGGGTGCAAACTCATATAACGGTATCCGTTGTGATTGCTACCTTTATAAGTAATGAAATACCATGCTTCTTGCAAGAACATATAACCCTGGGATTTTAAATAAAAATTTTGTGTTTTAACTATACACAATATGTGGTTCATTCAATAAAGTACCATAAGCTGCTTTTTTTTTTGCAATCACAAAGTTATTCCCAGTTTTGCCTACATGCAGGCAAGCAAAAAAACACAAATCTATTGACAACAAAACAGATGTTACATTTGTTCCCATGCCACTGTGGTTATAGCATTCTGCTGCTAACACAAGGCGAGGGGTTGAACTGCGAGCGAGGCAGTCGCATTTCGATGGGAATCATAGGTAAAGAAAGCTCTTCCCCTTAGCTTTAGTTCGTCATCATTTATTGAACCCTTGTGCTTCCAAATACAATTGCGTAGGGGGGCATGCTTATCCAAGATTTCCAAAACATTATCCAAAACATTTCCAAAACATTATCCAAAACAAGTATCTTTTCTGATACTTCGAGTGTGTAAACATATATTCCATCAATGGATTGTTCAACAGCGCGGCACAAATAAGCCTAATCAAGCATAGCAAGTACTCCGTCAGGAAGCTGGTTCTACAGGTGTATAAATGTCAAGACGTGAATGCTCATACTACATTATGTACACAGCACAAAGAAAATATTTTTGAGGAGTTGTTCCTCTTGGCAGATATGAGTGGGCCATAAGCAGCAGAAACATTATTACAGGGCATTGTGTAATACTGCTTATGAAAGAATAAAGAGAGTGAAGAGGCTTTTAACAGCATCACCTCATGCTACTCTAATAAGAGGGACGATGAGCAAGAAAATTTTTGGTAGAGCACTGAAGTTCAACAGTAACATTTTGAAAGACAGAAAATTGCAAGTGAAAGTTGGAGATACATTTGCCCCCCACCCCCATTCACACCAACACTGCAGGACTACTATAAGGGGTGCTACAGTCTATGGTGTACTACAGTCTGTGGAAAAGCTATCTTATACAGAAATCAAGAAGGATGCAACAAGCTCTCGACAACACTGGGGATTTTCTTGGACAGTCTTGCCTCTCGCTTTCGGGAATGTCAGCTTACATCGACGTTAGAAAAAAAGACTAGAATGAAGACCTAGCCCAGATTGGACATTGTGCTCCACATAGCTGGACAACCATACCCGAAAGTCAACACCCACAAATCCTCAGCAAGTGTAGGACCATGACGGCAGAGCCAACACGTGGGTGAAACAATTATGCCATGCCTGGACGCAAAGTCTGCACCTGGTGAAAAGAACAATCTTGAAACCATGGGGGGGGGGGGGGGGGGAGTGCACGAGCGGATACTATGAAAAAGTGCAGAACCTGGTCCCTAGATACCAAGCCAGATAGCATATGAGATGCAGAGACGACTACCCCTCCTTTCAGACATACAACCCCAGGAGCACCTGAACTTGAAACACAACAGGCCCATACCGTGCAATATGCGGACAGACAATTAGGCCAGGAGGCTATATGCAGCTGCCAAACACACAGACGATGTTGATAATCATGAAGATGCGAGCAGACATCACGCGCATATAGTACACTGATGTGGAAATAGCAGTGTAACATTAGTATGACACTAAACAAAATTAAACCCCATACAAGTGAGTACCAACCATTCCAGGTCATCGTACACATAGAAAACCTGAACTGAAAGCAAGCAATGGAGCACTTTCAGTGCAAATTTGCAGACTACAACACCCTGTATGGATTCACCAGAATTTGTTCGGGCCCGCACATCACACAAGATTGCCAGGAAAATCAGCAGATTGACATGCGACTTGCGAGCACATGGCCAGGTATTAAATTACAGGATACGTAGCCATGCAGATATTCCAGGACCCAAGCGGGCTTATGAGACCGACATAAGAACTGAAGACTGGACGAGTGGGTGTGTATTCATTATGAACTAAAGCGTAAGAGATAGACAATGGACAAGAACGAAGCGCTCTGTTTCCATTGTACTTCTGTTGCACTACAGTTAAAGATTCCATCAGGTTGCACAGGAGGATAACGATACCCCTGCCAAAGGCCCCGTTTTCACATCCAAATCTACAGCGTACACGCGCCTACGCACGCACGCACGCACGCACACGCGCAAATACACACACACACACAAACACACACACACACACAAACACACACACACACACACACACACATATTGCAAGGGTGCATGGCACGAAGTAGTGTCAACACGATGACACTAGAGACGGATGAGGGCTTACTTCGAACTAACGTTCATTGTAAAATTGTGGTGATTTGTACAGTTTACCAGAAAAAAAGACAGCTTTGAAGGCTAGATAAAAATTGTTGCTTGATTTGAACAAATATAAATAAAAGCTATTCAGAAAGAAAATACTGAAAAAAATCAGTGCAGGAAAAAAATTACAAACGCCAATTGTGCATGCCAGCACCTTTCAAGAAACACTTTTCTTATTCCAGTAGACAGACTGACAGCTTGCTTATGCAAGCACCCAATTCCATTTCCATGCCACTGGAAAAAAAAACTTGAGTTTCTTGGAAGGTAGCCGCATGCGCACTTCGTGATCACAATGTTATTTTCCCCTGGACTTGTACATGTATTTGTATTTTCTCTCTTTCCTGTTTTTGATTATGTATGGTTTCATCAAGCACTAATGTTTATCAGGCTTTATTGCTGCACTACTTTGTGGTAACCTTTATAAATCACTGCGTTTCCAGAGTAAACATTTTCATTAGAAGTTAAAGTACCTTGTTTTTACCGCTTCACACTGTACGCTCTTGCAACATTGCACAAATAAAAAATTACCTAAGGTACACAGAAGCATCATGAGGGCCATCAATGTGACGTGTTGCAGTCTAAATAATAAAGAATAGCCTGGCTGCAAACGGCCTCAGAGAAAAAATAAGATGAACAAGAAAACCGAGATGGCCTAAGAACCGAAAGCTTAATGTACACGCCGAGTAAATGTTGGCCCACAAGCAATAAACCGAACATACAGAAAAAGGAAAAAGGAGAAGCAAAAATTATTCTACGTTTCCTGACAAGAGATGCATCCGTTTCTAGCGGAGGTCATGCTGACAAGGTTCTCTCAGCGTTTTTAGATCTACCACTTCCATAATTTCTCTAGGCAGCAGATCTGCACAAAATGCTAGCTTCTTCCTTTACAATGCACGCTCAGATGTCGAGGGTGCATGTAGAGAAAGAAACTAGCATTTTGTGGAGATCGGCTTCCTAGAGAAAATATGGAATCTGTAGATGCAAAGACACTGGGAGAATCTTGTGCCACTGTGGCCTCTGTTACACTTTCAGAGATGGATGCGTTTCCTGTTGGGATCTGTGTGGAGACACGACAGGTTTGCTTCTCCTTTCTGTGTAACTTGGATTTATTGCTTGTGAACCAGCATTTATTGGGCATGTTCAATAAACTTTCATTTGTTAGTGCACCTTATGATCGTCTTGGTCACCAGAAGAAAGGTGCTCATTCTTCTTACAGCGAAGCTGCATATGCCTAGGCGAAACACTCGTGGTCCGACCACAGAAACCCTATTGCGGGGGTATGAGCCATTGCATTCCTCTTACAGGACGGACGAAAATTTTTCTCGTTGGGTAGGCATAGAAATGCCTACGCATTTATACATATACATTTATCGACGTAATATTGTAGGCAAAGGACACGGAGGGGGACAAGGTTAAGGCAAAATCTGGTGACATAATTATCTGGCAGCAAAAGTGTGGCGGGCCATTGGCTACTACGGGAGTGAGGTCGTTTCTCTCTCAAAGCAGAGCGCGCCTGTAACAGTCACTTTCAGACTTTGCAGTAGGTTGAAAAATGCCTCCCTGTGTTTAATGAAATGAAATGTGGAGCCCCGGTGTGTCACTTGGTAACTACAGTGCATAGACAAGTCATAAATACTATGATTAACGTATTACGAAACACAAATACGTAACATATTTGAGAAAGACTTTGATGAACCCGCTGCATTAGCCCAATGAACCACTCATTTCACCCTCCATGATGGTGATTACGCCGAGCGTGATACGTGGTATTTCAAATAAACCACGCGATAAACCGAAGCCAAACGTGTGCGTAGCCTCATTAGAAACACAAGCGTTGCCAATAATTGAGAAAGACTTTAATAAGCCGTTGGAATTAACCCAGTGATAAACACCACGACCGCACATTTCAATGTCGCAGGTTGACCATATGTGTGGCTTACCGTCTGTTATAGATTACGAAAAGGCATTTGATTCAGCCGAGATACCAGCAGCCATAGAGGCTTTACGTAAGCAAGGAGTACAAAAGGCTTACGTAAAATATCTTGTAAAGTATCTACAGAGGTTCCACAGCTACCTTAGTTTTCCACAAGAAAAGTAGGAGGATACTCATAAAAAAAAGGGTGAGACAAGGAGACTGTAGTGCCATACCACGTGCCTATCATTGACGCGACGGGAGCTCCCACTTCTCCGCGACGAATCAAGAATTCAATGCGGTAGACGTCATCGCCCGCTCCGACGGGTTCCTGCCCGACGAGAAGTCGCCATACTGGTTCCTGCCGACGACGAGTCGCCAAAGGGATTTAAGGAGAACCGGTGAAGGAGAGAGTCGCCTCCAGCGGTCTGATGCGCTCTTACATGTACGCTATGATCCGCAAATATTGTATAATGTTCTTCTTCGTCTGCGCAAAGAGTCCGTCTCTCATCCTCCACACCGAAGTCACAACAAGACAATCTCTCCAATGCTATTCACTGCATGCTTGGAAGACGTATTCAAGCTATTAAACTGGGAAGGCTAAGGAGTAAGGATCAACGGCGAATATCTCAGCAACCTTCGCTTTGCAGATGACATTGTCCAGTTCGGCAACACTGGGGACGAGTTGCGACAAGTGATTCAGGACCTGAACAGAAGGAGTATAAGAGTGGGATTGAAGATTAATATGCAGAAGGCAAACATAATGATCAATAGCCGGTCAAGAGAACAAGAGCTCAGGATCGTCAGTCAGCCTCTAGAGTCTGTGAAGGAGTATGTTTACCTAGGTCAATTACTCACAGGGGACCCTGATCAAGAGAAGGAAATTTACAGAAGAATAAAAATGGGTGTGAGCGCATTCGGCAGACATTCTGAGATCCTGACTGGAAGCTTACCGTTATCAGTAAAAAGAAAGCTGTACAATCAATGCATTGTACAGGTGCTGGCATATGGGGCAGTACAGGCACGTACCGAGGATTGTTTTTCGAGGGGCGAGGCACCACCACCACCACCACCACCATAATAATAATCATCATCATCATCAGCTTCAGCATGTTTTATGTCCACTGAAGGACGAAGACCTCTCCCTGCGATCTCCAATTACCCCTGTCCTGCGCCAACCGATTCCAACTAGCGCCCGCGAATTTCCTAAGTTCATCGCTCCACCTAGTCTTTTGTCCCCCTCGATTGCGTTTTCCTTCTCTTGGTACCCACTCTGTAACCCTAATCGTCCAACGGTATCTAACTGGCACATTGCATGACCTGCCCAGCTCCAGTTTTCCTTTTGATGTTAATTAGAATATCGTCTATACCCATTTGCTCTCTGATCCAAACCACTCTCTTTCTGTCTCTTAACGTATGCCTAGCAATCTTCATTCCATCGCTCTTTGCGCGGTCCGTAACTTGTTCTAAAACTTCTTTGTAAGTCTCCAAGTCTCTGCCCCATATCTCAGCACTGGCGAAATGCACTGATTGTACACCATACTTTTCAATGATAATGGTAAGCTTCCAGCCAGGAGCTGGTAATGTCTGCCGTATGCGATCCAGCCCATTTCTGTTCTGGCAATTGCCTTCTGATAATCAGGGTTCCCTGTGATTAATTGACCTAGGTAAACGTACTCCTTCACAGTCTCTAGAGGTCAACTGGCGATCCTGAACTCTTCTTCCTTTGCCCGGCTATTTATCATTATCTTTGTCTTCTGCATATTATTATTGAACCCTATTCTTACACTCTCTCTGTTAAGGTCTTCAATCATTTGTTGTAACTCGTCTGCATTTTTGTTGAATAGAACAATGTCATCGGCAAACCAAAGGTTGCTGAGATATTTGCCGTCGATCTTTACTACTAAGCCTTCCTAGTTTATTAGCTTGAATACTTCTAAGCACGCAGTGAATAGCTTTGGAGAAATTGTGTCTCCCTGTCTGACCCCTTTCTTTACACTTTTCTTGTGTAAAATTAAGGTAGCTGTAGAACCTCTGTAAATATTGTTACGTGAACAACGAGCCAGTAAGACCAGCAACTATTTACAGGTTATATTTGCAACAACGGTAGCAGCGCTGACCGTTTAAATTCACAGCGCGAGCCCAGTTCGTTCTTCCTCCTTTTTTCTGGAGTGATGGAGCCCACGCGCCTTTTTCAAACAAACAAATACCACACGCGTGTACACCTTGTGTCCGCAGTGTCGATTTTCCAAGCTATTTACGTAAACGTTCTGTACTCCTTGATTACGTAGTGCCTCTATCACTGCTGGTATATCTACTGAATCAAATGCCTTTTCGTAAACTGTGTAAGCTATATAGAGAGGCTTATTGTACTCTGCGGATTTCTCGATAACCTGATTGATGACATGGATGTGATCCATTGTAAAGTATCTCTTCCTGAAGCCAGCCTGTTCCATTGGCTGACAAAATCCAGTGTTGCCCTTATTCAATTGCAGATTATTTTGGTAAATATTGTTATGTGTAGTAAGATACAAACGAAAGAGGCTATTTACAGGTTATTTACACTGGACTGGAGCCAGAGCACCAGGCCGACATTCGCTCGCGCCAAGGGCACAGACGCACTTCGTCGTCATTCTCGCGGCGGCTCGTCATTTGAGCATCGCTAGACGATATCGTAATACTAACCTCCGGCGGCAAAAGCGCCGTCACGGTGCTGTTAAATATCCAAGGCGCGTGGAGAGTTGTAGGGTTTGAGTCGGGCGACGTGGACAATGTCACTGGTTGTCACATCAGAGGACGCAGTGGGCGTGGCTTGAACGATTTCGTAAATGACATCGGTCACTTGGCGAAGGACGCGATATGGGCCCGTGTAGCAGGAAAGCAGTTTTTCACAAAGGCCAACTTTATGCGATGGTGACCAAAGCAACACGAGGGTGCCGGGCCCAAAATAGACATCGCGGTGACGGAGGTCGTAGCGTTGCTTTTGCTTGCCTTGAGAGACTTGTAGACAAGCGCGCGCAAGTTGGCGAGCATGGTCAGCATGGGCGATAGCATCACGGGCATAAGCGCTAGTTGATGCTGTGGTGGACGGAAGTACAGTGTCCAGAGGTAGCGTCGGTTCACGGCCATACAAGAGTTAATTAAAAGGAGAAAAGCCAGCAGTGTCGAGACGGGAAGAGTTGTACGCAAAGTTAATGTAAGGTGTAGCCTGGTCCCAGTCACGGTGGTCGTCTGAAACGTATTTGGATAGCATGTCTGTAAGGATGCGGTTCAAACGCTCAGTGAGGCCCTTCGTTTGAGGGTAGTAGGAGGTGGTAAATTTAGGCTGTGTTGAGCAGGCACGCATGATGTCGTCAATGACTTTGGCTAAGAACGTACGGCCACAGTCTGTTAGCAATTGACGCGGAGCACCATGAATCAAAATGATATCATGCAGGAGGAAGTCCGCAACATCAGTTGCGCAACTGGTTGTATGAGCGCGGGTTACAGCGTAGCGGGTCACGTAGTCCGCCGCGACTGCAACCCACTTGTTTCCTTATGTAGATTCAGGAAATGGGCCGATAAGGTCTAAGCCGACACGATGGAAGGGCTCGGGAGGGATGTCGAGCGGATGTAGGTAACCTACGGGGAGCTGGGAAGGCTTCTTGCGTCGTTGGTAAAGTTCACAAGCGGCGACGTAACGTCGTACGGAACGGGCAAGGCCCGGCCAGAAACAACGGCGACGTACACGGTTATAGGTTCGAGATACGCCGAGGTGTCCTGCCGTTGGTGCGTCGTGAAGCTCTTCTAGAACGGTTGAGCGGAGGTGTTTAGGTATTACAAGTAGGAACTCAGAGCCGTCCGGATGAAGGTTACGATGGTACAGAGTACCGTCCCGGAGGACGAAGAGGCTATTTATAGGCTATTTGCACTGGACTGTAGCCAGAGCGTCAGGCCGACATTCGCTCGCACCAAGGGCACAGACCCACTTCGTCGTCGTTCTCGCGGCGGCTCGTCATTTGAGCATCGCAATACTATATATATATATATATATATATATATATAATACTGGGAGCGAGCTAATGGTCCTATGATTTTACAATTCTCTAACGTCTCCCTTTTTGTGGATTAGTATAATGTCTGCATTGTACCAGTTTTCTGGGACCCTTGCAGTCGATAGACACTTCGTATAAAGAGCCGCCAGATTTCCAAGCATTATATCTCCTCAATCTTTGATTAAATCGACTGTTATTCTGTCTTCTCGTGCCGCTCTTCATCGTTTCATGTCTTGCAGGACCCTTCTGACCTAATCGCTATTTATAGGAGGAGTTTCTGTATCCTGTTGATTACTGTTTCTAAGTGAGGTATCCTGACTCCTCTGGGTACTGTACAGGTAAGCATAAAATCCTTCCGCTACTTTTACTATAGCTTCGAGATTGCTGATGATATTACCCGGCTTATCATTAGGTGCATACATCTTGGTTTGTCCTATGCCAGGTTTCTTTCTCACTGATTTCAGGCTGCGTTAATTTTTTACGGCGTCTTCTATCTTTCTCATGTTATAATTTCGAATATCACTTATTTTCGCCTTGTTGATCAGTTTTGACAGTTCCGTGAATTCTATCATATCTCTTGAGTTTTCTTTGCTAGGTCCTTTGTTACTCGGGAGAGCTTGCTTACTCGTTGCGTTGGTGCCTTTCCTCCCACTTGAATTGCTGCCTCTGAAGCCAACCTTGTTACGGTTTCATTAATTAGCTCTATGTCATCATCATCTCTTTATTCTAAGGCTGCATATTTGTTGGCAAGTACCAGCCTTAATTTGTCTGCTTTTACCCCTATTGCCCGAAGGTTGACCTCTTTCTTCTTGACCAATTTTGCTCTTTCTCTCTTGAAATTCATGCGAATCCTAGCCTTACTATGCTATGATCACTGCACTTTACCCTACCTATCACTTCTACATCCTGTACTATACTGGGATCAGCAGAAAGTATGAAATCAAGTTAATTTCTTATTTCACAATTAGGGCTTTTCCAGGTCCACTTTCTGTTGCTACGCTTCTTGAAAAAGGTGTTCATTATTCGAAGCTTATTCCTTTCTGCGAGTTCTATCAGCATCTCTCCTCTAGCGTTCCTTGCTTTTCCCCCCTTTGGCATTGAAGTCGCCCATTACTATAGTATACTGAGTTTACACTTTTCTCATCGCTAATTCAACATCTTCATGAAACTGATCTAGCTCCTCATCATCGTCACTGGATGTTAGATCGTAGGCTTGTACTTCCTTTAATCGATACCTCTTATTAAGCTTGATTACGACTGAAGCTGCCTTCTCATTAATGCTGTAGAATTCGTCAATGTTGCCAGCTATGTCCTTACGGATTAGGAATCCTACCCCGTGTTGCTTCTTATCTAGAAGAGCTCTATGGCAGAGGAAATGTCCGTTATTCAGCAATGTATAAGCCTCACCAGTTCTAATCTCCTTAAGGCCGATAATATCCCAAACAATGATAATTCCTCAAAGTCTCCTGCTAAGCTAGCCTCACTCGAGAGGGTTCAGGTGTTAAGCGTTGCAAGCGTCAGTTTCCATTGGCGGCCTGTCCAGATCCAGATATTCTTCACACCCTCTGCTGCGTTGCAGGTCTGACCGCCTCCTTGATCAGTTGCTTCGCAGCTGCTGGGGACTGAGGGCCATTGGGTACATGAGTGAACCATGTGGGAGAGGGTGGGCGAATACTGCACCAGAGAGGCCAATTCTTGTTCTGGTGAGGGAGTGTCTTGTTGAAGCTTAGTGGCCCTTCCAAATTTGGTTCTACCTGGATTAGTATAGCCCCACTCGCTCTCGTCATCTTTTGCCGGTGACAGGCGGTGCTCTAAGCCTGCAGATGTTTTTAAATAGGGGGCGGGGGGGGGGCAACCCTAGGTAACTTTCTATGCAAATGAGGGGGGGGGCTAATTTTACTAGTAAAGATGTGAATAACGCCCGCCATTCGTCACAAAGACGCGTAAACCCGCAAAAGAGACATGAAATAGGGCGCATCTCACAGGTACGCTTGTGAGATACACCTCTCCATTACTTGGCAAACAAGGAACGACATCAAATGGACTCACGTAGGAAAGAATCGCAGAACAAGTAAACAAGCGAAAGTGTAAAATAAAGATTTCTACAGTAGAATACAACTTAAAAAAACAGCATTTAGCAACCAAGGCAAACGGACCGTGCTGGGTTGTGTTACACCGCCAGTTAATCACAGAAGCAAACAAAATCATCGCCATGCAGCCTTTTCAAAATGGCGTCGCACTTGATAGCTCCGAATCGTCCGCCGTTCTTGAAGAGTCTTTTCATCGGTGAAAGCAATGAGGTGTGCAACAGACATGGACAAATTGTATGGAGCCTGAGTATATTTCACTCTTCAAAAGTCTGCGGTACAGTTCATTTCACTGCTGAGCCCGTTTACTCATGAAACTTCACTGCCAACTGAAGTGAAACTTTACAACAAATAGTTCCAGTGAAGCAGGCATTTTACTTCAGTTCAATAATGAATTAGGCTTTCGTCATTTCACTGTAATAGGCGAGGGAAAACGTGTAAACTTAAGCGCTAATAATATTATTTTTTGGTTACTGCGTTATTTGGGCAACAGGAAAAGTTTGAAGTACGGATTATTTGCAGCCTCGTGGAGGAACAGTGGCTGGTTGTAATGAGGGTGTGGGCGAGGCTTCATTGCAGACTTAAGTTGTATCCGACTATAGTAGCGTTTTTTTTTGTATTAGCTGTGGAAGAATTATAGCGAAATATATATTTGCGGAACAATCATAGTTCTCTTGGATTCCTCGTTTACTGCTCTACCAAGTGCGAAAACCGACTCGTATTGTTATTTGGGAAGTTGCGTAACACTGTGTGGCCCCCAGACCCATACAAAGCGCAAGACACTGTGATTATAGACGTACTGCGCCCACCGCGAAAGGTTAGAAAAACACCCACATAAACACAGCAGAGAAGTGGCTACGTGAGGTGGTTCGACCGATAACTGGACAAGCTTCATTAAAAACACGTAATTATGCTCTACTTCCGGCGGCGTTTTCTCTACTTCCTTTTGAAATAAAGATGTTGATCCATAAACAGTTTCATAAACAACGGTTATGTTTGTTATTATTCGTTTTTCCTTGCAGTTTGGCTGTTGCCTTGGCTCTCTCCCTTAGTAGATCGCTTAATTTCTCAACTTCTTGCAATTTTTGTTTCCAGTTGCCAATTTTGCACGAGAAGTTCTGTACAATTAGGGAAAAACCAGACGAGGTAACGGGTGACAGTCATATTGCTTATGGTTTTAAGTGTTATTGCAGGGTTTCATGATGGAAGCTGTTTCACATTATTCTATTTCCCACCTTATCTAACCCCTATCACGTGTATATGGTTCCGGGCATCTGCCAGCGTCGCGGCGAGCAGTCACTCGAGGAAATAATGAAGCAAAAGGAAAAGTTAAACGCTATTGGCGTTTTCTACAGCCGCAACTCGTTCCACGAGACCAGAGATTAGCTAACAACCGAACCCCTTTCCTGATCCCAGGATCAGCCTAAAGAAAGAAGGTTGAACTAACAAAAGCAAAAGCTATGCGCGTGACAGTTGAATATATGGTGACAACTGAACGCATCTCGAGTTAATCGCGCGAGCGCCGAATCTATGAGAAAACTGGCCTTCACATCCGAAGAGATGCCGACAACTACCGCCATCCAAAAGGAGTGAAAAAGGCACCTAAGTGTTGACCCATGAATAGCTGCCAAGTCTCAACATTGATCTGGCGGCGCTTTAGGAATATGTGAGGAGTGGTTGCGTGGGTATACGGAGGGGGGGGGGGGGGGGGGGGGTATGCCACTTGATTTCCGGGGAGGGGGACCCACCGGGTACGTGCCTGGTGCAGGAATTTCGAGACTGACGAAGAAGCTTGAATACAAGTTAGGGACCGCGCTAAGAGCAATGGAACGAAGAATGTTAGGCATAAAGTTAAGAGACAGAAAGAGAGAGCGGTGTGTATCACACAGTAACCACGGATAGCCGATATTCTAGTTGACATTACGAGAAATAAATGGAGTGGGCAGGTCATGTAATGCTTCGGTTAGATAACCGGTGGAACATTATGGTTACAGATTGGTTGCCTAGTGAAGGGAAGTGCAGTCGTGGACGGCCGAAGACTAGGTGAGGTGACGAAATTAAGAAATTCGCAGGCTAGGTTGAATCGGTTGGCGCAGGACAGGGGTAATTGACGGTTGCAGGGAGAGGCCACCGTCCTGCAGTGAACATAAATATGCTGATGATGATGGTGATAGGGTGAATGGGTGGAAATTTTTTATGTTATTGTTTGTCAATTATTGCATAAAGCAGTGAAGACATTATTGGGCTAGTTGGTGCATTGTATTGGCGCGGTTTTTTATTGCTGTTTTTTTTCTTAATGTTGTCTCTTCTTCCTTTTGTAACTCCTTTCTTGTTCCCCCTCGCGTAATACTCCAACCGTGCAGCCCACGAGGAAAATAAATAAATAAGTACATATGCCCATGTCATTAATTATTCTGCATACATCTCGCACCATCTCTCCCTCAACGAACGGCACTGTGTTGATGTCTCGGAGCGTGCATCTAACTGCCGTTTGCATTTTAGTATTGTTTGTGAACAGTGTAGTGCATAATCATTATATGAGGTAGTGACCTATGTGGTGCGTAAACAAACCTTGCAAAAGATGACATGTTCGATTGTTGAAAATAAGACTGATTGTATATATCGCAGTTACTTTAACAGCATTTAACTGACCACTTAACAAAAAGTTCACTTCGCATAGATTCCAACACGCGCACTGAATCTGCAGTTTTATTGTGCTTATTAATGTAGCCGTTACTGCATGGCCACATCTTGTAGATTTGAAGACAAAGTTCACTAAATTAGTTTGTTGCAACATACTTTTAAAAATGCTTACATCACATCACTGGAATTGTGACTCCACAACTTGATAGAAACACACACACTATAGGATGCGGACAAACGCTCAGGAGAAACTCCAGATCTGATATTTGCATCCTGATACTTAAGAAAGCGGACAGTTTCATTCCATGGCTGTTAATGAAAGGTAAAAAGAAGACCTAATTGTGCTCATGGAACAAAATTGCATTGATAAGCTTTATTGCGAGCTAGATTTACACCCGCCATCGGCAGTGGAGGCAAAGGGAGTGACTTCCTCTCCCAGAGAAGCTGGATGTGCGCGTATGCCCCGTGGCGTCTGGGCCGATGACTCGGCTACCGTTATACGCTAGCGCTAAGGTTGAATTTCACAACACAATTTCCATTCCACGCACAGTAATCACACAGATCATTTGCGGCTCCGTTCAGGAGCAGACACGGGCTTTCGGGCTGGTGCTTGTTGTTGCGTTTGGCTCAAGAATATGGCTAGGAGTAGGCACCGCATATGCGCAATCACGGGCAATATACACGCATCATTTCTCCAGAAGCTGACGCTAAGCACGGGTAGCGCGACGATCTTGTTGGGCTGACACGACGACTTCGTGGCAGCTGACTTCCGAATACTGCATATGCGGCGAGGGTAGCTATATGGACTTGTTGATAGGTCATCTTGTAGATTGTTGTAGCGCAGACAGAACGGAAGGGTCATAGAAGGCAGATGAGACAACACACAGCGCTGAATCAGCTGCGAATAGCTGTTTACGTGCGCCGTGTCTCATCGCACTCAACTTCAGATGCCGCCGTTGCACACTCCAAAACAAACCTTAACTTCACACGATGTTAAATTACAAAACACCCATATTATTCGCTTATATATAATAAAGAAATGTCAACCATATTTTAATGTTAACGTTTTATTCATTACAATAAAATAATTATGCAGCGTGTGCCACGAAACCTGGTAGTAAGCAACCCAGGGCGTCGCACCAGCCGCATTGTTGAAATCGCAATAATATGAAATGAGCCCGCTGAAAATCTCATTGCGACGCGTGCGACTGCACCGGTTTTCGTCATTCCAGTCGCAGCTTTAGTCGCTGCATGTGAAACAGCCTAAAGACGCATCGGGGGGATAGCGCTTCTCCCCGAGCTGCGAAGAGGGAGTTCCCCCGGTTGCGTAAGATTTCAGCAAAAGGTGCATCCTAAGATGGTCAAACTAAGGCCCAAAGTTTATTGGGCACCATAATCTTTGTGCCTTTCATTATCTCTTCTTTTTCGCCGGCGTTTGCTCCCTTAAGTGCTTAGGAGGGGAAGAAAGAATTGTTATATCTTTCTCGCCAATTTTATTCGCCCTCGACAGATATTTAAAATTGCTAGTAGGTACAGCGCCTGGCATTTGCGCGTGGCATTTGCGGAGACGGCAGATGTTTGCACGCATGCGCGAGTAAGAGCGGGTGCGAGGCAGGAAATGTAGGGACTTTCGCTCCTTGAATATACGACTCTGCCTATAGCCACTGCGGAGGAGTTTCTTAGCGCGTGTTGTATGCGTTTGCCCCTATAGGAGTGCTCGCAGAAGTCACGGGGCGCTGTAGCTCTGAACTTCGTGTCACAAGTTGGCTGCCCGTCGTAATTATATTAATTCAATCGTGTTTTTCACTGATTGAAACAAGTTATTATTTCGCATTATTGGAAGGTGCCTCCAGGACACCAAAGCGGCAACGGGGACATCAAACCTAGAACCGGGACTGATCCGAGCGTTGAGCTCGCCGACGCCTGCGCGTGCCAGGGGTGGAGGGGGGGGGGCATAAGATAGGCTGTCCGCGTTAGCGGACAGCCAGTTTTATATGCGAACACCCTCTGTCACGCATCGGCCTCCGCGGCCTGGACCCACGGGCCACCCTGCTTCCAGCTTTGATCACCTCGCTACCTCTCGGGTGCCCAGGAGATCCTGCGCCGCCTGCTTTATTATAACCTCAGGTAATCTCCTGAGGCCTCCGTTTGCCGGTTACATGTGTCCCCCTGGAGCAGTGCTTGTAAAAAATGCAGTATATTGTCGCGACGAAAAAAGCGACCCGCGACTTATACGACTTCAGACCCTTGCCCTTTCAGACACAGCGATCACCAAATGGGGCGTCCGTGCCCACTACCTCACCGCACGGTCAGCCACCGGTGGAGCGTAAACAAACTCGACAGCACTTCGCAATGCCGGCATGTGTAGAGGACAAACGCGTACAACATGCTCTAAGAAACCTCTTCCGTAGTGCCTAGGCAGTCATATATTCAAGGAGCAAAGGCTCTAGATTTACTCTCTCGCGCCCGCTCTTACTCGCGCCTGCGCAGAAACGTCGAGCACCGCGACAAATGCCACGGTCCGTTGTACCTACTAGCAATTGTAAATACGACCCCCGGTTCCTTGCAGCGGTGGCGTAGAGGTAGAACACCCGCCTCGCGTGCAAGAGGTACGTGGTTCAAATCCCGGTGCGGCGCAATTTTCCACCGGATTAAAAAAATCCGCGTGTTGATAAAATTGCATAAACAGGCCTGGAGTGTGGCCTGATCCCGCTGACCAGAACCGGTAACCCACTCCCTCACCAGAGCAGGATTGGCCACCCTGGTGCAGTACATGGCCACAACCTCCTAAATGAACACAACAATCAAACCCCGGCCCTCTGTCCCCAGCAGCTGCGAAGCAACTGACCACAGCAGCGGTCAGATCTGTGACGCAGTAGAGGGTTCAAATAATTTCTGGCTCCGAACAGGCCGCCATTGGAATCTGAACCTGGCAACGTGTAACGTCAGAACGTTATCTAGTGAGGAGAGTATAGCAGTGTTATTGGAGGAATTAGAGGGTAGTAAATGGGATATAATAGGGCTCAGTGAAGTTTGGAGGACAAAAGAAGCATATACAGTGCTAAACAGCGGGCACGTACTGTGCTACCGGAGCTTAGCCGTGAGACGAGAACTAGGAGTCGGATTCCTGATTACTAAGGATATAGCTGGTAACATACAGGAACTCTATTAGCATTAACGAGAGAGTGGCAGGTCTTGTGGTGAAACTTAATAAGAGGTACAAATTGAATGTAGTACAGGTCTACGCCCCTACATCCAGTCATGATGACAAGGAAGTCGAAAGCTTCTATGAAGACGTGGAATCGGCGATGGGTAGAGTAAAAACAAAATACACTATACTGATGGGCGACTTCAATGCCAAGTTAGGTAAGAAGCAGGCTGGAGACAAGTCAGTGGAGGAATATGGCATATGCTCAAGGAATAGCAGGGGAGAGTTATTAGTAGAATTTGCAGAACAGAATAATATGCGGATAATGAATACCTTCTTCCGCAAGCGGGTTAGCCAAAAGTGGGCGTGGAGGAGCCCAAATGGTGAGACTTGAAATGAAATAGACTTCATACTCTGCGCTAACCCTGGCATCATACAAGATGTGGACGTGCTCGGCAAGGTGCGCTGCAGTGACCATAGGATGGTAATAACTTTAATTAGCCTAGACCTGAGGAGGGAACGGATGAAACTGGTACATAAGAAGCCGATCAATGAGTTAGCGGTAAGAGGGAAACTAGAGGAATTCCAGATCAAGCTACAGAACAGGTGTTCGGCTTTAACTCAGGAAGAGGACCTTAGTGTTGAAGCAATGAACGACAAAATTGTGGGCATCATTAAGGAGTGTGCAAAGGAAGTCGGTGGAAACTCCGTTAGGCAGGATACCAGTAAACTATCGCAGGAGACGAAAGATCTGCTCAAGAAACACCAATGTATGAAAGCCTATAACCCTACAGCTAGAATAGAACTGGCAGAACTTTCGAAGTTAATCGACAAGCGTAAGACAGCTGACATAAGGAAGTATAATATGGATAGTATTGAATATGCTCTCAGGAACGGAGGAAGCCTAAAAGCAGTGAAGAAGAAACTAGGAATAGGCAAGGATCAGATGTATGCCTTAAGAGATAAAGCCGGCAATAATATTACTAATATGGACGAGATAGTTGAAGTGGCTGAGGAGTTCTGAAGAGATTTGTACAGTAGCAGTGGCACCCACGACGATAATGGAAGAGAGAATAGTCTAGAGGAATTTGAAATCCCACAAGTAACAACGGAAGAAGTAAAGAAAGCCTTGGCAGATATGCAAAGGGAGAAGGCAGCTGGGGAGGATCAGGTAACAGCAGATTTGTTGAAGGATGGTGGGCAAATTGTTCTAGAGAAACTGGCCACCCTGTATACGCGATGCCTCATAACGTCGAGCGTACCGGAATCTTGGAAAAACGCTAACATATTCCTAGTCCATAAGAAAGGGGACGCCAAAGACTTGAAAAGTTATAGACCGATCAGCTTACTGTCCGTTGCTTACAAACTATTTACTAAGGTAATCGCAAATAGAATCAGGAACACCTTAGACTTCTGTCAACCAAAGGACCAGGCAGGATTCCGTAAAGGCTACTCAACAATAGATCATATTCACACTATCAATCAGGTGATAGAGAAATGTGCGGAATATAACCAACCCTTATATATAGCTTTCATTGATTACGAGAAAGCATTTGATTCTGTCGAAACCTCAGCAGTCATGGAGGCATTACGGAATCAGGGTGTAGACGAGCCGTATGTAAAAATACTGAAAGATACCTATAGCGGCTCCACAGCCACCGTAGTCCTCCATAAAGAAAGCAACAAAATCCCAATAAAAAAAGGCGTCAGGCAGGGAGATGCAATCTCTCCAATGCTATTCACAGCGTGTTTACGGGAGGTATTCAGAGACCTGGATTGGGAAGAAATGGGTATAAAAGTTAATGGAGAATACCTTAGTAACTTGCGATTCGCTGATGATATTGCCTTGCTTAGTAACTCAGGGGACCAACTGCAATGCATGCTCATTGACCTGGAGAGGCAAAGCAGAAGAGTGGGTCTAAAAATTAATGTACAGAAAACTAAAGTAATGTTTAACAGTCTTGGAAGAGAACAGCAATTTACAATAGCCAGCGAGGCACTGGAAGTCGTAAGGGAATACTTATACTTAGGGCAGGTAGTCACTGCGGATCCGGATCATGAGACGAAAATAATCAGAAGAATAAGAATGGGCTGGGGTGCGCTTGGACGGCATTCTCAGATCATGAACAGCAGGTTGACATTATCCCTCAAGAGAAGAGTGTATAATAGCCGTGTCTTACCAATACTCACCTACGGGGCAGAAACCTGGAGACTTACGAAAAGGGTTCTGCTTTAATTGAGGACGACGCAACGAGCTATGGAAAGAAGAATGATAGGTGTAACGTTAAGGGATAAGAAAAGAGCAGATTGGGTGAGGAAACAAGCGCGAGTTAATGACACCTTAGTTGAAATCAAGAAAAAGAAATGGGCATGGGCAGGACATGTAATGAGGAGGGAAGATAACCGATTGTCAATAAGGGATACGGACTGGATTCCAAGGGAAGGGAAGCGTAGCAGGGGGCGGCAGAAAGTTAGGTGGGCGGATGAGATTAAGAAGTTTGCAGGGACGGGCATGGCCACAATTAGTACATGACCGGGGTTGTTGGAGAAGTATGGGAGAGGCCTTTGCCCTGCAGTGGGCGTAACCAGGCTGATGATGATGATGATGATGATGATGAGAAACAAGAAGATAACATTAAATCAAAGGGTTCTGCTTAACTCAACTCCAATTGAAATAGTACCTTCTATTAAAACACTGGGTGTTGTCTTCCACAATACCTTGTCTTGGGACGAGCACATAGATCAGTTAACAACAAAACTCTCCCAAGTAATCGGCCTCATATATCGGAACGCAAGCATACTACCACGCAGTGTAATGATGCTAATTTACAATACTTTATTTTGTTCCAGACTTAATTATTGTCACCTAGTTCGGGCCTCTACGACGCAAACCAATCTGCAAAAAATCCATGTTTTGCAAAAAACGTTTCCGCGAATTATTGCGGATGTACCCAGGTACTATCCATATGAGCCTTTATTTCGCAGCTACAACATAATGTCATTAACAAATATTTATGATTATTGCCTGTACAAGCGATATAAACAAGAGATAAAAAATAATACTTGTTTCTTGCGTCAGTTAGCGAAGTTGAAATATCACTCTACTACATATAATACGCGAAATTTTGAAACATGGGCAATAGAAACTTGTAGGACAAGATATGGCTTACAAATGTTGAAAAACCGGCTGCCAAGGTTATTGAATACACTACAGAAACAAAATATAGAGCCTGACAAAATTACTTTTGCAGACCTTCAAAAATACTTTAGTGCGTAGAAGAAAAAAACAAAAAGGAAAAATAGAATGGTATAGTTAGTGTGTAATTTTGCTGCACTTTTACTGCGGAGTTATCTGCGCTTTCTGCGGTTCGTTTTGTGTACGCTGCTCTCTGGTGGCGTTCTTGTATGGATAAACAGTGCCTTGAAAGCTGAATGTTTGCACTTCATAATTGTATAACTTCAAATTGTATAACATAATTTCTATAACGATGTCTGAATATGAAATTAGTTTTGTCTTTTTGTATGTGTGGGTTTCAGTGAGTGCTGATTATAACTCACATATATTTTATAATTTGCTGACTGCTACGTGAAGTCGCCAGTGCGGGGGCCTGCGGCCTTGTCAAGCTGCAATGCGACAGCTTTTTCTGTAGGCCTCTGGCATCGTGTATTTCGGAATTCAAATAAAGTTATTATTATTATTATTATTATATTATTATTATTAAAGTCCTCGCACCTACCGTGCAACGTACAGTAAGAGTCGCCGATGGAAGCACACCTACAGTTGTTGGGACATGTACTGCCCGCGTCACTATATCTGGCCATCGGAGAAGTGCTCTGTTTCTTGTGCTTGAGGTGTACCCATACGACGTGATCTTGGGCATCGAGTTTATGTCCACACACTGGACTGTGGCGCCGGTATACCTCAACTTGAACGCCCTTCTGTCCCCGAGACTTGATGATATGTCTACGCAGCTGTGTATGTACTGTAGAGTTCGTGCGATTGCCGTCCCAATCCACTAATGTTGTTTTGGTGCTCTGCTTTCGTCGCTGACGGGGATGACGCTGCATTTCCTATTATTGACGTTCTCTTGGCACACATTGTGACTCTGCATACCACACGCGGTTGTCAAAATTGTCAACAATGAAGCTTATCCGCCCATGTACTGCCTTCCGGAATTGCGCTTGCAACGTTGTCATACCTGAACGACTGTCAGATCTCCACAACAACAGCTGACGCCCTTTCACGTCCTATGTGTGCAGCAGGATCCATCAGCTTGCCCACCAGTTCATTAGACAAAATGATAGCCGCGGCCTTTTCTCCTACACACGCTGGGGACCATTGCCGTGAGTTTGCGTGGTATCGGATATCTTTGACCTCGACAACCGCCCACTTGGCCAGACAACGACTGTCATGCATCTAATAACGCCGGTTACGCAAACCCTATTCATCGTCGTCCGTATCGCGTTTCTGCTGCTGGATGGGTGATCATACAAAAGCAAGTTGAAAAGACGGCGGAAAAAGACATTATAGACCCTTCGAGTAGCCCAATGGCATCTCCAGTTGGGCTCTTCAAGAAAAAAGATGGCACCTGTCCTTTTTGTGTTGATTACAGACACTGAACAGTAAGTGCGCTGCATACAGATAGAGAATCTGTGACGATAATAACTCTTGTAGTATGAAGGGGTAATTTCCGCAAGGCAAGAGCTGTGTCCAGAATTTCGGCATGAAAAACTGATGGGCGAAGAACTGGTAGGCGAAGTGAAAAAGACCAATCGAGGGATGGTGAGTGGATACCCAGGCCTGCCTTCACACGAAGAAGCATCAGTCGCTATTACATTTATTTTGAAACGGGCCAAATATTTTTGTCAACGGTCATTCAGATATGTTGTGGGCAGACATTTTGCATTGTTTGGAAAAATGTCTGCAAATTTAATTCTGAGTGACGATGGATACCTATGAAGCGGAATTATTTCTCTAAGGCTAACATTTAAAGGTGTTAATTGTCCTTGCACAAGTACAACTTTTGGGGTATGCAAGAATGACCACGTGTTCTCAAAAAATGGATTTGGTTCACTAATAAACGCATACTGTCCACGTCGTAGCGAAGATTCATAAGTTCTTAAGTAGGTTTGAACTGTAAGCATGCGGAATCGCGTGTGAAGAGTAGGTAGGCGCGCTTCCTGGTATAATACATCATTAGCAACGTATTTAGGGAGACCTAAACATAGTCGAAGAGTTTCTCTGTCTAATAGAACAATGGGTCTTAATTTATATTTTGCACTACCAGAAAATAAAACACAGCCAAATTCTAGAATCGGTCGTACGTACATACGATAAATAATAATTAGTGTGTCACTTCGCATACTAGAACGTCGGTTACTGATTCTACTTAGTAAACGTACGGTTCGTGTCGCCTTCGTTCCAATATATTGGATGTGAGAATGGCACTTAAGTTTCCCGTCATATATGATACCCAAGTATTTATTTTAAGGAACTCTACCTGAAGAAGGGGTCTCTATTCGTATACTAATGATAACTGTAACGGCCCGTAAAGCGGGAAAACATGGACTGCACTTTTGTTTACGTTTAGTGACAGATGTAGATTGTGAAGCGACGTCTGTAGAGTACAGAGGTACGTTTGCAAAGACAGGTGAAGAGAATTGGTGTCTCTAGCAGTCGCGAAACGTGTATTGTCATCTGCGTAGACAACAGATTCACATCCTGGTGCAGTGGTACTGAACTCATCAATATGTGAAATAGTACAAAAGACTGAACAGCCCCCTGGGGCACCCCTCTTGTGTGATCGAACTTTCTTGAAGAAAAGCCGTTTCGAAAACAATGAAATGTCGTGTTTCTCAGAAATTCAAAAATCCATGCCGGTGTATATCTCGAAAAGTTGTAGGACTGTAATCTGCCCAGTAGTAGAGATTACTCAACGCTGTCATAAGCTTTTGCGATGTGAAAAGTCACTAAAGCACTAACTTCTTTTCTATGTTCAGCAAATTGGATGCGGCTTTCGTAATCTACATGCGCACACCAAATGGAGAGACCGAGCCGGAAACGTATTTTAAATAGGCTCAGTAACGAATTTGGAGATATATGACCCATCATGCGATCATATAAAACTCTTTCAATTTGTTTTACCATATTTGACGTAAGAGAGATAGGCCTAATGTTGTCAAGATTGTAGCCGGCTCTTTGTTTTTAAGCAAGTGAATAATTTTGGCTGTCCTCCATTCTTCTGGAATCCAAGCATTTTGTAGAGAATTATTTACTGTGTTCAGAATGTCATCAGAAGACATTTCAAACAATAAATTTAGCATGGCATTGGAAATGCCGTCTGGACCTGGAGCTGAGGCAGGTAGAGATCTAAGGATATTAGACAGTTCTGACACTGTGTCTTCCACAACTCATCGGCGATGGGAGGCCTTAGTGGCCCATTTGGCCAGTGTGATGTTAAGTGTTGCGCTTAGCCCTTTCTTATGAACTCTAATGAAGCAGATGTCTCGCGTGGTGAAAGCATTATCGATTCAGTCTTCGCTGGTGTCGGTATGAATTCTCTATATCGTAGGAATCTGAACAGAGATTTTTTGTTGCTGGGCTTAGAGAGGAAGTCATCATGTTTTTCGTCATACTCGCATTTGGCATTTGATACTGCTCTTTTGAACGCAGCAGCTGCGAATTTATAATCGCTCCAGTTACTCAGACACTGATTGTAAAGTAATTTCTTCCACGCGGCTTTTCGTCTTCTATAATCCCGCGTGCAATCCGAATTCCACCAAGGACAGGTAGTACTTTTGCTTATGTTAAGATTAAATTGGAACTTTTTAAAGGAACTTTTTAGTACAGTGCGAAGCCTCATTGCTTTGATGTGATTGTATACCGCTTTCTGGGACTTGAAGACCGTTTTCAAGACACTGTGAAATTTCTGGTAGTTGACAAAAGTTCGCGTCGGAGACTCCAGGGGAATAACAGGGCAGACAATGTCAGCCCTAATAGGTAGATGGTCACTAAGTCTCCGGCTACCACAATTTATTTCCTACAAGGTTTGACAAGGGTATCAAGGAAACGAATATCATGCACGCCTGTGGGAAAATATGTGTTAACTAAGGAAAATGGGGAACAACTAGGAATAGTTACATCTATTGCTAGTATCTCACACTCCGTAGAGATATACTGCTAGGAAATGTTCACTTAATGGCACATTTTTGTCGTTATCAAGAAGCAAATCCTCCGGCTCTTGATGGATGGTCCAATCGAAATAAACGATAATTTTTATATGAAAATCTCGGCGATTGGAGAGCCAAGTTTCCTGCAAAAGAATAATGTCGGGTGAAAGTATTGAAGAAAAATGTAATAAATCGGTAGCTGCTGAAATGATGGAACGGCAGTTCCGCTGTAATACCTTTAAATAACCTATGATGATTTAATGCCTACTTTACAGAACATTTGCTCTAAAATACTGTCGTTTAGAAAATCTTTCTTCGGAATACTATTTTTACCATACTTTGTGGGTTTTGATTCAGGGACAGAGCTGGAAGAGTTAGGATTGGAATCTGACTTGGCAAGACTATCTTTCAGAGACTTTTTGTTTTTTGAATGCGGCACAGAGACCGAGGATTATCTTTAGGTAATCTTGTGCGTTTGAGCGTCGGGAGGTCCATTTCTACATCCTGGTTGTTTTCTGACACTGATCCTCAGAAGCATCCGTTGTCGGTCTGCTGAATTGAAGTTGATGGCCTCGCATTGTCTGCGTCTTCTACAATAACTGATGAGGGATCCATTAGCTGTTGAGCATTCTATGTTAGGCTCTGTGTAAGAATCTGCGAGCTAGCATTAGAACTCGCTAAAGGACTGAACAGCTGAATCACTTGTGAAGTCAACACTTGAGCTAGAGTCTCCGACTGGTTTTATGTTAATTGTTCCATAGCTTTTGACAACGCCTTTTCGATCGCTGTCGCAATAGAATCTGAAAGGACTGAGTCTGCAACCATTTGTTGACGGGCTGTCACTCCTGCATATCCCTTAGATCACCCCTGGACCACAACAGCGTCACGGCTTGAGCAACGTTTCCTTTCAATTACATCTATATTTTGCATTTCCTGTGACCTTGCAGGGCAATTCAAGTAGTTGGCGGGGTGACCACTACCACAGAGACAACATTTATCATCTTTTGACGATCAGTCACTAAAATTGTGGTTGTCTCCACAAGTACAGCAGCGGGGTGCAGATCTGCAGTCCCTGACGCTGTGACTAAAACTACATTTGTTGCATTGTAGAATGCGTGAAGCCAGAGCTTCTACCTTGTAAATTAGGGGCCCGACATTGATTTCTGTTGGCCGCATCGTCCCAGCACACGTAACTATAGCCGGCTTCGTTGGTATATTTTTGTTGTCGATTACTCGACTACACCGGTAAACGGCTAGGACTCCAGCCACCGAGAACATGTATAAAATCTCGTCAGGGGTTAAAGTGACGTCTACCCCTCGCACAATGCCTCTAGAGCATGCGAGATATGGCGGTATGAAACAGCTCACCGGATGTGAAGCGAAGGTGGTAGAACTGAGTAGTTCTTTGACACAGGCCTGGTCGGGTGAGCAGCAAAGTATACCCCCTTTGCCGAATCGGCGGACCTCTGTAATCTGGTGGAAGTAAGGTGAGGCCTTCTGCAGTTCGCCCTGAATCGTCTTTGGATTTTTCATATTGATAGTTCAGCCGTTAGTGGGCACCATGACCGCAAGAACATTGCCGGCTCCACTGCGAAGAAAAAAACTGAAGCGGCAGCTCCTGAGGAGCTACCGAGGCTGACCACGGGGAAGCCCCGTAGCCCGATGATGATACAGACATCAAGCACACATCAAGCACACAAGAACACATAAAGAAAAAGAGTAACAGAAAATTACAAGTTTAGCAAAGAAAACAACACCCGATACTTGTCCTGAGCCCCGAAAGCAGGAA